>NC_056054.1:2130000-2840000 GCF_016772045.2 Ovis aries | reverse complement strand
TCGATTTCTGGATTGGGAGGGTCCCATGGGGAAGGAAGTGGCAATCTGCTCCAGTATTGCTGCTTGGGAACTTCATGGAAAGAGGAGCCTGGCAGGCTAGTCCACGGGGTCGCAAAAGAGTCAGACACGACTGAGCGACTAAACACCAAACACTAGACACTAAACACTAAACACGGTGAGAACACAGCGCTCCTTTCCACACCCGGCTGATACTCGCCCAACCCTCTGGGGAGGCACTCAGGCACTGTATCCCCCACCCAGCAGAGTGATGAGGCCAAGAGAAGGCGTCCCTGCTGACCCGGAGGAAGAGCAGGAAGTTGGCCCAGACCTTCCACTCCTCAGCACAGTGCCCTGCCCTCTCTCATCTGAAAGCGGTGGCACCTTGTGCAAACCAAAGACTTCCGGAAGGAAAGGTAGATTCCACGGACCCCACTGCATAGGCCCGCACTCCCATGGGCTCAGAGAAATGCGGCCACAGCCTGGGCCCCAGGACTAGAACAGCGTGGATGGGGAGCAGGTTTGCGGGGACTCAGGTGGAAAAGAGTGTTTCCATGGGGGAACCAGTCTGCGATGAGGGTGGAGCCTGTGCCCACAGGCCTTAGGACCGGCCCCTCCTCAGCAGGGCCCAGAGAGGGGACTGTTTCCTCCAGCAGGCTGTCCCCCAGGGCCCCTCCTGGCATCCCGCCCACCTTCCATTTCTGAGCCCAGCCCTTGGATGGGGAGGCTTCCCCGGGTTCTCTCCGACCTCAGCCTCCGCTTCCAGTTCACACAGCTTCAGGTCCCTCCCGGCTCTAGCCCAGACCGCCCTTCTCACCTCCCGACGCTGCCTGCTCCAGCCCAGCATCCAGTCCCCCTTTTCAGTCACTTCACCCTGAACACGGCCAAGTGGAGTCCCTCTCCCTCTCCCGCTCCACAGCTTGCTCTCGAGGGAGTTGGTGGTGTGACTGTCGCTTGTCCCCGGCTAGTCCTGAGTCCCATTTATTCTCCCCTGCAGTTCTCAGCACTGCCTCTTCCTGCCATCTCCCGGGGGCCCCTCGCTGCTATTCCAGGGTGGGGTGGGCGGCCTCTGCAGAGCCGCCCACCTTCAGCCCCATTTCCTCCTTCGCTGCCCATCATCACTTCTGCCCATTGGCAGTTTTGGTGTTTTGGTTCCAACCCACAGGACTGAGTCCCTGGAGGTCCCCAGGGAGTCCCACTCATGTGTCTCTAGGACCCACAGGCTCCATCCTCTGCCTGTGCTGGTCTCTTCTCCATGCTTCAGGCTCGGCTGGCTTTGGGCTCAGCCTGAAGGAATCCTGCCCGGCTCCTCTGCTGGAGTCAGATGCTCCCACCGTCCGTCAGAGCATCATCGTCCTTGTTACCTAATCACAGGGCACAGGCCAGCTAGCAGTGTGCTTGTTGGGTGAATAAACAAAGAAGTGGATGATATATGAATGAAGGGGGTATGCAGGATCCCACGGCTCCCGGTGGCAGAGTTGGAATTTCCACTGCTCTGCAAGTGTCTGCCACGTCCCCCACTGAGCCCAACCTTGAGTTCAGAGCCAGGGCCCAGGGTGACCAACAAGGCAAGAGGCCCTGCCCGCCTGGAAGTGAAATGCAGCCTGCGATGGACTCCAAGTTCAGCTCTTCCACGCACTGCAGCAGCCCCAGGGCCCAGCACGGCCCGCAGGGCATTCTGCGCCTTTTCAAGTGTGTGAAGCAGGGTCCAGGGTCTGGCAGCCTCAGGCACTCAGGGCACACACACGTCACTGACTGCGGGAGCCTCACCCTTATTTACCTCTTGCTTTCTGATGGCCATTGCCAGAAGGGCAGCCTCAGAGGCTGGCCAGTTCCCTCCGCTCGGCCGCAGACGACAGGCGAGGGCGCTGCTGAGTGCTGCTCTGGGAGGACAGGGGAGTGCCTGCCCTGCAGATCCCAGCCTGACCCCATCAAAGGGATGCTTCGGCAAGGGGATCGGACGGATGCCGGCCTGGAGCGGGGACGCCAGCCTCTGCTGTTAAGCAACGGCCCCAGACCTCTTTGTTTCTCCGCTTCTTCCAAAGTGGCAAAAGATCAAGGCCCCGGAGCTTGAAACAACAGAAGGGAAATGGCTTGCAGGCTTGCATCTGGAGGCCAGAAGGGGTTTTAACAGCCCTGCCTGGAGGGTGCGAGGAGGGGTGCGGGCTGGGGCGCTGGTTCCCAGCCTCTTCCCCCTGGCTCCCCTGGGCCAGGATGAGGCGCAGGGTCCCTCCCCTTAGGCGGCATCCACCTGGCAGCAGCCCCTCCCTTGTCACTTGGGAGGGCAGCGCCCGTCCCTTCCGCCACGCCCGGGTCCTCACTGCAGGTTCTTGGTCTTGTAGCTCGCGCCTTTCTGTCTCTCGTGCCATCGGGGGAAAACCTCTTCAGTCTGGCTCTGGGCTGGTGAGAACGCCAGGGGGTTAATGAGGGTCTGCAGCAGGGCTGTGGCTCCCAGGCCAGGATCGTATGCAGACACACGTCTATGATTACTCCAGGCCGAGGAGAGCCAGCCCCAGAGCACCGCAGAGCTTCCCTCTGGGTGGATGAGATGGGCCTCCCCGGGGGATGTCACCCCATGGCCAGAGGTGGCAGGAAGGGGGCGGGGTGGTGTCTCACTGCAGAGAAGGGAGTCTCTCTCTCTCGCTCCATTGACCCAGGATGGGCGACTTCTGGAGGGCTGGCAGGATCACTTCTCACAGCACGTGGTTCTCTGGGCTGAACCTTCTCCTTAAAAGCATTGAGAAGGGCATCGAAAGTTCTGGGAAGTTTGGAGGTAGAGAGGCCTCCTCTCACTTGCCACTGACGGCTGCAGAAACAGCACCTGCTTTGCACGGAGCCACAGGAAACCCCCGCATCAGCCACAGCTCACACCCACACTCCCAGTGCCACCCACGAACCTTTACCGCATGTCAGGCGTGGCACATTCACCATGCCACCCAGCCAGGGGTGGAGGTTCACGCCGCTGTCCAGGAGAGGCTGGTGTTTGGAGAAGGCTGGTGCGCTGTTGAAGGTTCTCTGGTTCGTCAGAGCCAGAGCTGAGTTTCAAATCCTAACCTCCCTGACAACTGGCCCTAAGCTCTCCTGTCTCCCAAGAACTCGAGCGAATGAATTACCCAACCTGGGCCAAGTTCTGTCTCAGAGAGCGTGTTTCCCTGAAACGCAGTTTGGATCTCATCACTTCCCACCTCTGACGCTGGCCGTGGCTCTCCTTTCTTGGCGGTCCTTTCTGGATGGCTGCGGTGACAGATACCCTTGGACGCTGAGGCTGCTCGGGGGCCTGGCCCCCCGGCGGGAAGGCTACGTGGCAGAGGAGGCAGCTGGATGGACGCGTGTGTCCTCTGGCTCTGAATGGCCAGGAGAAGCCTGCTGTCTGGGTTTCCAGGTGGTGCTGCTGGGGGCTCCGGCCACTGGGTGGGCTTTGATTGGTTAGCTGCAATTGATCAAGGCATCCTGTCCCGGCCAACCTAGCCAGTGGAAGGGGCTGCAGCCAGGGGAAGGGGAGGACGGGAGGCCCCCCCGCAAGACTCCACCACCACCACCTGAGGCCGCCGGGGCTCAGTTGGCCCTGGGTTCAGCACAGCCGAGTGCCCTCTGGGAGGGCCTGAGTTGGAATGCAGGAGGCCAGCCCTCCCAGCAGGGCACTCCCCAGGAACTGGGAGAGAAGTGGAAACGCCAGTGCGTGGTGGGACTCCTGAGTTAGTCACAGGAACCAGCAGAGCGCACCCCCCAGGATGGGGTGTGTGCAGGAAAGAAGGGCATCGAGAGGCGGGAGTGGGGGGCTGGTGCCGTGGAGCATGGGTATGTGAGTCAGTCTACTGACTTGTAGACTGTGTTCTGAACCCTGGGAAACACAAGTAGCTTTTAGGTCTGCAACTGAGAATCCAGTTGAGTCCATTTTTGGCTACTCCAAGGGGTGGTTCCTTTGCCTAGGATGGGGGTGAGGGTGATGCTGTTTAGTGGGACTGCCAAGCCAATAGCTCACCTGTGCCAAGAGCAGAGACCGGCCCATGGGATCTTCTGGTTCTTGGACTGCTCCCCTTGGGTCATTTTTTTCACTTTTTATTTTGTATTGGGGTGGTTACTTTGCTTATTTAACTTATATGCAGAGTACTCATGTGAAATGCCAGGCTGGATGAAGCACAAGCTGGAATGACGATTGCTGGGAGAAATATCAATAACCTCAGATATGCAGATGATACCACTCTTATGGCAGAAAGTGAAGAGGAACTAAAGAGCCTCTTGATGAAACCAAAAGAAAGAGTGAAAAAGCTGGCTTAAAACTCAACATTCAAAAAACTAAGATCATGCCATCCAGTCCCATCACTTCATGGCAAGCAGATGGGGAAGCAATGGAAACAGTGAGAGACTTTATTTTTGGGGGACTCCAAAATCACTGCAGATGGTGACTGCAGCCATGAAATTAAAAAATGCTTGCTCCTTGGAAGAAAAGCTAGGACTAACCTAGACAGCATATTAAAAAGCAGAGACATTACTTTGCCGACAAAGGTCCATCGAGTCAAAGTTAAGGTTTTTCCAGTGGTCATGTATGGATGTGAGAGTTGGACCATAAAGAAAGCTGAGTGCCGAAGAATTGATGCTTTTGAACTGTGGTGTTGGAGAAGACTCTTGAGAGTCCCTTGGACTGCAGGGAAATCAAGCCAGTCAATCCTAAAGGAAATCAGTCCTGAATGTTCATTGGAAGGACTGATGCTGAAGCTGAAACTCCAATATTTTGGCCACCTGATGCAAAGAACTGACTCATTGGAAAAGACCCTGATGATGGGAAAGGTTGAAGGTGGGAGGAGAAGGGTACGACAGAGGATAGATGGTTGGATGACATCACCAACTCTACGGACATGAGTTTGAGCAAGCTCCGGGAGTTGGTGAAGGACAGGGAAACCTGGCGTGCTGCAATCCATGGAGTCACAAAGAGCTGGACACAACTGAGCTGAACTGATAGCCAACTAACTATGTTGTGATAGTTTCAAGTGGACAGCAAAGGGACTCAGCCATGTGTATACACATATCCATTCTCCGTCAAACTCCCTTTGGGTTGTTCAATTGCTAAGTTGTGTCAGACTCTTTGCGACCCCATGGGCTGCAGAACACCAGGCTTCCCTGTCCTTCACTGTTTCCCAGAGTGTGCTGAAACTCACGTCCACTGAGTCTGTGATGCCATCCAACCATTTCCTCCTCTGTCATCCCCTTCTCCTCCCACCCTCAATCTTTCCCAGCATCAGGGTCTTTGCCAGTGAGTCGGCTCTTCACATTAGGTAGCCACAGTATTGGAGCTTCAGCTCCAGCGTCAGTTCTTCCAATGAATATTCAGGATTGATTTCCTTTAGGATTGACTAATTTGATATACCAGCTGTCCATGGGGCTCTTAGGAGTCTTCTCCAGGATATGGCCCCCTACCCAGGACATGCTAGCATCAGGACATTCCAATAACTTCAGTGAGTAAAAACCAACCCCAAAGGCCGTATCCTGGGGTAACTCTGCTTCCTTTCCAAACCTCCGTTCCATGCGTTCCTCTGTTCATGTTGGGGACCGGGAGGGGACTGTTCCATGCCTCTATGTGGCCACAAACTCTTGCCATGGCTCCCAGGCAGGTCCCTCTTCACATAGAGAGCTATCTCACTAACCACAGTCTGGTCAGGGGACAGGGTGTGTCTGGCTGAGTTCTCTGTATATTTTAGGCCTATGAGGTCTTCTGGGACCCCCAGAGCTGTCCCATGCCCTTCTGCTGCTCAAAGCTACAAACGTCCCCAAGCATGAATTTTTTCTGAGGTTCCTTGGGGAAAACCAAGCCGCCTTCCTCCCCACCATCCAGTCCCAAGCCTGAGCTGTATTCCTGGCTTCTCGCCTCGGTGTGGGATTCATGTCGGGATAATGCTCTCAACTTTACATCTCCCAGGATTGTGGCACTGCTTTCTAATTTTAGGGCTCGGTGCAGGCCAGTCACTCAGTCGTGTCCGACTTTTTGCAGCCCCATGGACTGCAGCACACCAGGCCTCCCTGTCCGTCACCAGCTCCCGGAATTTTCTCAAACTCATATCCATCAAGTTGGTGATACCACCCAACCATCTCTTCCTATGTTGTCCCCTTCTCCTCCTGCCTTCAGTCTTTTCCAGCATCAGGGTCTTTTCCAGTGAGTCAGTTCTTCGCATCAGGTGGCCAAAGTACTGGAGTTTCAGCTTCAGCATCAGTCCTTTCAATGAATATTCAGGACAGATTTTCTTTAGGATTGACTGGATTGATATCCATGTAGTCTAAGGGACTCTCAAGAATATTCTCCAATCCCACAGTTCAAAAGTATCAATTCATCTGTGTTCAGCTTTCTTTATGGTCCAACTCTCACATCTTTACATGACTACTGGAAAAAGCATAGCTTTGACTGGATGGACCTTTGTTGGCAAAGTAATGTCTCTGCTTTTTAATATGCTGTCTAGATTGGTCATAGCTTTCCTTCCAAGGAGTAAGCGTCTTTTAATTTCATGGCTGTAGTTACCATCTGTAGTGATTTTGGAGCCCCTCAAAATAAAGTCAGCCACTGTTTCCATTGTTTCCCCATCTATTTGCCATGAAGCGTTGGGACTGGATGCCATGATTTTAGTTTTCTGAATGTTGAGTTTTAAGCCAATTTATTCACTCTCTTCTTTCACTTTCATCAAGAGGCTTTTAGTTCCTCTTCACTTTCTGCCATAAGGGTGGTATCATCTGCATATCTGAGGTTATTGATATCTCTCCTGGCAATCTTGATTCCAGCTTGTGCTTCATCCAGCCCAGATTTTTTCATGATGTACTCTGCATATAAATTAAATAAGCAGGGTGACAATATATAGCCTTGGCGTACTCCTTTCCTGATTTGGAAACCGTTTGTTGTGCCATGTCCAGTTCTAACTGTTGCTTCCCGACTTGCATACAGATTTCTCAAGAGGCATATTAAGTGGTTTGGTATTTTCATCTCTTTCAGAATATTCCACAGTTTATTGTGATCCACACAGTCAAAGGCTTTGGCATAGTTAATAAAGCAGAAATAGATGGTTTTCTGGAACTCTCTTGCTTTTTTGATGATCCAGCAGATGTCAGCAATTTGATCTCTGGTTCCTCTACCTTTTCTAACAACATAATCTTTTAGAATTTGAAATAGCTCAACTGGAATTCCATCACTTCCAGTAGCTTTGTTCGTAGTGATGCTTTCTAAAGTCTGCTTGACTTCATACTCCAGGATGTCTGGCTCTAGGTGAGCACACCATCAGTGTTATCTGGGTCATGAAGATCTTTTTTGTATCTGTGTATTATTGCCACCTCTTCTTAACATCTTCTGCTTCTGTTAGGTCCATACCATTTCTGTCCTTTATTGTGCCCATCTGTGCATGAAATGTTCCCTTGGTATCTCTCATTTTCTTAAGAGATCTCTAGTCTTTCCCATTCTATTGTTTTCTTCTATTTCTTTGCATTGGTCACTGAGGAAGGCTTTCTTATCTCTCCTTGCTATTTGTTCAAACTCTGCATTCAGATGGGTATATCTTTCCTTTTCTCCTTTGCCTTTCATGTCTCTTCTTTTCTCAGCTATTTGTAAGGCCTCCTCGACAACCATTTTGCCTTTTTCCATTTCTTTTTCTTGGAGATGATTTTGATCACGACCTCCTGCACAGTGTCACGAATCTCTGTCCATAGTTCTTCAGGCACTCTGTCTATCAGGTCTAACCCCTTGAATCTATTTGTCACTTTCACTGTATAATTGTAAGGGGCTTGATTTAGGTCCTATCTGAACAGTCTAGAGGTTTTCCCTACTGTTTTCAAGTTAAGTCTAAATTTTGCAATAAGCAGTTCATGATCTGAGCCATAGTTATCTCCAGGTCTTGTTTTTGCTGACTGTGTAGTTCCTACATCTTCAACTACAAAGAATATAATCAGTCTGATTTTGGTGTTGACCATCTGGTGATGTCCATGTGTAGAGTCATTCCTTTTGCTGGAAAAGGCTGTTTTCTATGACCAGTGCATTCTCTTGACAAAGCTCTGTCAGCCTTTGCTCTGTTTCACTTTGTACTCCAAGGCCAAACTTGCCTGTTATTCCAGGTATCTCTTGACTTCCTACGTTTGCATTCCAGTTCCCTATGATGAAATGGACACCTTTTTTTTTTTTTTTTTGGTATCAGTTCAGAGGATCTTGTAGTTTTTCATAGAACTGTTCAACTTCAGCTTCTTAGGCATTAGTGGTTGAGCATAGACTTGGATGACTGTGACATTGAATGGTTTGCCTTGGAAATGAACAGAGATCATTCTTTCATTCTTGAGACTGCACCCAAGAACTGCGTTTTGGACTCTTTTGTTGACTATGAGGGCTACTCCCTTTCTTCTAAGGGATTCTTGCCCACAGTAGTAGATACAATGGTCACCTGAGTTAAATTCAACCATTCCGGTCCATTTTAGTTCACTGATTCCTAAAATGTCGGTGTTCACTCTGTCATCTCCGTTTGACCACTTCCAGTTTTCCTTGATTCGGGGGCCACACAGTCCAGGCTCCTATGCACTACTGTTCTTTACAGCATCGGACTTTGCCTCCATCACCAGTCACATGTACCACTGGGTGCTGTTTTCACTTTGGCTCTGCTTCTTCATTCTTTCTGGAGCTATTCTCCACTCGTCTCCAGTAGCGTATTGGGCACCTACTGACCTTTTTGCCTTTTCATACTGTTCATGGGGTTCTCAAGGCAAGAAGACTGAAGTGGCTTGCCATTCCCTTCTCCAGTGGACCACATTTTGTCAGAACTCTCCACCATGACCCGTCCGTCCTGGGTGGCCCTACACGGCATGGCTCATAGTCCATGGCTCACTGAGTTAGACAAGGCTGTGGTCCATGTGATCAGATTGGTTAGCTTCCTGTGATTGTGGTGTTCATTCTGTCTGCCCTCTGACGGAGAAGGATAAGAGCCTTGTGGAAGCTTCCTGATGGGAGGAACTGACTGTGGGGGGAGTTAGGCGTCTTGCTCTGATAGGTAAGGCCATGCTCAGGAAATCTATAGTCCAATTTTTTGTTGATGGGTGGGGCTGTGCTCCCTCCCTGTAGGCCAACCTCCTTCAAAAGGACTTATGCCAGCATGCCACAGCCCCAGGACTTTTGTGTTCAGTACCCCTGACTCCATGGCAGGCCTCTGTGGACCCATGCCTCTGCTGGAGACCCCTGGACGCTCACAGGCAAGTCTAGCTCAGTCTATTGTGGGGTCACTGCTCCTTTCTCCTGGGTCCTGGTGTACCCAAGGTTTTGTTTGTGCTCTCCAAGAGTCTGTTTCCCCAGTCCTGTGGAAGTTCTGTAATGAAGTCCCACTGGTCTTCAAAGTCAAATTCCCTGGGAGTTCTCAGTCCCTTTGCTGGATCCCCAGGTGGGAAATCTGCTGTGGGCCCTAGAACTCTCACAACAGTTTGAGAACTTCCTTGGCACAGTCGTTCTCCAGTGTGTGGGTCGTCTACTCAGTGGCTTTGTTGTGGGGCTGATGGCAACCTCCTCCAAGAGGTCTTATGCCACCCTTTCAGTGCTGCAGGAAGTCTATTCTTATTTCCATATTTATTTTGTCATTTGAAGGGGATTTGTGGTGGAAGATGTAAATACGGCAGCCCTTTGTTTTGATCTGGCAGTATAGAGTAAAATTCAAGTGGATTTTGAAATCAGGAAAGATGAATAAAGTCCAAAGTGAAAGTGAAAGTCACTCACTCATGTCTGACTCTTTGTGACCTCATGGACTATACAGTCCGTGGAATTCTCCAGGCCAGAATATTGGAGTGGGATAGCCTTTCCCTTCACCAGGGGATCTTCCCAACCCAGGGATCAAGCCCAGGCCTCCCACATTGCAGGCAGATTCTCTGCCAGCCCAAGAATACTGGAGTGGGTAGCCTATTCCTTCTCCAGTGGATCTTCCTGACCCAGGAATCAAAACAGGGTCTCCTACATTGCAGGTGGATTCTTTACCAACTGAGCTATCAGGGAGGCCCTAATAAAGTTCAAGGAACCTCAAAAATGCAGATTCTTCTAGATCATTCAGCTTATTGAGGATAGAGTAACAGTGTGCAACCGGAACTGACCATATCCGTCCCATCTCCAGTGCTCCTTCCATCCAGAGCTCTCCTGCCCCTGTGGTCAGAAGGGGTTGTGGCCCGAGGAAAAGGAGACCCAGCAAAAGGCCAGGGGGTCAGTCCTTGATGTTTGAGCCACTGAATAGGGGTCCCCCAGTTAGAGGGTGACCCCAGCTGCAGTGGCTGCCCTTCCCCACCCAGCCTCAGCCAGCATGGAGAAGGCACCCAGGAGCAGAGGGGTAGGACCTGGTGTGTTCCACCTCAACAGCCTCCAGGGCTGTCCTGGGGTCAGGAGTGTTGCTTCCAAGCATCTGCTTCTCCATCCTGGATCTGGAGGCCTTCCAGAACCGATGGGCTCCTGGGAATTTCCTGTCACCACACTCTGCACCCACCATCGGAAAGCTCCCCCTTTCTGTTCTTCAGGTGGGTTTGGCAAATCCCCTTGACCTTCCTTGGGAAAACCTGTGGTTCGTATGAGTCCGAACCCCAGATGTTTGCTCATTGTAAGGTTTCCAGTACCTTCTGATCTGTTTCTGATGCCTGTACAGGTGCCCCCCGAGGGAGGCTCTTGTCTGTTGGTATTATGTGGGTATGTCCAGGGGAGATGGGGGCTCCAGGGTCATGGGTGACAAGCCAAATAACTTGCCTAGAATTTCTGATTTTTACAACAATCTGCAATTTTGATCAGTCCAGAGTCACCAATGCAGTGATTCCAGGCATAGACTCCATGACATAGACGAATTTGTCTTTTGATAAAGGTGGCATTTCAAATAAGTAGGGAACACTGAATACAAGATTTTGGACTTGTATTGGCTAGCCATAGGGAAAAATGTTACCTAAAGACTAACATCCCTTTCCATGTCAAACCTCCCATAGATTCCAGCTGGTTGGATTCGGTGGGAGAGAAGAAGACTGAAAATTGCAGGAGGAGATATAGGAAGATGCCTTTGTGTCCATGAGGAGGAGGGTGTCAGGAAATAGACAGAAGCAACAGCGTGTCTCAGAGACTTAAAACCACAGAGAGTTATTTTGCTCTCAGGCTCTACAGGCAACGTAGGTCAGAAGGCCTCTTGCTCGACCCAGACACTCAGGGACTCAGGCTGACTGGGACCCTCTCGTCTGGGATAACACAGCTGGGAAGACACACTGGAGAGTCACACTCTGGCCCTTCTATATTTTGGCCCAAAAGCGCCGTGTGTCGCACTTGCTCCAAGCCTGTTGGTCAGAACCAGTCATATGACCCTGTGCTGGTGTGGGGCAGTGTGCGAAGCAGGTTGAACGTTTATGAACGCCACTGTTCCTGCCACAAACTCTGTCCTAGTACATTAAAACATCAGATGAAATGGATGATTCTGATGGATGCATCAATTAGCAGAACTGATCCAAGAAAAAAGAAGTTGCAAGAGATGCGCAGGAAGAAATGGAAGAAAGATTCTAAGAGTTGCTTTCAAGAATTGAGGCCCATCTCAGGTGGTTTAGTGGCAGGACAGTGAATGTTTCTTGGGGGGTAAGATGCTCCCAGAATCCACTGGGGGCTGTGCACCCTATGTGGAGTCAACAGAAGGGAGCCAGGAAGCAAGGGGCAGGAAGCGCCACCGCAGGGCATTAGGGGAAGACGTGGGTCCCCGTCTCCCTCTCCAGTCACTCCCAGTCCAGCGGGGGTGCACTCAGGACCCTGCCACTTCTGTAAATGCCAGCTGTTTACCTGGCATCACCCTGTCCTGCTTAACTTCATGTGTTACCTGGACCACAGTGTGCAGAGAGTTGGTTAAGGTTGTCGCTGTTGTGCAGCCACTAAGTTGTGTCCAAATCTTTGCGGCCCTACGGGCTTCAGCCTGCCAGGCTTCCCTGCCCTTCGGGGCACGGTGAGCTCCGGCCCAGGGTGCTGCAGCCTGTGGGGTGCGGTGTGCTGCTGCTCCATGCCCCCTAGCTCTCGCTCTGGTACTGCCCGCTCAGGACACCCACCAGGCCTCTCGTTCAGTAGCTCAGCCGTGTTTGACTTTGTGACCCTATGGACTGCAGCAGGCCAGGCTTCCCTGTCCAACACCATTTCCTGGAGTTTGCTCAAACTCAGGTCCACTGAGTCAGTGAAGCCATCCAGCCATTGCATCCTCTGTTGCCCCCTTCTCCTCCTGCCTTCAATCTTTCCCAGCATCGTCGTCTTTTCCAGTGAGTCAGCTCTTTGCATCAGGTGGCCAAAGTATTGGAGCTTTGGTCAAGTATTCTATTTTTTTTGGCCATGCCACACAGCATACTGGATCTTTATTCCCCAACCAGGTGGAAGTTCACAGTCTTAACCACTGGACTGCCAGTGAATTTCTGTTAAATATTATTCTCAATGTCTCCATGAAGGTATTTTGGGATGTGATTAGCCATTAAATCTGTGAACTTAACATGGAAGGGCCTCACCCAGTCATCTGAAGCCACGGTGAGAACAAAGACTGACCTCCCCTGAGCAAGGAGGAATTCTGCCAGCAGCTGGCCTTTGGGACCTGGACCGGGGCTCTGCTCTGGGTCTCCAGCTGCCAGCCTGCCCCACAGGATTTAGATTTGCACCTTCACAGCTGTATGAGCCAATTCCTTTAAATAAATCTCTCTATATACATACACATCCTGTTGGTTCTGTCTCTCTGGAAAATACTGACCAGTGTACCTCCCAACAGACCATGGGCAACCAGGCAGAGGTGATTCCTCACTGGAAAACTAGGGTGCTGTTACAGGCTGGGAGAGTGTGCTCGGCAGTCAAGGAAGGTCTAAAGAGAGCAAAGACACAGACAGATGCCCGTGGAGCATTAGATGTGGGAGCCCTGTTGGGGGTGTGGTCAGCTTGCAGTTTATTGTATGAAGCTATTGGAATCACAGAAAGTATGAGATGCTATTTATAAATATTTATAAATGTGCATTTGCTGTTGTTCGGCTGGTAAGTTGTGTCCAACAGTTTACGACCCCAGGGACTGCAGCAGGCTAGGATTCTCTGTCCTTCACCATCTCCTGGGAAACTAGGGAGCTGTTACAGGCAGGGGGAGTGTGCTTACACACTTTGGAGTGTGCTCAAACTCATGTCCACTGAGCCAATGGTTGCATCCAACCATCTCATCCTCTGTTGCTCTCTTCTCCTCCCGCTCAATCTTTCCCAGCATCAGGGTCTTTTCCAATGAGTTGCCTCTTCTCATCAGGTGGCCAAAGTATTACAGCTTCAGCTTCAACATCAGTCCTTCCAATGAATATTCAGAGTTGACCTCCTTTAGGATTGACTTGATGTCCTGGCTGTTTTTTTTTTTTTTAACATACACTATAAATCTGTAGAT
Source organism: Ovis aries (assembly GCF_016772045.2). NCBI lineage: Eukaryota > Metazoa > Chordata > Mammalia > Artiodactyla > Bovidae > Ovis > Ovis aries. The sequence goes on along the minus strand of NC_056054.1, from coordinate 2,826,621 downwards.
ATACATATGCATATATATTTAGAAATCATTTATTTATTTGGCTGCATTGGGTCTTAGTTGCAGCACGTGGGATCTTTGTTCTGGTGCGTGGACTCTCTGTTGGAGGTCTGTTGGTTCAACAGTTGCAGCATGCTGGCTTAGATGCCCCCGGGCATGTGGGCTATTAATTTCCCCACCAGCGATCAAGCCTGTGTCCCCTGCATTGCAAGGTGGATTCTTAGCCACTGGACCACCAGGGGAATCCCTCTAAATGTCTCTATTTAAAGTTGAGAGTCTTTCTGTCCATCTTCAGACATGGGTAAGATCCAAAGCCTTTAGCTATGAGGCACCTTCTTGTCAGGGGCTTTCATCTCAGCACCACGGAAGCTTCATCTTCACGCTGGGGGCGATGGTCTTGAGGCTGTCACAGCTGTGCCTGACTGGGCAGGAGCAGAGCCCACGTGGATTCTCCCGAAGGTAGAAAAGGACAAGATGTTCCCTTGGAGGAGAGGGGAGGGCTCCAGGGGCTGGTGAATCCAGAGCCATTTGGCTGCCCATGGGAGCAAGTTCCACAGAGGAAAATTTCAAAAGATAAGAGATTCATTTTAGAGCCTTACAAGGGCCCCGGGGACATCTGCCTCCTTCACCAGAGCACAGGAGAAGACACTGTCCCCAGACAGCTTGCCCCTGGAGCTGAGCAAACTGAGAATGCCCGGCTGGTGCTGGTCTGCTCTTTTCATCAAAGGGGCTGGGCTCACTGGAGTAGTAAATGGCAAGTCGCTCCAGTATTCTTGCCTGGAGAATCCCATGGACAGAGGAGCCTGGCGGCTTACCGTCCGTGGGGTCATGACACCACTGGGCATGCATGCACCCTGAACCTGGGCTCCTTCTCACTTCCCATCTCCCTACTCTCAGGACACAATGACCTCTGTACTGCATTCTGAAGACAGGTGGAAGCTAGGACCAGTGCACCCAAAACAAGTCTGTGTTCAGCTGGGATGACTGAAAAGGAGGAATGCACAGAAGGGAAGGAAGGTGGACCGTGATGATGAATTCCAAATTTGTGTGCAGATTCCACCATCAGCTAGCGATCTATGAGTCAAGGGCTCCTAGCACGCTCCAAATAGAAGCTGGGTAAACACTGCCACTTTTTGTTTGCCTTGAGAGTTAGCTGTCTGCAAGCATGTTAGGAAACCGTGGCAAAGAGCATTCCAAACGCATGTGGTGCCTTTGAGTTTATTTATTTGTCTCAATTTATTCCAGCCATGTTTGAGCATGGCGTGATTATGCATCTCACACTGACTGAAGATCACAGCCTGTGTGGTGGGTAGGGCAGGAGGAGGGGAAAGGGTTTCCTAGCTTCATCTAATTTAAAGCACCTTTGGCTGAGTGGTGCAGTGAAGGGGATATGGCTAAAACAAATAAAAGTCAGACAGGATCAAAGTGCAGGCACAAATCTGTTCCTTCTGGAAGCAGCTCCTCTCTCCCCTGGCCCCCTTTCTCCCCCTGGCCCTCTCCCTCATGTCCCTCTCTTCTCTCTCCCTGGCCCTGCTTTTTTTTTTTTTCCTTATTCGAGTTGCAGTGATTCTTTTGTGGCAGAGCTCCAGAATGACCTCCTCTCCTCCAAGCGCGGCCGCAGCTTCATCTCTGATTGATGGGCGAAATCACAGGCACTTCCGGCTTGAAGGAGGTCTGAGAGTCTCCTGATTGCGCGGTGGGCACGTGAAGTAGGGCAGTCATCAGCGCTCCTTCTGAGCAGTTCAGAGACAGATACGTTGGGAGAAGCTGGCTTGACGCACAGAGTCTGGAGATCCCATGAGGTGAGCACACGCGCTCCGGCCTCCTCCCCCCTCCCCAGCGCGCCTGCGCGGCTGCTGCGTGGGCGTTCACGCGGTGAGCGTGGGGCGCCAGAGAGCCAGTGTGGCCGTCCTGCCGCGCTCGTCACATGCCGAGGGCGGAGGCTCTGGCGATGTTTCCGTGCAGGGTCACACGTCTGGTCTGGAGACCGGGGGTTGCTCAGATTTCCTGGTTCTGATGACAACTCCAAGGGTAGCAACACACAGGGGGTACCTCAGCCCACATGGCACACACACATACACCACACATCTACACAAATCACACACATATACCACCACACATACTACACACACACGTCACAAACCACATATACAAACCATACATACACATGTGCACACACAGACACCACACACACGGCACACCTTTCCCTAACCTGCCTGTGGGTGATCCTCCCTGCACAGCCTGTGGTCAGGAGGAGGCCCTGCACGGCAGCCACACCATCACTCACCATCTGAAAGAGACTCTCTGCAGGTCCCACGGATCTCACCCCAGGGCAGGGTCTGACTGGCCCTGGCGGGTCCCATGGCCAGCCCCTGATCAATCACCGCATGTGGAAAGAAGGCACTCCACTTATTGGCCCTAGGCAATCAGATTCCCCACCCCAGACCTGATGAGATAAGGTGGTCTGTGATAGTGCCAGTAAAACTCTGTGTATGTGTGTGTGCATGTGTGCATGTGTGTATATGGTGTGTGTATGTGTGGTATATATGTCTGTATGTGGAGTCTGAGTGTGTGTATTGTGTGTGTGTATGGTGTGCGTATGTGTGGTGTGTGTGCATGTAGTGTGTGTGGTGTGTGTAGTGTGTGTGGTGTGTGTGTGTGTGGTGTGTGTGTATGTTTATGGTATGTATGTGTCGTATACATGTGTATAGTGTGTCTGTGTGATGTGTATGTGTATGATGTGTGTACATGTGGTATATATGTGTGTGTTTATTGTGTGTGGTATGTCTGTGTGTGTATGATGTGTGTGTGTTTATTGTGTGTATGTGTGGTATGTCTGTGTGTGTGTTTATGGTATGTATGTGTGGTATCTGTGTGTGTGTTATGTTTGTGTATGGTGTTTGTATGTGTGGTATATATGTCTGTATGTGGAGTCTGTGAGTGTGTATATTATGTGTGTGTATGTGGTGTGTGTGCACATAGTGTGTGTTTATGGTGTGTATATGTGTGTGGTGTGTATATGGTGTGTGTGTATGTTTATGGTATGTATGTGTGGTATAAGTGTGTGTGTAGTGTGTGCATGTTATTGGTATGTATGAGTGGTATACATGTGTGTAGTGTGTGTGATGTGTATGTGTATGGTGTGTGTACATGTATACATGCGTGTTTATTGTGTGTGTATGTGTGGTATATCTGTGTGTGTGTGTTTATGCTGTATATGTGTGGTATGTCTATGTGTGTGTTATGTCTATGTGTATGGTGTGTGTGTGTGTATGGTGTGTGTATGTGTGGTATGTCTGTGTGTGTGTGTGTGTATGGAGTGTGTATGTGGTACGTCTGTGTGTGTGTATGGGGTGTGTGTGTGGGGGGTGTGTGTGTTATGTCTGGGTGTATGGTGTGTGTGGTATGTCTGTGTGTGTGTGTGTATGTATGGTATGTGTATGTGTGGTGTGTGTGTGTGTGTGGTATGTCTGTGTGTGTGTGTGTGTATGGGGTGTGTGTGTGTGTTATGTCTGGATGTATGGTGTGTGTGGTGTGTCTGTGTGTGTGTGTATGGAGTGTGTATGTGGTACGTCTGTGTGTGTGTATGGGGTGTGTGTGTGGGGGGTGTGTGTTATGTCTGGGTGTATGGTGTGTGGTATGTCTGTGTGTGTGTGTATGTATGGTATGTGTATGTGTGGTGTGTGTGTGTGTGGTATGTCTGTGTGTGTGTATGGGGTGTGTGTGTATGGGGTGTGTGTGTGTGTGTTATGTCTGGATGTATGGTGTGTGTGGTGTGTCTGTGTGTGTGTGTATGGAGTGTGTATGTGGTACGTCTGTGTGTGTGTATGGGGTGTGTGTGTGGGGGGTGTGTGTGTTATGTCTGGGTGTATGGTGTGTGTGGTATGTCTGTGTGTGTGTGTGTATGTATGGTATGTGTATGTGTGGTGTGTGTGTGTGTGTGGTATGTCTGTGTGTGTGTATGGGGTGTGTGTGTATGGGGTGTGTGTGTGTGTGTTATGTCTGGATGTATGGTGTGTGTGGTGTGTCTGTGTGTGTGTGTATGGAGTGTGTATGTGGTACGTCTGTGTGTGTGTATGGGGTGTGTGTGTGGGGTGTGTGTGTGTGGTATGTCTGGGTGTATGGTGTGTGTGATGTGTCTGTGTGTGTATGCTGTGTGTATGTGCAGTGTGTGTGTGCGCGTGGTGTGTCTGTGTGTGTGTGGTGTGTGTGTATGGGGTGTGCTCTGTGTGTGGTATATGGTGCGTGGTGTGTGTTTCTCTGGTGTAGGGAGGGGCTTTGGGTGGAGGCCGGCACTGGCCGGTTTCTGGAGGGTTCTTGCCTGCGGTGCTGCCTGGCGGTGGGCGCGGAGCGCGGCCTCAGGAGACGTCAGGGCGGCGTCTGCTGAAGGGGATTGGGGCCGATGTGTGGGGCAGCGGCTCCTCTTGTCACGCTCATGTGCGTTTTTGAATCCCCAAGACAGGGAGATTTATGAGTGTTTCCCACACTTACTTGTCCAAGAAGATCTCTCTTTCCGCTGGAGCAGTAGAAAGGAAGATGAAGCTTTAGGATAAATATTAATAATTTAAACTGGAAGACATTTCAGGAAGCCCTGTCATCTTCCAGAGGGAAATGAACAATGTGCCCTGGCAATGTAAGGCAGATTTCCTCGCCAGCACCCAGCCAGCTCCCACCCACCAACACTGGACCCTGTGTGAACTCACCACCATCGTGGCTTTGCTGGTGCTGTCCCCTCTGCCTGGAGTGCCCATATCCCCAAGCCCACTGACCATTCTTCTGGGCAGCTCTGGCCTTTGAAACTGGGGTGACTTTACCTACCTGCTCACACCGCAGGGGAGGAACACCTCATGCACCAGGGTGATCCCAGCATGCTCAAGCTCCACTGTATACAAAGCATCCCCCACAACTGCCATCATCAGTGTGTACAGAGCATCCCCCACAACCTCCATCATCACAGTGCACTAGGGCACTTGGGACATGGTGCAGGTCAGAGGTGCTGGTTCATTTGTTTGCCTCCGCGGGACTATGGGACACCCAAATAAACCGTGCTTCCACACAGTATCTGCAAAAGCACCTGTCCAACTCTTTGCGACCTCATGGACCGTAGTCTGCCAGGCTCCTCTGTCCATGGGATTCTCTAGTCAAGAATACTGGAAGGTGGCCATTTCCTTCTCCACGGGATCTTCCCAACTCAGGGATCGCACCTGTGTTTCCTGTGTCTCCTGCACTGGCAGGCTGCTTCTTTACCACTGAGGCACCTGGGAAGCTCTTCAGTGCTGGTGAATGAAGAAATGATTCAATGACACCCTTATAAGTGTTTCTTAGGGTGTTCAGTCAGGAATCTCTTATCGATGTCTACAAGTTTAGATTGGCTGAGTTTACCAGGCCCTCAGATTGCTAGAACTGAGAAATACTAGTCCCAGTCACTGGAAAGTAGGCTCTTTAATCTCTAAATCTTCAGAAAAAATACTGACTTGATGATACCCATTGATGACGCCTGCTTCCTCTCTCTGCTATGGAAATTGCTATCATTGGTTCATGGCCTCTTGGCTTCCCAGGTGGCTCAGTAGTAAAGAATCTGCTTGCCAATGCAGGAGACACTGATTCAATCCCTGGGTCAAGATCTCCTGGAGGAGGAGATGGCAAGCCACTCCAATATTCTTGCTTGGAAAATCCTATGGAAAAAGGAGCGTGGCGGACTACAGTCCCTGTGGTTGAAAAGTCCAATATGACTGAGTGACTAAGCATGTGTGCCCATGTATGACCTCTTACAGACAATGAACTCTTAGGCTATGAGTGCTTTCTCCTGCTCATCATTTCTTCTAACACATCCAGTCTCAGTGGTTGCAATGGACAGAATAGTCCACAGTTTGGTGAGATCAGCTGTTGGTCTTACCCTGACTGGCATGGGACCTGAAAATTTCCTGAAGTCCTTGTTGCTTTGGCAAAGCAGTGCTGCATGAAGTGTTTCTGATTTGGTGTGGGATCTGTGCAAAAATATTCCAGAACACAAAGAGGGATAAAACACCAGGCAGCAAGTAAAGAACGTTAAAAAGCTAATCGATGCATTTGGCTGCGTTGGTCTTAGCTGTGGCACACGGGATCTTGGTTGCGGTGCACAGGCTTCTCTGGTTTCAGCTCGTGGCCTTAGTTGCCCCGGGGCTTGTGGAGTCTTAGTTCTACAACCAGGGATCGAGCCCACATCCCCTGCACTGGAAGGCGGATTCTTAAGCCCTGGACCGCCAGGGAAGTCCCAAGGACATGGTTTTTTAAAGCTTATCTGGAAAACAAAAATAAAAATTTGGAAAGAGTTTCAATGCCTCGCATCCATGAGACTAATAAAGAAAATAGGGACTTTTTAAGAGATGAAATAGAAGATGAAAAGATGCTTGAGGGCTGATAAATGAAGAATGATAAACCAATAGGCACTTGCAGAATTCAGGTTATTATTAGAGCAGTAAGGACTGAAATTACTACTCTAAACAAAATACCCGGTGGGAATACAAAAAAAGCACTGACATTAGAGGATCACGAGCTCCTGGGCCAGCAATGTGATGCAACATGAGGAGACTGTGTTGTGTGGAAGGAGCCCAGACCAGAAGCAATGGGAATAGTGTTCTGAAGCTGTAACAGAAGGGCATTTTCTGTGACTAAAGAAGACACAAATCTGCACTTCAACAAATCTCAGGGTGTCCAAGGGGACATGATTAATTCCACCTGCTGCTGGGTGAAACCCCTGCCTGTCCAGGGCAAGGAGCAGTCTCAGGATCCAGAAGTAACACGAGAGTCACTTAGAAAGGGGACCGGCAGGCTGGCCTCAGAGTTCTCTCAAGGTCGGGTGACAAAAGATAGTAGACCTACATCTGCAGGTGTTGAGGGGAAGCTTCTGTGAAACCAGGATGTTTCCCCAACGGAGTCCCAGCCTGTGTATTGGCAGCAGCAGGTGTCAACTGCAGGCGGACTCATGGCCCGAGGGCCTGCTGTCTCACTACAGTTCAGTGCTGCTACCAGAATGCAATGGCCTGTTCTAACCAGCCAAAAGAGGCCTCAAGATAATCCACCAAAAGTGTGGATCAGAGAAGGAAAGGCAGGTGCTGAGCACACACTCCATTTAAACGTCTCACTGTGTGATCAGTCACTTCAGTCGTGTCTGACTCTTTGTGACCCCATGAAGTGCAGCCTGCCAGGCTCCTCTATCCATGGGATTCTCCAGGCAAGAACACTGGGGTGGGTTGCCATGCTCTCCTCCAAGGGATCTTCCTAACCCAGGGACTGAACTAGCATCTCTTGTGTCTCCTGTAGTGGCAGGTGGGTTCTTTGTCTTAGCTCCACCTGGAAAGCAAGCATCACATTAGGTCTGAATAATGGTCGTAAGTGTGCTTACATATCAGAACAAAAATGTTGCCTGGACGCCTAATCAGGTCAGACCAACTTCTTGTGAAATATGAAACAATCATCTAATGTAGAAAAGAGAGAAATCAAATCATCAATAACAAATATTTTGAAAATAATGGAAGAGAAAAATTTGCATGCTAGATTTTATTGGTTGTAGCTGGAACTATTAATATACTAAGAAAATAAGTTCATACTTTAAAAATTATCAAAAGAAATTAAATTTTCAAAAGGAAAAAAACCCAAGGAAAACAGAAGGGCCATAGAGAACAAGTATAGAGAAGAAGTAACTAATAAGAAAATAGAAACAATAGAAGTGATAAAGATCAAGAACTCACTCTATAGAAGAAGAAAATAGAATAAACTGTTAACCAGGTAGGCAAGAGAAAGATGAGAAAACATGAATATATTACATGAAAATAGCCTCAAAGGAGCCAGCATTTGAGGAGACTAATTCCTAAAACTCTGTGCCCAGAGAATTTGACAAAGTAGCTGAAGAGATTAATTTTCTAAAAAAGTATATATTATTAAAATGAATTGAAGAAATGCTACAATACTTACAGGTGTCAACACATATAGGAGAGCTGCAGCAACTAAGGGTGGCTTGTGTGTGTGACTGTGTGTTGAGTCTGTGGGGGTGAGTATGAGTGTGTGGCATGTTTGGGTGTGATCATGCTTGGTGTATGTATGTATATGTGGTGTTTATATGGGTATGAGTAATGGGTATGTGTGGTGTATGTATGAGGTGTGTGAGGATGAGTGTGTGTGCATGTGTATGTGTGGGGCGTGTATGTGTGTGAGTGTGTGCTTTAACCTCCTGTAATCTCCTTCAGGCTTCCCAAGTTCCTTCAGTGCAAGCAATGATGGTGGTGATGGTGGTGATGGTGATGGTGATGATGGTGGTGATGGTGGTGATGGTGGTGATGGTGGTGATGGTGGTGATGGTGATGATGGTGGTGATGGTGGTGATGGTGGTGATGGTGGTGATGGTGATGATGGTGGTGATGGTGGTGATGGTGGTGATGGTGGTGGTGATGGTGGTGATGGTGATGATGGTGGTGGTGATGGTGATGGTGGTGGTGATGGTGGTGGTGATGGTGGTGATGGTGGTGGTGGTGGTGATGGTGGTGATGGTGATGATGGTGGTGATGGTGGTGATGGTGGTGATGGTGGTGATGGTGGTGATGGTGGTGGTGATGGTGGTGATGGTGATGATGGTGGTGGTGGTGGTGGTGGTGGTGATGGTGATGGTGGTGGTGATGGTGGTGGTGATGGTGGTGGTGATGGTGGTGATGGTGATGGTGGTGGTGATGGTGGTGGTGGTGATGGTGATGGTGGTGGTGATGGTGGTGATGGTGATGGTGGTGGTGATGGTGGTGGTGGTGGTGGTGGTGATGGTGGTGGTGGTGATGGTGATGGTGGTGATGGTGGTGGTGATGGTGGTGATGGTGATGGTGGTGGTGATGGTGGTGGTGGTGATGGTGATGGTGGTGGTGATGGTGGTGATGGTGATGGTGGTGGTGATGGTGGTGGTGGTGGTGATGGTGATGATGGTGATGATGGTGGTGATGGTGGTGATGGTGATGATGGTGGTGGTGATGGTGATGGTGATGGTGATGATGGTGGTGATGGTGGTGATGGTGGTGATGGTGGTGATGGTGATGATGGTGGTGATGGTGGTGATGGTGATGATGGTGGTGGTGATGGTGGTGGTGGTGATGGTGGTGGTGGTGATAGTGGTGGTGATGGTGGTGATGGTGGTGATGGTGGTGATGGTGATGGTGGTGGTGATGGTGGTGATGGTGGTGATGGTGATGATGGTGGTGATGGTGGTGATGGTGGTGATGGTGGTGGTGATGGTGGTGATGGTGATGATGGTGGTGATGGTGGTGATGGTGATGATGGTGGTGGTGATGGTGGTGGTGGTGATGGTGGTGGTGGTGATGGTGGTGGTGATGGTGGTGATGGTGGTGATGGTGGTGATGGTGATGGTGGTGGTGATGGTGGTGATGGTGGTGATGGTGATGGTGGTGATGGTGGTGGTGATGGTGATGGTGGTGATGGTGATGGTGGTGATGGTGGTGATGGTGGTGGTGGTGATGGTGATGGTGGTGATGGTGATGGTGATGATGGTGGTGATGGTGATGGTGGTGGTGGTGATGGTGATGGTGGTGGTGATGGTGATGGTGGTGATGGTGATGGTGATGATGGTGGTGATGGTGATGGTGGTGATGGTGATGGTGGTGATGGTGGTGGTGATGGTGATGGTGATGGTGGTGGTGATGGTGATGGTGGTGATGGTGGTGATGGTGGTGATGGTGGAGGTGTTGGTGATGGTGGTGATAGTGGAGATGGTGATGATGGTGATGGTGGTGATGGTGGTAATGGTGGTGGTGATGGTGGTGATGGTGATGGTGGTGATGGTGGTGATGATGGTGGTGATGGTGGTGATGGAGGTGATGGTGGTGATGGCGGTGACAGTGATGGTGGTGATGGTGATGATGGTGGTGATGGTGGTGATGGAGGTGATGGTGGTGATGGTGGTGGTGGTGATGGTGGTGATGGTGGTGATGGTGATGATGGTGGTGATGATGGTGGTGATGGTGGTGATGGTGATGGTGATGATGGTGGTGATGGTGATGGTGATGATGGTGGTGATGGTGGTGATGATGGTGATGGTGGTGATGATGGTGATGGCGGTGACAGTGATGGTGGTGATGGCGGTGACAGTGATGGTGGTGATGGTGGTGATGGTGATGATAATGCTGGTGGTGGTGAAGGTGATGCTGATGGTGGTAATGATGCTGATGGATGTACAAGAGATGTTAAGAATGTCGTGAAGTCAGAAAGTGGATGGATGAGCGGTGAGCAGTCAGTGGAGGGGCGAGCATCAGTTTAAGTTTCCACCAGGTGAGGATCAGGCCCACTGAAGCAGCTGAGCCTCAGGGTCCCGGATGTGGGAGGCTGGTGTCCCAGGATGGGCTGGGGGGGGGACAGGTGACAGTGGGACAGAACAGTGGTGGTCCCTGCCCGGCCCCCTCATGACCAGTGCTGCGAGGACATGGACAGCAGCTGGGGGGAGGTGAGGTTTGTACAGTGAGCGGTGAGAGGCCCCAGCCCCTTCCTTCCCTTGACCTAGTCTGGCTGAAGCTCCAATACTTCGGCCACCTGATGTGAAGAGCTGCTACATTGGAAAAGACCTTGATGCTGGAAAAGATTGAGGGCAGGAGGAGAAGGGGGTGACAGTGGATGAGATGGTTGGATGGCATCACTGACTCGATGGACATGAGTTTAAGCAAGCTCTGGGAGATGGTGAGGACGGGGAAGCCTAGAGCGCTGCTGCAGTCCTTGGGGTTGCAAAGAGCCAGACACGACTGAGTGGCTGAACCACAACACCCGGCCACAATTGCCAGGCTGTCCTGGCAACCACCCGCAGTGGCCCCACACTGAGCAGGACAGTCAGCATCTGGCCCCAAGTCCCATGACAGGTGGGTCCCGGGAACTGGTTGGCCCTTGGCTCTTCTCCAAGGCCCCCAAGCAGGAGTCAAGCATGGGCCACACTTTCCTCTTTTCCCCATCGCTCTTCCTTCTTTTTAAAAAGAGGCGGGGGGAGGGGCCCAGGGGAGAAAGGGAGGTGGTTTCCCACAAGTGTCCTGGTGGGGAAGACCTGGTGTGGACCGCCTGTGCCCAGCACACCCAGGGCCCTCTGTCACCCCGTCAGCAGCAATGGGAGAGAGAAAGGGTCTCTGGGCTCGGACCGCTGCTGGTGTGCTTGGGGGAAGGGAGGCCGTGTGGAGTGTTCCCGCTCTGCAGTGCTCGGCAGCCCCAGTGGTGCTGCGGTCTGTGACCTTGGATGGCCTCCTCACTATACCACACTCTACTACACTATACTAAATTGTACTTCTGAAGGGTAACTCAGCTCTGGGTGTCACAGAGTGGGAAGGACTCCTGGGACATCAGCCACCCCCGACTCACACACCGACTTCCTAAAGCTGCTCTTTGGGGCAGGGTGGGGAGGGCGGGCAGCAGAATGGGGGGCAGGAGAAGGCCCCGAATAAGCTGTGCTTAACAACAGTGTCTGGGATGTTCTGGTTAATTGCTGCTCTGTGAGCAGCTGCAAGGTGAGATCAGCCCCCCGCCCCCCAGTCCGTGGGGAGACAAGACCCTTACTCTGTGCCCCCACCTGGCTGCAGAGCTGCCCTCTGTAGACTGGTGGCTCTGAGTCAGGAGGGCATTCTGTCTGGGGCCAGGGGTGGCCCTCGGGCACAGGGACCCCGGGAGGGGAGGTGGGTCATCAGCTTGTCCTGGCGTGTCCTGGAACTTTATCAGTTTTAAAACAGGAAATCTTGCATTTTGGGGACCCCCAGGCCCAGGTCATGGGGGTGAGTTGGTCACCCTGGAGCTGGTGAGGGGCTGACAGAGGAGTGGCTCCCACAGGGCTGTGTGTGGGGAGGGGTTTGGGCTGGGCTTCCAGAAGGGGAAGGACAGGCCGAAGGGCTGCTCAGGGTGGGTTACTGGGGGCTCTTGCTTGAACTTGACTCATTCTTGACCTCCTGTAAGTGAGGTTCAGAGCTGCCCTGTTGAGCTTCCTGCAGACTCAACACTTTAAATGCAACTCATGTGCAAAGTTACATTGTTAAGGTGCCTCCTTCTCGCATTGCAAAGCGTGTCTAGCTTTGTTCGGCCTGCCTGCGGGAGGGTGTGGGCTCTGGGGTGGGGGCAGGTGTCGGGCACATGCCCAGCTCTGGTCTCCCTCTCCGTGAGAACGGCGTGGGGGGCGGTTTGCCTCCCTGGACCTCAGTTTCCTCCTGTGCAAAGGGGGGCTGGGTTCTGCACTCAAAGGAGCCGTCCACACCAGCCCTTTCTGACATTCGCCGAGGCCCCCTTTCCAGCCCCCATGGGGTCACTGGGCCCACACATGCCAGCTCTGGTCTGCAACTGGGTCTGGCATGGGGCAGCCTGGGGGCCAGTCTGGCCTGCCTATCTCTCTCCCTCTGTCCAAACTGCTCCAGCAACACCTTGCCAGGAATTGGCAGAACTGGCTGCCTTCTTTCCTCTTGTCCTGGCCGGCCTTGGGCCCTTGTCGGTCCCCACAGAGAGAGACCCTATCTGGGCCCTCGTGCTCCCAGGGGCAGGGGTCCTGCCCACCTCCCACCTCTGGCCAGTCAGGGAGCCTTCCTCCCCTCTCCCATGACCTCGTGGGGAATCGTCCCATCTCTAAGTGAGCCGAGCAGGCTATACTCAGGAGCTATTAACCACAGAGAAGGAAAAAAAAAAAGCAATGTTGAGGCTGGCGGAAACAAGGTGAAGTTAATTTAGGGTTTAGCTGTGCTTTTAGAGATTATCTCGAGTGTTTTTCTTGTCTGTTTTTCAAATTAAGACCTGGAGGTATTAAAATAATCTCCAGTGTTATCCGGGGGTGAGGACCAGGCCTGTTTTCTCAGCCACGTGGTGGCCTTGAGGACACCCCGCAGGGCCCTGTGAAACGGGCTCTGAGGCTCCATTCTGGCTGTGGCGGGAGGACTCAGCACCCAGCCTCACCCCTGGGCGTCCCGCTGCTGGGAACCAACCAGAGCATCGCGGGCCTCCACCAGCCCCAGGAGGACCGCGCGGAGCACACACGCCTGCTGGCGCTTAAATCCATTATGCTAAGTGCTTTGGGCTTTATATGCTGTGGGACTCACAGTCTGGCAAAAAAAAAACCAAACCAAAAAACCCTTTTAATAACTCATTATTAAAGCCATTTGCCTTTCGCCTGTTTGCGAGTATGAGTCCTGAAATATCTGCTGACTGGTTATGCAGGGTGGTGATACTCAGCAGAACTCGCCCCCTCCCAGGCCCACCGCCCGTCATAAAGCTGCCCCGGTGGCTCACGGGGGAGGAGGCCCGGGGGCTCGCCCCACCTCTGGTGCTCAGGGCCCGTCTGTGGGGGGCGAGCCTGGAGGGTCTGGGGCCTCGGAGTGTCACAGGAAGATGCAGGGAGGGTCCCCAGAAGGCCAGGGCACTTCTCGTGATGGTGGAGGGCCCGCGGGGTTGGGGGCAAGGGCCCAGCCGAGTGGACGGCTGCACCCTGGCCCCTTTGTCCTGTCCTGTGACCGTGCAGGTCCCTGAGTCCTCCTGGGGCTGGAGAGACGGCTTCTGTCTACGAGGTGTCTGGCCGGCCTCCGGGGTGGGCTTGCGCCCCCGAGACGGTAGATGTCACCTTCTGAGACCTTTGCGCTCCCGAGGCCGCCCTGCATCCTGGCAGGGAAATAGGTGTTGTCAGGCCCTGGGGACACGGTATGTGGGCCCAGGGCAGAGTGAAGGCTTGGGCTCTGTGCTCAGAATGTCTCCCGGCCTCCTGACAGGGACAACAGGCAGGGCCCCAAGCGCGGGCCTGGCCCCACTGCCGTCGATTTCAGCGCGTGTGTGCGTGCTCTCGGGCGTGTCCGAGTCTGCGACCCCAGGGACTGTAGCCCGCCGAGCTCCTCTGTCCATGGGATTCTCCAGGCAAGGATACTGGAGTGGGGTGCCAGGACCTGCTCCAGGGGATCTTCCCTGGAGATCCAACCCGGGTCTCCTGCCTTGCAGGCAGATCCTTCACTGTCTGAGCTGCCAGGGAAGTGTTGGTATCAGAGGGAGGCCTGGAGCCCAAGCATCTGTGGATAGACCCTGGGGTCTCCACAAGCCCCCTGCCGTGAGGCGGTTGGGGTGCTCTTGGGGAACTTGGGTGTCTGAGCACCTGTCACCCACAGGAGACACCAGCACCCTCCCCCCACCACCCTTACCCTCCCATCCGTGGCATGTCCTGGGAGGTGTCACCTGGTGGGCCCAGAGGGCGCTGCTCTAATGCAGCATTCAGCCCCTGCTGATTGCCTGCCTTCTCCGTGCCAGACCCTGGGACGTGGCACTTTGTAGGGGGTGGGGAGAATGAATGTGGTCCCTCCGCCGAGGAGCTCTGGTCTCTGAGGGAGACAGACTCACCGAAGGGCTTACAGAATCCTCTGCTCATGGTGGTGAACGTGCTGGGAAGGGGACCAGGGACAGAGGACAAGAGATGGTACTTTCTGGGGCCTGGCCGAGGGAGGCAGGGCATCCCAGGGAAGGGACGTTTGAGCCTGGGGGGCTTGAGGGACCCGGGGACCAAGAGCCTGGTGCAGGCCAGGAGGTGATGGAAGGCCAGAGTGCTGGGGTCGGGGGCTCAGGGGGGTGAGATGCGAGGCTGCAGTGGCCAGCCGTGTGTATTCTAGTTTTCCTCAGTTTTAATTGCTTTGTGATCCAGTGGGTGCAGTGATGTTTCTCTGTTGCTCTAAGCTGCGTTTCCCTGACTTCTAGTGATTGTAATGTTTCAGATGTGTGCTGGGCATTTTTGTGTTCTGATTCACTTATTTTGCCCATTTGCGTCTCTTGCCTACTTTTCTATTGGGTATTTGAGTCTTTCTTGTCAGTTCTCCTCACTGTATGTTTTGGGCATTTACCGTTTGCAGGTCATCTCTGTTAAAATGTGTATTTCGTACATTTCTCCTTTTCTAATTTTTGTGGTATCTTTTGCCATGTAAAGTTTTTAAAAAGCAAAATTTAAGTACACGAGGATACAGAAAAGTCTACACAGTATAAGTGTTTAGGTTGGAGAATCTGACAGAGTGAACAGGCCTCTGTAATGACGCCAAATCAGGATCAGAGTGGCACGGAACACCGCGCCTCCCACCACCGCATCCAGAGAGTGACCCCAGAAGGAAGATTTGCCCCTCCTCCTGGCTTCACAGCTCAGTTCCGCCTGCTTTTGAGCTTTCTATAACTGGATCCATAGAGTCTGTACTCTTTTCTGATTATGAAAATAACATAGTCATTTAAAAAATTCAGAAAATGTAGTAAACTGTAAAGAAGAAAACATTGGTTAATATGCTTTAACATATTTTTAATAAAATTTTTTGGCCATTTCTATATTTTTCTTCTGTGAATTGCCTGTGAAGTCTCTCTTTTTTTTTCCTGTTGGAATTTTGCCTTTTAAAAAATAGCTGTGTAAAACACCCTTTTCAGAGTATGATATTAGCTCATTGTCATCTTTGTTACCTATATTTTTTCTTGATTTGTTATTTGCTTAAGTTTATCATTTGAGGTAAATGATAAAATTAGGTCTGTCTAGTCAAGGCTATGGTTTATCCAGTAGTCATGTATGGATGTGAGTGTTGGACTATAAAGAAAATTAAGCACTGAAGAATTGATGCTTTTGAACTGTGGCGTTGGAGAAGACTCTTGAGAGTTCCTTGGACTGCAAGGAGTTCCAACCAGTCAATCCTAAAGGAAATCAATCCTGAATATTCATTGGAAGGACTGATGCTGAAGCTGAAGTTCCAATACTTTGGCCACCTGATGTGAGGAACTGATTCACTGGGAAAGACCCTGATACTGGGAAAGGCTGAAGGCAGGAGGAGAAGGGGATGATAGAGGATGAGATGGTTGGTTGGCATGACTGACTTAATGGACATGAGTTTGAGCAAGCTCCAGGAGATGGTGAAGGACAGGGAAGCCTGGTGTGCTGCAGCCCATGGGGTTGCAGAGTCGGACACGACTGAGCGACTGAAGAACAAAGATCCTTTTACATTTTAAGTAACTTTTGGCTTTACTGATTATTTTCATACTTGGTAAGATCTTACTTAACTTACCAATGAAGTTAGTGAAATGCTCAACTGTATTTTCTATAAAAATTGTCACAGTTTCTTTTTATGCTTAGCTTTCCCTTTTATTTGGAATTTATTTGGAGATACGGTTTGGAGATACTTACTTAATCCCTGTGGAGTCAAGCTTTCAGGCACCATTAGTCCCGTCCTCCCTCTAGCCATCTCTAACGCTCCTTTGATCACATATTAAGTTTTACTAGCAGTGTCTCTGAGGTGTATCTCATACCCACCGTCGGCCCATTAATCTTCACACCATCAAGTTGTATTTACTGCTGTACCTTTCTCATGCGTTTTAATGTCCCAGACACAAGTGACCCTCACCGCCTCTCTTTCCCAAAAGTCTTGGTTATTTTTGTTGGTTTGTTCTTTCAGATCATCTTTGGCCTTATCTAGCTGAATTTTTGGAATGGCATGAAACTCACGAAAGTTTGGAAAGATCCACCTTGCTTACAGTCTAGTCTGTCAGAGGCACGGTGTACCTCCCCATCATTTTTCCTCCTCCTGCACCTTCTCCTCAGATGGATCACAGTGGTTTACTGCCACGTCTCTCCCTCTGGAGACCCGTCGGTACTCTGGGGTCAAAGGCAAGGCCATCTGAGATGTTTTTCACTGAAGGGATGAACACAGCATGGGGCGCCTTGCTGGGCTCACGCAAACCTCCCCTGAGGACGCACGTATGTGCGTGCTGGGAGCTGGTGCCCTGAGCGGTCCCTTTGTCCCTTCAGGGAGGCTGGGCATTTCTGTCTGGGGAGGGAGGGCGTCCTTTGCTCCCCTGGGTCTCAGGAGGCAGTGTCCTGAGCCCCCAGGCTCTGGAAGCTGTGTGGGGCCCACCCAGGGCTGGGAGGAGGCCCTGGGCCCAGCTCAGCCAGAAGAGCCCCGCAATAATTTATTCTATAAGTTAGGTTCCTGCATAAAATTTTGTTTTGCAAATGATTCTTCTGCTTATAAATGTTTGAAGACTCGTGCCTTCGTGCCAAAGACTCAACCTGTAGTAGCAAGATTATGACCCCAGATCCAGGAAGAGAGCTATGTGCAACCTGGGAATTCTCCTGGCAACCCCGGCTTCCACCATGCGGGTGGTCCAGGGATCCCCTTTCACATAAAGCCTGTTTGAGAGGGACATGGGAGTGATGTGGGTGGAAGTGACCGTGAGGTGTCTCTTGTTTCTGGAATAGTCCAGGTGAGTGGCCTCCTGTTCCTCAGGAAGAGGTGAGGGTGGCTGTGGTGGACAGGTGGTCTGGGCTCCGAGAGGTCACTCCCCCGCCGGTGCCAGAGGTCATGGAAGCGTCTTCACCTCTCCAGAAGCAGCAGATGAAAAGACCCCTTTTTTGAGGGCTATAGAGAGCCTGGGTTTCCTGGGGAGAGGGGCAGGTTCACGACCAGCACTTGATCCCTTTTCCTTCCGCCAAAGGAATTTCCATTCTTTGCTATTGGGGACAGAGGTCATTTCTGGCAGCACATTCCCTGGGATGAGAGATGGGCAGGTACAGGGGTCTTGGGTGGGCCTCGCTTTTGAAAGGAAAGCAATCCTTTTCTCTCTCTTTCCTTCAGCTGCACTGATAGCAGTTGGCTGCTCCCTCTTATGAATTCTCCAGAGAAATGGAAATAGCAGCTCCAAGTCTTAAAACCACTTCCTTTGATCTGAATGTTCCAGGAAATAAAACACCTTTGCAGTTATGGAGTCCAGACAGGGGCGCAGGTTCAGGAGGTCCCTGAGTGGCGCTCCCACCCTCACGTGTCAGGACGCAGCCCTAGCCCCGGCTGACACGGTGAATCTCCTCGTGTGGCCGGGCTCTCCTCCCCGTGAGGGATTCCATGGGCAACGTGAACCTTTGGGGCCCACGCCTCCCTCCTGTCCTAATCACTTATCGCCGGGACCATTGCCCCAGCCTCTGATGTCTGACCTACCGCAGCCTCTTCCCACTCAAATCCAACCTCCCTCACACCAGACACGTTGTCTGAAATCAGCGTGAAGTGTAGACCCAGCCAGAATCAGCTGCCTAAAGACAGCCAAGCAGGGGCTGCTCACCCAGGGTTGGTTCTCAGGGTACCGGCAGCCTGGCTGATTCTGATTAGGGCTCATCCAGCATCCTGTTCTGGCTGCGTGAAGACAGAATTCTGTTCCAGGTGTCCCGTGGCCCCAGGCATCTCTACTGGTCAGGGAGGATGTACCTAGCACTGAAGAACTGATGCTTTCCAACTGCGGTGTTGTAAAAGACTCTTGAGAGTCCCTTGGACTGCAAGGAGATCAAACCAGTCCATCCTAAAGGAGATCAGTCCCGAATATTCATTGGAAGGACTGATGCTAAAGCTGAATCTCCAAAGCTTTGGCCACATGATGCGAAGAACTGACTCATTGGAAAAGACCCTGATGCTGGGAAAGATTGAAGGTGGGAGGAGAAGGGGACGACAGAGGATAAGATGGTTGGATGGTATCGCCGACTTGATGGATAAGAGTTTGAGCAAACTCTGGGAGCTGGTGATGGACAGGTGAGCCTGGCGTGCTGCAGTCCACGGCGTCACAGAGAGTTGGACACAACTGAGCAAGCGAACAACAACAACCCAACTGGTCTTTGTGGACTGCGTTCCCCCCAGCTTCACATGTAGAAGTCCTAAGCGCCAGGACCTCAGAAGGGGCTGCACTTGGAGACAGGCTCCTTATACAGGTTGTCAAAATGAGGTCACCAGGGTGGGCGTCCTTGTAAGAAGAGGAGATAAGGATGCAGACACACATAGAGAGAGATCAGCCATCTACACCTCAAGGAGGGAGTCCTCGGAAGAAACCAAGTCTTGATCTCAGACTCTAGCCTCCAGAAATATGAGGGAAAAACACATTTCTGTTGTTTAAGCTGCCTGGCCTGTGGGTCTTTGTTACAATGGCCTGCTCTGACTAACCCACCGGCCAACTGGACCTCGAGAGGTTCTTTAACTCTCCGAATTTGATGAAAGCATTTGTTGAGATTTCCAGCCTATTCCAGGGGTGGGGTGTATACAGCAATTCTCATGGATTCTAGCACAAACTCCAGCCCGTGGGCCTCCCCCTGGCTGGCGTGGCGCTGTCTGAGTACCTCTAACAAGCCGGCTCTGCGGGGCGCACCTTGGTGTTTGATTAGCTAGTGTGGGGGGCAGCCTGGACTTCGGGCTTGCTCCAGCTCCTGGTGACCCTGATGAACACTAGGGGGGCGTCTGGGGGTGGGGGCACATGACATTTGCTCCAACTCAGCTCCCAAGACCCCCCATCAAGAACCCGCCATCCCCGCAGGGACGACCAGGACGTGTCTGCTGGCTGGACACTGTCCTCCCTGGGGCCAGGTGCCCAGCAGCCTGTGTCTGAAGTGCTCTGCAGGGGGATGGGAAACCCTCCTTGGCAGGAAGACTCTTCCCCGCAGCAGCAGGAACAAGGTTCTTACAGGCCACACAGGCAAAGTTTAAAAAGTAGCCACTTTATTGGGTGTCTCCAGTTGGTGAAAAATTCATTGAGCTCCACACTTAGGGCAGGCGCCTTCTCCGTCTGTATAGTGAACTTTAATGAAAGGTTTCCAAAGGTAATTATTATTTTTCTATAACCAGACTTATTTTTGGAATCAGGGCTCCACAGAACCTGATAACTGAAGTGTAGCCTAATGTCTTCCAGGTTGATGCCGGGGTTTAAACAGTCAGTTCAGGGGTCTCGCTGAGTCTCCCCAGGCCAGGCCAACACCAGCCCCAGCTGAGGACCACGGTCACGGCCAGCGTGGACAGGGCGGCAGGGCCTGGGATCGCCTGTGGGTGTGGACGCCTGTCAGGGGGAGGTGCCGGGGCAGGCTTCCATAGCCCCTGTTACCCTGTGCCACGGACTCCCTGGCGTGGACAGCTCTGGGGGTGGGGCGGGCCGTGGGGGGACAGGTAGGGACATGGACCAGCCCCTCTGTGCTGCCCGCCTGGTGGGAAGATTTTGAGAGACAGAGCCGGGCTTGGGGTGGGGAGCTCTTTAAACATGATGAGAAGTACGAGTTTTCATTTAGACCAGACCGGGGAGGGGTCTGGATCAGATCGGGCCGGGGAGGGGGTGTTGGGTCCATTGCCTGCTCCCAGCTGCTCCTTCAGGACCCAGTGGCCCCCACAACGCCACGCCAATGTGGCCGGGCCCCTGCCCACGGGATCCAGGAATCAGAGACTCCAGCCAACTGCTCAGCCTGTGACACCCAGAGAGGTCTCCGAGGGTCCCCGCAGGCCCTCTGCTCAGCACCCCTGCTCCCTGAGGCCCTGCTGTCTGCACCAAACCCTGGAGGGGCCTCCCTGGGGATGCGCTTGGCACCCTGTGTGAGCGGACAGACTGTCCTGAGAACCGAGGTGGGTGCCTTCACAGCAGCTTCACCTACCAGCGGGCTCCGTCCTGGGGTCCCTTTCTGCCCCAGTGCTCCTGGGCGTCCAGGCCCGGCCTGTCCTGCTGATGGCCGGGCGGGCACCCTGCTGACATCCCGGCAAGGACCCCGCTGACGGCTGGGCGGGGACCCTACTGATGGCTGGGTGGGAACGCTGCTGATGTCCTGGTGGGGACCCCGCTGACGGCTGCGTGGGGACACTGTGGGGGCCTCTCTGCCCTGGAAGCTCTGACTTCTGGGCGAGCGCTGCCCGGGGTGGGGCTCGGTCCCCCTTCCCCCCCAGGCTGGTGGTCCAAGGCCAAGTCTGTCCAGTGAGGGTTGCCTCCTCCTGCCCTGGCTCTGCTCCTCGGCTCTGCTCCCCGGCTCTTTCGCTCCTGCGGGGGATTGCATTCCCAGACAAGCCAGCCGGGTGAGCGTGCCCCCTGTCCACCCGCAGTACTCTCTGCAGGACCTGGATTAAGTCAGTCCATGTGCGGTCCCTGGAGCTGGGCAGCAGGTCAGGGCCTGGAGGCTCCCTGGCCTCGGTCCCCTTCTGCCCAGAGGCACCACAGGTCCTGGGGTCCTGGAGGGGCGGATGCTGCAGCTGCATCCGATCTGTTCCAGCCTCCAAGGCCCCTGCTGGGAGCCCTGCCTTCCGCCCGATCTCTCTCATGGGTGGGGAGGGGCTACCGGGGGGTAAAGAACCACTTCCCGCCCCAGCCTGGGTGTAGGCAGGTAGGCAGTGCCTGGATTCCCCACACGAGCTGCACATCTGGGCCTCCGGATTCTTCGTACCTTTCATGTTGATGAAGTTACTGACCAAATCAGCCCCCGCTTCAGAGCAGGGTGGAAAGGAAACAGACTCCAGAGGCACTGAAGAACTGGAATGTAATTGCTGCTTCTCCATTGGCCTTCTGGCCACCCGGCACCTTTAGGCTGGCCTCGCTGAGCCTCTCTTGGCACTTTTAGGAGATCGCAGCATGTGCTTGCCAGGAGGAAATTAGATCGTGCCCGGAGCACTGAACCAGGCCCCGGCCATTCTCGGGGAAGGCATCTGCTGAGGAGTCCTGCTCAGCCAGGGCCAGGGGGCGAAGTGTGTGGACTAAGATGCTCTCGGGGTCTCTCAGGCAGAGAACAGCGTGGGGGTCTTTGGTCCTCGATGGATAATTTCCTCCAAACAGAAATGGTGTGTGAAGTCAAACAGAGGGAGACCTCCGTTTCCAGAAGTGTGTTATTACACTCAAGCCCTGGGAGGGCTGCCCACGTGGAGGGCCCCCCCATGGAGCACCCTCTGCAGGGTCGGCCTTGCCCCTGCTTCCCCACCGATCTTGACCTCGCCCGCAGGGGAGGAAGGCGATACAGTTTTAAGGTTTTCTTTTTGGAAAAACAAGAGTTATGGGGAACGACATTAATTTAAAAGCTTTTAAAGAACCAGTTCACCTGTGAAAGTGCTCCCCAGGTGAGGGCCTTCCTGTGTGGAAAACAGCCCGGTCTTTAAAAGGATTTTAATTAATGTTGCTGAGAAACGTACCAATGGCACTTAAGGCTGAAAGCTCAAGAGCCAAGGTGCCAGCCAAGAGTTTTATGACGGGAGGCGAGTTCTTCAAGGCAGTTGAAATAATATTCCCATGCACTCAGCCTCAACAGTCACCTCCCGTCACGGCCAAAAATAAGCGCGGGGAACCCTCGGCGGCCTGACCCCTAGCCCTCCAGAAGACACAGTCTGTGCCCGGATGGCGCAGACGTGTTTTCAGGGATGCGGTTCCTCGCCCATTGGGATGCACCTTGCCAGGGTGCCTGCTCTTGGCTGGGCCCACCTGGACTGGCTCAGATCCGACTTGGATCCGACCTGTCATCCAGCTGGTGCCAGGAACCAGACCTGGAGGAGAGGGAACACAGTGCAAGGGGCACAGGTTTCTGGATGGCCCGTGCAGACCGTGGCTTGAGTTGCAGACGGTGGAGCAGAGGCTGGGCGCCTGGAGCATCACGGAGGGCTCTGGGGGCCTTGGCCAAGCCTGACGGCTGGTGGCCGTGCGGTGACGTGAGACGCAGCTCTGACCAGCTCCTGGGACGTGTGGCGGAGGCGGTGGGCCCGAGGGGGCCTGGAGGTGGTCCTCTTTCTCCCAAGCCAGGGGTGGGGGAGACAGCCTTCAAGTTCTGGCTGCGACATCCTAGGAGGTTTAGCCTCTGAGCCGGCCGCGAAAGCCCTCCTGCTCTCTTCACGGCGGGGCCTCGGGCCTGGCCTCGGCCGGGTTTGCTGGAGGCACCCCTACTTATTCAGGTTTTACTGTTTCCTGGAGAACTTTCCCCAGATGAGGTTGCCTTCCTTATGAATTCTCACCGGCACTTCCTGCTTCCCGAGGAGGAGCAGAGCTCAGTGAACAACAGCGGGAGCCAGAGGTCCGGCTGAGACCCTGGCCGTGCCGCTTACTAGCCTGGTGGCCTTGAGCAGGTTACTTAGCTCCTCTGTGCCTCAGTTTCTCTATCTTTAAAACGGAGACAAGAATAGTAACCCCCTTTATGAGGTTGCCGTGAGAAAGGAGTCACTATGAGCACAGACCTTGAAACAGTGCCCAGAAGTTGTAAGTGGGCACTGCGTGAACGCTTCCCACAGAAGTCCTGCTAAGGGCACTCTTTTGGAGAAAAGGCAAGTGCGACAGCTCCCGCAGCCCCAGGCCCCCATCCCACGATGGAGTGAGAAAGGGGGTGCATCAGTCAGGGACAGGCTCGTTCGAGTGTGGTAACAAGCACCCCTCACATCTCAGGGGCTTAGACCATAGACACCTGTTTGCCTTTCACTCTACCGGCCACTTGCTAAGGGCCCCGGGCTGTCGAGGGGTCACTGTCTGGATACTCGTGGGTTGGGGTCCTACAGGAGGGGGAGAAGTGTGACCAGAACCCACTCAGTGGCTCCCCAATGCTCCCTGTCTGCCCTGGGTGTCCCTAGAGGACAGAGACATGAGTGCTGGTCCTTGGGGGCTGAGCACAGTGTGAAGCGCTGACTGCCAATGGTGGGAGTGGATGCTTCCTGGTCCCACCAAACTCTGGGGCCTGAGAAAGGCCTTTTGGCCCCTGAAATACATACCCTACGTATTTTTGAAAGTATTAGATTTCTCCCTCTTGGAAATTTACCTCCTCTTTCCCCCCAGGACCCCAGGTCTCGCACAGTTCGGGCTGCGGGGGGGGGGGGGTCGTTTCTGGTGGGGTATTCACCCCTGGGCCTCTAGGTCCTCTTCCTGCCACGGGGCGTCCCTGTTGAGGGCTGGTGGTCCAGGGCCCGACAGGCCTGCTGGCCACCCAGAGACCTGCCGCCCCCATCCAGCTCACAGGGCAGGTGAGCTCCACCTTGCTGAGATGGACAACTTCCAGCCCGCCCTGTGCCCCGTTCATGTTCCAAACCCACCTTCTGCCACCTGCCCAGGGCCTGGCTCTTGTGGGGCGATGGGGCAGTGTGGCCTGGGCCCCAGAGCCCCACTTGGCCCCCGTTCTTACCTGAAGACGTACACCTGAAGTGCTCAAGCAAAATTCCCCGTCCTCCTCCCCTAATTTTTATTTTGAAGAATTTTAAACCTGCAGAAAGTTAGAAAAGAGAGAAATAGTGAAGAAACGATGCGGTTTGCCAGGCACTAGTGCTTGGGGCAGATGTTCGTATTTGGGCTGAGCTGGGTTTTGCTGCTGCACACGGGTTTCTCTGCTTGTGGCCAGCGAGGGCCGCTCTCTAGTTGCGCTGTGTGGGCTGCTCATTGCGGCGGCTTCTCCTGTTGCCAAGCACAGCTCTAGAGCGCGGGCTGCAGTAGTTGCAGTGCACGCGCCTAGCTGCTCTGCCGCATACAGCATCTTCCCAGACTAGGGATCGAACCCATGTCCCCTGCACTGGCAGGCAGGGTCTTTACCACTGAGCCACCAGGGAAGTCCAGATTGTGCCTTTTAATCGCAAAGCATAGAAGTTCCGATTCTGCTTTTTTCCCTGGGCAACGGAGACCCCTTCCCGTCATCTCTGTTCACTGGCCTGGGTGTCTGAGGGCAGATCTCAGGCCCGGTTCACCCTGGGGTGCCGGTGACTTTTGAGCAGGTCTCTGCTGGCTCCAGAGAGAGGAGAGGGTGCACAGACGAATGCTCCATCTCAGCATCACAGTGCATTTTCCTTAATTCCTTCTCAGGCCTTCTCTCCTTTCCCTCTTAGGGACACCCTCTGCTGTCTTTGCTTCAGGCTGTGGTCATGCACTTCCTTAGTAATCAACTTGATCACAGGCTCACCACCCTTTCCTCCTCCTTTCCAGGTTCCTAATAAGACTCAACTCATGGGAAGAGACCCTGATGCAGGGAAAGCCTGAAGGCAATAGAAGGGGGCAACAGAGGACGAGATGGTTGGATGGCATCACCGACTCAATGGACATGAGCTTGAGCAAACCCTGGGAGATGGTGCAGGACAAGGAAGCCTGGCATGCTGCAATCCACGAGGTGGGTCGCAAAGATTCGGACATGACTTAGTGACTGAACAACAACAAGGTTCTCTCTCTGTTCTTCCAGCACAGCTGATGTCCTCACTGTGTGTGAAAGTCCTCGCTATCAGTGGGAAGCCCTCATCACCCATCTGGCACAGTCGCCTGCGTCTCCACCATCTTTGCTGGCTGCCCACTGGGTGGAGGGTGTCGTCGCTCTGCTCCCCCAGCTCCGCCTGCAGACCCTCTCACACGCTCAGGGTCTTCACGCCATCACCGTCGAGGCTTCTGCTCTCTAGATCTGCCCTTAGAAATGCGCCGAACACATTCTGTATCCTGACAAACGCTTTCCCAGCGCTGAGTCCCCCTTCACCCCTGCAGGTAGAGATGGAAGGGGTCACAAGGGGAGGGGCTGAAAGAGAAGAGCATGGGCAGGCGGGGCCGGCGGCCCCAGACCCACCTTCAGACTTGTTTCTTGCCTCCGTCAGCGCTGGCCTAACAGGGTGTGCTGTGTCTACACGTCCTTCTTGCTACCTTTGTTTTCCTGGCAAAGCCTCCTTCTCTTCCCCTAAGATCAGTGTCACCCCGTGTCCACAGGGTTAGTGGGACAGACACACACTTTTATCACTGACCTTTTTCTGGAAGGCAGTGTCTATGCAAAGCCTTGGGAACACCTGTACCATCTGACCCAGTAATTCCATTTCCTGTTACTTATTTTTAAAGAAGAACCAGAGATACAGAAACGTTTTCATGCCAGTGGGGTCCTGGCAGGATTGCTTATAATGGGCATCTGGAAGCAGCCTCCTTGTCCTTGCAGCCCTCCTCTGGCCTTTCCCTTCCTCTGTGTGCCTGGGCTTTCTTGGAAAGCACAGCACCTCCTGAGAGCTTCGGAGACTCCAGATTGCCCTGATCGGTTCATTCTTCACTTCCCAGCTCCGTGAAGGCGTCATATCGAGCACTTATTATGGATCACACTCTGGAGCCTCGCAGTTTATAGTGGGGGAGACATCTCATAAACAGATAAACAGGCCATAAAGTATATAATTGTAACTTGTGATAAGTGCCACAGAAGGAAGAAGCGATGTGCACCCTGAGAAAACTTTGGGAATGTGACCTAGATCGTGTAGTCAGGGCAGGCCTTCTGGAGGAGGTGACATTTAAGTTAACTCACACAAATGTTGCAGCCTTAAGACCAAGAGAGCACTCCAGGCAGAGGGACACCAGGTAAGAGGGGCTCCCAAGGGAGCAAAGACCTAGGTGCGAGTGTGTGCTGGAGGTGCCAGGCAGCTCGGAGCGGGTGCTGGGCTGGATCACGAGGGCCTCAAGCCTGGTAAGGTGACTGTGGTTCATTAACTGGAGCACAGGAGACTGTGGAAAGCATTCAGTGCAGCCCAGCTTAAGCTCTAGGACTGCCGCTCTGCCACCACTGGGGAGAGAATGGAATAGGAAGGGGACTTGGGGGGAGGACGGAGAGCAGGGGGGAGGGGAGGGGAGAGAGGGAGAGCACGGGGGAGGGGAGGGTGAGAGCAGGGGGAGGGGAGGGGAGTGAGGGAGAGCAGGGGGAGGGGAGAGGGAGAGAAGGGGGAGGGGAGGGGAAAGGGAGAGAAGGGGGAGGGGAGGGGAGAGGGAGAGCAGGGGCGAGGGGAGGGGGAGATGGAGGGGCCAGGGGAGGGGAGGGGAAGAGGGAGAGCAGGGGGAGGGGAGAGGGAGAGAAGGGGGGAGGGGAGGGGGAGAGCAGGGGGAGGGGAGGGGAGAGGGAGAGCGGGGGAAGCTGCTGGTGGAGGTGAGATGGGCGAGCAGTGGCCGCGGCTGGACCAGCGCCATGAGGGGCCCTCTGGGGCAGGTGTGCAGACGGCGCTTTGCTCCCACAAAGATGTTCATCACGTGACCCTTCCCTACCAGCAGCTTGTGCAAGGCCCGCATCTCAGAGAAGGGAGGCCCCCACAGAGCAAGAGAGAAGGAGGGAGAGCACGTTCAGCTTTCGAGGTGAATTGACGTGTGAATCTTCCCAGATGAGACTGCACAGCAGGCCAAGGGCTCTCTCACTGAGGAGACTTAAGTTTCTGTGCCCCCGATGTTGTGAACACACTTACACGTTGACAGCAGACTTGGGAAGAAGGCAGGATGAGTGAGAGAGAGTTTTCCCACCCCCAGGTGATAAGCATTTCAGAGGCTGGGGGAGGGGCGAGCTGGGAATAGCGGTGAACCTGACCGTGAAGACGGGACCCTCCCACCCGAGGCCGTGGAGACACAGCCCGTCGTCCGGAGGAGCTGAGAGGCCACCACGGCGGGCCAGCAGAGGGGTGGAAGGAGGCTAAATCCAGCTTTAAATCCTCCCGTTCCAGCCGCCAGGAGAAGCCAACAAGTGGAGGATGGGGGTGGGGGTTCCTTTGGACAGAGCTGTCCTGGAAGGGTATGGGGGTGAGGGGCATCTCATTCTGACCCTGGGCTGCTTCTAGGATATTCCTGGGGAGACTAGACATGGCTGCTCTGTGCCTGGGAGACCCTGACTCCCCTGGGGCGAGACGTTGTATGATGGGTGTAGCAGCTGAGTAGGGGCTTTTGTCTGGAAACACCTGCACGCCCAGAGACCTTGTGCGGACCCCAACACCATAGATGCTGGCCCTGGGTCAACCATAGAGAGCCCATTCAGGGGTCAGCTGCAGAGGGCTGGTCTGGGGGCAACCATAGAGAGCTGGCCCAGGGTCAGCCTCGATCCTGCCCCCGGGGGCCGCCGGGAGGGGTGGAGAGTCCCCAGCAGAGAGGAGGCAGAGGGTCGCATCGTCCCAGGGTGACGGAGGCTTGCTTTGCCATGACGGCTGAGGAGAGGCCCAGGGATGGGATTGGAGCGCGTCTCCAGGGAGCTCATCCAATGAGAAGAGTCAGCTGTGAGCCTCAGGAGCACGGAGCTTAGGTCAGGAGGACAGGACCAGCCACGGGAGACTTCCCAGGCCCCTCCGTCTCCTCTCCTCCTGACCGGGCGCAGCAGGAGTCCAGGCTGGCCAGGGGAGGGAGGAAGCCCTTCCCCACTTGTATCCTTTGCCTCATCCTTATGCACCCGCCTGTCCCGAGGAATCTGTAGTCATCCTTTGGGACTTAGCTTGGTTGCCACTACTTCTCGAAACCTTTTGTAATCTCTCAAGAGTCAGGTGTCTTGTTTAAGAACCCCGGCCTCCCCAGGACCCAGCACCATACCAGTATTTCATGTCCCATCACGGCCTGTGAACTCACGCATGCCCATCACTAGATCACAGTCTCCAGGGCTGGGCCCTGTGTCTGTCTGGAATGTGGGAGGCAGTAACACTTACTTTTTCAAAGAGTGAGTGAATGAAGGGGAAACAATTCACTAGATGATGGCTCATTTACACTGATAATACTTAATATGCATCCAATCAAAACTGCACCTTAAAAATATTTAGCAGAATAAGAAAAAGTCTGATTATATATAAAAATGTGAAAAGTGTGGTGACTTCTATACCAGTAAACACATACACTTACCTTAAGGGCTAAAAGCTAAAATGGAAAAGACTGGTGACTCTAAATGTTGTCAGGATCAGAGAGCAACCAGAATATACTGAGGGAATGTATGTGTTACAGTAACTCTGAAAAAGCTCTGCTATGTTCTTATCCTGTGACCCCCAAATTCTCTTCTAGGTGTTGATCCAAGGGAGATAACAATGTGTGCTCCCCAAAAGACTTCTACAAACATTCCCCCGTCATTTTGCAAATAATACCCCCAGACTGGGAACAGCCCAGGTGTGTATCAGTAAGAGACTGGGTTCTTGTGTGAATGCATCAATGAATGGATAACTCCCTGGGCAGAAAAAGGAAAAAACTGTTGATACGTGTGACAATGTGGGTGAAAAGACAGAATTTATGCTGCACTTCTGAAAGAAGCCTTATTTATAAGAGTACATACCTGTGGTTCCATTTGTGTAAAGTCCTAGAATAGCAGAAACTATTCTATGGAAGGGAAAGTTGAATGAGGTGGCTTTTGAGAAATGCAGATTAGGAAGGGTGACAGTGATGCTCTGTATTTTGAAAGGAGGGTGGGTTGCACACTTGTCAAGACTTGGCAAACGCACACGTAAGATTTGTGCGTGCATGTGCGCCAAGCTGCTTCAGTCGTATCTGGCTCTGTGACCCCAAGGACCACAGCCCGCCGGGCTCGTCCATCCATGGGATTCTCCAGGCAAGAATGCTGAAGTGGGTTGCCATGCCCTCCTCCAAGGGATCTTCCTGACCCAGGGGTCAAGCCTGCATCTCTTCCATCTCCTGCAGGTTCTTTACCCCTTAGCACCACCTGGGAGGCCCACATTGTTTATAGATTAAAAAAAAAAACCAAAAACTATTATTGAGTTCTAATTAATGATAAGCTTGCTGAGGCATTTAAGGGGAAATGTATTCTTATTTTCAATTTAATTTGAGTTGCATAATATATGGAGATTCTCTGGTAGCTTAGTTTTTAGGACTTGGAGTTCTTACTGCCAAGGGCCCAGGTGTGATTCTTGGTTGAGGAGCCAAGACTTTGCAAGCTGTGCGGTGTGGCTGAAACTCAAACCCCACTATATTAGCGGGTGGATTATGGAAGGATGAATGGAGAAGTGAATGGATGATGACGAAGCAATGGGCTGCTGTAAGATATGAGTGGTGAAGTCCAGGCTGTGACTACCTGGGCCCCTACTGTGTATTGGCTTTCTGTAACACATCACTACAAACCAATGGCCTGAAACAACAGACACCTATTCTCTCCCAGTTCTGCAGGCCAGCAATCTGAAATCAAAGTGAGGACAATGCCATTCTCCCTCTGAAGGCTGGAGGGGACGTCTGCTTCCAGCCTCTCCCACCTTCTAGTGGCTCCCAGCATTCTGGCCACATCGCTCCACTTGCTGCCTCTGGGGCCTGTTTCTGTGAACAATGCCGCTGGCATTCAGGATCTGCAATGGTCTCACCTCTTGCAAAATGCTTTCTTCCCTTCCCGTGTCAGCAGCACGAGGGCGTTTTTCTTCAGGATTCACCAAGAGAAGCTGGATGAGCTCCTGGAGGTATAACTCACCAGAGTTATTCCTGGATCCCGTGGAGTTTTTAACTCTCAGGCTTGTCCACGCTCTTGCGGTTGTTGTTCAGTTGCTAAGTCCTGTCTGACTCTTTGCGACCCCGTGGACTGCAGCATGCCAGGCTTCCCTGCCCTTCACCATCTCTCAGAATTTGCTCACCTTCATGTCCATTCATTGGTGATGCCATCCAACCATCTCATTCTCTGTTGTCCCCTTATCCTTTTGCCTTCAATCTTTGCCAGCATCGGGGAAATTATTGAAGTTTCAGCTTTAGCATCAGTCCTTCCAATGAATATCCAGGGTTGATTTCCTTTAGGATGGACTGGTTGGATCTCCTTGTGGTCCAAGGGACTCTCACGAGTCTTCTCCAGCACCACAGTCCATCAGCTGAGTCTCCAGCCACTGGCCCTCTGGAGTTCAGGCTTTCCTTCCCACGCACTGGTTTCTGTGAGATTCCTGCTGCTTCGTCCGACCCTGGGAAGCTGTGAGTCTCAGGGTCTGCCTGGCAGCCTCCAATTTTGGGAGCAGTGCTCTCCCCTGTGACCTCGCTTCTCTGATGGATCCACAAAGAGCTGTTAACGTTCCAGTCTGTGCAGGTCTCGCTTCTGGTTAGGACAGAGATACGACTTCCAGGTTCCTGCATGCTGCAGTGGAAGCTGCCGCTCCAACAATGCTTTCTGACTCAAACATTTTTTTTCTTATGATAAGTATATGTCATTTATGTAACAGAAATGCTAATTTAAATATTAAACTTAAAAGAGGGTTCACACTTTTGACTCAGCACTTACCCTTTGGGGGGAAAGGGAGACAAGATTTATAAACAAATATGTCCATAGTGACGGTCTAGCATCATCTGGAAATAGCAGGAGAACGCTTGCATAAATTATGCTCTCGTGGAATGATGGCATGAAAATGTAAAAGTAGTTTTAAGAGAGTTTTAAAGCAACATGAAAAGGCATGACCTGAGCTTGTAAATGCAACCAGTGTTCTAAAAGTTTTATAGATTCCAAGTTTTCCATAATATAAATACTTGTTAATTTATATTTAGAAAAAAATGTTATAAAATGTCTCTCCTTGGAAGGCCCTCCTAGGCTTTCTGCCCTCCCCCTGGCTCCCCAAGGGGCTGCCTTACTGTGGCCAGGCCTCCCTGCCTTGAGGTCTCAGCTGGCCTGGCCCCCGGGAGGGGCCCTGCCATCCACTCCCTGCTGAGCCGCGTGGAGCTGGCGGTAGACTTTTCGGTCCCATCCGTTTCCTTGGAGGAAATTGGTTTTTGTGGTTGCTGAGTCTAACCGCCAGGTTCCACTGTTGAGTCCAGAAAATTTCCTTGTTTCCCGTTACTGTGCTATCAGCTCAGCTTCTGTCTGGTCCATCGCTTTAACATTCTTCCACCAAGAAACTGAAGACAGCCATGAATTGGTTTTTAGAAAGACTGAAAAGTCATGAGGCTCTCTGGGCCAAGACAAACTGACGGATGGAGGTCTCGGCCTTGAGTGGTTTGGAAGGCAGGGCCAGGCAGGAGTGTTCGGGGCGGGGGGGTGCCAGCAGACCGTCGTGTGGTGGTCCCCAGGGCACGGGAGCAGGTCGTGTTGCTGGGCTTGGGGGTGGCATGGTCGCCTCCCTTGTGGGTGCAAGGTGGTCCCCAGCAGCACTCCTGCCTTGATGACACGGTTCCCAGCTGGAAGGGAGTCAACCTCTGAAATTCTGTGTTCCCAGTCACCAGCTCTCTGCCCACGTACAGCAGTGACTGAACAAGCCTGTTCCCGGGGGGATCACGGAGCCATGAGCCGCCCATGTGAAAACTGTCAAACATGAAAAGGGGGCGCAGTGGCCTCTGGCTTGTGTCTCCAGCCTTTGAATTAGCGACTCACCCGCCAAGAATGTGTTCCGAATGGCTGTTCTGCGTGGCAAGGACGAGTGCTGCACACATTGGGGCCTGATGACTGCCAGAGAGGGGAAAGCGTCTGGTGATCTGGGGAGGGAACTTTTCCAGGCCTAACTGAGGGCCCACGTGCCTCCTCGAACTATAAAGATCACACGGGCCCAGTGAGAGGAGGCGGGCTCACGTGGCACCCTCACCTTGAGTTAGCACTGGCACCCCCACCAGCTTAAAACCCAAACAGTCAGAAAACGAAGGTCATGGCACCCGGTCCCATTACTTCATGCAAATAGATGTGGAAACAGTGGCAGACTTTATTTTCTTGGGCTCCAAAATCATTGCAGATGGCGACTGCAGCCATGAAGTGAAAAGACACTTGCTCCTTGGAAGAAAAGTCATAGACAGCATAAGCAGAGATAGTACTTTGCCGACAAAGGTCTGTCTAGTCAAAGCTTTGGTTTTCCCAGCAGTCATGTATGGATGTGAGAGCTGGACTATAAAGAAAGCTGAGCACCAAAGAATCGATGCTTTTGAACTGTGGTGTTGGAAAGACTCTTGAGAGTCCCTTGGACTGCAAGGAGATCCAACCAGTCCATTGTAAAGGAAATCAGTCCTGAATATTCATTGGAAGGACTAGTGCTGACGGTGAAGCTCCAATACTCTGGCCATCTGATCTGAAGAACTGACTCAGCGTCTTTGAAAAGACCTTGATGCTGGCAAAGATTGAGGCTGGAGGAGAAGGGGATGACAGGATGAGATGGTTGGGTGGTATCACGGACTCAATGGACATGAGTTTGAGCAAGCTCCGGGAGCTAGTGATGGACAGGGAAGCCTGGTGTGCTGCAGTCCGTGAGGTTGCAAAGAGTTGGACACGACTGAGTGACTGAATGTCAGCCCCGAAGATGGACTCCAGGAGTAAGACAGATATTCATGGCTCATTTGGGAGGGATCCCAGGGAGCAGTGGGGGAGGGAGGGAAGCTGAGGAGGGGTGGTTGGCGGGCAGGGTCCTGTGTGGACTGTGGTCTTCAGCCCCTAAGTCCTCTGAGGAGTTGCCCGCTGTTCCCTGGAGAGAGTCGGAGGCTGGGGTATCCCTACACTGACTCCCATCTTTCACCACCCCGGCTGTAAGCCCTGGTGCTCCTGCACAGCCCTACCTAGCAGCAAGCAAGTGCCCATGGACAGAAAGTCTCCAGGCAGAGACACAGAGAGACCAGACGCAGTGGACCCGGTGGGGATTGTCCCCTGTGGGCCTGGTGGAGTGTGTGGGGGGCATACTTGGTACTCCTGCCCCGAGATAAGGCAGGCATCTGGATTCTAGATGATTCTTTGACTTAGGCTGAGTCTATCACCTCAGTAATGGAGTGTCAGCCATGTGTCAGGCAGTGTCCTGGGACTTGGGAATGGCAGGGGGCAAAAGAGACCCCACACTCTTGGACCTCCCATGAACATAGCTGTGCACGGGGGTGTGGTGGGGGACCCAGAAAAGACAAAGTTAGGGAGGAGAGAGGCCAGGAGCGCTAACAAGGGGAGGGTTAGGGTTAGATGAGGGGACAGGGGCATGCTGAGCCCCTAAGCCCACACTTGACAGTGTGGTTTCATGGCAGGCAGACACAGAGCCATATGGGCTGTGGCCACTGGCCATGAGGACCTCCATTGGAGCAGTGCATCCTGGGAAGCTCCGTGTCCTGGTCCCATCGCAGGACGGTGGGTCATCAGCAGCTTCCTGCTCACCTGAAGCCAGCAGCTGGGGTCTCTCAGCCCAGATTGCTGGCCCCGGACTTGGCCCGTGGAGGAAACCGCAGCAGCTTCCCCGTTTCCGTGGGTCATGTGCCTGCCTGGCAGACTCATCCTCGTTTGCCATTTTCTGGAAGTCTCTTCATCTCTGGGAGCTGGAGAGAAGCAGCAGGTCAGTGTGTGGGCAAGCAGGTAGCATTGGCGGGTTCAGTAGAGCAGTCTCCCATTGGATGCAAGTTTGTGAGTCTGTGCCTACGGACCAGGTTCCTAGGGTCTCTGCAACACAGTATCACAGGCTTGGTGGCCGAACATCACAGAGATGGGGCCTCACGTGGATCTGGAGGCCAGAAGTCTGGCATCAGGTCATCTGCTGGGCCGAGCTCTCTTTGAAGCT
Source organism: Ovis aries (assembly GCF_016772045.2). Taxonomy (NCBI): domain Eukaryota; kingdom Metazoa; phylum Chordata; class Mammalia; order Artiodactyla; family Bovidae; genus Ovis; species Ovis aries. The sequence goes on along the minus strand of NC_056054.1, from coordinate 2,792,725 downwards.
CCCTGGGGAGACTGCGTCCCCAGCCTCCCTCTCGCTTCTGGGTGTTTCTGGAAATCCCTGGCATTCCTGGGCAGGTAGATGTGCTCATCCAGTCTCTGCCTCGTCTTCACATCAGCTTCTCTGTTCTGTGTCTTCTCCCCTTCTCTTCCCGCATGAGAACACCTGTCACTGAATTTAGGGCCTAAATGATCTCATGGAGGATCTCATCTTGAAGTCCTTGACTTAACTGCATCTGCAAAGACCCTTTTGTCGAATAAGGTCACACTTACAGGCAATGGGCAGGCATATCTTTTGGGGGCCACCATTCAATGCATTGTGGGGCTGCCCAGGTAGACCTAGTGGTAAAGAGTCCTCCTGGCAATGCAAGAGAGGCCACAGACTTGGGCTCGACCCCTCCAGGAAGATCCCCTGGAGGGGGAAATGGCCACCCACTGCAGTATTCCTGGGGAGAAGCCCATAGACGGGACAGAGGGGCCTGGCAGGCTTCAGTCGGCGAGTGAGCATTTGAGCATATACATATTTAATTCACAGTGGCTTGTTTTGGAGACTGAGAAACTAAAAGCTATTTTCTACTTTTAACCAATTAATATAAAAGTGGTCTCAGGGCAGCCCCAGTTGCAAACACAGAGGCATGGAGAGGCTGCCCCGCTGGCGAGGACAGCCTGGAGCTGTGTTTCTGCTCTGCTGATAGTCCTCCAGCCATCTTGACACATTTCCCCATCTCCACACTCAAAGCCAGAGTTTTAAGCGTTTCTTCTCCCAGTTGTCAAGTGGATGGTAATATTGTGAAGTGAAGAAGCAGAATTTCAAGCCCCAGCCACAGCGTGTGTGAACCTTGTAAACTTGGTCAAAGGCATCGCTAAACCTCTTTGCACCTTGATTTTCCCATCTGTGGAATGGAGACGTTTTCTGCCTTCCCCTCTTCATGTACTGTCAAAGATGCGATAAAGCCGCGTGGTAAAGTGTTTTAGAAACGATAAGGTAATACAAAGCATTATCTAATTAGAGACTAACTTAGGCTTTACAACTGTAAAGTCCTTTTCTGGGCCATGCCTTGAGGCATGCGAGATCTTAGTTCCCTGACCAGGGATCGAAACTGTGTTCCCTGCGTTCGAAGTGCATGTGAAATACTGGCCCACCAGGGAAGTCTCTGGGAAATCTTTATATCACCTGATTCCTTGATGATTAAATAGATAATCTGTGTGATAATAGCTGGCACATTCCTGGTGCTCAAGCAATATCAGTTATAATAACAGTGCTTCAGAAATCATGTCACCTCTCCAGGATAACGTTTGGCGTGTAAAATTTCAGCTATTACACAGTCGTATGGAAAAAAGCAGAAAATACAGATTAAGCAAAATTAAGAAAAAATTGCATCAACCTATGTAATTAACATTTTATAGATCTTTTCAGATTTTTCCATTATCAGTTCAGTTCAGTTCAGTTGCTCAGTCGTGTCCGACTCTTTGCGACCCCATAGACTGCAGCACGCCAGGCCTCCCTGTCCATGTATATGAATATATAATTATTTTCTAAAACTGGATATATTTTCATAGCATTATTTTTAATGCTTACCCAGAATTCTAATTAACTCTATATTATTCAACATTTAGAATGGATTTTTTTCTCTTTCTTTTTGCTATAATAGTATTGATAAGAACATGATTGTAGCTAAATCTTTGTAACGGAAGGTTAATCAGGTGAAAGAACAGACTAGAAGTGGAAATACGAGGTCAAATCACTGGCATGTATAGAAGATTGCGGTAGAACCCTATAAAATTTACCATGTCTACCATGCTTCTTCTTCTTTGCTTGCACTGCGCCTCTTGCCGGATCCTTAGTTCCTGCACCAGGGATCAGATCTGAGGCCCTGCAATGAAAGCACGGAGTCTTTGCTCCTGGACCCAGGGAAGTCCCACGTTCATCATTCTTTTTTTAAACTTATTTTTAATTGGAATATTATTGCTTTACAGTGTTGTACTGGTTTCTGCCATACGTCAGCGTGAATCAGCAAGAGGCATACACATGTTCCCTGCCTCGTGAAGCTCCCTCCATCTCCGTCCCCATCCCACCCCTCCGGGTTGTCCTGGAACGTCTGATTTCGTTCCCTGTGCTATGCTGCCCATGCTCGCCATTCTTAAGCGTGCGGTGCAGTGGACCGAAACAGAACGCGGGGTGTTCTCCAGCCCTGACAGCCCTCTCCAGAGCCCTCTTCATCCTGCAGAACTGAGACTCCCTGTTAAGCACTAACGCCCAGCCCCTCCCTCCCTCCCCCTCGCAGCCCCCGTCTAGGTTCTGTCTCTAAGAATCGGCCACTCTGGGGGCCTCGCAGAGGCAGATCACGCAGGATCTATCCTCTTGCGATGGTTTATGTCACTTCGTGTAACAGCCTCAAGGCTCATCCACACTTGTATCGGAATTTGCTTCCTTTTGAAGGCTGAATGGTATTCTATTGTATGGATGGGCCATTTCGCTTGTTCATTAGTCAATGGACCCCTTGGGCTACTCTCACCTCTTGTGCTACTGTGAATAAAGCTGCTGTGGACGCGCGTGCGCAAATCTTTCTTTGAACTCCTGGGTTTAATTCTTTGTGGTATGTACTCAGAAGCAGAATTGTTGGATCATCTCAAATTTCTATTTTTAACCTTTTTGAGAAACTGCCTTCTAATTTTCCATAGTGGTTGCACCCTTTTGCATTCCTACCAACAGCAGACAAAGATTCTGTATTCTCCCCATTTTTCTTATCTTTTCATAGTAGCCATCCTGAGGGGTATGAGGGATCATGGGTATATTTTCAAGGGTTTAAAATTAATTGCCAGACTATTCAGAACAGGACTGATTCAAAATCTGGAAAGGAGTATGTCAAACCTGTATATTGTCACCCTGCTTGTTTAACGTATATGCAGAGTACATCATGTGAACTGCTGGGTTGGATGAAGCACAAGCTAGAACCAAGATTGCCGGGAGAAACATCAGTAACCTCAGATATGCAGATGACACCACCCTTATGGCAGAAAGTGAAGAGGAACTAAACAGCCTCTTGATGAAAGTGAAAGAGGAGAGTAAAACAGCTGGCTTAAAGCTCAACATTCAGAAAACGAAGATCATGGCATCTGGTCCCATCACTTCATGGGAAATAGATGGGGAAACAATGGAAACAGTGACAGACATTATTTTTTGGGGTTCCAAAATCACTGCAGATGGTGACTGCAGCCATGAAATTCAAAGACACTTGCTCCTTGGAAGAAAAGCTATGACAAAACCTAGACAGTGTTTTAAAAAGCAGAGACACTACTTTGCCTACAGAGGTCTGAATAGTCAAAGCTATGGCTTTCCAGTAGTCATGTATGGATTTGAGAGTTGGACCATAAAGAAGGCTGAGTGCTGAAATTGATGCTTGTGAACTGTGGTGTTGAAGAAGACTCTTGAGAGTCCCTTGGACAACAGTGAGCTCAAACCAGTCAATCTTAAAGGAAATCAACCCTGACTATTCATTGGAAGGACTGATGCTGAAGCAGAAGCTCCAATACTTTGGCCATCTGATGTGAAGAGCCGACTCATTGGAAAAGACCCTGATGCTGGGAAAGATTGAAGGCAGGAGAAGGGGATGACAGTGGATGAGATGGTTGGATGGCATCAGTGACTCGATGGACAGGAGTTTGAGCAAGCTCCAAGAATTGATGGACAGGGAAGCCTGGCGTGCTACAGTCCCTGGGGTCACAAACAGTCAGACACAACCGAGCAACTGAACAACATTCAGCAGAAAAGTAATACTTTGCACCCTTACCATTGATGAATACAGCAGCCATTTCCACCATCCTTATGAACGCAGAGCATCCTTGCTAATTTTTTGACAGTCACGTGCAAAAGGCAGCATGGGTGACAAGATGGGCCCAGAGGACAGTGCCCGCCTACCCAAGAGAATGGCCTGCCTGGCTGAGACCACACCCCAGCTGGTTGGCGCTTTCTGGGGTGAGAATCCTGTTTCGGCTCCATGGATTCTGCCTTCGCAGGCTTCTTTCTGATGTACATGCTGAAATCTTTACAAGAGGCCAGAGAAACTCCTTGACGGACTAGGAACTAAACTGACCAGTCCTCAAAGAAGCAAACCTATGTCCTGCACGAAATCTGGTGTGTGTTAGTCGACCTTTGAGGGGGACAACAGGACTAATCAGTTGATTGCTTTTCCTTTGCTTCATTTTACAGTTTGAGTTGTGATTGCAGGGCTCTGATTTCCCAAACCTCCAAAGCCTTCACAACTTGAAACTGACTAGGAAACCGCAGTGTGTAACAGGAGGGGGAAGCCTTGCCTGTCCCTGGGACCCTCCCTTTCCCCCACACCTGTTAAAGAAGCGAAGACCACCTCTGCCGGGACCAGCTCTTCCTTGGTGGTCAGCAGATCGCGTCGGTGCTCTCAGCCCCAGACGGAGATCCTGCTTCCATTCTGATCTCCTTGCTGATCTCTGGGAACAGGCAGCTATTTCACGTGGTGTGGGAATGAGTGGCTGATTAACATGAAAAGAGCTTAATTGGATGAGGAACATGCAAGAGGTTCTGCAGACCAGAGGTTTACTGATGGCTTCCGGCTTCGATTATGGCTGGGCCAATTGATTCCAAGCTTGTGGTCATTGGGTGGATTCTGCTGGACTTCTCCCCAAAGCCAGAGGGCCCTCTGGCACCTGTGCAGAGCAAAAGCTGTTCAAACTCTTTATATAATAGTATCATCCAGGGACAGCTATGGCAAACTGAGACAGCCTATTCAGAAGCAGAGACATTGCTTTGCCAACAAAGATCCCTAGAGTCAAAGCTGTGTTTTTTTTCCTGTAGTCATGTATGGGTGTGAGAGTTGGACCATAAAGGAGGCTGAGCCCTCAGAATTGATGCTTTCGAACTGTGGTACTGGAAAAGACTCTTGAGAGTCCCTTGGACAACAAGGAGATCAAACCAGTCCATCCTAAAGGAAATCAGTCCTGATATTCATTAGAAGGACTGATGCTAAAGCTGAAGCTCCAATACTTTGGCCACCTGATGCGGACTCATTGGAAAAGAGAGAACGATGCTGGGAATGATTGAAAGCAGAAGGAGAAGGGGCGGCAGAGGATGAGATGGCTGGATGGGAAGCTGAATTTGAGCAAACTCTGGGAGTTGGTGATGGACAGGGAAGCCTGGTGTGCTGCAGTCCATGGGGTTGCAAAGAGTCAAACACGACAACAACAACATCATCCAGGGAATTCTGCTCAATATTACGTGGCAGCCTGGATGGGAGGGGCGCTAGGGGGAGAATGGATACATGTAACCTATGTCTGAGGCCCTTTGCTGTCCACCTAAAACTATAGCAACATTGTTAATCAGCTACACTCCAATACAGAATAAAAAGTTTAAAAAACAACAACAAAACAAAACCAACAAAACCAGTATCATCGATCCTTGTGACTTGCAGATTCCATACTTGCAATTTGACCTGTTTGCTGAAACCTATTTGTGGCCCTCAGACCGATGCCCATGTGTTTCCAGACATTGTGGACGCGTGCAGAGCAGCCTATACTTTGAGATGCTCTTTGCATCTCTTTCTCAGGTGAGCCCAAAGCAGGAAACACTCTGCCTTCTTGGTTCAGCTCTGACTCTGTAAATAAGTGTCCTTTTTGTGACCCACTCAGTACTACATTTTTCATATTTTTGTGCTTTTTTGTTGATGATTTTGCTCTTTCAAACGGCCCCCAGTCTAGCCCAGAAGAACTTCCTGCCTATTTAACTTATATCAGAGTATATCATGAGAAACACTGGGCTGGCAGAAGCACAAGCCGGAATCAAGATTGCTGGGAGAAATATCAATAACCTCAGATATGCAGATGTCACCACCCTTATGGCAGAAAGTGAAAGAGGAGAGTGAAAAAGTTGGCTTAAAGCTCAACATTCAGAAAACTAAGATCATGGCATCTGGTCCCATCACTTCATGGGAAGTAGATGGGGAAACAGTGTCAGACTTTATTTTCTGGGACTCCAAAATTACTGCAGATGGTGATTGCAGCCATGAAATTAAAAGACGCTTACTCCTTGGAAGGAAAGTTATGACCAACCTAGATAGCATGTTCAAAAGCAGAGACATTACTTTGCCAACAAAGGTCCATCTAGTGAATGCTATGGTTTTTCCAGTGGTCATGCATGGGTGTGAGAGTTGGACTGTGAAGAAGGCTGAGCACCAAAGAATTGATGCTTTTGAACTGTGGTGTTGGAGAAGACTCTTGAGAGTCCCTTGGATTGCAAGGAGATCCAACCAGTCCATCCTAAAGGAGATCAGTCCTGGGTGTTCTTCGGAAGGACTTATGCTAAAGCTGAAACTCCAATACTTTGGCCACCTGATGTGAAGAATTGACTCATTGGAAAAGACTGATGCTGGGAGGGAGGAGGAGAAAGGGACGACAGAGGATGAGATGGCTGGATGGCATCACTGACTCGGGCGTGAGTTTGGGTGAACTCCGGGAGTTGGTGATGGACAGGGAGGCCTGGCGTGCTGCGATTCATGAGGTAGCAAAGAGCTGGACATGACTGAGCGACTGAACTGAGCTGAACTGAAGGGCATAAACATTACGTGTGCCTTCTGGGGAAAGTAAGTGTTAGAGAAGCTTGGCTCAGCCCTGAGTTACAGTGTGGTTGGCTGTGACTGTTCAGCACTAGTGAACCAACTGTATGTACTGAGTGGGGTGACTTTACACAGAGACACACATGAAACAAGGCCGTGAATTGGTCAATGAAAATACTGGGACCAGGCTCGTGGCGACAGGACACACTCCCTTCAGACGAGAACGGACTCTGTTTTGCTTGTATTATCAAAAGTTATCCTGTTCGGTTGAAGACTAAGAGTAGGGTTTGGGCTGTTGTTCAGCTGCATATGACTTCTGGCCCTTCTAGGGCTAGATCCCAACTCTGCTCCAGGGCTGCTTCTGGCCCATGGAGCCTCCAGAGCACCCAGCCTGTGTTAGGCCCTAACCCCTTAACTAGTCAGATCTCAAGATTTTGCTGCTGCTGCTGCTAAGTCGCTTCAGTCGTGTCCGACTCTGTGCGACCCCATAGACGGCAGGCAGCCCACTAGGCTCGCGTCTCTGGGATTCTCTCTGCAGGGCCCAACTTCTGAAGGAAGTTGTGTTTGGAGGTTCCGGGTGGACGCGGATTTGGGGGCAGTATTCAACCATGCCAGCATTACGCAGAGGCCTGTCTTCCCAATGACCTACCCCACCCCCATTCCCCTCATCCCAGGGGTAACATCCAAAAAAAGGGTTAGGGTTCGGGTTAGGGTCAGCCTGGGGCAACTGTAGGGGTCCTGGTCCCTGCTTCGCTTTTGTGTAGGAGAGGCCATGCGACCTGGTGAGACTTCATGTGCTGAAGGGGTTTCTAGGAAGGTTTATGCCCTCTCCTACAAAAGGAAGCAGATGCAGTTGCTGCCGTTCCCCACCACTTCCCCTTTGTTCCTGGCTGGAATGCAAATGTGATGTCTGGTTCTTCTGCAGCCACTTGCAGCCAGGAAGAAACCAGCATGAGGGCAACAGCTGATTTGGCAGGATGATGTCCGGAAGTGACAGACAGAGCCTCGTCTGCGGAGGTATCACTGAGCAGCCAAACCTTCCTCTGGAGTTCTTCTTACGTGGGAAGAGTCCTGCAGCTGAGCTGACATTCGCCCATGTTAGCCCCTTCTTCCTGGACACGCAGCTGGACTATTTTTCCATCTGCCGATGCGGTTAGACGTGGCTGTGGGGCTGGGCCCTAGCCCATGGAGAGCAGCAGAGGCTTGCGTGCCCCTCCCAGGCCCGGCCCCTGGACCCCCCCAGCCTCTTTCTCCTCTCTGTGCTGGGAGTGCACGTTATGCTGAGGCCCACGGTGGGGATGAATGTGGCTGGTCCCTGAATCTCTGGAGGACCAGCATGTAGGCAGACCAGAAACACCTGCCTTAGACTTGATGGGAACAAGAAGTCAGTCTCCAGCCTGCCAAGAGCCACTGTGCACGGTGAGGTCTGTTCTCGTGGCGGAGGACCTGCTCACAAGAATGGGTTTCCACGCCGGGGCGCTCTCTGCAGGCAGGGGCTTGCCCAGGGATCAGACCTCCTTCCCCGTTGCTGCCATTCAGCCCTGCGTGGCTGCCCCTGGCCTGCCCGTGGCCTCCCCACTCCGTCCCACCCGTGGGCTAGTCTGCCCCTCTGCTCTCCAGGAGTTGCTGTGATACTTGGCATTGGGGAGCTGTGGTCACCTGCCAGGCCTTGGCACTGGCCTACCTGGAGCACTGTGACCCCTTGGCCAAGCCCTTCAACCACCCTGACCCCTCATGGCAGCTAGAAGCCCTCCCATGGGGGCTGGGGTGGGGGCCGTGGGGATGCTGCTCCTCCAGGGCTCAGCACGTGTCAGTACGCTGTAAACAGGAGGCACTCTCTGTGGTGGCGTCATTCCTCAGCCTGCAGGCAGAGGTTCGCCGAGGCCTCAGTGGCCTTCTGCTGGGCCGTGGTCCGTCCCTGAGAACTTGGCCTCTCATGTTAGCAGCAGAGGAGATTCTGGTGCCTTGAGGAGGGTATTGATGGGATGTAGCTGACATGGAAGGATACTGCAGGCAGGTCACCATCTGGGACTGGTGGAGAGGATGGGTGGTGTTCGAGATTCAGGGAGGGGACGCTAACATAGCCAGGAAAGGGTGGGGGCAAAGGTGGAGGTCTGGGGCTCCTAACCCAGCTCGCCCCGACCCTCTTCTCCTGGGATGATGGCTGTGGGAGTGTCCTGGGCCCCTCTGCGCCCTGCTTTCTGGGTGACCAGCAGCTTGCAGGCAGCTGCCGAGGTAGGGGTGCTCTGATCCCTCTGGAATAAAGTCCCAGCACCGAACCAGAGGAGACAAACAGGGACTTGAAGGGAAGTGGCTTGGGAAGGCGAGCAGCCATAAATAAATAGCGGGCTGCCCGCCCAGCTGTGTGTTCTTGCTAACAATCCCTGCAAATCCAATCAGAGCAGTTTTCCCCCGTGAAACTGACTGGACAGGCTGCACCCTGGCCGTCCCCTCCTGTGTGCAGTATATCTCTTTTTCTGTTTAAAGAGCCAGCTTTCAAATGTTCTTAATAAAACGTTTATATATATCATGCAGGGTACAAATAAATATTTTAATATGATTGGAAGAATGCAGAGAATTGTAAAAAGTTATGGACGTTTTACTTCTGATTGGCGGAGACTCAATAAACTCCAGTTTGATGTACTCTAATTTATAGGCGCGCAAAGCCAGCTCTTTGGCATTGAAGGAGGCTGTTAATGCTAAAATGATGTTTAAACGCTGACAAATGAACTGGTTGGGCTGCCCCGTCCACGTCAAGATGGGAACTGCTGGGGCTGGAAGGTCTGTCTTCTGGCTGCCCTTCCTTCCCCGGGGCTGAAGGGCAGGTTGAGGGATGGAGACCAGCGGGGCATCAGGGGCTGCTGGGTTCCTCGGGGGGCGAGGTGTGGACAGCGGACACCAGAGAGAGGCGGGTGGCGCTTCTCTTTCACTCTTGCCCCTAATTACGGGCTTTCTCATTACAATAACGAGGACCATGTCGGCTAGAAAGCAGGCACATGTTTTTACTTTCCTCCACGATGGAAACCACATGTACAAGACATCTCTTCCCTTTTTTCCCCCAAAACATAAACGGGGGAGCTGGTCTTGGTCTGGGGGTCCACCTCCCTGCTCAGTGAGGAACGGAGGCTTGGGTGAGGCCTGGCCTTCCCGGAGGCTGGCGGGCGGCAGGCCGGCTCATTCCACCTCCTGATGGACCACATCTGCTTGGGGGTCCAGGTCCCCCCGCTGGCGGACTGTGGTTCCCATGGCAGGCAGTAACCCAAGCAGACCTGAGCAGTTATTTATAAACTCTGCCGAATGCCAAACGCCAGGAAGGACCCATTCCCCCAGTTCGCAGGAACATATTTTCAGCATAACTCATCACTTTGAAGATAGGTCCAAACTTTTGTTCACATTTATTGAAAGGAAGTTGTTTTTCAAAGCCCCAGTCAGCAGGCGGCCCTGAGCCAGCGCCAGGCAGCTTCTTGTGCTGGGGGCTCTGTGGCCCTGCACCCAGCGCCCCATCAGCCTCCCCTTCCTGCACCCAGCGCCACCCCGCCGCCAGCCTCCCCTTCTCAGCATCCAGCGCCACCACCAGCCTCCCCTTCTTAGCACCCGGCGGCAGATCCAGTGCCCCCTCAAGCCTCCCCTTCCTGCACCAAGCTCCCTCCCCAGCCTCTCCTTCCTGCACGCAGTGCCCTGCCAAGCCTCCCTTCTCAGATCCAGTGCCCCCCAGCCTCCCCTTCTCAGCACCCAGAACCCCTTGGCCTCCCCTTCTCAGCATCTAGCGCCCCCCCAGCCTCCCTTTCTCAACATCCCTCACCCTCCACCCAGCCTTCCTTTCCTGCATCCAGCACACCCCCAGCCTCCCCTTCTCAGCACTTAGCATGCCCCCTCAGCCTCCCCTTCCTGCATCCAGCACCCCCGCCCCCCCGCAACCTCCTCCTGCTTCTCCACACTATGTCCCTTTCCCTTTGTAGAAGCTCTTCCTGTTTAAACTTTTAAAATTTCTTTTTAAAAGGGAAAACCCGTTACTGGAAGTTCAGGGCTTTCCTCTGGGAGACTCCTCAGGGTTGGGGGCCTCCCAGGCTCCCCTGTGCCCAGGCTGCTCCTCGGGGTCTCCTTCCCGAAAGGATGTCCTCTGCCAAGGGCTCCTCTGCAGCGCTCCCACTGGAGCAGAACTTGCAGCCCCCGAGGCTGACTCCTCATGGGGGTCGCAGCCTGCTTGCCCCGCCCTGGACTGGCTGAGTGGTGGGGGACGCTGAAGGTGAGTCCCAACCCCTGCCCTACCTCTCTCCCCTTGACTTTCAAACTCAAAGTCCGGGGGCAGTTCCCAGGCCTTGTGCGCCCGTCTGGAGGGGAACCTAGCCCCCTCCCCACCTGACCCTCTGCCTGCAGGGCCAGCCTGGCTGTCCCGAGCCTGGGTCCTTTGAACCCCAGCCCTGCACGTCATGTCCTCAGCAGGATAGCTCCCCTGAGGCCTGCAAATGACCCTACATTGTCGGCCCCCCAACCAAACTCATTTTTCCTTTGAATAAACTCCCCCAACCCCCCAGCAGCCGGAGTCAGCCCAGACCCTCCCGGTGTCCCACCTGGTCAGGCAGTGTCTCTTGGGTCCCCCGCCCACACCCGCCCCCGTTATTCCCTGCCTCAGGCCCTCCTGCGGCCTTTTCTGACCCTTCTCTTCCCTGCACCCTGTCTGTAAACGGGGGACCTGCTGCTGCCCCCCTCACTGGGGTGACCAGCACTTTGTGAGCCCTTAGTGACAGGCCAGTACATCTTTGTCAGTTTGTTTTAGCTTTGGCAACGGCCCAGCCACCAAAGCAGAGAAGACCAAAGTCTTCCTGTCTCGGTGTGCCGCTAGTCTCCTGAACTCAGATGGATTGGAACCCCAATGGTATTTTTGATGGAGCTGGGAAAGAGGGACAGGGGTTGATGGGAAAAGGTTGATGGGCCCATTCTGCCCGGAAGAAACAGGGAACGCAGAGGCGCACAGAGGGCGCTCCGGGAAGGGCTGGCCCTGAGGTGGGGGACAGTGAGACCCCCCGAGAAGCCACGGCCCTCCCTGCCATGGCTCTGCTGCTGGGGTGGGGGACGCTTTGCTTCTGGAGGTCGTGGCCTTGGTGGAGCGAGGCCTGAACCCAGGTGCCAGTTGTAGTGAGACCTGGGAAGGTTTGGCTCCTTCCTGCCCCTTGTTGGTTTAGTTTCAAATATGAGCCTTTGGACGGCAGGCACCAGTCTGCAACAAACTCGCTCGGCCTCTGGGACTGGGGAAGGGAGGGCTGCGGGGGACACTCGCGGGCTGAGGCTGGTCGGCGCCCGACCGCCCTGATGTGGGGCAGCCCGCCCGCCCTCCCACGTTTCGGCTGGCTTGTCTGGAAGTGCTGGTCCCAGGCACATTCCGGGCAGGGCTCCATGCCCACCACAGGGCCTGCTCGCTGCCCGGCACACAGCAATGGGTGGGCAGCCACGGAGGTGGTGGCGGCTGGGACAGGGACCTGGTGGCTCCAGGGGTCTGTCGGCCGCCCCCAGGTCAGCCTCCTCCCTGAGGGGACCTGGAGCGGCAGAGGACGCCCTGCGAGCCAGCCTGCACCCGCGATGGAGGGGGGCACCTGGTGCCCAGACAGCTCTGTCCCCTGCTGTCCCCGCCACCAGCCTCTCACTGGGGGTCTCGGGCGCAGCCCTGTGTGGCTGCCTCCAGAGGACCCTCCTGCCCTCCTGCCAGGGTCCCCAGCCCCCTTCTCTCAGCGGGCACAGCCCCATGCTCTCTGCTCCCTTTCATCACTTTGGGGGGTGCTCCTTCGCATTCTCAGGTGGAAACATTTAAACCCAGTCCCCACAGCCACCCCAGCGCGGTGCCCCCCCCCACCGCCCCTGCAAATGGGGCCCACATGTAAGATGTGGCAGGATGAGCCGGCCTGGCCTGCCAAGAACGCGCCAGGAAGCTGCCCTGGCGCAGGCGATGCCGTTGGAGGGAGCTCTGCGCGAGCCCACGGGGAATCGGCGTCTTCCTCCTGCCTGGAAACACCGGGAGGCCGCCTCGGAGGGGAGGGTCGGTCTTGGCCACCAGATGCTGCCGCGGGGTGCTGGGACAAGCGGGAAGTGGGGGGGTTGGGGGTTGGGGAAGAGGCATGGTCTGGAGCGGCCCCAGCTTGGTGGTCTTACTTTGGCCCCAGTGAAGTCAGACCTGGTCTCCCTGGCTCCCACCTGCAGACTCGAAGACACGTGCCTCCCCGGGACCTCACAGAAGGCCCACATCTGACCGAGGCTGCCCTTCCTCTGCCCGTTCTGCTTGGGTTTCTCTTGAAATTACTTTAGGGATATACAGCCTTGAATCCCGTTCTAGTCATTTCCGTCTGATCCCATAGTAACTCCAGAAGGTGAGTTTAATCACCACTAAGGGCCTCGTCAAGGTTCAAAGCCTGTCCTGAGCCTGTGGGGTCTCAATATCCACAGAGGGCTGGGAACCTAGTTTGCTCCCCTTCTGCCACTGTTTTCTGATTTTCCTGTTTGTGAGTGCCTCCGAGTCAGGCTCTGCGCCTGGTCTATTTCACAGAGCCCTTCCCCTCCTTTTTATTGGTGATTGCAGATCTGGGGAGAGATGGCAGGGGGTTGGGGCTTCCCAGGTGCTAACAGTGGTAAAGAACCCACCTGCCAGTGCAGGAGACATAAGAGCCTTGGGGTTGACTCTTGGGTCGGGAAGATCCCCTGGAGGAGGACTTGGCAACCCACTCCAGTATTCTTGCCTGGAGAACCCCATGGATAGAGGACCCTGGTGGGCTATAGTCCATAGGGTCACAAAGAACTGGACATGACTGAATCAACTTAGCATGCATGCATGCCCCACAGGGGGTTGGGGAATGCAAGTTGCCTGAGCAGGGCTTGAACCTGGCCATGGCAGGGAGGGTGGGGACTCTCCTCTTGATCAAACAACTGGCCCAAGTTCGGGACCCGGGTCAACCCACAAATGTACCCTTGTCCTTGGCTTGAGTGGTACCCTGGCGTCTACTGCATGAAGGGTGGGTGGACAGGGGATTGAGTGTTTGGATGAGCACAGAGGGTTCATGCTCAGCTAACAGCTTGGGCTGGAGGGGCACAGGGACCCTGCAGGGTCTCCTTGCCTTACCCTAGCCCCCTTTGGGGGAGTGTGAAATCAAGCCAGGAGGATGAGCACAGAATTCTTTGCAAGGGCGACACACACGTGTACCACCAGTTGCTCAAGGTGGCCCCTCCCAGGCTGGTGACCCCGTGGCCGCCTGTCCGTCCTTGATACCTCATGCTTGGACCCACCACTCCTGCTTCGTGTCCCGACACCCAAGGAAAACCAGCCAGCAACCGCCACGTCATAGGGAAACTCCCAGGCCCCCTGCAGTTTCCTGGCTCACTCGTCTGGAGACCGGGGAGGGGGCACGTCCCCTGCTCATCCACCTCTGCCAACCCCTTGGTCTGACAGCCCTGGGCTTCGGTCCGTCCATCGGTCAAGCCCTGTCCCGTGACCAGTGAGGTGCACAGGGACTGGGGGTCAGCCCTCTGTGGCCAGCTTCCTGTCAGTCTGTGATGGGGCAAACCCAGGAAGCCGTGACTCAAGCAGCGAGAGCTCTGATTGGAAGCCGAGAGCTCTCTCTCCTCAAGGAGCAGCCTGAGTGCATCCCTGCAGAGCTGGGGTTTGGTCACACTGAGTTATGTCCAGTGGCAAGCATCGCTGCCAGGAAGGAAACGCAGAGGGAAGGCAGGGAAGCTCACACCAGCTCCCCACACCCCTGGCGAAAGTGAGACTCCTCTCCCAGCACCTGGACAGCCCGAGACACAGGAGCCAGCCACAGCTCCGGCCCCCGCCGCATGCAGCGTACGGTCCCTCCAAGCTCACCGTCCCAGACCTGCTTCCCAGCTCCTGGGCGCCCCTCGTCCTCTCCGTTTCCTTCCAAGCTCTAGACGATCTGCCCTTGGCTGAGCAACACTTAAAAGAGCACAGTTTCCATTTTAGGACAAGACTTTAAAAGCTGTTTGGTTTAACTTTCGACGTTGCTTGAGCTCCTGGAGGGTGTGTCTGTGGTGGTGTGATAGTGGGTGCGGGTGGGGGGTGGAGTCCAGCTCTTACCCTTACTCACAAGGACACAGGAACACGGGTTTCTTTTTCCTAAAAATAGTCGGCTCCTGGCGCTGCCTGAGGGCATGCACTTGGTCACCCCTGAGCTTCATTCTCTTCATTCCTGAGAAGGAGATGGTCATAGGATAACGTGGGTTGAAGCGCGCTTTAAATTGCAAAGATACTGCCGATTAAACACCATGATTACGACCAAGGTGCTGGAGAGAACTTTGGTGTGGAGGCAGGGCTTCATCAGGGGCTCCCTGGTGGCTCAGCTGGCAAACAATCCACTGTCAATGCAGAGCCCTGGGTTCAATCCCTGGGTTGGGAAGACCCTCTAGAGAAGGGACTGGCAACCCACTCCAGGGCTGTCCATGGGAGAATCCCATGCATGGACAGAGGAGCCTGGTGGGCTGCCGTCCATGGGGTCTCAATGAGTCAGACGGGACTGAGTGACTGAGGACACACACATGGGGTTTCATCAGGAACAAACGTCTCTGGCGTTTCGGAAACAGGGCAGCGTTCTAGCATCGTGAGAGATCAGAGATTGCCACTTTATCAGAAATGGGGGTTCTGCTTCCTCCATTACTGTTTTTTTGACATCTGAGATGTTCACTAACCTAAGGAGATTATTTCTTCATGTTCCCCATCTCTCTCTCAGAAGTCACAATGAGAGAAAACTCTCACTGGCAAGACTGTGGGGCAAAGAGGGGGCCTAGGAACAGGATGGGGAAGACTGCTCATAATGTGGGAGACCCTGCTCCCTAAGTCACATTTCTTTTTTCAGGTTTGAAGTAGTTTTCTTTTTTAACTAATTGTTATTATTTTTTAAATTAAATTAAATTAAAAAATTTTAATATAAATTTATTTTGATTGGAAGTTAATTACTTTACAATGATTTAGAATGGTGTGTTAGTTTCTGCTGTACAGCAAAGTGAGTCAGTTATATGTGCACATATATCCCCTCCGTTTTAGGTGCTATTCCCGTGTAGCTCATTACAGAGTGTTGAATAAAGCTCCCTGTGCTGTACAGCAGGTTCTTATTAGCTGTCTGTTTTGTGTGTAGTAGGGTGTATATGTCAACCCCCATCTCCCAGTCCATTTCTCCTCCACCCCTTCCACCTGTAGTGACCACAAGTTTGTTTTCTACATCTGGGACTCCATGTCTGTTTTGTAAATAAGTTCATTTGTACCGTTGTTTTAGATTCCACGTATAAGTAATAGTGTATGATATTTGTCCTTCTGTGCCTGACTTACTTCACTCAGTGTGACAATCTTTAGGCCCATCCGTGTTGTTTTTCTATGATTAAACTAGAGATAAATTAATCTGGATGTTAGAGTCTACTTTATAATGTTTAAAGTACTTTGACCTTAACATATATTTTATATCTCTGATGAAACCTGGTGGGTCAGAGAACTTGAATGATAGCTTGATACAAAATGCCTGGGAATGTCGGCTACAGTATAACAAATATTATAGACAGCATTCACTGAAGACATCTTTCATAAGGACCCAAAGCAAAGAGGGAATGGAGACCAGGAATCTGTGGGAACTGATGCTGGAGCTGTGCTGCAGACAGACACAGGGGTGGCAAAGATGAGAACAGTGGTTATTTCACCTGCATTTTAAACTCCTGATTTGTTTAATGGCTGTGCAGACACAGGAGACGAATCTTTGTGCTCCTAAGAAGCTGGAGGTTGGATCTGAGGGTCATCCTGCTCTCCTGAAGAGAGAGGGCAGACCAGAAATAGGTGGACAAGAAAAAATCCAGCTGTTGGCACAGGGAGATGACAGGCTGTCACCCTTGGTCTGATTCGGAAGAGAGAAAATGGTTGCCTAGGAGATTTGTAATCAGTGGTTGTCTGCAGGAGTATTTGCAGTTTGAATTTATACCATTTGAGTGATGTGGAGCCCCAGCATGAGAGATTAGGGTAAAATTAACCCTGGGCTCATAATACTTCTGGAATACCTGCCAGGAGAAAACACAAAACTTCCGTGATGTACATAAGGAATTCTTACAGATAAACCCCAGTGAAGATGAAGCACTGATCTGAGGAGAGAAAGAAGGTGTGAGTAGGTTCATAGACATAGCAAACAATAGGCTTAAATCCCCGAGGGCTTCAGGAAACAGTAGAATCAAAGAGAGATTATAAAATAGTTGAGAATAACGACCCAATGAAAATTTTAAAAAATGAGAAAAAACCAAGCCACCAGTAATGGAAAACAGAAGACAAGGAAAATTTAAAAGACAGAAGGGAACTTGTGGGAAAAGAAAAATATAGGGCATGAAATTTAACAAACCAAGAATGATTAGGTTAAAGAGCAGATTAGACACAACCAAAGAGAGAATTAGCAAAGTGGAGGATCCATCTGAGCTCACGGAGATAGAGAGATGGCAGCAGGGCTAACAGGACAGTGGATAGGCTGAGAAGGCTCAGGAAACCACAGCAGTGATTCCACGTGGAATAAAGGGAAGAAGGGGAGCGAGCCAGTGTCCAAAGAGATGATGATTCAAATTCCCCCAAACTGGGGATATTTCTGAACTTTCTGATTCAGGGAAAAAATAGTTCTAACAAGAGTAGATAAAAGGAAGTTTACAGCTGGATATATAACATCTGGATATATAACTCATATAACAGTGAGTTATGTAAGAACACCAAAGACAAAGAGAATACCTTAAAAATAGCCAGAAGTAAAAGTTTACCTGAAAAAGAATGCCAGGTAATTTGACTATCACCTCTCAACAGTCACCAGAGGACGGTAAAGTTATATCTTCCAAGTCTTGAAGGAAATTGAAATCTTTACTTAGTGAAGCTGTCATACAGGAATTAGGAAGAAGTGAAAAGCAAATCACGAACAGATTTGCACTAAAGCAACTTCTGGGATGTACTTTAGTGACACGATCATTGAACCCAGAAGGAAGGAATGAGCCATTAGCAGAGTGGTGAGCAAATAGCTTAGTAAATGTATGGGT
The DNA here is from genome assembly GCF_016772045.2 of Ovis aries. NCBI lineage: Eukaryota > Metazoa > Chordata > Mammalia > Artiodactyla > Bovidae > Ovis > Ovis aries. Next base: position 2,775,105 of record NC_056054.1, on the reverse strand, counting down.
AAACCTAAGCAAGATGGACAGTGTAAACAGCAATAATATTAATGACTAATTTTAAATGTATAAAAGCAGGTAGTATCTGAGATTAAGTAGTGTGTGAGGTGGGGGGAGAATAATCCAGGGATGCTAAAATCCTTGAAGGACCCCACGAATGACTGGGGGAACCGTAGATGCCGTCAAGTCAAGTGCACAAGTTATAGCCAAGGTCCGTCTAGTCAAGGCTGTGGTTTTTCCAGGGGTCGTGTATGGATGTGAGGGTTGGACTATAAGGAAAGCTGAGCACCAAAGAACTGATGCTTTTGAACTGTGGTGTTGGAGAAGACTCTTGAGAGTCCCTTGGACTGCAAGGAGATCCAACCAGTCCATCCTAAAGAAAATCAGTCCTGAATATTCATTGGAAGGAATGATGCTGAAGCTGAAACTCCAATACTTTAGCCATCTGATGCGAAAAACTGACTCATTTGAAAAGACCCAGATGCTGGGAAACATTGAAGGCGGGAGGAGAAGGGGACAACAGAAGATGAGATGGTTGGATGGCATCGCTGACTCAATGGACATGAGTTTGAGTGAACTCTGGGAGTTGGTGATGGACAGGGAGGCCTGGCGTGCTGCAGTCCATGGGGTCACAAAGAGTCAGACACAACTGAGCAACTGAACTAAACTGAACTGAACAGAGCAGAATTTGTAACTTCTAAACAGTAAAGAAAAAATGAAAAAAAACAAAAACAAAAAAAAAGCCTTCTAATCCTGTAGGACAAGGGATAGATACTAAATGGCTTTGATTCTGTGGACTGACCGGATGGTTCTTGTTCCAACTATTCGACTATGTTGCAGCGTGGAAGCAGATGCTGAGAAGATTTAAACAAATGGGCATGGCTGTGTTCCAACAGAACTTTATTTACAAAACAGGCCTAGACTGGATTTGAGCTGTCAGCTGTAGTTCATCAGCCCCTGCTCTAGAAGAGAGGAGAGGAAATGGGATCTAGGAAGAGAGACAGCATCAGCAAAGGTGGCCAAAGCAAAAATAGATTAGTAACCTCAAGAAATGTGTTAATAAGCTAGTTGAATTAGTTGGATAAAGACAGAGACTGCTGGATTAGATAAATTAAAAAACATGGAACTTTATGCTTTACTTATGTTTAAGTAAGACAAATACTTAAACCATAAGTAAAGCATAAAGGCGGAAAATAAGGTGGAGAAATAGATAGTCCAAACAAATACAGGTGGAAAGAAAAGTTATTAACTACTTTGGCAGTTAAAGTTAAAATAGACTTTATGGTAACGAAGCATTAACTGCAACAAAGAAGGTCATTATAAAATGGCAAAATTAAGATTTCACTGGGAGGAACTTATAAATTTATATACCCCCAAAACACAGCCTTGAAATACAAGACTTGACTGGATTACAAGGAGAGGTTTACAGTCCACACTTGCAATATGACCGAAGTAAGGGTATGGACTTGAAGCTCCCCAGGCGGCCCTCGTGGTAAAGAATCCATCTGTCAATGCAGGAGAGTTAGGTTGCATCCCTGGGTCAGGGAGACCTCCTAGTGTAGGAAATGGCAACCTGCTCCAGGCTTCTTGCCTGGAAAATTCCATGGAGAGAGGAGCCTGGTGGGCTACAGTCCAGGGGTCGCCACGGGTCAGATTTGACTGAGGCAGCACAGCAGGAAGCTTAATGATTAGACTGGGTTTGAGATGCTGCAACTAAGAAAGAAGAACACATGTTCTTTCCAAACACACGTGGAATCATTGTCCTGATCACATATTAGGTCATAAAATAAGATTTAACAAATATCGAAATCTGGAATCATGCAGGTCACCTTTTTTCTGCCCCGTGCAGTTGTTAGAAGCCAACCAGTTTCATAAAGCGATGCATTTGGGTTTTTAAAGCACATTTTTTATAAATAAGTTAGATTCAAAGAAGAAATTATAATAGAAATAAGAATGTATTAAGACCTGAGTGATAATGAAAACATCACATGTCCAGACTTGTGGGATGCTGTTAAAGTAGCCTTTTGAACAAAATTAACAGCACTGAATACATTTATGAGACAAAAGAAAGACTTGACATTGTTCAATAGAGATGAAAAGAACAATACAGAAAACTTAAAAAAATTGAAGAAAGGAAATCATGCATGTAGGGCCTGGAGGGATACGGACGAGCCAAAGTTGGTTTGTTGGAAAGACTAGTAGTTTAGAGAATTTTCTGGTTACATTTCTGAGGGAGAGAGAGAAGGAGAGAGAGAGAAGGAGACAGAGAGAGACAGAGAGGGAAAGGATGGAAGACAGAAACACTGAGAGAGAAAAGCAAATAAACAACCCCAATGACAGGAACAAAAAAGGGCACAGATACACAGATATGGACGCTTGATAAAATGCAGTAAGATGATACTATGGATAACCATGAAAATGTGTTATAAAACTGTCAACCCCCTAGAAAAATGTGAACTACCAAAGCTGACTAAAGAAGAAGAAGAAAACCTGCACTCATCTATTAGGAAAATGGAATCAGTCATTAAAAAGTCTGCCCACAAGATTTCCGCCAGGCCCAGACAGTTCAGAGCTAGCTTCTGCCAAATACTCAAGAAACCTATAATCTCAATTTCAACAGACTGTCCCAGAGGACACAGGTCTAATGCTTGTCGCTTCATCTTGTGTGTGTGTGACCTTGATCCCAATCTAGACTGAGAGCCATACAAGAAAATCAAATGATCGGCTAAAGGCCCTCCTGATGGGAGATGCAAAATGTTTAGACAAAACAGCGGTACACGGGCCCAGCAATAACCATGCAGAAATATGTCAGGACATTGGATTAGTCACTCACCAAACCCGAATCGGTAGCAGTTCTTTCGAAGGAACAGTTTCTGAGGCGCAAATCACCACGAAGCCATTTTTAACCCCTGCCGGAACGATGGGGAAGCCTCCGAGCTGGAGGACTGCAGGGACAGACGCCAGCACTCTGCCCGAAGTGAGCATTTCCAGACTGAGGAGCCGAGGGTTCCTTGGTGTCAGGAAGGCAGAAGCTGAAGGTCCACGAAGCTCCCTGGGTTCCTACAGACCGACCCCAGCTTCCAGTCTGTTCTGCCTTATCCAGCTCCTACGAGCTTACCTGGCCTGCCAGGGCCCTCCCTGAACACGCCTGAGCTCGCCAACTCCAACGTGACACAAACTTCAGGTCATGTCTCCGATCTCTGCTTTTATCTGAACTTAAAAAGTAAGAATAATAATTATTCTCATTTTTCTTGTTACAGAATTCATGTTCATTATAGAGTCCCTTGGACATGGAACATGGAACAACAGACTGGTCCCAAATAGGAAAAGGAGTACGTCAAGGCGGTATATTGTCACCCTGCTTATTTAACTTATATCCAGAGTACATCATAAGAAACGCTGGACTGGAAGAAACACAAGCTGAAATCAAGATTGCTGGGAGAAATATCAATAACCTCAGATATGCAGATGACACCACCCTTATGGCAGAAAGTGAAGAGGAGCTAAAAAGCCTCTTGATGAAAGTGAAAGAGGAGAGTGAAAAAGTTGGCTTAAAGCTCAACTTGCAGAAAACAAAGATCATGGCATCTGGTCCCATCACTTCATGGGAAATAGATAGGGAAACAGTGGAAACAGTGTTAGACTATTTTTTTGGGCTCCAAAATCACTGCAGATGGTGACTGCAGCCATGAAATTAAAAGACGCTTACTCCTTGGAAGAAAAGTTATGACCAACCTAGACAACATATTCAAAAGCAGAGACATTACTTTGCTGACTAAGGTCCATCTAGTCAAGGCTATGGTTTTTCCTGTGGTGGTGTATGGATGTGAAAGTTGGACTGTGAAGAAGGCTGAGTGCTGAAGAATTGATGCTTTTGAACTGTGGTGTTGGAGAAGACTCTTGAGAGTCCCTTGGACTGCAAGGAGATCCAACCAGTCCATTCTGAAGGAGATCAGCCCTGGGATTTCTTTGGAAGGAATGATGCTATAGGTGAAACTCCAGTACTTTGGCCACCTCATGCGAAGAGTTGACTCATTGGAAAAGACTCTGATGCTGGGAGGGATTAGGGGCAGGAGGAGAAGGGGACAACAGAGGATGAGATGGCTGGATGGCATCACGGACTCGATGGACGTGAGTCTGAGTGAACTCCAGGAGTTGGTGATGGACAGGGAGGCCTGGCGTGCTGCAATTCATGGGGTTGCAAAGAGTTGGGCACGACTGAGCGACTGAACTGAACTGAACTGGACTACAAGGAGATCCAACCAGTCCATCCTAAAGGAATTCAGTCCTGAATATTCACTGGAAGGACTGATGCTGAAGCTGAAACTCCAATACTTTGGTCACCTGATGTGAAGAACTGACTCATTGGAAAAGACCCTGATGCTGGGAAAGATTAAAGGCGGGAGGAGAAGGAGACGGCAGAGGAGATGGTTGGATGGCATCACCCACTCAATGGACATGAGTTTGAGTAAACTCCGAGAACTGGTGATGGACAGGGAGGCCTGCTGTGCTGCAGTCCATGGGGTCGCAAAGAGTCAGACTGAGAGACTGAAGTGAACTGAACTGAATGTGCCGTGCAGAAATCATGGATGAAAATGTGGAAGAAAATAAAAACTCCCTTCGATCCAGTCACAGAAAGGTAACCGCTAGCAATATTTGTTATAGCTGCGCTCCCTCCCTCCACACACACACACACACACACACACACACACACACACACACCATGAAATACAGTCTATGTTAGTGCACCCATCCGCATGCCTAGTCCCTCAGTAGTGCCCAACTCTTGCGACTCCGTGGACTGTGGCCTGCCAGGCTCCTCTGTCCATGGGAGTTTTCCAGGCAAGAACATGTGAGTGAGTTGCCATTTCCTTCTCCAGGGGCTCTTCCCAACCTGGAGATCAGACCTGTGTCTCCTGCGTCTCTTGCATTGACAGGCGGCTTCTCCACCCCGAGCCATCTGGGAAGCAATCTGTGGTTACTCTTTCTAAGTGATAATGCAGATACCATTATACATTTTGTTTTCTCTATACTGATACATAAATATCTGGATGTATCTATAAACATATAGGGGCTTCCCTGTTGGCTCAGAAGGTAAAGAATTGACCTTCTATGCGGGAGACCTGGGTTCTATCCCTGGATTGGGAAGATCCCCTGGAGGAGGGTGTGGCAACCCAGTCCAGTATCCCTGCCTGGAGCATCCCATGGACAGAGGAGCCTGGCGCGCTACAGTCCACTGGGTCTGAAAGAGTCAGACGCGACTAAGTGACTAAGCCCGCATACACATATGGAAATATTCTTTAAAATCAGAATTTTATGAACATTGCTTTTTCAACCTTTTCCTTCTGAAGTAATAAAGTGTGAACGTTTCTTCAAGTAACCCTGCCCCCACGAGCCATGGTCATGCTAGGGCCCAGCCTCTGCTACGATCGCCGCTGTTGTGCCCTTGCCCTGGGTCCCACCAGGCTGAGCTGCTACTTTGTCATCATGTAACTTCAGAGCTTTGTAGCCAAGCGTCAGGCATCCTCTCCTTGAGTCTCGCGTCTGGCACTGCCTGATCCCTATCGTTGCCGGGCTTCTGTGTAGGGACCCTCACGCCTGGGGCCCGCCCTGTCTCTGGGGTCTGTTCACTGACTTGTCCGTGACCCCAGGTAGAATCCTGGGCTCCTGCCTTCCCTTCCTCACCAGCTCACATGTCACCTTATCACAGTGCTCCCTCTGCCTGACCTCCCTGCATAAGATAGCTGATGCAGAATGAGGAAAGACAACTTTCCCCAGTTCGTGCCCTGGATATCCTTTTCAGGGCTATTCCACTCGAATTTTTATATGCGCTTATCAAAACTGAACATAGAATATATGTATATAAGTTTCTACATATTTCACTCTGTGTCTAAGTATCTACATTCCTTGGTGCCTATTCTACCATCTACTTACCTGCCTACCTACCTACTTATGTATCTATCTAATGGGTATATCACCCATCCACCTAATCCATCGTATGTGTGTATATAAGTGTCTGGGGCTTCCCAGGCGGTGCTACTGGTAAAGAATCTGCCTGCGAACGCAAGAGATGGAGGAGACACAGGTTTGATCCATGGGTTGGGAAGATTCCCTGGAGAAGGAAATAGCAACCCCAGCCCAGTATTCTTGTCTGGAAAATTCCATAGACAGAGGAGCCTGTCAAGCTGCAGTTCATGGGGTCACAAAGAGTTGGATGTGACTGAGTGACTGACCAGACCAGACCAGACTAGTCCAAATTTTTTGCCTGCCCTACCCATCTCTCTCACCATTGTTAGACTAGTGCCTGGCATATGTCTGGCAAATATTTGTTGAGAGAATAAGTGTGTAAATGTCAATTTCCCTCTTACTTTTTGTTATGTAAAATAATTAAAGTATACTTGAAACTAATATACTATCAATATTATATGTCAATTATGCCTCAATTAAAAAATTAAAGCTCTTAGCATCAGTGCGGCTTTAACACCCAAATGTAGGGGCTGAGGTCACATGGCATTACTTGGTCCAAATGAACTATCCGTCTGACTCTGGATACGCTTGCACTGGAATTTTTCTAGAGTATAATCCGCATTAATAACATGGCATCATTTCTAGTAGGGTTGTGAGTTTGTTCATATTCTGCAGGAATCTCAGCAGTTTACCAGCTTCCCCTGGGATTACTCAACAGACGCTGCATCTTTGGAGCATCATCACCCTTGCCCTGCTTGTCTTGAGCGGCTACCAGGGATTAGGGGCAGGTGTGTGGCAAGTGCTTGGGGGTCCCCGGAGCTCTACTGGCCCCTCTGCCCCTTGGTCCCCGTGAGGCGCTGACCACCGTGGGGGTCGGTGCTGGTCTGCTTCTTGTGCTGGCTCGCGTCCCTGTGGCCCCTGCCATTGCCCTTTGCTGTGTGGCCCACCTCGGCTGCTGCGCCTTCGAGACCCTCTGCACCGGCCCCTCACACAACCGCACTGGCTTCCTGGGTGACCTTTGCCACGGCTGCAGCCCCAGCCCACCCCCTCGAGGCAGCCACTGGCTCTGAACGGTGTACTCTCCAGTTGGCTTCACAAGCTATGCAGGGGTTCCTTAATGGCACAGCCATGATGCTCGGCTTATAAAAATGTGTCTGCTTGTGACGGCTAATGTGCCAGGGCTTCTTCTTCTGGGGCTCCAAGCAGGAAGGCAGGCAGAATCTCCTTGCTGCCGGCATTCCCTCAGCCTCAGACACGCTCGTCTTCATGCTGGGGTTTCAGTCCTTCCGCTGCCTACCCATTTCCTCTCCTTCTGTCTTCATTCTCTGTCAAGTGGGGGGAGTTCTTTCTCTTGGTAGGGCTGCTGTTCAACCGCTCAGTCATGCCCCACTCTGCAACCCCATGGACTGCAGCATGCCAGGCTTCTCTGGTGGGGTAGGGTCTCATTTATATAGAACTATAATTCTTAGGTTATGAAGCTGAAGAATTGATGCTTTTGAACTGTGGTGCTGGAGAAGACTCTTGAGAGTCTCTTGGAATGCAAGGAGATCAAAGTAGTCAACGCTAAAGGAAATCAACCCTGACTATTCATTGGAAGGACTGATGCTGAAGCTCCAATACTTTGGCCACCTGATGTGAAGAGCTGACTCACTGGAAAAGACCCTGATGCTGGGAAAGATTGAGGGCAAGAGGAAAAGTGGGCGACAGAAGATGAGGTGGTTGGCTGGCATCACTGACTCAGTGGATATGAGTTTGAGCAAACTCCTGGAGACAGTGAAGGACAGGGAAGTCTGGAATGCTGCAGTTCACAGGGTCACAAAGAGCTGGACATGATTTAGCAACTGAACAGCAGCAACATTATGAAACCACTTGAATTGCCTCTTGAGTATCTAAAATGGGATATTAATTCAGGAAACCCTTTTGCTGTCTCAACAAAGTCTTGCTTTCCTGCCGCAGATACAAAATTCCTATTTTTCAAGTAGAAGATGAAGATTAGGTCTTTTTGAAAAGTTTGCTTTACTGCTATAATAATCCTAATTTCTATTTCTTATTTTCCAGAGCAGTGGATGCCCCTAAGGAAGAGATGAGATACCCAAAATGCAAGAGAAGAATACACACAAATACGTTTCCAGATATTTCATCCTGTGACACTTGGGGATGGATCTTCGACTCTTGAAAATACAAATCTGATTACCCTCTCATGGTCCACAGACCTCAGTGTGTAAAAAGGAACTTGTTGACTTCACGTACTTATTTTGGCAGTTTACTGAACTCTCATCTTTATAATTTTTCAGTTAGAAAATTGTATCATTTGCAAATAATAGTAATCGCTGCGTCCTTTCTAATACACTCTTCCCTGTTTCTTTTCTTTTCTAACTGCGTTGGTTAGCAAGTCTATCTTAATATTTACTACTTTTAAACTCATATTTAATAAAGCAGTGGATGTAGCTTGGTTTTATTTTTTATTACAATGGAAATAGCTCCAGTATTTTATCATTAGTCAAGACATTGGCTGTTGGGCTAAATGATAAAAAGACTTAAAGTTTCTCTGCTCACAAGGTGAATGGTAGCATATATCTCAAAATATCTTGGGCAAATTCTACAACTTCCTGGTCAGTGTTAGTTAATAAACTCCGTCCAATCCCAAATCGCCTTTAAAGGTTCCCCCCCCGCCCCACCACCACACGCTGTGATCTGAAGGCCTTAAAGTGAGGAGGGGTGTGGCCTGACTTACTCTGTGTCCCAGTGCCCCTTCCTCCTTGGAGTGTCCATGGAACAGCTTGAACTCTATGCTTTCAGGAGTGTGGGGGATACCTGGAGATCTAACTGCTACCCTTTAGGCTGAGCATGTCACTGACATCCCATGAGGCAGCTGAAACAAATGCTGGCTTGTTCTCCCTGCTTAGTATTTTTGAGTTCTTGGGTGCCCTCTGGCCTGCTGTGCTGGGTGGTTCTCTGACATGAGGGTTCTGTGGCTCTTAGTAAGCTTGCTAGATTTAGTAAACGAAATATAGAACACCCAGTTAAATGTTAATTCCAGACAAATAATTATTTTTTAGTGTAAGTATGTCCCATGGAATGTCCCAAACATTCCATGGGACATACTTAAACAATTATTTGTTTACTAAAATTCAAATTTAACTGGATGTCCTGTGTTTTCCCAGGGACAGAGGAGCCTGGTGGGCCGCCGTCTATGGGGTCACACAGTCGGACTCGACTGACGCGGCTTAGCAGCAGCCGCCTGTGTTTCCTCTGGCAACGCTGCCTCTTTCGTCTCCTGTCGTCAGCGGGCTCCCTGCTGGGTGTCCTGCTGGTACAGTGGTGCTTGATCTGGGGGGCTTGTGTTCCCCCTGCCCTGCTCCTCTCCACCCCTCTTCCTCGTGGCCGTGCCTCTCCAGGCTGTTTCCCCTTTCAGATATGAGCAGACCAGACCCTCATATCCTAAAAGTAGGCTAGCCAGGGAATAAGATGCAGTCTTCTCTGCTTAGAGGTAACCCCAGTTTTGGGGAGTGTGTGTGTGTGTGTGTGTGTGTGTGTGTGTGTGTAGGCATAAAGTGAAGAATGCATATTTACTTTTATCCAAAGCCTTTTTGGCTTCTATTGAGATTATCATATGGTTTTTATCCCTTTCCCAATTGGCATGATTTATATTCATAGATTTCTTATACTGCGTTCCTGGAATAATCTCTCCATGGTGATCGTGTATTTTTTTCCTCCCTAGACCACTGGGGTTTCCTTTTCTAGTTCTTTATACATGAATTCGGTATGTATGTTCCTAAGAGAAATCTAGAGAAACAATTATGCTTGCCTCTGAAATGAACTGGAAACATTTCTACTTATTTTAACTTTATTTATTTATTTTTTCTACTATATTCTGAAGGACGATTTAACATGGGAGTTATGTGTGATTTGAAACTTGACCTAATTTTGCAGTAAGCCCATCTTCACTTTTTGAGGTAAGGTTTTTGCCTTCCTCTCATCGCAGCTTCTTTGTTCTTTGTTGTTTGGCCCAAACTGCCTGAGTGAGGGCAACCTCCTCTCACGGGCTCCACGCCAGGTCGGGGAGTCTGGGCGACTCCGATTCCTCCATTGCTGCCCTCCCCTGGGCTGGAGGTGGGAGGGAGGACATCTGTGAGCCCAGTTCTCTCCTAGACTAATACGGGCTCCAGGCTCTGGGTTTCATTTCCTCTCTCCTCCCAGTCTATTTACTAACATATTAAGCCAACGTTCTTGTTTATATCATTTAGGTCCTGAGTAATCCTTACTGAAGATTTGATTTTGACTTGTAAGATGCTTATTAATGTCTTCCATTACAATCATGCTTTGTCAGTTTCTCCTTGCGTTATGAAGAGTCTACACTTTGAATATTTAATGTTGTGTTATCTGGCCCTGAAATAGTGAAAAAAGTGAAAGAAAGTGTTAGTCGTGTCCAACTCTTTGCAACCCTGTGGACTGTAGACTGCCAGGCTCCTCAGTCCATGGAATTCTCCAGGCAAGAATACTGGATTGGGTAGCCAGTCCCTTTTCCAGGAGACTTTCCCAACACAGGGATCGAACCCTGCTCTCCTGCACTGCAGGTGGATTCTTTACTGTCTGAGCCCCCAGGGAAGCCCGAAATAGTCATATCTTTATTTTGCCTTTGAACATTCACCATTTATAATTTATGTAGTATACACTTTTGGTCCTTCCTCTGACATCTGATTATATTTTTATGATCGCACTTATAATTCATCTGCATACTTAGAATGGAGAAGGAGATGGCAATGCCCTCCAGTGTTCTTGCCTGGAGAATCCCATGGACAGAGGAGCCTGGTGGGCTACAGTCCACGGGGTCGCAGAGAGTCGGACATGGCTGAGCCCAGGTGCACACACACAATATTCTGCCTTATACGTTGCTGTCTTGTTTAGTCACAAAGTCGTGCCCGACCCTCTTGCGACCCCATGGGCTTTAGCCCTCCAGGCTCCTCTGTCCATGGGATTTCCGTGGACTCTCTTTTTTTTGGTCATCTCCATTTTTATTTGATGCCTATTTTTTGGTTATTGGTTTTCCTCCTAAGCACATGCTTTCCCACACTCCTCATTCTTTAGAGCATCTCTCCTTTCTTTGAACCATAGCATAGGGATGGCCACAGGGATGGTCGGGGGCCTTCTGGGCTCCCTCACTCCTATTTTCTGACTCTGTCTTGGGGTTGAGAGCTTTTCTGATCCGGAAAGCAGAGAGGTGATCACCTCCTCAGGATGCCGCCCCTGGATCCCAGACCCTCACATCTGTTTCAGCTCCTCTACATAAGTTCAGACTCTCTGCAGACAGAAGTCAGCAGAGCTGGGGGCAGGACGCCTGGGAGGCCAGGCACGCACTGGGTATCAGCCCTGAGTGCTGGAAGAGGGGCTTGTTTGCTTAGACGCCCACAGCAGCCCTTTTGTCCAAGGTGAGGGCAGCGGAAGGAAGTTCAGGGCGGACGAGGGTTGGCAAGATTGAACGCTAAAACACCTTCCCTGAAACGTTCCTCAGAGACACACTCCAGCTAACGCAGTTTCCTTTAGTCAGTCAGTTGACTCTTTGGGGCCCATGGACTCGAGCCCACCAGGTTCCTCTGTCCATGGGATTTTCCAGACCACAGTACTGGAGCGCGTTGCCATTTCCTGCTCCAGGGGATCTTCCGACTCAGGGACCGAACCTGCATCTCCTGCATTGGCAGGCGGACTCTTCACCACTGAGCCACCTGGGAAGCCCAGCTAACTGGGAGAAAAATCAAAAAACAGTCGACTTAACATGAAAATATAAGCAGCCAGCAACACACCAGTTAACCATTCAGCATTTAGGTTATATAATTATAGTACACACAGATAAGTGAGTTAAGAAGGGAAAACTTCCGGGTTTGTGGGATAAACATAATTCTAGGGCAGTTACTAAAGATGTGGGCAGAGGAAATAACAAGTATGTCAAATTCTACACTGTGCATCTAGCAAAGAGCCCAAGCTCTCTTTCGGTAGTTAAAGAAGTAAATGTGTAAATAAATACTTTCAAAGTAGATTTTAAAATAGGATGCATATTCTTCAAAATAATTCTAGGTAATCAGAATAATAAAATACTAACCCATATGGTGAGAAAGCAAAGGGAAGAGACAGAAAACCCCAAAAGGAGACATAAAACAAAGGGTAGAAAGTTATTTGTCATCTTGATAACAAGGAATATGAACAACCTAAAATTCTGTTGAAATGTGTATTGAGTTAAAAAACAAGGTTAAATGATTTCTGCATCCACGTCTAATAGATACACCTAATCATGATGTTTTAACCTTTTTAAGCATTTTTGCCTTTGGCTGTTGATATTTTTTGCTTTTCTATTATGTTCATAAGTGCAGATTCTATAAACCCCCATATTCATTTCTCATATTGTCCTTGTCTGAATTTCAATATCACAGTTGCATTGGTCCTATAAGATAAACAATAGATGAAACTGACTGATAGAAAAATGTTATTTTTCAGAGATTAATAAACCCTTCATAACTGAAACTATTTGCACCGGTTGTTCACAGTGTTATGCTCCATGCATAGTTCTATTCCTCTTTATATCCCTCCTATTCCTATTTTCTCTCTCTCTCTCACCCAGCTGGACATTCATGTCTATTCTGCAATTCTGATTTTATCTGTCCTTTCTATGGCATGTTTATCTCCTCTTTACTTTTGTAAACAATCTTTATCTTGTATATTGCCTCCTCTTTATTTTCTTTGAATTTATTCCATTTAAAAAACCTCACTTCAGTTGGACTCCTAGTTCATTAATTTTCAATCTGTCATTTCTATAGCTTTCCAACGGAGAACTACTTTAGCTGCAACCCAGCTAATTGTATTTTCATTTAATTGCTTCATTAATGCTGAGTGTATAAGCTTCCAAAGTGATTTATGATCTGATATGAGTTTAAAATTTTTTTTCCAAGTCTATGGGCTGTAAAGAAATACCTGTTTCTCACTCAGTTTCATTGTGTCTCAATGACATGGTCTGCATAACGATAGTTTTTATTTAATTTATTTATTTTCGATAGAAGATAATTGCTTTACGATATTGGTTTGATTTCTGCCCTGCGTCACCATGACTCAGCCATAGCGGTGCATATGTCTCCTCCCTCCAGAACCTCCCTCCCCCCTCCCTGCTATCCCACCTGCCCAGGTTGTCACAGAGTCCCGAGCTGAACTCCCCGTGTCGCACAGCAAGCGATAGTTCCTGAAACTTGTCAGATCTTGCTTGTGACCTACAATGTCATAAACTATTTTCTGGTAAAAGTTTAATTTACAGTTATTTTAGAATAAGTATATCTTCTTAACTGCTGTTTATTAATTTAATTTAAGTTTATTAAATTAAGCTTGTTCTGATCTATGTTTTGACCAACATCTGTTTTGTGCTTGGCCTATTAATTGAGATGGTGGTGTTACTCCCACAATAATTGTGAATTTGTCTCAGATTTTGAAGCCATTTTTTTTTTCAGGTTTATACACGTTTACAATTATCGTCTTTGTGGTGACTCGCACGCTTTGTCATTCTGCTGCTACAGTCTCTGTCCGTGACGTGATTTTGGTCTGAGTCAACTTTGTGTGATATGATCACGGCCTCTTGGCTTCTCTGGTTTCCTGTTGGCCTGGGGCGTCCCCTTCCACGCTTCCTCTGGTCCTGATACATCCATGCTCAGCCAGCCGTGGGGATTCTGCCCTGGTTTTCTGCGCTTGGAGCTTTGTCCCCTGTCTTCTCACCTGGTTAATTCCCACACAGCTTTCCTTCAGCTCAAACCACTTCCCCCAAGGATGCCCGTCCATTAGGAAAACTTCTTTAGTTGAGTGCTAGAGATGGCAGAGATGGGAGAGGGCCATGGATGGAGACAAGAAAGCAGATTAAAAAGATATTGGGGTGAAAGGACAGAACTTTTAGTTTCAGCTAGGGATAAGTGAAATCTGTGCCGTGGCGTGTTGCTAAGGGGGGCACTGGGGAGACCATGTCTGGGTTATCTGCCTCTGGGTGGGTACCTGCATAGTGCCTGGTAGGGCTGATTCTAGATGGTTCTAGGGGGACACAGACAGACTCTGGGTCTCAGGCTGGGCAGGGAAGGCTCTTGTTGGTTAGTGAGCAGGTGAAGTTTGAGCACGGAGGCACTGGAAGTCGTGAGCGTGGGAAGGACGCAGGCAGGGACACAGGAGGCAGCCCCCCAGGCACCGGGTCTGGGCTTTGAGGTCAGGCTGTTGGAAAGCTAGGCAAGAACCTTCTGGTGACGTGGGTGGAGCATGGGGCCGGGTCTTGGTGATCGGGGCATGATGACCCGAGCTGTTGCCATCTGTGAGAGGCTGGCTGGCAACCAGAGAGGAGCTGAGAATAACTGCTTGGTGATGGGGAGATCGACGGAGACCATCCCAGCCAGACAGAGGCTGCTCACTCAGACTGCCTAGACTGGGGGTCAGCCACGCAGAGACTCACAGGTAGGCAGGTGGGGACCCGGGAGGTGTTGGTGTGGGGAGAATGGAGGAGGGCTCCCTATGGCTGGGCCATCCTAGTGACTGGGGACCGTGTCCGGCTTTCACTGCAAGGCCCTGAACTGGAAGTGGGAGCAAAAATGAGGGTCAAGAAGAAGAGGGGTGGTCATTGCCCAGTCCCGGCTGTTCTGGACCAGTTGGTGCTGTGGTTTCCGGGATGGTCACTGCAGGGCTTGAGGGTCAGAGTTCAAGTGTCACACATGAGCTGGACATTTTCTGTGTATTCATTCTCTCAATAAACTTTGTGGGTTTTTTTGACATGTAACATTTGCTTCACTGCGAGAGTTTTCTGTCTTCTCCATCTTTCCATAATTTAGATACAGACTTCTCTGCAGCAAGGAGTGACCTTTATATGTACCTTCACCGCACTGCCCTGTGACCCTGGGAGATGAGGTGGGATGAAGGTTCTCACCCTCACCTGCAGAGGATGGAGCAGAGATGCAGAAAGGAGAGTGACTTGCCAATTTAGCAGAGGCTGGATGTCCATGGTGGGCTGCAGCTCCGGACACTCTGGGCTTTCTCTCCTGCTGCCCCCAGGGCTCCCAGGGAAAAGGCCTTGCCCTGGTGCCACCACATCTGTAAGGAACAGCCAGGTTCAGGTGGCATGTTTCACGGAGGGTGCATTTTTTTTAAGAAGGCTGTGGTGGGATCTTCCCTAACATGCTGTCTGTCAGACATGAACGTTTTGCAGTCCACACAGTGGGAATCCAGAGGCAAGGATTTCTAGCTCATGTGCTCAGTCGTGTCCGATTCTTTGTGACCCTATGGACAGTAACCCACCAGGCTCTCTGTCCATGGGATTCCCCAGGCAAGAATACCAGCGTGGGCTGCGGTTTCTTACTCCAGGGGAATCTTCCTGACCCAGAGATCAAACCCATGTCTCCTGAAGCTCCTGCACTGCAGGAAGATTCTTTACCCATGAAGCCACCAGGGAAGCCCAAGGCTTTCCATAGGGTCACTGGAAATACCCTCAGTACTTAGGGTTATTTCACAAACTGGTCACGAGAGACAAAAAAATTCGTGGCCCTGGACCTTTACTGTTATTGGTGTGTTTGTGAATGTTTCTTAGCTTTTATAGAACATTGCTGACTTAAAAAAAAAGTGTACAATATGAGAGTTTCAAATTAAATTTTATTTGGGGGCAAAATGAGGAACATGGTCTGGAAGACAGCATTTCAGAAAACTCTGAGAAACTGCTCCAAAGAGGTAAGGGGAGGTCAGTATACACACGATTTTGAGAAAGGGGGAGTATACACAGTCAAGCACATTTTTTTGCAGAAGGTCTTCCGAGGGCTACTGTTTGTCGTGAGAGGCAGACATCACCATGAAGAGATTTGGTAAGGAGGAGGAGATGTAAGAATTGGGCTCATAAAATCAGTTCTTGAAAAGACCTAACTATCTGAAGACCTGTTCGGCCAGTTTGTTTGGAGCACCTCATTTCTGCTCTCCACCCTGAACTCCTTTCAGGGGCTGCTGAGGGTCAGCAGCTTCAGTGGTTCACAATCTAATCTTTGTAGAGGTAGATGGCCAGTGCCAGGGGCAGGAGCCGATTTGTAGTTGGTAACATCTAGAAAAGGTATTCATGGCTCACTCATTCCTGATCCTCTATCTTGAAAGTCCTGAATGCTGGCATTCCTATAGCATTTCACAACACTGTATACCTTGGAAAGCTTTCTCAAAGGTGACAGTGATTATGAGGCACAGTGACAGCAAGCTCAGGCAAAATGTTAAAAGGTCAGTAATTTGTTAAATTTCTTAATCAATGCTTGTAAAATTTCAAATTACGTCCACTGATACTACACAGATTCATTGAACTTGCCGTTCAAATACATTGGTGTCATGTAAAACAGAGGTTGGGAAACTTGGACATGCAGGCCAGATTTGGCCCTCTGCTGCTTTTCTAAATAAAGTTTTATTAGCACACGGCCACGCCCATTTGTTAGTACATTGTCTACTTTCATTCTAGAAGAGCAGAGTTGAGTAGATGCAGCAGAGACCAGATGGCCCTCAAGCCCAGATTGTTTCCTATCTGGCACTTGACAGAGAAAGTTTCTCACATCTGCTCTCCGCCCAGCATGAAACGATAGTTATCTTTAGCTCAGAGCCTTGCAGCTGGGGATAAAGTGCTAAGCTACACAGTAAACAAGGGTGGCAAGAATGAAAATCCTCTGTATACAGCAAAAGAAACCCAAACAAAGAACTCTGGTCTGCTCCGGAGCTTTTATTCTGTTGTTTATCATTGAGCTATGTTTTTCCACAAACAGATGAGGATGGATAAAAAAAATTAGGTTTTTAAGGAGGTGATTTTCCGTAAACACGCTGCTTTTGTGAAGCAACAGAAGACACACTGGAGGCATTTTTAAACGTTGTTTTGTGATCTAATTCCCACGTGGCCTGAAGACTGTGTTCATGTGATCTCCGGACATTAGGAACTGGGTCTGAGGTCTGAACACCGGGAGTCACAACCCGAGACTGGAACCAGCCCCAGTGGCTGTACATGAGATGAACCCTCCACGTAGCTGCTGTCTCCCCATCTGTAAAGCGACCCATCTGAGAAGTGAACGCTGACACCCCTCCCAGCTCCGAAACCCGGACTCCAGGATTCCACGCTAATGGAAAGCTTGGCCCTGCTCTAACTCCATCTCGTGAGAATCTGATGGCGTGACATTACCATACTAAGGAGGCTCTAAATACGAAATTCCCCTGTTGAATATACGTTGCGCCTAAGTTCTGAAGAAGTAATCAGTTTCCATTTGGTTATCCAACTAAGTGAGCAGACGTGGCCAGCACTGGGCTCGGCCGTCCAAGCTCTTCTGGAAACAGAGCTCCTGGGGCTGAGAAGGCGGAGGGAGTTCCAATCCCAGGGGATGGGGGACACTGACTCGAAGGCCCACTTGGACCTCACGAACAGTTCTGCACGCGGGCTCTCGGACCAGCGACACACAAGATACCGGAATCTGTTTTGCATTTAGGAAAAAATTTTCAGTGACTGCATGACTTATTTAAAACACACTCATTGCAGACGATTTCAACTGTGCAGTTTTTAAGTGTCTGCAGATCCTAACACCTTTCTGGCCTCCGGCACAGTGCAGGTCTGTGTCCCTTGTTGTCCCCTCACAAGTGCGTGACCCCTTGCAAATTTCAGTCTGAGGACCCCCGCCATCTGGGCTCCGGGGGGCGGGGATGGTGTGGAGATGAGGTGACGCGGCCCAGTGTGCCCAACACAGCCCATCAATTCTGTTCCGTATGAGTCGGCAGGATGCAGTTCACACTGCGCCTTGGGGGAACAGCTGAATTGAGAAGAATACTCTGAGGCTGACATGGTCAGCCTGGTAGAGCTGTTGGGGGCATTCAGGAAGGATTTCAAGTGTTTAGGTCTGGGGCCCGGGTCTTAGGAACCACTCTGTAGATGACAGATGTCCTGGCAGTGGAAAATCTGTCTGAAAGCTGTTAAAGAATAGAGATATAGCCAATTGTATCAAATTTATTCTTAGAATGATCTATCCTTTGTGCTCAAGAAATTGTGAAGTTGTGGGATGTTATATTGGGGTTATAGAGGTCACTGTTGGGAGGAGGGTAGGGAGAGTCAGATAATTTAAGCAGCTCATTACTGGCCACACGAGTAATTCACGGCAGGATGGCCTTGAACTGTTTTCTTCTTTTTAGTAGAAGAGCCACAGAAAGAGCAAAGCATTCTAATGTATGTCTTCAGGTCCCAGATTTTCGGTCCACCTGGAGGCCCTGAGCAGGCGCAGCGACGAGCTCTAGGAGAGGCAGCGGGAGGGGGTGGGGGTGGCGGGGGCGGCGCCCTTACACTCCAAACCTGCAGCGTGCACCCAAATCCCGCAGAGTGAGCAGCGAGGTCGAAGTGGGAGTCTGGGCTGTTGGTGATGGCCATGTTGGTCGCCCTTCTCCGCGGTGGATGATGAGGGAAGGAAATAATCACTACCTCTAAATAAAGAGACGAGCAGAACTCGTGGGGGTGCAGCAGGCAGATGGAACCGTGGTTTAAGAGACGGAGTTGTTCTTTCCTGGGAAACTGCAGGGCCAGCTCCAGGTGAAGTCCAGGAAGAGACAGGAGTTGGAATCTTCTAGCAAACTTGGGAAGCGCACACCCACTGATCCCGGGAGACAGCTTTGTTTGGATACTCTCTGGAACTGTCTGTAGCAGAATGCAGAATTGTGCAAATTCCTAAACTTGGTTCTGTTGAATGAATGGTCTTATGGGATCCACCACCACCATCACACCCAAAGGATCCTGGGGATCAAATAAGTCTGAAAACACTCTGTCCTATTTCCATCCTGGAGCTTTACTGTGCTTATTAGCATACTAAAGCCTCTGATAAGTCCTGCAGTGAAAAGAAGAGTGTTTACCTTTGGGGCAAACAAAATTTCTCAATCAGCAGGGCCAGAGTACCTTTTTCCCCCTTAGCATCATTATAAACCTCTGCTTTTCTAAAGACTTCAGTTTGGGAAGTCTGTTGGAATGTGACCCATACACTACTCCTGTGTCTTAAAAACAGTCACTTCTCCCCAGGAATCCAGTCTCGCCTTGTCAAGTGGCATTAGGTCCCATCAGGTGACAAGCTGAAGGAAACTGGCATTTCATAATTTGAAAACGTGTTCACTGTTTTTCTTTAAATAATGTATTCCTTACTCTTTTACGCTCTTGATTCATTTTTTTTAAAATAAAAAATATCCTTGCTATTTCACAGGGAAGCAGGCAATATCGATTTTATTGCTTAAAGAAATAAGCTCATCTGTTAATCTGTCAGAAACTAGCTCCCAGCACATACGGGTTCTGGCCCTTGGAGGCTCGTGCTGGGGAAGGTTTTGCAGAGGAGATGCTCGTGGGATGTGTTTGTTAGGCAGATGCTCTGAGCCTTCCGCAAACAGCACAAACTCAAGATGGAGCTGATTCTGACCCGATCCTTTCTAGCTGAGGTCGGGGCTCCCTTCCACGGTGGGATCCCAGAGTACGAAATAGTGGCTGACAGGCCGCCTGGGCCTGATTCGATGGGACCTTGTGCCCTGCGGGACTCTGCGGTAAGGAGCCGTTGACGGGGACCTTACTGCTGCCCCCACCTGGGCCTTAGGGTTAGGCAGGCTGCCCACTCCCACTCCCTCGACATCTCTGCACCAGCCTGGCATGCAAATTGGTTGAACTGAAGTACATGACATCAGCAGATCTCTGTGCTTGAGAAGGTAACTTAAAGCCAGACAGACCCGGGTTTGAATAGGATTCCCCACAGAGAGATGGGGTGAGGCTGTGAGTTCCTGGTGGTGCAAGTGGTGGCTGTAATTCCTGCCTGGCAGAGCTGCTGGGAGGACGCGATGGCGGCACCCAGACACGCGGGGCGGGTGGGCTCTGGGATACCCTGCATCCTGATGCTGTGGCTGGAGCGGGGTGTGTCCTGGGCCCCGGCCCGCTCCTGCCCTCATTCCCCATCCCACCCCAAGTTAACTGATCAGACGTGGGTCCTGGCCCAGAAGAAGGCCTTGCTGTCTCAGGTGGGTCCAGACCTCTTCCTCCAGCTGAGGAAAGGCTACTGGATCTGATCAGGACCGATGGGGAACAGGGCTCAGAGGCAGGTGTGAGGGAGGCGCAGCAGGGACCGGGGCATGCGGCGACTTGGGAAAAGGTGGAAAGGCTGGCTGGAGCCCCATCTCCTCTCTGCCGCTGCGCGCGCTAGAGGCCAGGCCGGGGTCAGCCAGTGGCTTAGGAAGGGTCCTGGGCCCGGTTTGCTGTGTAGGTGACTTCTCAGTGTTCAGACACTGCCCAGGCTGGGTGAGGTTGACAGTGTCCACAGGACTGAGACGGCTGCTGTTTTTGGTTTGGGACGTGATGTCGCGCCTGAGCTCAGCTCTTGTACCAGACGGGGGCTCCGCACCGTACAGGTGGAGGCGTGGAGCCTGGACCAGCCGGTCGCATCCCTGGGCCGGGGGTGGGCTTCGCTGCGGCCGAGGCCCTGCCCTAAACCACGGGTAGGGGTGGGCCTTCCGGGACAGCGGTGCGGACATCAGGGCCATCCTGAGGAGCCCAGGGTGCTGGGGTGGGAGCTGCCAGCTGACCAGGGAGGGCTTTCTGGGAAGGGGCCTAGCCGGACCTCAGAGGATGCCGGTGAGGGGTGGGCCGAGCCCTTCCAGACACGGACTGGCTGGTGTGCGCCCTCACAGCAGGCAGGGCCTGCGGTCCAGCTCTTTGGGACACCATCTCCAGACTAGAGGGTGCCCACTTTATGTGGCCGAAGGCCACCTTCTCACGTTGGATCTTAGGTAGAAGCCTTTGCCTCACACCTGAGGTGTTACTGAAGCCCACACACCTGGACTGGTTCTTCATTCCCTGACCAGGTGTGTGTGTGTGTGGTGTGTATGTGTGTGAGGGTGAATGTATCTGGTGTGTGGTGTGTGTGTGTGTACGGTTTTGTATGTGGTGTGTTTAGTGTGTGATATATTTTCTGTGTGGTGTGTTTTGTGTGTGTGTTGTGTTTTTTGGTGTGTTGTGTGTAGTGAGTGTATGTGTCTGCGTGGTGTGTTTTGTGTGGTGTGTTTTGTGTGTGATGTGTTTTGTGTGGTGTGTGTTTTGTATGGTGCGTGTTTTGTGTGTGGTGTGTGTGTGGTGTGTGTTTTGTGTGTGCTGTATGTGGGGTTTGTGTGTGTATGTGGTGTTTTATGTGTGGTGTGTTTTGTGTGTGTTGTGTGTGTATGTGTGTGTGGTGTGCAGTGAGTGTATGTGTGTATCGTGTGTGTGTATGGTATTTTGTGTGTGGTGTGTTTTGTGTGTGCTGTGTTTTACAAGTGGTGTGTTTTGTATGGTGTGTGTGTGTATGGTGTTTTTTATGGTGTGTGTTTTGTGTGTGGTGTGTGCTGTATGTGGGGTGTGTGTTTTGTGTGGGTGTGTTTTTTGTGTGGGGTGTGTGTGTGGTATTTTGTGTGTGTGGTGTGCTTTGTGTGTGGTGTGTGGTGTGTTTTGTGTGTGTGGTGTGAAGTGAGTGTATGTGTCTGTGTTGTGTGTTTTGTGTGTGGTGTGTGTGTGGTGTTTTGTGTATGTGTGTATGGTATGTGTGTGGTGTGTCTTGTGCGTGGTGTGTGCTGTATGTGTTTTGTGTGATGTGTTTTGTATAAGGTGTGTGTGGTGTGTGTGTGCTGTATGTGTTGCGTGTGGGGTGTGTGTGGTGTTTTGTGTGTGTTGTGTGTGTGTTTTGTGTGTGCTGTGTGCTGTATGTGTTGTGTATGGTGTGTGGGTGTGGTGTTGTCTGTGTGGTGTATGTGGTGTGTTTTGTGTGTGTATGTGCTCTATGTGTCCTGTGTGTGGTGTGTGCTTTATGTGTTTTGTGTATGGTGTGTGTGTGGTGTGTGTGTGTGTATGTGTGTGGTATGTGTGTTTTTTAATGTGCTGTGTGCTTTATGTGTTTTGTGTATGGTGTGTATGTGGTGAGTGTATTTGGTGTGTGTGTGGTGTTTTCTGTGTATGTGTATGGTGTGTGTGGTGTGTGTGTGTATGGTGTTTTTTGTGTGGTGTGCTGTGTGTGTTTTGTGTGTGGTGTGTGTGGTGTTTTTTGTGTGGCATGTGCTGTATATGTTTTGTGTATGGTGTGTGTGTTTTGTGTGTGTGTGGTGTGTGCTGTGTGTGTTGTGTGCGTGGTGAATGTGTGATGTTTTGTGTGTGGTGTGTGTGTGCTGTGTGCTGTATGTGTTTTGTGTGTGCTGTGTGCTGTGTGTGTTTTGTGTATGGTGTGTGTGTGAGATGTTTTGTGTGTGCTGTGTGTGTGGTGTTTTGTGTGTGCTGTGTGCTGTGTGTGTTTTGTGTATGCTATGTGTGTGTGTGGTGTTTTGCATGTGCTGTGTGCTGTGTGTGTTTTGTGTATGGTGTGTGTGTGTGTGAGATGTTTTGTGTGTGCTGTGTGTGTTTTGTGTATGGTGTGTGTGTGCTGTGTGTGTGTGGTGTTTTGCGTGTGCTGTGTGCTGTGTGTGTTTTGTGTATGGTGTGTGTGTGTGAGATGTTTTGTGTGTGCTGTGTGCTGTGTGTGTTTTGTGTATGGTGTGTGTGTGCTGTGTGTGTGGTGTTTTGTGTGTGCTGTGTGCTGTATGTGTTTTGTGTATGGTGTGTGTGTGCTGTGTGTGTTTTGTGTATGGTGTGTGTGTGTGAGATGTTTTGTGTGTGCTGTGTGTGTGATGTTTTGTGTGTGCTGTGTGCTGTGTGTGGGGCGTGTGGTGTGTGGTGAGGGTGTGTTGAGGAGCCGTGGAAGCTCTGGCCCCAGGCCGCTGCAGCGGCTCTCGCGCAGACCCCAGTCTTCTCGAGGGTCTCAGGGGAGCAGCCGGGGGGCTTTCCCTGGGGCTCCAGACGGCGTCCCTCGCGGTGGCCCCCGCCCGGGGCCTGTCTTTTCAAACCAGCTGTCTCTCTCTTTTGCACTGTTGCGACGGCGAGCCCCGACCGGCACAAACCCTAGTCGTTCTACGCACATACCAGCCCGTCTGACTTTTAGACACTGGTAAAACTCCGTTTCTGGCTTCACACTCCAACATTCCCCCTCAGCCCCAGGGAGGGATGGTGCGCCCTC
This sequence comes from Ovis aries, assembly GCF_016772045.2. Lineage (NCBI taxonomy): Eukaryota > Metazoa > Chordata > Mammalia > Artiodactyla > Bovidae > Ovis > Ovis aries. The sequence goes on along the minus strand of NC_056054.1, from coordinate 2,752,066 downwards.
AGGCTGCCGCTTCTTACTCGGCCGTGAGCCCGGGAGCGTGGCTTGGCCCGTGTCGTCGCCCTCGATTGTGTCCCGTAGCTGCGTGCGCGCTGAGCTGTCGCCTCCCGGGCAGCAGTAAAGACACTTGCGCCAAATGCAGATACGCGCCCCTCCGTCCCGACACCTCCCGTGATAAGGCTCTGTAAAGAGCCCAGCAAAACCTTTCTACCCCGATGGCTGACGCATCTCAGCGCGGACCTTCCGCTCTCACCAGTCCCCCAGCCGTGGGGAGGCTGGCCCTCACATGGGCTCCGGGACCCTCGGGAGGGCCGCCTCGACCACCACAACCACCCGCCGGCCTTTCTCTTCCGCAGCTGAGGCCATCGTGGCCCGTGTGCCGGAGGCCGACTTCTGGAGTGACCCCAGGCCTTTCTCCTCCCTCGTTCACTCTGTCCACCTGGATGCTGAGTCCCGAGGAACTTACTTCCTCCGTATTCTTCAGCAAGTCCCTTCGCCCTGTCACACCCTGCTTGCAGACGTCTGCACTCCTGTGCGGGGAACCCACCAGCGTGGCCAGAATAGACTGCTTAAAAAGTGCTCCCTGGGGAGTAGACCAGTCATGCCTGGGCCCTCTCTGCCTGCTCAGAGAAGACTGGGAGCGTTCACGAGGCAGGGAGGCCCCTGGACTCCTGGGACACACAGGGGACCCCGAGGTCATCAGAGTTTGCACCATGGAGTTCCCAGCAGGAAGGGGGTCTTGGGAATCATCGATGCGGCCTGCAGGGAGATGTGGTTTTGGGGGGCCTGCGGGGCTGGGGTCCCAGATGAGCCCTCCAGCAAGCCCCTGCCTCCCTGTGGGCTGGAAGGGCCAGCTCAGCTTTCCTGGGCTCTGCTCTGCCTTGGACTGGGGCCCTCTCATGTCTGGGTGCAGACAGGGCAGAACAGGGTACCCTGAGTTGAAGCCAAGTGGAACCCCTGGACTTGGACACAGCTCAGGGATCTAATAGAGGCCTGGGGAGCTGGGTCCTTCTGGACTTGGGGTCCCTGGGAGGATGCCGTGTTTACTAAACATGGTTGCAGACTTTTTGTGTGCCTGGTAGGAATTATTCCCCTTTCTTCTCGCCTGCTCTCCCCAGCCGGGACGCCGGCCTGGCAAGCATCAACGTTGCTCTCGTATGAAGCATTTTTTCGGGCCTGACATGCAAAACTCTGATGTAGAAATTGAAATTTCACACTCTGAAGGGCCCAAATGGCTCCAGAGGTCAGCAGGCGGCTCTCGTGTCCACCCACCGGTGACTCATGGGGAGAGATGCCGGCCTGAATTAACATCAGCCGACACTTGTGCGTCAGAGGTTCTGTGCGCTAAGAAGGTTTGCTTGACATCTGTGTCCCCCCCGCCCCCCGCCCCACTGCCCCCCAGCAGCACACACTCAACAGTTTTAAGCTGAGGGGCACGTCCCACTCATCTGGTGAATACATCAGCTGAATGCAATCCGCTTTCACAAACAGATGTCCCAGGAAGGGGGTGGGGGCACTGAACGTGGGTTAGAAGTTGCAGAGGGTTATTTATGAGGTTCTTGCTTTGTGTGATGTGGAGCGGGACAGCCAGGGTTACTTTAATTGAAGTACATCTAACTAGGTGCTTAAGCTGGGTCTCTATAAAGGTTTTTTTTGAGTCCCCATCTCAGAGCAGAGTTTCTGTCTCCCAGTTGCTTCCTTGGGGCTCCTCAACCCGTTTTCCTGGAAACTCCAGAAAGAGGTAGAAAGGGAACGCCGTCTGACCCTGGCTGGCTTGAACAGGGGGCCAGGCCGGCGGCTCACAGAACCTTCTGGCTGTGCGCATGGAAGTCCCCGCTGCCCTTTTGCATGGACAACACCCCTGCTCTGAGCCGCCCCGCTGGCTTGTTCCTGTGTGTGCATCTTTGTCCTTACTGTGCTGGGGCCTGCAGGCGAGCTGCTGCTCTGGGAGCCGTGTGCACGGCCGGCTCCACGCGGGGGACGCTCACAGGGGCCGCCGAGGCGGCGACCTCTGCTCCCGACAGAGGCCGAGCATAGCACTCTGGACTCCATTTTGTTGCTCACATTCTTCGTGTGTTCACAACCTTCCCCTCCTTCACACAGACCTCAGATGTGTCAGAGGAATGGTCAAACGATCACAGGAGCCCAAAGGAGCTGGTATTTCCTCTCTCTGTTTCTCCGTCTTGCATTGCGCCCTTGTAAGGCGACCCCCCAAGGGCTGCAGCGGAGGGCCCGGTGCTGGCCACCATCCACGTGGACAGAGCCAGAGGAGGGGCAACAGAGGCCCGGTCCTCAGGAAGGTCTATCACTCTTTAGATCCTCCTGGAAGTTGGCACCAGGACCTCGAGGCCAGTGGTGTTCTGCGGCAAGAAGGACCAAGCGTGCAGCTAACTTGAAACACTGGATGCTGTTGGCTGATCTCCGTTGTTGCTCAGTTGCTCAGTCGTGTCCAACTCTTCACGACCCCATGGACTGCAGCACATCAGGCTTTCCTGTCCTTCACCACCTCCCAGAGCTTGCTCAAACTCATGTCCATTGAATCGGTGATGCTGTCCAACCATCTCATCCTCTGTCGCCGCCTTCTCCTCCTGCCTTCAGTTTTTCCCAGGATCAGGGTCTTTTCCAATGAGTTGGTTCTTCACATCAAGTGGCCAAAGTATTGGAGCTTCAGCATCAGTCCTTCCAACGAGTATTCAGGGTTGAATTCCCTTAGGATTGACTGGCCTGGTCTTCTTGCTGGTCTCAGTGACCAGAGGCAAATAGTACTTAGAGGTGGTGGAGACACGGCGTCCTAGATGGTGCAGTAGAAAAGGTATCCTGATTTCATCCCAGCCTCGACTCCAGTGGGACCTAGCAGCCTCATGGGCCCTCTTACTCTCCTGAGCTTCAGTGACCCGGTCTAAATCAGAGGGTGGCCCTGCGCACTGCCCTCCAGTGGAGCCCTCCACTGGGGATCCTCACACATGGCACAGAGGTGTCACGCCCGACAGTCCAGGGCTTCAGGAATCTGCCCCCTGCGCCCTTTCTTTTGTCCTGACGACAGTCATCTGGACGTGTAACAGTCATGTTTGGATATGAGTGGATGTGATCCAGACCCGAGTCTGACTGATGGGCTAAATTGTCTGCAGCTGGCCCTCCCCGCGGCAGGGCCTTTGAAAATCTTCGGTCTGCAGAGCGCTGACCTCCCGCGGACGTGCAGCCCTGTGAGACATCAGGTGACGTGGCTCCCGGGGTCCCCAGGGAGCCGAGCCTCCGAGGGGAGCGGGGTGGAGGGCGCGGTCCTCCGAGGCAGCTTGTGCGCCGGACCCACGTACCCACTGCACGGCTGAGCAAAGCCCCGTTTCTGGGAGAGTCGGGCTCAGCCCGGTGGGACTTTACAGGCCGCGCTTCCGCCTGTGGGAGGGGCCGGAGCGCCTGCCTCGCGGGCCGCCTTCCTTCGGGTTGACACGTGCGCATCTGAGAAGCGGGGCCTGCTGTCAAAGACCAAGGGGCCGGCGCCCGCCACGAGGGAGCCGGGGAGGTGCAGCTAGCGTCCACGCAGCGCGGTCGACGGGTTCGTGGCCACCCAGGCGTAGGCGCCCTTTCTCACACTGGCGCCGGGTGTTCAGCCGCCTCAGGCCTCAGTCACACACGCCTCTACGAGCTCGTGCGAGGACAGCCTGACCAAGACGCCCTCCGTACAGGGGAGGCGGAGAGGCCCGGGAGACCGAGATGCAGGTGACCAGGGCAGGGAAAACGCGGCGTCCACCCCACAGGCAGGGCAGCTTCCTCAGGCTCCTCTTAGGGAAACTGAACTTCTGCATGGCTCTCCCCCGGTGGCTCGGCAGTACAGAATCTGCCTGCAGTGCGGGAGACACGGGCTCAACCCCTGGTCTGGGAAGATCCCCTGGAGGAGGAAATAGCAACCCGCTCCAGTATTCTTGCCTGGAGAATCCCATGGGCAGAGGAGCCTGGAGGGCTACAGTCCACGGGGTTGACTGAACGCAAAGACATGAGCTTCTGAACAGTTCAGAGCTGCTTTTGAACTACCCAGTTATCCTTACCCGAGAACTTTAGCAAATCTCCCCTTTGAGATTAAAATTCTCTCTGCTTGATCTCCCTGAAATGTGGATTTTCTTCAATTTTCTGGGGAGTCTGAATGAGATGCACTCAGCTGCTGGACGTTATTGAGAAGAAAAGCAAAGCGGCTTTTCATCATCGAAAGATTTGCCTCAGACAGCCCTTGACAGCCTGAGTTCTGAGTACCGACTTTTCCCACGTTTCAGCGTGTGTTGAAATGGAATTTCCTGGTCCATCTCACCTTGAAGCTAATGTTTGCGGAATGATGCGTCTTAGCCAATGTTTTAGCACTCAGTCCATCGGCAAGCGATCTTGAAACTATTTGAATTCAAATGTGAGAAGCCTTCAAAGAAGTAGGGAAAAAAAATAGCACATTTTAGTTTTCAGGAGAAAAAAGAAACGTGTGAGGGATAGCACTTATCTTGCGGATTCGTTTAAAAGAAACTACCACGTTGAGACTGACGTCTCCTCTTTCTGTGGCTGCCCACTTGGTGCTGGGTGCTGTCCGTTCCCCTGTTCCTGGGGGCTCACTCACAATATGTGATTATCACATGAAGTCCCAGTGACCTTTCTTTCCTGTACAAATTAAGACAGAGAAGCAAAGTTTAATTGAGAAAGTTGAGAAGAAGAGTGTTCTGGGTCGCTCCGCTTTTACAGATATCTGTTTATTCGGCTGTGTTGGGTCTCAGTTGCGGTGTGAGGGAGCCTCACTGTGTCACGAGGGATCTTTTGTGGTGATGCATGGAGTCTCTAGTGACGGTGCACGGGCTCAGTAGTTGCCTTGCAGAAGCTTAGGTACCCCACAGCATGTGGGATCTTGGTTCCCCAACCAGGGATCGAACCCGAGTCCCCTGCATTGCAAAGAGGATTCTTAACCGCTGGACCGCCAGGGAAGTCCCGGGGTAGCTCCGCTTTTCCAGAGGGTTCTAGCAATCCAGATCGGGCTGCTACCTGTGCGTCCCCTCGCACTGTGGTTTCCGGCATGGTGAAGTCTGGGTTGGCCTCTGCGCTTCTGCGGTCAGCTCGTGGCTATGAATCTAAGGAAGAAACAGAACACTTTCGCTTTCCTTGTTGTCGCTGTTCAGTCGCTCGGTCGCGTCTGACTCTTTGTGACCCCATGGACTGCAGCACTCCAGGCTTCCCTGTCCTTCACCATCTCCCAGAGCTTCCTCAAATTCACGTCCACTGAGTCAGTGAGGCCATCCAACCATCTCATCCTCTGTTGCCCCCTTCCCCTCCTGCCTTCAGTTTTTCCCAGCATCAGGGTCTTTTCCGACGAGTCAGCTCTTCCCATCAGGTGGCCAAAGTATTGGAGCTTCAGCATCAGTCCTTCCAATGAATATTTATGGTTGGTTTCCTTTAGGAACGCTGGTTTGATCTCCTTGCAGTCCAAGGGGCTCTCAAGAGTCTTTTCCAAAACCACAGTTCCAGTCAGCTTTGGTGCTGATGAAGGATGGGGTCCTTAGAATCCTTATGGGAGCAGGGTACTGGGGAAGGGCACAGTGGATTCCTAGGAACCATCCCCACCAGACTGCCTTTAGATTCCACCACTCTGAAAACACATTGTGAAAGATGGACATTTCTGGAGAGCTGAGAAGCATGTCTTGCTCTTCATGACCGTCCTGATTCTCATAGGTCAGATCATGCTAAGCAAAAAGAAAAAGAGGCAAACAGTTTGTCAACATGTACACCACTTAAAGAAATTCTCAGAAAACAGGGACACACGGAAGAGCTCAGAGAACTCATGAACTCACCTCCAATCTCCCTCCTCCCATTCTTATACAATAGTGAGAGCCAACTGCTAAGAATCAAACAAATGGACATGCTGAAGACATCAGTCGGTAGGAGACAACTCTGGGAGAAGTCTTGAAATAAAGCGTATTCAGATGTGTTTGAATTACGCGTCGGTGAAGACATTCAGAGTTTCCATGACTGCAGCAGCAGTGATTCTGCTTGTTTTTAAGGGCGGCACACATGTTTCAAAGATTTTGTTTTGTTTTGTTTGTTTTTCCTACAAAGCCAGGCTTTTCAAGACAAATATGGCTTATCCGTGAGAGACACGGGATTAAAAATATCTATAAATAAAATGCAAATTCACAAACATTTTTTGAAGATATGTTCTTTTTGATTTCATGATTATTCCCATTGCAATGAAAAGAACACTTGAGATTATGATATTTATGGTGAGCTTAAAAATCCTAAGCACTCCTCCTAATTGAGGAAACTGAAGGTATGGGGCAAGCTCCAGTATTTGAATATCAAAAGCGTTCTGGTTTGACTCTTGGGTCTGCAGCTAACTAGCTGTAGGCTTTAGGGAAATCATTTTCTTCTTCTGTGAAAGGCTTCAAAGGGATCTCTGTCTCCTGAGTTATTGCACTCTGAAATCCAACCATGCAACTTATTTCTTTCAACTGTGGCTGCACCGCATCCAGGATCTTAACAATATTCTAAACTCTCTCGCACCAGAAAGGGAAGAAGAAGGAGGAAAATAAAAGATCGCACTTCGGGCTTCAGATGTGCACTTCTGACAGAAATACTTCGTGGACGAGTGTGCCTTTTTCCATTACAGGCACGCACTATCTGCTTGTCTCTCTATGATGGTAGCAGGTGTGGATGACCGTGCGCTATTTCATTCTTATGACATGCTATCTCATGGTAAAATGATCGTATCTCTGTCATCCTTTTAGTTAATTAGCAGGAGTATCTCCAGAAAGAGAAGCTTTCTTTCAGCTATACTGTGGAAGTCTGTACAGGAAAAGTAAGATAAACACCTGATGCTCTCTCTCTCTCTCTTTTTTTAGTTTGCAAAGTAACGCCTTGATCTGTTGGCATCCTGCAAAGGTGACCAATGAGTGCTTTTATTTTTAAATTTTTCTTTCTTTCTTTCTTTCTTTTTTTATTTGAAGCAGAGATAGGTTTATTACAGGGCCAACCAAGGAGAATAGGTGGTACCTGCTCAGAAAACCCAGCTCCCAATAAGTGTTTTTGAAAGTGTCTTTGTAAACTCATAGATTCAAATATTCTTGGTGGATTCCAATCATCACAGCTTTCCTTTGTTGATTCTCTAACTGTGTCATCTTTGGACAGGGAGGGGCTCTCCAGACTGCTTTGGACTCCACCCCAGCGGTCTAGGGTGGGGCTTCCTTGGTGGCTCAGATGGTAAAGAATCTGCCTGTAATTCAGGAGACCCAAGTTCAAACCCTGGGTGGGGAAGATCCCCTGGAGAAGGGAATGGCTACCCACTCCAGTGTTCTTGCCTAGGGAATTCCATGGACAGAGGAGCCTGGTGGGCTACAGTCCGTGGGGTCGCAAAGAGTCGGACACGACCGAACAACTAACACTTTCACTTCCTTTCCGGTGGTTAGAGTGCTCCCTTCCTTCTGGCTATGAGAGGGCGTTTCAGGTTCATCCTACACATTTCCCGGCTCCAGACCCAGAATCAGCCAGTTCTCTGAGTAACCCTGGTTTCATTTAGTGGGAAACGGTATGGAGCCTCGCAGTATTCAGGGCTCCTGGGCAGTCTTTGTGTCTGGGGAGTTTCAGCAAACAGAGCTAGTGAATTTTTGTTTTTGTTTTTTAAAGAGTCATACACAACTGAGCAACTGAACGACAATAACAAGGATAAAATGAATCACGCGCTTGTTATTTCCAGTTTAAGTTCAAGACAGATTTGTTATTGTTGTTCAGTGGCTCAGCCATGTCCGACTCTTTGTGACCCCATGGGCTGAAGCACACCAGCCTCCCCTGTCCTTCACGGTCTCCCGGAGCTTGCTCAAATTCAGGTCCACTGAGCTGGTGATGCCATCCAACCATCTCATCCTCTGTTGTCCCTTTTTCCTCCTGCCTTCAATCTTTCCCAGCATCAGGGTCTTTTCCAATGAGTTGGCTCTTTGCATCAGGTGGCCAAAGTGTTAGAGCTTCAGCTTCAGCATCAGTCCTTCCAATGAGTATTCAGGGTTGATTTTCCTTAGGATGGACTGGTTTGGTCTAAGTGTCCAAGGGCTCTCACATTGATCTTAGATTTCTCTTTGCAAACATCGTATTCAGGACATACGCACTGATACTCACAAAAGAGACTGTTCTACAGTCTGCTTTTTTCATGTATTCTTTATCGGATTTGGGAATTAATACTATACTAGCTTAATGCAAAGACTTTGGGAGTTTTCTTCTCTTTTGCGGATCTAGAATAGCTTATTTAGCAGTGGGACTCTTTGCAACCCCATGGGCTGCAGCATGACAGGCTCCCCTGTCCATCAACAACTCCCAGAGCTTGCTCAAACTCATGTCCATTGAGTCAGTGATGCCATCAAACCATCTCATCCTCTGCCGTCCTCTTCTCCTCACATCTTCAAACTTTCCCAGCATCAGGATCTTTTCAAATGAGTCAGTTCTTTGCATCAGGTGGCCAAAACATTGGGGTTTCAGCTGCAACATCAGTCCTTCCAATGAACACCCAGGACTGAAGCGACTTAGCACACAGCACAAGCATAACAATAAAATGAATCACACACAGTTTTTTGGTTTCTCAGTGTATGTAAAATTATGTTTGCACCACATTGTACAATAGCCTTATGTCTAGAAAATGCACACAGTGGCTCAGCTGTAAAAGAATTTGCCTGGAATGTGGGAGTTCTATCCCTGGGTCGGGAAGATCCCCTGGAGAGGAAAATGGCCACCGATTCCAGTATTCTTGTCTGGGAAATGCCATGAACAGAGGGCCTGGTGGGCTACAGTCCATGGGGTCGCAATGACACAATTTGTGACTAAACATACACGTATACCTTAATTAAAATATTTTATCGTTAAAAATGCCAACCATCATTTGAGCCTTCAGCAAGTCATTGTAGCAACATCAGAAATCACATATCACCATAACAAATACAGTCACAATGAAAATGCTTGCCAAGAATCACCACAATGTGATGTAGACACAACAAATGGGCAACTACTATGGGGAAATGGCACCAACAGGCTTGGTTGCCATGGTTGCCACAGACTTTCCATTTGTAAGAAACTCAATGTCAGTGAAATGCAATAAAAATGGAGCACAATAAAAGGAAGTGTGCCTGTTTATCTTCACGGTAAGTTGTAGGCTTTCCATTTAAAAAACATTATCCGTTTATTTGGCTGTGTCTGGTCTTAGTTTTGGCAGCGAGGTTGTGGCACATGAGCTCTCTAGCTGTGACCTGCTGGTTCAGTTGCCCTGCAGCAGATGGGGCCTCAGTTCCCCGACCAGGGATCAAGCTCCTGTTTCCTGCATTGGAAGGTGGATTCTCAATCACTGGACCGCCAGGGAAGTCCATTAGTTCTATAAATTGTGCTACTGTGTCTCTTTTGATTTGGGTTTGCCTGAATTCTGTCTTGTCAGATACCAAGATTGCGATCCTCTATGCCTTTGGTACATCTTTGTCCTCGTTTTCACTTTTTCTGAATTTCTTTGGTTTAAGTGTGCCTCTTGTATACACAGTGTTGGATTTTGCTTTATTGTTCAAGCTCAAAATCTTCCCTTTTAAAGGACGCGTTAAGCCAATTTACATTATTTAATATGGTTAATGTGTGCCCCCAGTTCCACCAGATTGTCTCTGTAGACTGCCTTTCCCCATGCAGTCTATTTTATTTGTTCTATTTCTATTTTTTGGCATGTATATTTTTGTTTTGGGGGAATCTTATGTACATTTTCAAGTTCTCCTTTAGACTAAGATCTTCATATAATACCAGCTATGCCATCCAGTATCCAGTCAGGAGACAGAAACACACCAGTTATGTTATCAAGGAGCACTTGATATCAGTTCAGTTCAGTCCCTCAATCGTATCTGACTCTTTGCAACCCCATGGGCTGCAGCATGACAGGCTCCCCTGCCCATCAACAACTCCCAGAGCTTGCTCAAACTCATGTCCATTGAGTCAGTGATGCCATCAAACCATCTCATCCTCTGTCGTCCTCTTCTCCTCACATCTTCAAACTTTCCCAGCACCAGGATCTTTTCAAATGAGTCAGTTCTTTGTATCAGGTGGCCAAAACATTGGGGTTTCAGCTGCAACATCAGTCCTTCCAATGAACACCCAGGACTGATTTCCTTTAGGACGGACTGGTTGGATCTCCTTGCAGTCTAAGGGACTCTCAAGAGTCTTCTCCAACACCACAGTTCAAAAGCATCAATTCTTCGGCGCTCAGCTTTCTTTATAGTCCAACTCTCACATCCATACATGACTACTGGAAAAACCATAGCTTTGACCAGATGGCTCTTTGTTGGCAAAGTAATGTCTCTGCTTTTTAATATGCTGTCTAGGTTGGTCGTAGCTTTTCTTCCAAGGAGCAAGCATCTTTTAATTTCAAGGCTGCAGTCACCACCTGCAGTGATTTTGGAGCTCAAGAAAATAAAGTCTGTCACTGATGCAAAGAATTCTAACGAGGAAGAAAGGTTAACTGCTCAGGGAGTAAGAGGATGCTGCAAAGAACACAGCCGGATTAGGGAGCAAACACTGCCTCTGGTGCTGAGACAGAGCAACGGACGAAGAAGCAATTGGAGGAAAAGGATGCCTTTCATTAGGACCTTCTTGGAAAGCAGATGGCACAGTCCCAAGGGATATCATGTTCCCTAAAGACCAAACTGTAAAATTAACCTGTGACAACCTGTCTATAAAATAACAGTGGTAATGAGAAGAGAGAAGAAGATGGTCAGCACCTCTGAAAAGGCACACACATAGCCTGAAAACAGAAAATGTACAAAACTCCTAAAGCCCTCGGGGCTTTCCAGGTAGTGCTAATGGTAAAGACTCCGCCTGCCAAGGCAGGAGACACAATTTGATCCCTGGGTCTGGAAGATCCCCTGGAGGAGGGCATGGCAACCCACTCCAGTATTCTTGCCTGGAGCAGCCTATGGGCAGAGGAGCCTGGCAGGCTGCAGTCCATGGGTTTGCAGAGTTGGACACGACTGAAGGGGCTTAGCACGCAGGCAGGCACTAAAGCCTGCAGTGATGTAACTGGCCACGAGTCGATACCTGTGACTTCCTTCTCCGAGGACCCATTCAGTTCTGCAGCCGTGGCTAGAACCTTAGCGGTGGCTTCCTTAGCTATTGGAGCGACCTATATATACTCTCATCCAGGAAGTGTCTGAGTCCTCGATCGTGCTGTCTTTTCTTTGGTGGCTGTGATTTTACGTTGGCCTTCACTGTTGGGCATGGAGGTGCTGAGGGGCACCCTGAAGGGCAGCTCGGGTTCCTGAAGTGGTGGCTGTACCAGTCGGAGAGGGACGCTGCTGGTGACGGGCATGAAGATGTCCCCAGCTGAGCTCGTCCTGCGCAGCGGAGTGTGAAGACCGGGGCTCAGACTGGGATTTAGAGGCAGCCCCTCTGTTGCAGGCTCCGCCCCAGGCACGTGCTCGGGCAGAACTTTACTAAAGCCCTGCTGACACCAGGCGGGACCTCACAGCTCAGCTCTTGCTCCTTGCTGGTCCCTCCAAGAGCGGGCGCTCAGGTGGAGCGCCACCGTGAGGCGGTGGGGGGAAGTGCGGGCAAGTCAGCCGAGCCCTGCCTCTCAGTTCAGGTCAGTTCAGTTCAGTCGCCCTGCTGCTGCTGCTGCTCCTGCCAAGTCGCTTCCGTCCTGTCTAATTCTTTGCGACCCCATGGGCCGCAGCACGCCAGGCCTCCCTGTCCATCACCAACTCCCGGAGTTTACTCAGACTCATGTCCATCGAGTCAGTGATGCCATCCAACCATCTCATCCTCTGTCTTCCCCTTCTCCCACCTTCGATCTTTCCCAGCATCAGGGTCTTTTCAAATGAGTCAGCTCTTCACATCAGGTGGCCAAAGGACTGGAGCTTCAGCTTCAGCATCAGTCCTTCCAATGAGTATTCAGGACTGAGTTCCTTTAGGATGGACTGATCAGATCTCCTTGCAATCCAGGGAACTCTCAAGAGCCTTCTCCAACACCAGAGAGTGCGGCTTTTATTCCAAGCAGAAGGAAAAGCAACTCTGGATTTGAGAGCAGAGCTCAGAAGACAGTGAGGATGCTCTGGGGTTTGGGCAGAGCTCTCAGAAGACAATGAGGGTGCTCACTTGCTCGTTGAGCCGTTTCAGGAAACTCGAAAGTGATGGGGAGCTGCAGATGAAGACCCCCGGGGCAGAAACGGGACAGTCCACGTCAGCTTGGCAGGTGGAGCTTCTTGGTCTCTTTGAAGAGGACTTTCTTCTTGGCGAGGGTTTCCTACGGCCTCTGCCTGGCAGCCCTTCCCTCACCAGGTTCGGAGAACAAGCAACCCCCACCCCAGCCCTGCTTCCGGTGGCCAGCCCAGGACCTCTCACCGGAAGCCTAGGCTCCGCTGTTCACCGTCCCTTTGTTTCAGTTGCCAGGGTCCAGCCCCGGTGGATCCAGGGTGATTCGAAGGTGGGGACGGAGTCGGCGTCCTGGAAAAAACTTATTTAATTACAGATATAGAGGGAGATTAGAAACAGATAGTGTGGTAGGAGAATTAGTGGGGAAAAGAGGCTGAATAACTGGTTTACGTGGAATCCCAATCACCACCTACGTAGGCCACAGGTGTCTTTCCATTCTCCCAACGGAGAGGAGGCACTGAGGCCTCCCCGGTCCGATCTCAGAAGCCCAGGCAGAATTAGCAGGCTTGGTGAGTACCCACATCTCAGATGGGAATTCAGCCAGGAAAACGGGGAACGAGAAAGAAACGACATGGGGGAACCAGTCTTTCCAGAAACTGATCCGATTTCTTTATTTTTCAGGTTTGTTTATACACCTTTTTGTTATACATAGGGATGAATACACAGTCACGCGGGGGTCAGCAGACCTGACCCTTGTCACAATCAGGTGCTTCATATATAATTATACAAAGGTCTTATGAGTTTCATCATCTTCTAGCCATGAGGTCTGCTGACATTTTATGGCCCTTTCTGATACCTGTCAGTTAACCAGAAAACTTATTTTTCCAGGGGTGATTTTTTTCTTAAATCAGGCGCCACCCTCCAAATAAAGTTGCATTCCTATAGGGTGAGGGTGTAGTGAGTTACAATCAAGAAAGGAATTTACTTAACCTAAGGTTTAACATGATTAATCTTAAAGGTTAATACTTATTTCTCCTATATGCTAGTTATATTCATTATAAGGACAGGAATATGGAGATTTAGCAGCAAGTATTGGCTCAACAAATGTAAACCCTTCACCAATGTTCCCCTTAAGATCTATTTTGTCTTAAGATAGTGATAAAGTTACATAGCATAGTGATTTATAGTGATTTATAACAAAGTACAGTGATCTATAACAAAAGAGAATATTCATTAACTCAAAAAGTCTAGTATTGCTAACATCAAAAAACTACTATATTTCCTTTTCTATATTCCAAATACATTGATTAGTATATTCCCAGGTGCCTAAGGATATGGAGGCCTGATGGCAATCATTGACTCATCAATGAAAAAAGCCCTATGCTAATACTCCAAACTCTCTGTGCTGTTTATGGCTGAGAGGCTGTCACACAAGCTAGTCTGTCAGCAGGGAGGTTTGACCTGAGACATCCTTGTCACACCCAGGGCAGGGAATTACCAGTAATTATTGGCAGGACAAATGAAAAAACCCTTCACCAATATAATTCCTAATCAACCTACTAATACTGTACTAATAATCTTCTAACTTCTCAAAAGAGTCTGTATTTAGAAAGTTTTAAAACATCCCGTGCCTCTCACAGTTGGGAGGCTGTAAACAATCACATGCGGCCGGATGAGCCTGATCAGGCAGGCCAGAGAACCTTCAGTTTGTAAGCTGAAACACTCTTGTCATGCCCAGGAATTTTTATTAACTGGAGCTGCAAGTTAACTCCTTCTCTGAGAGAAATGGTTATGGAGGAGAGCTCCCCGTAAAGTACTCTGGTTTTGGGGGGAGATGCTTGGGAACAGGGGGTTTCCTGAGGCTTGATCACGCCTTTGCGTATGCCAAGCTTCCTTCCTCATGGCCTTTGCCATGGACGGAGATCCTCACTCTGGCTCCCAACATTCAGTCATTCTGATATCCAGCCCCAGAGAGAAGTGGACCTTAGTCTCTCACTGGGTAGGACCGTGCCCATCAGCTGCCTCTTGGTTGTTGCGGACCATGAATGGCCTCACTCGGGTCAAGGTGGGCCAGGAGGCATCGGCGAGCCACAAGGAGGGGCTGGAAGAGGGGAACCGAGAGATGGGACTGGAGAGTGTCCCTCCGCAGCACCCGGTGGCAGGGCCGGCCCACTCTGCGCGCACCCCGGGAGGAGGCCTGGGTCCTGGCAGGTCTGCAATCCATGCCGCCCCCCCCCCCCACCCCCGGAGCTGCCAGCTGTCCTGGAAGTTGTTCTGGACAGATTCACACTCTTGTGAGCAAAGATGCAAATTCCTGTCAAGGGAAAGAAGATTTATTTCTTACTGAAATATTTGTGGGAGAATCAAGCACGGATAATTATTCCAGGCTTCACTTCCTTTTTCTTCTGCTTTGTTTAACACACACACACACACACACACACACACACACACACACCACATACAGACGAGTCACACGCACACACACCACATACAAATGAGTCATACGCTCAGCTTTCTGAAAGTCAAAGGGGAGAAAATAAACAGATGCCTCAGAGGAGGTTGAACACTGGTATTGTTTCAATCAAAACTGTGAAGACAAGGGAAGGAGTGGGAAAAGGCAGCGATTTTAAAGAGCAAGGTTGAATGGCAGGCAATGCAGAGGCCTTTCCCAGTCCTCACGCCCACCTGGGGTTGCGCATCTTAAGAGCGAGGGAAGGGGCATCTCGAAGCTTCTGCAGGACTTCACTCACAAGAGGAGAAAAAGGAGAGATTTGTTAAAAAAAGCATGAAGATCCAAAAGCACCTCAACATATAAATGTGAAAGGCATAGAAGGCTATATATCAAAATATAACATGCCATCGTTAGTGAAATTATGATTTTAAGTGTCTTTGTTATGTATTATACATACTATATTTATGTTACATGGCTTTAGAAACCAGAAAAACTTATGAACTATTAAAAAATAATTCTATGGCCTCATTGGACCAAGCAGCATTGGTAGACACCCGCCTGGGTCATCCAACGACTTCAGAGCAGAGGTGGGAAGGGGACCCCAGTCTGGAAGGTGCCAGATTCGAGCTCTGCTCGCTGCATCGCCCACCAGACACTTCTACCACCCTGACCCAGGGCTGATGAGCCTGGCCAGTCAGAGGGCAGAGAACTGAGAAACGACTTTTGAAACAGTTTATTGGGTGAAATTTACACAATGTAAAAGCAACCATTTTCAAGTGAGCAACTTGGTGGCATGGGACAAATTCACAGTGTTGCGTACTCGGCCCCTGCCTCTAGCTCAGAAAGACTTCCATCCTTCTAAAGGAAAACCCACTCTGTATTTCACAGCCCCTGGCAACCACCAACCTGCGTTCACTTGACATGCCTTTTTTCTAAGTGAAACATTTAACTTTC
This sequence comes from Ovis aries, assembly GCF_016772045.2. Classification (NCBI taxonomy): domain Eukaryota; kingdom Metazoa; phylum Chordata; class Mammalia; order Artiodactyla; family Bovidae; genus Ovis; species Ovis aries. Next base: position 2,736,549 of record NC_056054.1, on the reverse strand, counting down.
CTTTTGTAAAGAAGTTTTGGAAACTGATCATGACTCCCTTCCAACCTCTGTCGAGGCAAGTGTTCTGCTGCTGTCCAAGAGTCATGGGACTTCTGGGCAGCCTTCCCTAGATGCGGCCCCCCAGCGTTGGCTGGATTCCGGGCTGTCAGAGCCTGGAGGGCAGAGGCCCAGAGCCCCGGAAAGGCCGTGGGGTGCCCAGTGTCTGCTCCGGGAAGCCGCACTGCCTGCTCTTCGCTCTCACAGGAAACCTCTGGATTCTTGACTTTACGATGCTAACCGGGAGGTGAGCATTCACAATGACTCCTCAGAAAGCGCACAGATGTTTCAGACGAGGATGTGTGACGCCCTGGTTCAAACTGACAATGCTGACAGTTTCGAGGGCTCCATCATATCCTCCAGAAGGGCCCCAGTGTGGACCGTTTCACTTCAGACAGGCTCCGAAGGGCTTGGAAACCCCATCAAGGAAACACTACACGTGAGGGATTTTTGAACTGGCTCAGGGACTTTGAAGGGGAAATTTCCTGACAGGCTTAAACTTCAACTTCAAACGTTAGCATCTTCAGTAATTTAAAATAATGGGGCTTTAAAGTCTGCAACTGACTTTGGAAGGAAGGAAAGTGTAACTGCCTCATCCTGGCAATCAAGGCAGAGGAGAGGAAGGAGGCTGGGAGTGAAGATGATGGGAAGGGGGAGCCGGGTGGAGGCCAGGGTGACGGGCAGCCCAGCTGCAAGGCATTAAGCCTGACAGCCTCCCGGGCTGGTGCCTGGGGGTGCAGAGGGTTCTGCCCGCGTGTCTGTTATGGCATTGCCTCCTTACAGCATTCCCAGGAGGTGGGTGAGGACCGGGACATCTCTCTTTTGGGGATGAGACACCAAGTCTTGGAGAGGTTCCATGATGCCCTCCCCTAAGCTCCAACGTAACGTGCTTAGGAAGTGGTAAACCCTGGTTTAGAATCCACTCCAGGTTCAGAGGTCCAGCTCATCAATCCTTGTCAACCTTGGCTGACAATTTCAAAGTGCTTTCTGAAGCCAAGCTGGAATGCGTTGTCTCTCATTCCCCCTTTGCCCCATTTTTCCCCTCTCTATGTAGGCCGCTCCAAACCACTGCCTTGGCTAGTGCTGAGTTGCTGTTGAGGACAAAGGGCACCTGTTGGATTTTTCTTCCGGTTTTCTAAAGGAGAGGAGTGTCAGAGGAGAAGGAAGAGCAGGCTCCAAACTGCTCAGAATCAGCCTAGCCACCCAGCTCTCTTGTGTCATCAGTAGGCGTGACTTGTGGGGGCCTCGTGGGGATTCCTCTTTACTTTTTATTTGCCTTGAAACTGTAAAGCACAGTCATCGTGTTTCACTAAGGAGCTTTGAAAAGTTCCTTTTTTGTAGTACTGTGCCCTTGTTTCATAGGTGCTGAATCATCTTACCGCCCTGAGGTTATTAGTTATGTTTCTTTAAATCTCATTATGCCTTTTTGCTTTATGTACTTTTTCTGGGTTTCTTTCTATATTTTTAATCGGTTTGGGTTTCCGCTTTTCATGTTCAGGTTCGGTTCAGTTCAGTCGCTCAGTCGTGTCTGACTCGTTGCGACCCCATGGACTGCAGCACGCCAGGCTTCCCGGTCCTTCACCAGCTCCCGGAGTTCACTCCAGCTCATGTCCATTGAGTTGGTGATGCCATCCAACCATCTCATCCTCTGTCATCCCCTTCTCCTCCCGCCTTCCCTCAATCTTTCCCAGCATCAGGGTGTGTCTTTTCAAATGAGTCAGCTCTTCACAGCAGGTGGCCAAAGGACTGGAGCATCTGCTTCAGCGTCAGTCCTTCCCATGTGTATTCAGGACTGGTTTCCGGAATCACCCCATCACGGTGGGGGACGGGGAGCTGATTCTCCCCTATGTCAGGATGAGTGTCTTTTCTCTTGTGCCAACCAGTTTCTGAAGAGGGGAGCCCTCTGATGTCCTACCATGTCCTTTGAACTTCATGACAAAAAACTCTCCCCTGTCTAATTAAAAACTTCTACTGAAACCATGTGGGTGTCAAGGCATCGTGTGGCTCTGCAAACACAGACATGCCTGAAGACCGGCCCCCTGGACAGTGTTCTTCCTGTTTTGTTGCAGGTAGAACCTAACAAGAGGTCCCAGGCTCCTCCAGCAGAAATGCGGATGGGGAAGGACCGGGGGCTCCTGAAGCCTGCAGATCCAGCTTGACGTCTACACTGCACTTCGACCCTGACCTAGAGACTCTTTCCAGTCACGGACACAGAGGCGTCCAGGGTAGCCGCAAGTCAGGGAGGGATGGCACAGGTGTGGTGAGGGGGTGCTCGTGCCTGGGTGGGGGGCGGGCAGGATGGACTCCAGAGAGAAGGCAGGTGGCGCCCCGGTGAGGAGCTGGGGGCTTCCCGCTCTGGGGTGGGGTGGCAGAACCCACGGTGCGCCTGTGGGCATCACCAGGCTGGCTGGGGGTCCAGGAGATGCCCTGGGGTCGACACCTGGGCTTTTGGGAAGAACAGTGCCAGGCAAGGGCCTGGCAGGAAGCAGGACTCAACCCAGTGAGGACTGCAGTGCGGGAAGGGAGTCCCAGGGACGTCCGGGCAGCCAGAAACCCCAGTGGGGAGCTGTTACGTGTCCCCCCCAAGGGCTGACTGGGCCATGGAGGGGGGCAGGTGCGTCACCAAAGTGGGGAGGGCACTCACTCTCTTCCTCCACTGGCTTAACCAGGGCAGCTGGGAGAGCAGCCCCCAGGGATACGGGAGGGGCGGTCAGCAGAGGCAGTGGGGAGGCTGCTGGGCGGGGCGTCATCTGGAGAGCGGCCAGCCAGGTCTCTGGGCCCCTACCTGCTCAGCATCATCCTCGCCCTCTGTTCAGATGAAGAAACCTCCACCCCTCCCTGGGAGCTGAGTCTCATCAGCCGCTGTCCTTGCAGGAGGAGGCCACTCGGTCATGCCCCAGCCTGTACCTGACGTCTGGAGCCATGATGCCTCGCATGTGGGCTGTAGGCGAGGCAGAGGATGAAAGAGAAAAAAGTAAGTGAAGCCATGCACAGCTGCTGTGGTCCCTGCTCTGCGGCTGGTCATAATCCTAACTTCCTGTGAGCCTGTGCCCCACACTTCTGGCCCCAGCGGCCTGCCTCTGTCCCTGCAGCCGTGGCTGGCATTTGTGCCATGCCCGTGTGCACAGGGGAGCCTGGCTCTGCGGGAGGAACACTTCCTCCCTCCCTGACTTATTTAGAACGGCTGGTGCATAGTGATTGCCAGAGCAGATGGACTTAGTAGAGATATCAGTTTAAAATCCTCCACCAACAGAGCTCCGCTACCGGCTCTGCACCCGAGCAGACCATTCCCAGGGTCCCTGCCCCTCCTCCACCAACCATAAGTGTGCTCCCCTGCCATCCAGGAGCAAAGTGGCCTAGAGTTTTGGACCTGTGGTCATCACAGTGTCAGGGCAGCGTTGCTCTCTTCCAGCCTGCATCTCCAGCTGCCTCCATCCAACGATCGCTTGGCTGACCGTGGTCCCTGCTGTCTAGGGCGAGTTCCCTGGGTCACGTTTTCCCCAGCGAAGGGTGGTCTGTGCACTTGTGAGTTGTGTGAGCCCCCTGGCCCTGGATCCTATTCCCCAGGTCTCTTCCTAGGTCCTCTGACCAGGTTCCCGGAAGAGATCAGAAGTCATCACCAAGGAATCAAACAAGGAGACTCTGATGATGGGACCCTGGGGTGGGCAGCCCCCTAGCCTGGCAGCAGTGGGTGCCACCAACAGCCAGGGCCGAAGGGCTGAGGTGGGGCGGAGGGAGGCATTCTGTCGGTGGGAGCCTTGGTCACGGCGAGCTACAGACCTGTGGAGTCACTCTCCAGGAAACAGACTGGGCAGGAAAGACCTCTAGTGGGTGAGCCCAGAGGACACCCCCTGAGCCAAGGAGCCCGTCCTCTGGGTGATGGGTTGGGGTGCATGGTCCCAACTGGGTCTCCGACCCTCGCCTCTGCTCTGAGCTCGGCCAGGTGGTGACGGCAGGTGGCCCCAGCTCACACCCACTGGGATGGCCCACAGCCGCTTGGCTGAGGGCGGAGGGTGCTGGAGGGATTCTGACTCCTTCCCCCTTCTGTGTCCCTGCACCACTGCGGTGTCTTTATTTCTCCTCTCATCCCCCTACGTCTTGTTCTTTTGGTCTAAAGTAATCAAAAGGTACTTTACTGAAACCTCAGACAACCAAATGAAACTGCCCCGGGCTTGGCACCCTGACCGACCCCATCTGCACCCTCTTCAGCCTCACCGCGGCACCTCTGTTCTGCCCTCCCGAGGGCTTCTGTCCTCCTCCCAGCAGAGCTCCGCTACTAGCTTACCACCCTGTGCTTACACTTTTGAGTCCCTACCTGGAGCTTCACTGTGGCAGAGAAACTGCTGACTTGAACTGCGCTCATTTCCTTCCCTCTAGAAAACCAAGTAAGTGCAACAAGAAACTACATGGACACCCCGGTTTCGTTCACTGAGCGTTTTCGGGGGAACTCCCAGTAACTCTTGCCTGGAAAATTCCATGGACTGGCGGGCTGCGGTCCAGGGGGTCACAAAGAGTCGGACACGACTGAGTGACTGAGCACGCACGCACGCCCATTCCCTGGAGGTCATCAGCCCGGCCGCCCCTGGCAGACGGGGAACGTTTCAGCTCTTGGCCTTCAGAGATGACAGATCACACGAGCAAACGAATGCAGATTTTTGGGTCTGGTTTTTGGCGATCGAAAGGGAAAACTGTTTGAGGGAAAACCATTTCTTGGAAAGGGTTTCCTCACCTAGTTATTTTTCTAAGGAGCGACTCCAAAGCATAAGCACGGAGTCTTAAGAAAAATTGAGTAGACGCTGATGGAGCCTCAGCTGCAGTTGCTCTAGATACCCGGCCTGTGGGATGTCTAAAGAAAGTGCTGTTGAGAAACTCCAGATCCATCCAGACGGGACCCCCGTGAGAATCTCAAGAAGTGCAGGAGCTCAGCACAGGGTGGGCTTGGCACCATTGAGAGAGGCATGCCATTGGCCCCTGCGTGTCCTCGTCCAGCGAGCTGTACCGTCTGTCCCTGGCATGGGGCCGTTTCTGCAGTGGGTCATGCTGGCCACTACACTGGGGGCTCCCAGGGAGGGGTGGCTGCCGGGAGGTAGCATTCTGCGGTCTGGGTGAGGCACCAGCTGGGGTGGAGAAGCAAGGAGGTCCCTCATTTCCAGCTCAGAATGGCCCTGGTCTCCATTCGTAATGCAGATGCTTCACAATGGAATGTTCATTACGTTTTACATATTGGAAAAAAAAAAAAAAAGCTCCAGAGATGCGCATGTTACTGAGTGTCACTTGATTTAACACTTGGTTGCAAATGGCGTTCTGTTAGACGTGGTTACCTAATCTGGTAACCAGCATGGACGCAGGCAGCAAAGTCAATATTAAAATATTTGTCGATAGGCAGATTTTATTTTTAGCTGGAAATTTGGCCAAGTAGGAGGCCACATGCGGGAGATTAAAGTTTAACAGGAACCATCTCACCAGGCTGGTGCCAAAGATGATTATGAATGTGAACAGAAATCCCATGCATGCCATGGAGATCTGGGGCTTTCCCGGGAAGCAGTTCGTTGCTGGAGAATAAAGGCCTTTGGTCTCAACAGTTTGGAAGAAACAAACATGTCCCTCCATCTTTCAGCGTTCAGCCAACTCAGCTGGAACCTCCCAAGAATTTGCCAAATCTTTCGCCATCTTCTTAGGCCTCTGAAATTTCCATTTTCCGAATGCCTTGTCATGTAGGATTCTTCTCACTGAGAGCACAGATTCCTAGCACCTGAACAAAGCCCCTTCGGGAGAGGGCCCAGGCCAAGGGGCTTGGAGGGCTACACAAGAGGCAGGGCGCTCCCCTCAGTGACCTCCCCTCTGAGTGGTACGGTTGCCAAGGCATCGCTGATGTTAGACCTTTGAGGTGTCAAGAGCTTTAGATTCCCAGAACTTGCTCATCTTTAACTGAATGCTTATACCCTCTGAAGGATGAACAGCTCTTCATTTCCCCTACCTCTAGCCCTTGGGAACCACTATTCTACTCTCAGTTTCTATAAGTCCAACTTTTTCTTTCTTAGATTCCACATATAAGTGAGATCTTACCGTTCCTCCCTTTAGCTGACTTACTTCACTTAGCAGAAGATCTTCCAAGTCCATCCATGTTGTCACGAATGGCAGGGTTTTCTTCTTTCTCTTGGATGAATAATAATCCATTTTCTATCCATCTGTCTCTCTGTCTATCTATCTATCATCACATCTTCTGTATCCGTTAATCCATCAAAGAACACTTAGGACTTAGGGTGTTTCTTGGCTAATGTTCATGACGCTGCAATAGACCTGGGAATACATATGTGTCTTTGAGATACTGACTTGGTTTCCTTTGGACATGCCCAGGAATGAAATACCTGGATCATAGGGTAGTTTTATCTTTAATCTTTTGAGGACCCTTCCTATGGTTTTCCATAGCGGCTGCACCAATGTACATTTGCACCTACAGTGGGCAAGGGCTCCTTTTTCTCCACACCCGTACGGACACTTGTCATCTTTTTTGATAAATACCGTTCTAACAGGTGCCAGGTGGTATCGCATTGCGGTTTTGGTTTGCACTTCTCTGTTGATTAGTGACGCTGAGCACCTTTGCATGTATCTGTCAGCCGTTTGTATGTCTGCTTTGGAAAAATGTTTACTCAGGTCTTCTGCCCATCTGTCAGCTGGATTATTTGATGTTTTGCTATTGGGTTATTTGAGCTCCTAATACATTTTTCTGGGGGGCATATATTAACCCATTATCATATGTGTGGTTTACAAATGTTTTCTTTCATTCTGTAGGTTGCCTTTTCGTTTTGTTGACTATTTTCTCTGCTGTGCAGAGAATTTTTCATAATTTCCTCTTTTTTCCTGCGTTATCATGTTTCGTTACCAAAGAGATCCTTGCCTTATACAAAGAGAGTCTTTCCTCCTTTCTAGACTGTGGGCTAGAGTAATTGTCAGTTAAAATAGACGTCTCAGTAATTTAATTTTTAAGGAAAATTGTCTACCACATCAGTTCAGTTCAGTCGCTCAGTCACGTCCAACCCTTTGAGACCGCATGGACTGCAGCACACCAGGCCTCCTCGTCCATCTGCCAGTTCTTGGAGCTTGCTCAAACTCATGTCCATTGAGTCAGTGATGCCATCCAGCCATCTCATCCTCTGTCATCCCCTTCTCCTGCCTTCAATCTTTCCCAGCATCAGGGTCTTTTCAAATGAGTCAGTTCTTCGAATCAGATGGCCAAAGGATTGGGGTTTCAGCTTCAGTATCAGTCCTTCCAATGAACACCCAGGACTGATCTCCTTTAGGATGGACTGGTTGGATCTCCTTGCAGTCCAAGGGACTCTCAAGAGTCTTCTCCAACACCACAGTTCACAAGCATCAATTCTTCGTTGCTCAGCTTTCTTTATAGTCCAACTCTCACATCCATACATGACTACTGGAAAACCATAGCCTTGACTATATGGACCTTTGTTGGTAAAGTAATGTTTCTGCTTTTCAATATGCTGTCTAGGTTGGTCATAACTTTCCTGCCAAGGAGTAGCGTTTTTTAATTTCATGGCTGCAGTCACCATCTGCAGTGATTTTGGAGCCCCCCCCAAACAAAATCTGACACTGTTTCCACTGTTTCCCCATCTATTTGCCATAAAGTGATGGGACTGGAGGACATGGTCTTAGTTTTCTGACTGTTGAGCTTTAAGCCAACTTTTTCACTCTCCTCCTTCTTTGTCTTGATTAATAATTATCAAGAAAAAATTTATATTTTGATTAGTCCTTTATAAAGAATCTTTTGATTTGTTTCTCCCCGCTGTTTCTTTATTTACTATTTCCATAATTTTGATCTTTATTATTTATCTTTTGGTTTTACGTTGGTTTTTACCCTGTATTATCTGAATTCTCCCATTGCATTTCTAGCTCATTAATGAAAACCGCTCTGCTTTCTAGTATTACGGGTTCTTTCTAACATCCCCCTTCATCTACTTTCCACAGATTTTTGTGTGCGGTTCTTTTGTCGTTGTTCAGTTCTCAGTGTTCATAATCTCCATTGCAATTTCTTCCAGACCCATGAATTACTTGAAAGTGTTATTCATTTCCAAGTGTATGGGTTGGGTGCATTTTAACTGACTTTAAAATTTTATTCCTAAACTTGTTGTGGACCACATGTTTTCAGATCTTTGGTATTTTTAAAGACTTCCTTTGTGATCCATTATGTATGTATCCAAATTTTAAAAACATATTTTATGTGTTTGAAAAGAATGTGTAGCCTGGCTTGTCTGGGTTCTGGGAGACCTCTCCCTCTCTGCCCCTCTCTGTCTTTCTCTCTCCATCTCTATCTATCTATCTATATCTCATAGATAGATAAGATACTCTCATTTATAATATTGATACCATCAATTATGGTAGTTAATGTTTTCTATTTTTGCTGATATTTTGAAAGTTTGATTTATTTGTTAGTGAGAGAAGTGTGTATTGTGCTAAGCCACAATGGCAAGGGTCTTCTGTTTATTGAAGATCATAAAATCTTCAATTTTAGATTTGTCAGCTTCTTATATTTCTGTCAATTTTGCTTTGTGTATGTTGAGGCTATCTTATGAGATGCGTGTGTATATGTGTTGATGATTACCAATCTTAGAAATTGATTGCTTTTCTTATTAAAAATGATATTTTAGTTCACGACAAAGGTTTTTTCTTAGGATCTTTTGCCTAATAGCCATAAAGCCATTCAAGGTTTCCTTTGTCTGGCAATTGTCTGCCGTTTCCCAGCTCTTTACTGCAGCATCTCTGTTTTCTTGAGTTTGGTGTTTCTTCGTAGGGCGTATGTAGCTGGATATTGTGGGTCTACTATGTAGAGCAAACGCAGATTATGCTGTGATTAAAGCAAGACTTTATTTTTGTTCCCTGTCTCTTTAAAAGTGTGTTCACTGGTGACCCTCTTATACAGCTGTGGGCTTGGGCAGTTCCTGTCTCACCTCTGACTTCCAGGTTGCCACCTGAAGTCCTGCATCGCCTCTCAACTCAGAAATCAACCCAGTGAGGCTGTGCTGTCCATCAGAACGTTCGTATTCACTTACTGCCCCTCAAGCGGAGTCTTGTGGCTGGTGAGTGCCGGCCCTTAGACGGGCGCCACCCTTGGAGCAACTGGAGGACAGAGGGGTGAGGGGAGCGTTTCTGCCTGGCGGGCCCAGCGGGTTTTGCGCGGGCTCCGGCGGGCCTTCTGGGGGCTTCGGGGTTGCTCACACCCTCGCTGTGCCCCTGTGCTGCACTTTGCGCGTCTGCTGCTCAAGGTCCTCAGATGCCCCAGATGGCCCTCTGCGGCAGAACCTAAGCTTGTCTGTGTGTGCATATGTGCACACGTGTGTCCGTTTCCGGCCTGTCTCCCCCCATCACAGCTCCCCCCGTTTTGCACGGCCCACAGCTGGCACAGGGGAACGCGTTCTCCTAGCGACACGAGGCTGTACCTGCGGTCACCGCGCAGTGGCCCTCTCTGCACGCACCTGCTGAAGCAGCTGACCAGAACCTCCGCCTCTGGTCCAGGGTGTCTGCTCACAGCATCGCACATGCGGCAGGCTCTCCAAGGGCTGCAGTCGAGCCCGTACTAGGGGTTCAGGAAGGCTCGAGGTGTAAGCACCAGTTTCACCAACACCACGCTCCGCAAATTGAGCTCTCTTGATCGTCCAGTCCTCACGATATTCCTGAGGGTGTGTGAACTCAAAGGCAGCGGACTGGTCCCCAGACAGTTCCTTTGTGAGTCTGCCGCTTTATTTAGGATTTTCACATCCTATCTTGGTATCTACTCAAAACTTCAATTTTAGGGTCTATCTGGTTAAAAAAAAAATCTGTTTTTAGAAAAGTGATTTCTAATTTATTTGCATTTATCATGGTTACAGATTCATTTGAAATTCTTTCCAGAATTGTTGTTCTGCTTGTTATTTAACATTATTTTCCTTGTTTTTTTTTCCTCTTGAGTGATTTTGTTAAACTGAACATTTTCTTTATTTCCCTATTCCACAATTTGAAAGTTAAAACATATTGTGTCTGTTCTTTAAATGGTCACCTGGAACTTTTAAACAAGTGATTTAGCTTTATATTTTCAAATGAATTTTATAATTAACTCTAAACTCTCTTCACAAAGAAGATGAGAATCTAGAAACACATTAACTTCCCTCTGAACTTGCTACTTTCTTTTCCACTTATTACTTAAAATTTTAGTTCCTGGCATTTTAAAAATAAACATGGTTTTCACTATTATTGCTATATTTTATAAGGAAGATCCAATATTGATTGTTTAAGTGAAAGTTGCTCAGTCATGTCCGACTCTTTGCTACCCCTTGGACTGTAGTCGGCCAGGTTCCTCTGCCCATGGAATTCTCCAGGCCAGAATACTGGAGTGGGTATTCCCACTCTCCTTCTCCAGGGGATCCTCCCAACCCAGGGATTGAACCCCGGTCTCCTGCACTGCAGGCTGATTCTTTCCCAGCTGGGAAGCCCTTGGATTGTTTACTGTATTATTTAACTGGCTATCACATTTTGCTGATTCTTTGCCGACTGTATTTTATAACACTTTTTATTGTTTTGGGGTTCACTTTTGTTAAAGTTCATACTTCAGTACTTAATTCAAGAGTCTGTACCAGTGATTCTAAGAGTTTGACAATTGCTGGCACATTAGAAAAACATGCACATTAGAAAAATCCCCAAACCCAGGCCAAACCCTAGCTCAACTAAGTCATAATTCCTAGGAGTGGGACATGGACCTAAGCTTCTGTGGAACTTCCAAGGTGATTCCAATATGCAGACAAACTTGGAAACCATTGGTATAAGCATAATAATACTTATAATACCCAGGAATTTAATGGGGGTCTCCTGCATTGCAGACGGATTCTTTACCAGCTGAGCCACCAGGGAAGCCAAGTATAATAATGGTTGTGTCTAAATATACCTGTACAGTTTCTTTGAATTCTAGGTTGGTGGTTATTTTTCCTTAGCCCTTGAAACTATTACTTCAAGGCATTCACACCTGTTTATGTTGATGAAAACTCTGCTGCTCATCTGTCATTTTTCTTTGATGTTTTAAGTATTTTATTTTTCCCTGATGTTTCTCATACATGCCTGTGACTGGACTCCTTTGTAAACGTTTAATCCCCGTCTCTCAGTGAACCTCAATATGAGGACTCATCAGTTCAGTTCAGTTCAGTAACTCAGTCGTGTCCGACTCTTTGCGACCCCATGAATCATGGCACACCAGGCCTCCCTGTCCATTACCAACTCCCAGAGTTCACTCAGACTCACGTCCATCGAGTCGGTGATGCCATCCAGCCATCTCATCCTCGGTTGTCCCCTTCTCCTCCTGCCCCCAATCCCTCCCAGCATCAGAGTCTTTTCCAATGAGTCAACTCTTTGTGTGAGGTGGCCAAAGTACTGGAGCTTCAGCTTTAGCATCATTCCTTCCAAAGAAATCCCAGGGCTGATCTTCAGAATGGACTGGTTGGACCTCCTTGCAGTCCAAGGGACTCTCAAGAGTCTTCTCCAACACCACTGTTCAAAAGCATCAATTCTTCGATGCTCAGCCTTCTTCACAGTCCAACTTTCACATCCATACATGACTACTGGAAAAACCGTAGCCTTGACTAGACGGACCTTAGTCGGCAAAGTAATGTCTTTGCTTTTGAATATGCTATCTAGGTTGGTCATAACTTTTCTTCCAAGGAGTAAGCGTCTTTTAATTTCATGGCTGCAGTCACCATCTGCAGTGATTTTGGAGCCCCCAAAAATATAAAGTCTGACATTGTTTCCACTGTTTCCCCATCTATTTGCCATGAAGTGATGGGACCGGATGCCATGATCTTTGTTTTCTGAATGTTGAGCTTTAAGCCAACTTTTTCACTCTCCTCTTTCACTTTCATCAAGAGGCTTTTAGTTCCTCTTCACTTTCTGCCATAAGGGTGGTGTCATCTGCATATCTGAGGTGATTGATATTTCTTCCAGCAATCTTGATTCCAGCTTGACTCATATGTGTCTTCAATTATGGGTAATTCTGTGCTGTTACTGCTGAAGTGTTTGAGTCATCAGTTTTCTTTTTCTGCTTCTGGAACTTCTGTTATGTGTAACTTTGATTTAACCAGTGCTTCCTATCTCTGACGTGACTTTTTATTTCTCTGTACTTCATTCTGAACACTATCCTTAGTTCTGTTTTCTAAGTCACTGATCCTCTGTTTTGTTCTATCCTTTAAAGTAATGTAAGCCATTTAGTGACTTTTTTATTTCAATGTTGTTCAGTTTCATGGTTTCCAAATGGATCCTTCTGAATCCTGAGATTTCTATTCTCACTTAACAGTTGTTATTCTTTCTGTTTCTGTAAATTGGGAACGCATGTACACCCATGGTGGATTCATGTCAATGTATGGCAAAACCAATACAGTATTATAAAGTAAAATAAAGTAAAAAAAAAAATAATAAAGTTAGAAAAAAAGTAAAAAGAATTTAACAGTTCTAACAATATAATTTTAAATTCCTTTTCAAATTTTTTCATTTCCTCATTTCATTAGGTCTGAATTCTGCCATCATTTGGTCCTGGCAACTGTGTTTTATGGCAGTAGATTTTTTCAAAGGTTTTATTATTTTTATTAAAAAGTTCACCTAACCTGGGAGTTTCCCTTCATGCAACTTTGTGTCTAATTTTGTAATTAAAAAAACATAAGGAAATAGATATCAGTAAAAGTCAAAGGTTAATGTCTAAAATCCTTATTAAGAGAAGGGCTCGTGCAAGTAAATAAGAACTAAGTTCAAAATAAGAACTAAATTCAGAACAAAATCATAAGCAGATCATCTAATATGAAAATATTTAATAAACAACCTAAGTATTCAACCTCATTGGTGATCAGGAAGTGCAAACTAAGATAATGAGGAGTTTAATTTTCACGAAATAAATAGCAGACAAATGAAGAGACGGTAATATTTAATGCTGATGAAGCTTTTATGAGATGCTGTTGGTGAGAGCTTAACTTTTCGGGAAAGCAACTCAACAATACAGTGACAAGGGCTTGTTCCCTGAGCACTTACTATGAATTGAGCTAGGTGCTGAGCTAATTACATGACAAATGTGAGACACACTTATCAAGGATAAAGACTGCTTTATTTTAGTGATGTTTATAAAATCCCAACAATGGGAGGACAGTTAATTAAATTATGATATATTTTCTTCCAATGACTTTTCTTGGTAGGAGGAAAACTCCTGCATATAGAATTTTAAAGCAAGACAAGTGAGTTCAAAAGTGAAAAACTATGCATAGAATACCATTTGGGCAGAAACACTTGTGTTTCTGTTGCTAAGAGCGCTTTCTTTTGGTCAGATTGAGGGTGATTGCTTTGTGTCTCTTTGTACTTGTTATATGCTTTCCAAATTTTCCACAATGTGATGTTATCACTTTAATCAGTCTAAAAAAGTTAACTGATGGAAATTTGAGCTTGAAGAAGTAAACATTTTACAGATAAGTACCTTTTTTAAACACGCTGATGCCTGTCTACTGAGCTGAGATGGCTGAGTGCCCTCCTGGCCCGCTTCCGCCTGCTCTCAGCAACCTCTCTCCGCATCAGTCTGGACCAGAGTTTCTTGATCCTCCTCCCTCGCTGATACTCTGTTGACAAGTGATGCTTGATTTCCTTGGGCATCACTGCCTGTTAAAAGTTCTTTAAATTGAATTTAGCCATGTATTGGTGATACTGAATATTGATTTACTGTAAAACTACCTTTGAGGGCTTCCTGAGTCTGTAGAATAGGTGCAATGCCCACTCAAATCTGAAATGCCCTCCAGTGTCCTACTAGATACTGACCAGTGCCATTTTGGCTCCCAAGGGACGTTTGGCACTATCTGGAAACATTGTTGGTTGTCCCAACTAGGGGGAGAGAGTGTGCTACTGGCCTCTAGTGGGTGGAGGCCAGGGAAGATGCCAGACTTTGTCCAGGGCATAAGACAGGCAGATACACAAAGCTATCTGGCTTCATATGTCAGTGGTGCCAAGGTTGTCAGGCTCTGTGTTTAAAGTTCTTATTTCCAGCAAGGACCTACTGAATAGCACAAGGAACTATACTCAATATCTTGTAATAAGCCATAATAGAAACTAATCTGGAAAAGAATATGTGTATATATGTGTGTGTGTGTGTGTGTGAATCACTTTACTGTGCACTTGAAGTTAATGCATTGTGAATTAACTAGACTTCAGTTTAAAAAGTTCTTGATTCCAAAACTCATAAGCTTTTAAAATCATTTTTCAATTTTTTTGTACATAAAAGTACTATCTGCGCTTTATGCCAATATATCCATCACACTTAAATGGATTTTTTGCAAAGCATCTTTAAACTTCAAAATGTCCTTTATTGATAAGAAAAATAGTTTTGAATAGCTTATTAAACTACTACTGAATCTTTGATAAGAGAGATTGCAAGTTTTAAGGATAAAAGGAATGAAATGGCATGAAATGAAGTGGGAAGTCATTTTGGACACCCATCAGACCTTCCCCAAAGTGATGGCCATCGGACTCTGGAGTGAGGGCTCTAGGAGCTGGCTGCTAACTGTGAGGTGCGTTGCTTCATCCCCCCCTCTCACTGCCTGGCCCACCCCACAAAGGACCATCAGGATGGATCCAAAGCAGCTCACGCAGAAGATTCTCCTGCAAGGGGCAAAGTGAAGACAGATGTTCTGTCTTTGCTCAAAACAGTAACACATGAGAATCTGCCTAATTTACGTCATTTTGCATTTCCGTTAGCAACATCCTCTGCATGAAACCATAAGTGCGTTGGAGGCATGTTAGGGTGGCTCCTTGGCCCTGTTTTAGGAATCAGAGAGATGACCTAGCTATAGGAAGAGCCTCTGAGAATCTGGACTCTCGGGGCTAGCCACGAGCCATCTGTGGGACTTTGAGAAGGTCACTTCAGCCTGCTGTCTCAGTTTCTTTATCTGCAAGACAAACAGGTTGTATCAGAACATCCTCTGGTCTCTTTTTGCCTCTACAAAGCACTGTCTCAAAGAGACAAGATGAGCTCAGCAGTTTAGCAGCGCCATGCACTTTATAAATTATTCTTTCACCACTGTTTCCTCTTCAACTTTGAAAAGGGACTCAATTTTCTCTCCACAGTGTTTCTTTAACAAAAGCAGCCTGACTCACTAGTTAATTCAAGTTTATTTGGGATGATTTTAGAAGGAAAACAAGTTCAAAGACTCGTTTGATAGGAAATGAAACCAGAAGTTAGTTGCATATGGATGTTGAACATATATTTATAAGCTAAAAGGTATGACCATTTTTTCTTCTACCCAGTGCTTCTTTTGAAAAAAGAAAAAGATACTTTAAAATAAAAGAGTTTGAGATCTTCACATTTGGTTGCTGCCTTTTCATTTAATTAATAACTGTCTTTGGCCATTTTTCATCTGGTAAAGCAGCCTACCCAGGAAATAATCAGGAAAGCATTAGTGAACATATTGCCAATAAATTAGAACATGGCAACTGAAGACATTTGAGTCTGGTTGGTCCTTGATCTTTTCATGGACCATTAGGAATAATTTCCACAGGGTTCTTGCAGGTGGAGGAAAAAGCTGAAATGTTAAAAAAAAAAATTGAGTCCAACCCAGAAGGCAGAGCAGGGAGCTGGTTATGCTTTGACTAAACCAGAGCTGCTTTCCTCAGCTAGATTCAAGGTCAAACTCACCATGACGGGGAGACCTGTGGGGCTGGCCTCAGGTCAGACTTCCCGGGCCTTTCCCAGCTAACAGTGTCTGTAGCTATGAGGTGTGATGTCCATGGACTAGTGTTTTGGCTTTCTGGGGCTTTGGGACAGCACCTTGGGTGGACATGTAAGACAGCCCCTGAATTGCATCCTGATGTGCACGCCCTGTGCAGTGGTGTTGCTGTTCAGCCTCCCAAGTCTTGTCTGACTCTTTGAGACCCTGTCCCTCACCTTCTCCAGGAGTTTGCCCAAGTTCATGTCCATTGAGCCAGTGATGCCATCCTAACATCTCATCCTCTGTCACCCTCTTCTGCCTTCAATCTTTCCCAGCATCAGGGTCTTTTCCAATGAACTGGCTCATCATATTAGGTGGCCCAAGTATTGGAGCTTCAGCTTCAGCATCAGTCCTTCCGATGAATATTCAGGATTGATTTCCTTTAGGATGGACCAGTTGGATCTCCTTTTTGTACTGTGTGAATATAAAGGGTTTCACTCGCATGATCAGGCTGTTAAAGGCACAGCTGACTTTAAGAAGGAGAGACTGTTGTGTGGGCCTGACCTAGCCACATGACTCTGAAGGTTCTAGAGGCCAGAGACACAAGTGAGAGCACTGGAGCGCGAGAGGAATTCCATATACGCTGGAAGGCGCCACATGGAAAAGGTGTGGTCTGCCTCCAGGAGCTGCTCCTGGCTCTCAGTCAGTGAGAAAGCAGGGACCTCAACCTACAGCCACAAGGAGCTGAATTCAGCCAGCAGCCTGAACGAGCTCAAAAGTGGATTCTTCCCCAGTAGAGCCCCCAGATGAGAACACAGCCCAGCCAGTGCCTGGGTTCCCAGTCATGGTGTGTACGGACCTCTCTGTCTCTACTGTACAGAATGTGAGCCAGTAAACAGAAGTGTGTGGATCACAACAAACTGTCAAAGTTCCGAAAGAGATGGGAGTACCAGACTCCCTTACCTGCCTCCTGAGAAACCTGTATGCAGGTCGAGAAGCAACAGTTAGAACTGGACATGGAACAACAGACTGGTTCCAAATTGGGAAAGGAGTATGACAAGGCTGTGTATTGTGACCCTGCTTATTTAGCTTCTATGCAGAGTACATCATGGGAAATGCCAGGCTGAATGAATCACAAGCTGGAATCAAGATTGCCAAGAGAAATATCAACAGCCTCAGATATGCAGATGACACCTCATCAGAAAATCAGAAATCGAAGAGGAAGTAAAGAGCCTCTTGATGAAAGTGAAAGAGGAGAGTGAAAAAGCTGACTTAAAACTCAGCATTCAAAAAACTAAGATCGTGGCATCTTGCCCCATCACCTCATGGCAAATAGATGGGGAAACAGTGGAAGGAGAGACAGGTCTTCTTTCCTTGGTCTCCGGAATCACTGCTGGTGGCGACTACAGACTGGAAATTAAAAGATTCTTGCTCCTTGGAAGGAAAGCTATAACAAACCTAGACGGCATATTAAAAAGCAGAGACATTATTTTGCCAACGAAGGTCCATCTAATCAAAACTATGGTTTTTCCAGTAGTCATGTACAGATGTGATAGCTGGACCCTAAAGAAGGCTGAGCACCAAAGAATTGATGTTTTGAACTGTGGTGCTGAAGAAGACTCGTGAGAGTCCCTTGGACTGCAAGGAGATCAAAGCAGTTAATCTTAAAGGAAACCAACCCTGAAAATTCACTGGAAGGACTGACACTGAAGCTCCAATACTTTGGCCACCTGATGTGAGGAGCTGACTCACTGGAAAAGACCCTCATTCTGGGAAAGATTGAGGGCAGGAGAAGGTGGTGGCAGAGGATGAGATGGTTGGGTGGCATCACCAACTTGATAGACATGAATCTGAGCAAACTCTGGGAGATAGTGAAAGACAGGCAAACCTGGCGTGCTGCAGTCCGTGGGGTGGCAGAGTCGGACACGACTGAGCGAGTGACCGACAGCCAGTAGGAGTGCTCTGAGCTGACAGATTTGGGGAGATTTGCTAGGTGCCAATAAAAAATAAAACGGCAGGCTGAATGAATACAAGTGGTGGCATTAGAGATGCCCTCTGCTCATGCAGACGCCATCCCCTTACAGGCATCTGAGCATCTTCAGGGCCAGCGAGTCCTGACAGCTGACGTCCGTCCTCTCCAGCATTGTGTGAATCCACTCTGCCCTGAAAGTGGGCGGAGAGCCCTGAATTCGAGGTCAGAGGACATGGAATCTGCTGTTTTCTGCTTTGCAACCGCTTGGTGGCCTTTGAACAAGTTGCTTTCCTCTGGGGCTGTAGCCGTAGTTCAATCATCTATGATTGAATCCGAGGCAGTCTAATGTCTCAGAGGCTCACAGGCTCTGCCGAGGTGTGTGATCACTCACACTCCTCCTCCCCAGGGGGCTGGTGGCTCTGCGCCTGAGCGCCTGGAGCAAAGGGGTTGGCAGCTGCGTCTGCGTGTGCTGGCCGGGTATTGAGCATAAGCCAGTTGTGCCCTAGATGTTCTGAAAGCTTCGAAAAGCCTCTAAGAGCATGCCTAAGTCAGGAGAAACGAAAGGAGCGGGATCTGAAATAGCTTGTGCAGGAGAGCCAGATACAATCACTCAGACCCGATCTGCTGATCCTTTCAGCTGTCCCCAGGAAGTGGCCATTCGACACTGGAGTGGAGAGAAGGAGCTGTGTGACCTGGCTTCCCCCACCCCACCCCCAGAGGCGCTTTGTGTAGGGATCCTTCCTGGTCAAGCAGCGGTGGCTCAGTTGTGACCAGAATCGTGTAATGCTTCCATCATTGCTGGACACACAGAGGGTTTCCCTTTTGTTATTGCAGCTTTCCTTCAATCCTTTTATTGTTATAAAATACGCAGCGTAACATTTCCCATCTTAATCATTTTAAGTAGGGTTCAGTAACATTAATGTGAGCGATAGTCGCTCAGTCGTGTCTGACTCTTTGCGACCTCGTGGACTGGAGCCTGCCAGGCTCCTCTGTCCATGGAATTCTTCAGGCAAGAATACTGGAAGGGACTGCCATTTCCTTCTCCATGGGATATTCCCAACCCAGGAATTGAACGTGGGTCTCCTGAATTGCAGGCAGATTCTTTACCATCTGAGCCACCAGGGAAGCCTACTATTAAGAGACATTTCTAGGTATAATGACAGGTCAGCTTAGAAACTGTCGGCAGTTACATGCTTGACTTTATCCTACAATCCATAGACAATACGTTAGGATAGGTAATGAATCCATACACCTTTCCAGAGGATACCCTGAGGCAGAAGCATCAATCAAGTTATAGATGACAGTGATCAATCAGATGAAATAATTCAGATGAAGCTTATGCCTCTCAAAGAGATGGGGACTGGGCAAGTGGTCAGAAAGGAAATCCAGCGTGCTTTTAACTTTGTATGGAAAGCAGCATTCAGTCCCATGTTGCTGAATGTGAAGTTCCCTCACTGCTGTGTGCCTGTCACCACCATCCATCTCCAGGGCTGTCTTCATCTAGGGACACTGAAACTTCACACCTGTTAAACGAGAGCTCCCCTTCGCCCTCCCCCGGGCCCTGGCGACTACCATTCCACCTTCTGTGTCTGCGAGTCTGACTCGTCTAGGTACTCACGTAAGTGAAGCCATACAGCGTTTGTCTCTTGGTGACAGCTTATTTCACTGAGCATCACGTCCTCGAGGCTCATCTATGTTGTAGCCTGTGTCCGAATTTCCTTCCTTTTAAAGACTGAATGATATTCCACTGTATGGATGGACCGCATTTTGCTTATCCATTTGGGCAGCTTCCCTGTTTCAGCTACTGTGGGTGACACTGCTGTAAATGTAGGAGTGTTCCTTTATGTTTTGATTAAACATTTTTTACAAAGTGCACGATTCTTCTGTATACAGTTCAAAGGCTGTTTTCAAGATGAACGTATCCATGTAACCACCCCCAGATGAGCACACAGGACACCCCAGCGTCCAGGAAACCCCTCAGGCACCTCCCACTCATTTCTGCCGTTTCCCTCCCCAGAGGTCACTGCCATCCTGACTTCTAAAGCCACTTTCAGTTACACCCGTGTCTGCTGTTGTATGGGCTTCCCTGGAGGCTTAGACGGTAAAGAATCTGCCTGCAGCGCAGGAGACCCAGATTCGATCCCTGGGCCAGGAAGAGAGGAACCCTGCCGTCCCTGCTTCTCACACCTGGCTTCTTTGCCCAACTTTGTGAGCGCTCTGCATGTTGGTACAGGAAGCAGTGTTCAGTCATACCCTTTGCTGTGTAGTAGATATTCCCCTGTAAAGAAATATCTCCATTTATTGATTGGTTCAGTGATGCGATAGAGCTGTGGTTTGCTTTCAGTCTGGGGCTATTTGGAAAGAAACTGGTATAAACGTTTTTGTATGCCTTCCTGTGGCTATGTGCATTCATTTCTGTCGGGCCTACACCTCGAGCAGGATTGCTAGGCACAGAATAAGTGTACAATGTTGAGGCTATTGTTGTTTAGTTGCTACGCTGTGTCCGACTCTTTTGTGTGTCCAACCCACCAGGCTTCTCTGTCCATGGGATTCTCCAGGCAAGAATACTGAGGTGGGTTGCCATTTCCTTCTCTAGGGGATCTTCCCAACCCAGGGATCAAACCCAGGCCTCCTGCATCGGCAGGTGGATCGTTACTGCTGAGCCACAGGGGAATCCTTACTGGACCCTTGGCTTTCCTCTTTTGGGGTGTGTCTCATCTAAGTCTCTTCCCATTTAAAAAGTTGGGTTGTCTTTATCTTACTGATTTATAGGAGCTTAAAAAAATGTTTCCTGGATTCAAGACCTTCATCAATTATTTATATTTAAAATATTTTCCCTCATATTGTGTGATTTGGCTTTTTATGCTTAATTTTTCTTTTTGATGAACAAAAGCAGTCAGTTTTAGCATTGTTCAATCAATAAATCTTCTCTGCTTAGTATACTCTGTGTGCTGTGTAGGAAGCATTTGTCTATCACAAATATATGAACACATTTCCTTATGACATTGTCTAAAGGATTTTCTGATTTCACATTTTGACCTACAGTCTACCCAGAATTCATGCCTTTGTATGGTGTGAGGTATAGGTCCAGATTACTCTTTCTCTATATGAGTATCTAACTGACCAGGTTTATTTAAAAGAGAAGCCTTTGCCATTGCTATGTGGGTGACCTGCATCCTAAATCAAGGGTCTGTGTGTGCATCAGTCTCTGCCTGGACTCTCTGTTATGTCCACTGGTCTTTTCTCCCCCTTCCTTGTGCCAATTCACAGAGAGGCGATGGCACCCCACTCCAGCACTCTTGCCTGGAAACTCCCATGGACAGAGGAGCCTGGTGGGCTGCAGTCCATGGGGTTGTAAAGAGTCGGACACGACTGAGCGACTTTACTTTCACTTTTCACTTTCATGCATTGGAGAAGGAAATGGCCACCCACTCCAGTGTTCTTGCCTGGAGAATCCCAGGGACGGGGGAGCCTGGTGGGCTGCCGTCTATGGGGTGGCACAGAGTCGGACACGAATGACGCGACTTAGCAGCAGCAGCAGCAGTGCCAGTATGCCTGCACGAAGCACTGCAGCTTCAGTGTGCCTGGTATTAGGAAATGCCAGCCCACTCCAGTGTTCTTGTCTGGAAGAGCCCATGGACAGAGGAGTCTGGGGGAATACAGTTCATGGGGTCGCAAAGAGGTGGGCACAACTGAGCGACTAACACACTAACATATCTCTGGTGAAAGAGAGTCGCTCAGGCGTGTCCGGCTCTTTGCGACCCCATCGATTATACAGTCCATGGAGCTCTCCAGGCCAGAACACTGGAGTGGGCAGCCTTTCCCTTCTCCAGGGGATCTTCCCAACCCAGGGATCAAAGCCAGGTCTCCCGCATTGCAGGCGGATTCTTAACCAGCTGAACCACAAAGTCCTCCAATTTTATTGTTCAGTGTTATCTTGATTATTCATGGCACTTTGCATATCCACATACATTAAAAAATCATCTCAAGTTTCTCATCAAAGTCATGTTGGGGGTTTGACTAGGATTATGCTGAATCTGTAGATCAAAGAGCTGACTTCTTCAAATGCTGAGTCTTCTAATCGAGGAACATGGTGCGTCTTTCCACCTATTTAGGTTTTGTTTGACCGCTTTCACGACGTTCTTTCCAGGTATGGTAGGATTTAAATGCTACTGGGAGTCATGCTGTCTTTATTTAAAATTCTAGTGGCTTGTACATTTTGTTTATTTAGTGATTTAGAGCACTTAGTGATTTTGCTAAATTTGCCTGTTGATTCTGTTTGTTTAGAGTTCACAGGATGTTTTTTCCCTAAATATACATCAGCCATCTGCAAATTGTAAGGGTTTAATTTCTCTGTTTCCAAACATCATACCTACTATTTTTTGTTTTATTCTCAGTGAGAATATGTTCTTGCATATTTAATGAGTTAAGACTTGGACCGTCAGCACACTGTTGAGCAAAAGTAGAGATAGCAAGCATCTTTTTCTTTTTCCCGTGTTTTCAATATTGCAAAACTTTCAGTACCTCACTGTTAACTGTAATGTTTGATATAGCTTTTTTGTAGATGTTGTCTATTATATTACTAAAGGTCTCTTCTCTTACCAGTTTACTAGTAAAATTTTTGTGATAAAATATCTTTGTGATGTTAATAAAATGTTTGTAATACATTTTTTATTATGAATTAGTATTAAATTTATAAGTTCTTTTAAAGCACTTATGAGATGATTTTAGATTTTTTCCATCTTTAATTGTTGTGATGAATTCTTGGAAGGAAAACAACTTGGTCCTGACATATTGTCCTTCCCATATATCACTGGATCCCATTTGCTGATATTCTTATTTACAACTTTAATCAGATTAAACTTTTTATCGTTTTTCTTTTTTTATGATGACCTAGCACCAATATGATGCACAATTTACTTCATTTTGCTTTAGATTTTTAACATCTGCTTTTTAGTTGATTTTTTGGATGTTATTATTTACATGGATCCTAAGACAGACCTGTAGGACAATGTATGTTCAGAGAAGGCCAGCTTCTGTGTCTGTCCTCATCAGCTTACCCTCTATTCTCCGGTAGGCAATTTTGCAAAAATGTGTATTTTATCTTTCCATTTAAAATATGAGCAAACACTTGTAATTTTTGTATTGTAGATGTCTTTCCAGTACATACTATACAGTCATCCATCTTGGGGTTTTCATTTAACAATATGTCCTAAAAGTCAAACTGCAGCAGTCTATGGAAATATTCTTCATTTCTGTTTATGGTTGTATAAGACTCCATCGTGTACATACACCATATTTTATTTAATTTGTCCCCATTTGACAGGCCTTTGGGTTATTCCCAGTCTTTTGCAATTATGACATGAATCACAATATTAGTCTTAGGCATATGTTTGTGTGTTTCTCCCAGGGTATCTTTTGGGTATGTTTCTAGAGGGGAAAATACTGGTCAAAAGGTAAATGAATAGGCAATTTTACTATTTTGAATTTCCACCCACAGGGGGATGTGCATTTTTTATTAATATCTGCAGTATGTGAGGGTGACTGTATTCCCACAACCTTGCCAAAAATATACCCTGAAACTTTTGAAAACTCAACATATTTTTAAATCCAATGGTTTGATCATTGTGTTTTGAAAAAATCTGGAATATTGATTCTATCGTGCCATAACATTTTAATACACAAGTAATTTACAACTTGAGTAAGTACTGAGTTGTAGAAATTAGCAAGTTGATTAAAAGGAAAGAAAGTTAAAGCACATAAGTTTATAAAATATCTCAAAGAATGATATACAGTCCCCATTTCTACTGGTGGCAGCCAAATTCCTTACAGCACACTGCCTGTTTTGTGACTGTCCTAAAGAGCCTCTTGATGAAAGCGAAAGAGGAGGGTGAAAAAGTTGGCTTAAAACTCAGCATTCAGAAAACTAAGATCATGGTGTCTGGTCCCATCACTTCATGGGAAATAGATGGGGAAACAGTGGAAAGAGAGACAGACTTTTATTTTTAGGGGGCTCTGAAATCACTGCAGATGGTGACTGCAGCCATGAAATGAAAAGACGCTTGCTCCTTGGAAGAAAAGTTATGACCAACCTAGACAGCATATTCAAAAGCAAAGATATTACTTTGCCAACAAAGGTCTGTCTAGTCAAGGCTATGGTTTTCCAGTAGTCATGTATGGATGTGAGAGTTGGACTATAAAGAAAGATAAGCACCGAAGAATTGATGCTTTTGAACTGTGGTGTTGGAGAAAACTCTTGAGAGTCCCTTGGACTTCAAGGAGATCCAACCAGTCTATCCTAAAGGAGATCAGTCCTGAGTGTTCATTGGAAGGACTGATGCTAAAGCTGAAGCTCCAATCCTTTGGCCACCTGATGTGAAGAATTGACTCATTGGAAAAGACCCTGATGCTGGGAAAGATTGAGGGCAGGAGGAGAAGGGGTTGACAGAGGATGAGTTGGTTGGATGGCATCACTGACTCAATGGACATGGGTTTGGGTAAACTCTGGGAGCTGGTGATGGACAGGGAGGCCTGGCGTGCTGCAGTCCATGGGGTCACAAAGAGTCGGACACGACTGAGTGACTGAACTGAACTTGTTTGGTTTACTAAATCCTCTCACCTTACTGTTGACTCTTTAGAGCTTCTCCTTGCAGCTGCTTACGATTATCACCTGGGAACTTAATCCTTTCCTCAGCAGGGCCCATAATCACCCTGCATTTGGGAATCTGGACGGGTCCCTTCTGATCTTTCCACTTGTCTCTGCACTCTGGGTTTCCTCCTGTCCTACTAGGTACGGCCCACACTCCCTTATACCCTTGCCCTCTGCCATCCCCTTCCTCTTGTACCGTTTCTCCCCAGACAGCATGAGGGGCCCTAGAGATGCCTAGATCTTGAGAGTCAAGGGCCCAAGTCAGAGCAGGGATCTGCTTTATCTAAGTCTGAGGGCCTGCCGGTGCAGAATTTAAATTTTTACCTTAGCTTATTTTAACCATCTGTCTTTTCTACTTTCAACATTTTCATTTAAAACTCTACTTGTGATTTTTCTCTTTATACTTATTTCCAGTATACATTTTTTAGGATTGTAAAATGAATTCATGTTCATTATAAGTTATTTGGAAACTGAATGAAAGTCTAGAAGGATAGGAAAATAATGAACAAAATGCTCAGATGCGGCGAGTACTAACATCTTGGCAATTTACTTCTGAATATTTTGTATGCTGTTAAACATAGTTGAGATCATAGTTCACGTGCGCATTTTTATTCTGCTCTTTTGTTGGTCTATTTATTGCTTTCTCAGAAAACACATGGTTCTATTTATCAACGGCACTATTCTCCTTCAAATGTCTTCATTTATCTTTTATTCCTTATGATTTCCTCCTTCTTATATTTTTACTTAAAATATTTTGTCCGCTTCCTAGCTGCTCTTAGTGACGTGCAGAGATGATTGATGTTTATTATTTTTATCCAAAATGAAATTTCAGATATTGATTTTTTTCTTACCCCCAAGGTAACAGATTTTTATTAAAGTCAGAAAATACGGTGGAACAAAATCATGATAATCCTGCTCCCTAAGAAACAACTGCTAGTGGCTTTCAGACTGTTTCTATGTACACTTTCTCCTGCCAACGTTTCATAACTTCTGATCTCACCTAACGTTTTGTGAACATCTCTGTGTCCATGTGTGCGTTGCTTCAGCATAATTTTGATGGCCACACAATCCCTTATTGTGTAGATGTACCGTAGTTTATTTAATCGCATTTGTATTTTTAGATGGCTTATGCTCAGTTGCTTCAGGCGTGTCCGACTCTCTGTGACCCCATGGACTGCAGGCCACCTGGCTCCTCTGTCTGTGGGATTCTCCAGGCAAGAACACTGGAGGTGGTTGCCATGCCCTTCTTCCAGGGGATCTTCCTGACCTGGGGGTAGAACCAGGGTCTTCTGCATTGCAGGCAGATTCTTTACCAGCTGAGCCCCCAGGGAAGCCTCTAAGTTGTTCCCGTTCTAATATTTGCCACTTAGAAACACTGTTTTGTAATGAATTGTTTTAAAGATCATTTTTGGACATAGTTTACATTTGGAGAAGAGGATTATTAAACTTCTGGAAATAAAATTCATGGGTAAGAGGGCCTAACTATTTTTGGAGCTTCTATTCTCCACATGTATAAACTATTTCCAGTTCAGATAAATCTTCACTTCTCCCTAGACTGCGGGATGGCCTTTTTCCATCTCCTCACATTTCTATAACATGGGACATAGACACCTGATAGACGTTTTCAACAGAAAAGCTTGGCATTTTTCTTTAGTTACTAGTGAGATTAAATTTCCCCACAATTTAGGTGGCATTTATATTCAGTCTCAGCCCACTAATAGTCACTGTTTGTTTTTTTCAGTGCTTTCTGTACATCAAAATCATTGACCATTTATCTTGTGTACTGGAAATACTGTTTCCATTTTGTATTTTCCTTTTCATTTTACTGTTGATGTAAAGGAGTTTTAGATTTTTGTGTAGACTGATTCATTTGATTTTACCTTTATAGTTTTTGCTTTGGGATTACTCCTGAAATTCCCTATCCCATTTTACAGCTATATAAATGTTCACCAGTCATGTTTTTCTTGGACTTTCATAATTTCATTTTTTTTCTATTGTTTAATATTTTAGTCACAACTGAAATTAGTTTAGTTTAAGACAAAGCAGTGTTTACCTTTATGAATTTAGGAATGTTGTTATGGTTCCGTTGCTAAGTCACGTCTGACTCTGCGACCCCATGGACTGCAGCACGCCAGGCTTCCCTGTCCTTCACCATGTCCCAGAGCTTGCTCAAACTCATGTCCATTGAGTTGGTGATGCCATCCAGCCATCTCATCCTCTGTCTCCCCTTCTTCTCAGTTCCGTTTTCCCTGCATTGATTTGAAATGCCGTCATTATTGTGTATTTATTGGATATTTATACATACACGTAATACGGAACCCTGAACCAGGTTACAGAACCAGCTTGAGTCAGAGGGCTAATAAGCATACAGTCATCTCAGACTCAGGATGCCCCTTCCAACTGGGCTGTCATCTCCTCTGGGGATGGGCAAGGCTTCTCCTGAGAGTCACAGAGCACAGCAGCTGGTTCTCCCTGGTCCTCAGGGTCTTGGCAGTGGTCCTGGAATTAGCCCTGGCTTCAGCCTCTTCTTCATCAAACCACTGTCAACTCTCTTCTTTTAACTTTTCTCCAGGTTTTGATTTTGAGGTTCCAGAGGGTCAGAGAGTTTTTCTTTCCCTGCAGTCTAATGAGTCCAATGCATAAACATCCTTAATTAGGTTGGGCTTCCTCAAGAGCAGATGCCGAGATGAGGATCTGAACACAAGTATTTTATCCTGGAGGTGGGTCTAGGAAGCCCTAGACGGTGAACGCAGAATGGGACATGGGAGGAAGCCCACAGGAAGAGCATGCGTGAGCGCAGCAGTGGTGGGGGGGCAGCTGGGCCCCCTCCCCTTGGGGACCTCTGGCCAACTGTGGATCATGACTCAAAGGTGGTCCACCCGGAGGGGTGTGAGAGCCGGGGTATTTATCTACCACCTCTGTTCCATCACTGGTGGAATGCTGCCCCTGGGGGTCCTTAACTCCCTGACACCCTGGCCTGTTGATGCTGCAGAAGCAGGCTTGAGACAGCGCTGCAGGGATTGTCAGTTTTAGGCTGGGGTGGGAGAGGAGGAATAAGGGAAGGACACCAGCACTGCTGCTGGAGTCTGCCTCCTGAAAGTGGCCCCAGCTGACTGTGGCCCAGGGGCTACTGAAAATACTCCCTCAGCGGGAGAGTTCAGGGTGGCCTGAGCCGTGGCGGGGCAGCTCTGGTTAGAAAGTCCTTTTCACTGAGCCCAAATAGTGCTCTTCCAAGCTTCCCCATTTTGTTCTAGCTCTGCTCCCGGAAAAGAAAAGGATCAAGCCATATTTTCCAGAGGAGTTTGGCCAGTGACCCAGAAACACCAGTCTGTCTTCTTACATACACTGGGGTACAGCCCTAAGTTGCATAACTAGGCATCGCTGCCCCATCCTCTTTGTTCTTGTACGGTTGTCATTTCTTAGAACAGCTGGAAAGATGCTCGTGTGGGTGTAGCTAAGGGGAAGCCAACTCTGTGTGCATGTCCGTGGGGAGGGTGGAATACGGTCCACTTAGCCTTCAAGCACCTTGACTAGTTCAGCTGCTCCAGGGACAGGGGGGAAATTGTAGCACTGGATGACTAATTCATGAGTCATGGAATGTTTATGCTCATTTTCAGATTTTCTAAACTCACAAATGCCTCTTTCCCACAAGCAAACAATTGCCATTTTTGTTCTAAAAGACGGTGGACTGGCCAATTCTATCATCATCTTAATCTCTTACCACATATTAATGGAATACAACACATTTAATTTGGCTTAGAAGAAGATGGATTTCCAAGACAAAATTAGTCTAATTCCTTTCTTGCTCCATAAGCAAATCCCAGATGAAATGAACGGGGGCCAGCACGCTCAGCACCCCCATAAGGAGAGCTCCACAAGCCAGTGGCACTGGGGGAGGAATTTATACTTTGCATCCATTGGCTTTTCTTCAGATATTTGGGTGGGGCATTTGCATCTCATATTTTAATGACAGGGAGAGTGAGAAATGAAATCATAAACTAAGCTCTATTGTCATCGCTTTGCAGAAGTTAAGTAGGATTAATTACAAAGGATTCAAACTGGAAGCACCCCCGCAAGGTCATAAGTTGAGTGCAACAGCTTTGCATTTCGTAAGAGGTTCGAGGGTGACAGGAGGACTTTGTTTCTCCCATTTCGGTTGGTTCCTTCTCCCACCTGAATCTGTGGGATCCAGAATTAATTTCTGACCTAGAAGTCAGAGGCCACGCTGTGTGAACTAGAAAAGTGACCTCCTCCTTAACAAAGGCAATTCCACCCTCATGGGCAGTGTGCATCCCAACCCCAGCCCCCAGAGCTGTGTTCCCAAGGGTCTCCTTCTCCCTGAGCCCCCAACTCTCCCCTACCCCAGAGCTGGGTGCTGCTACTCTGGCTGACCTCCAAGCACACAGGCTGAGCAGGGTCAGGTGCGGAGGAGCCCAAGAGGAGCCCGAGGTCCTTGGGAACCGTCGGTGAGGCTGGCTTCTGGCTCCAGCCTGCTCTGTCTTGGGCTCCTGAGGCAGCAGAGGCTCGGAGGAGGCCCTCCTTCTCCTGGCAAAGAGCTGAGACTGCCCACCTGTGCCGTGGTCCAGGCCACCCCTGCCTGTTCAGTTAGTGAAGATGGAGGTAGGGGGCCTGGTCCATCCTCAACAAAGCACCAGGAAGGCGGCGGGGACGCTGCAGCGCCGCTTCCTCCGTGACCCACTGAACAACCTCAGAAGCTGCTCTGGTAGCTCTCTTCTCCACAGTGGCTTTGACGTGGGGGAGACAAGGGTCAAGATGAACATGTGAGGTTCTAGAGACCAAGAGGGAAAGGTGCTGTCTGTCCAAAGTACTGGGCCGACTCAGAGATCTTCTGAATGGGGACTTCCTCGGTGGTCCAGTGGGTAAGACTCTGTCTTCCAATGCAGGGAGTGCAGGTCCAGCCTCTGGATGGGAAGCTAAGATCCCCCATGCCTTGGCCAAAAAAAAAAAAAAAAAAAAATTAAACAGGAACAATGTCATAAATTCAATAAAAACTTTAGAAATATCTTAAAAAAGAAATCTTTATAGAGATGCAGAGAAGGCAAAATACCAATGACGTAGAAATACATTCGGGAATGAGTAGATACTTACTAAACATAATTTATCATTTCTCAGGTGGTCTGTGAATATGTGTTCCTGTGAATTTTGTGGACTTTTCATCAGGCCGGGAATGGGTTTATTTTTTATTTTATTTTTTCAGGAATGGGTTTAAAAGGGAGGTGACTGGTGGTATTTCCTACAGGGCTCTCCCTGGGGCGGGGACTGGGGAGTGCGTCAGAGAGAACGGGACTTGCCTGCTGGGGCCCTCGGTTCTGTCTGGGTCTCAGCCGTCACATCGTCTTGAGTCAAACACGGTACCCAGAGCTATCCAGGACTGCCTCCCTGTCTGCAAGGTCAGTGTAATACTTACCTGCCTGGGCAGTCCTGGGAGTTAAAGGGCTGCCGAGTCCCTGGGAGGTCAGGAGCACACAGATTCCCTGGTGGAGCTTCTCTCAAAACTTTCCAAATACGGGCTTGGCCAAGCTCATTTCCTTCCAGAGAACTGAGACTTTTCCTGGGTACATCAGACTCATTCATTATCTATTTTTATATTAAAAGAACAGAAATTTCACTAACTCATAAAAACTGGGGGAAACTGTTCCTTGCCACATAATATTCGGGACAGATGTTTAATTTCAAAGCACACATAACTATATTGCAATTTCCAGCGAAGTGGAAGCCAGACACTCTCAGCAGCCCTTACCAATTAGCAGCATTCCTTCTTCGCCCCCTACGCCCACCACCCGGCACTCCGAGGGCTGGCCTTGCTGTTGCAGAGCCTGAGAATTAGCGGAGACTGCTGGCTTGGCTGACCCTGATCGGGTGGTTTGTGTGGTTCTGTGTCCCTCCTTCTCCTCCGCTCTGGCTGCCCTCTCCCCAGCCACGTTCCACGGCTCCAGTATCTCCTGATAAAGCCTTTCCACCGAGTGCCAGCTATTCTCCTGAGCTCCTACAGGGGGTCCGGGAGTGGAAGGAGACACAGAGACCAGATTCAAGCCTGAGCAGGTGTGGGTGAGGACCTGCCCATGCCATCGTGACGTCTACTCGTGGGAAAAGCTCAGTGAGTAGAGAGACCCATGAATGAGGCTAATGGCAAAGTCACCATTCATAAGACAAGTAAAAACAAGCCACAGTCAAAGACAGCATTTTTTCCTCGACAATTTGAAGATGGTCTGATTTATCGAAAACGATGAGAACCGTATGAGTTTAGAGGGAGCTGTTTGCAAAATGAAAGTTTAGGCATCTGTAATTTGTCTACATGTCCTGCATATCAATCAGCAAAATCAATATGTTTTTTGGCAAAGTGACGTCTCTGCTTTTGAATGCACTGTCTAGGTTTGTCGGAGCATCTTCAGGTTAATAAAATGTGGCTCAATTGAAAAACACTTTTCATTGCAAGAATAACAGAATGATCGAGAATACAGCACTAGAAATAATGAGACGTGTGCGTCTTCAGAGTGAGATCCATGTTCCCACGTGGGAAGATTTCATATTGAAGTGTGTCTGTTCTCCTGGGAAGGCCCTTTGAAGTCTTGTGGATGAAATTCCTGTCAAAATCCCCAAAGACTATTGGGGAACAAAATGATACGAAACTCATTTGGGAAAATGTGTGAGGATAACCAAGTAGGTTCTGAAGAGTAACGATGTGAAGTGACGCAGAGAACGAGATAGCAAAACCCCTTAAGATAATGATGAAAGGGGCACAATACTCATGTGGACAGAAATAAAATGAGGGCAACCAGTGGCGCTCGTCCAGAAGTGACTCAAGATAACTCAGCATCCCCTACAGGAAAAGAGAGAATCAAGTCCGTGTAGCAAAGATGGATTGTGCAATAAATGTTACTGGCATAGGTGGTTACAATTTTGGAGAGAAAAAAGTTGAGGTTGGATCCTTACCTCATGATAAAATAAATTCCAGATGGTCTGAAGAGATAAGCACAGAGCAATTGAAATGGTAAAGGAATTTGAGGGAAAGACGGGTGAATATTTTTGCACTCTGGGGGTGAAAGGGCTTTCCTAAGCATACTGAAGCTAGAAAAGAGCTTGGAAAAGTTATAGCGCTCTTTCTAAACACGTGACGCTGACATACGGGAAGAGGAAGGGACGTGAAGCCCTGCCTCACCGTGCGCATCCAGAGGCAGAGGCTTTGTCTGTGTGGCGTACGACAACACGGCTGCATCCCCAGCTGACACAGCCCTGCCGGGTGGGCTGGGACTGCCCACGTGTCGCGGGCAAGGGGACCGAGCCCCTCGAATAGATCAGTGTGGGAAATGGCAAGCATCTTCACAGAAGTGTCAGCAGAAAAGTGAAAGTGAAAGTCACTCAGTCGTGTCCGACTCTTTGTGACCCCAAGGGCGATACAGTCCATGGAATTCTCCAGGCCAGAATACTGGAGTAGGCAGCCATTCTCCAGGGGATCTTCCAAACCCAGGCAT
This sequence comes from Ovis aries, assembly GCF_016772045.2. NCBI lineage: Eukaryota > Metazoa > Chordata > Mammalia > Artiodactyla > Bovidae > Ovis > Ovis aries. The sequence continues at coordinate 2,704,695 of NC_056054.1, read as the reverse complement.
CAAACCCAGGTATCCCGCATGGCAGGTGATTCTTTACCAGCAGAGCCACAAGAGAAGCCCCATCAACAGAAGTAAGAGTAGATTAATTCACTATCAGCAGAAGTAAGTGAATTAATCCAAGGGGGGAAATAATTCAAAGTCACTGTACATCAATCTGGACGTGGAGACAACAGTCAGGTATCTCGGTTATGAAAAGTTAGGAAGTGGTGGGGGCAGGCCCAGGCGTCTGGATGGCGGAGTGGATGGAGCGGCCAGGCAACCTCAGCTGCTTCACCTCGTGGCCTCAGTCTCTGCCTCCGTAAAGTGGGGACAAGGATGCCACGGTCATTTCATGACCATGAGGGTTTTGTCATCACTTCAGGAGCCCGGCTTGGAAGCGTAGGGGCCACGTGTAGTGAAGGACAGCAGCACTGGGCCCTCCGCATCCCCACTGCTGACCTTGCCTTGGGGACTGATGCATCAGCAGGAAATGGGACCCGGGAAGAGCATCCCAGGAAACAGCGCAGGCACCTGACTCCAGGGAAGAAGTCACAAGGCATACGCGTCACAAGATTCAGTCGTTCAGTCGTGCCCGACTCTGTGCGACCCCCTGGGCTGCAGCCCACCAGGCTCCTCTGTCCATGGGATTCTCCAGGCAAGAACACTGGAGTGGGTTGCTGTGCCCTCCTCCAGGGGATCTTCCCGACCCGGGGATCAACCCCAGGTCTCCTGAACTGCAGGCAGACTCTCCCGGGCATCACGTCCAGCCACTGGGGTCTCAGAACAAGCCTCCAACATCTGCTGAAAGTCTGTCTTTGCTCTGTTGAGGGTTTGAGGAAGCCTCTCAGCTCTTTAGTGGAGAGAAGGGTGGCAGGAGGAGAGGGCCCGGGGATGGCAGCTCGGCTCCTGGTGCGCTGGGGCGATAGTCCGATGGGGCAACGGGGTGGCCATAAGTCCGCACACCTCTCCCGGGCAGACTGAGGCCTGAGAAGCCCTGTCGGGCAGAGATGGGCCCTCAGGCCCTCCTGGCCCCTCCACCACCCCTGCCCGTGATGAGGGCTCAGCCAAGAGGGCTGGATGCCCCCAGGGAGATGGAGCGGCAGCCCCGGTCCCCCAGATGTCTCCTCCCGTGTTTCCCCCAGGCCCCCTCTCACGCCCCCTGCTTTTCCTTCCACGTGTTCTAAAGTCAGATCTGCAGACCCTGCCCCCCAGCCCAGCTGCCCCCAGCTCTCCTCGGGTGCCAGTCCTGCCCACTGACCGTTGCAGTGGGTGCACCAGCCTGTCTGCATCCGGCTGGCCGTGGGCGCTCAGATCCGGGAGGACCCAGTGGGTGGAAGCTGCAGGGAGAGTCTCGGCTGGAGCCCCAGGAGGAAGCTCTGGGGACATAGGAGGCGTGGGGGGCTCCTGGCATGGTGGAACGGACGCGAGCACAGTGGGGAGGGGTGCTGGGGGGCCTGGCTCCACAGCCCTGGAGAGTGAAGGTGGGAGTCTACAGGCGAAACGCATGGTCCAGGGAATCTCCAGCCCCGGCGTCTTAGCTCTGTGTCAGCAAAGGAGATTGCAGCCCCAAAACTCATGTGTCCTGATCCAGAAAAGCCAGACGGTGGGCGAGGCGGGGTCACATCCGGACTCAGAGGGAGACGCTGTCCTTCTCCCAGGCGCCCTCACAGGGGTGGTCAGGCCCAAGTGGAAGCACATCGTCACCCCTGCACTTTCGGGATGACTCTGCAGGTGGAGAAATTCGGGCAGTTCTGGGTTCTGGAGCTAATGATGCTCCTTTCAACAAAGGGAGCTGACGGGCCTAAGAACCCAGTGCATGCAGCCCGGGGGTCTTCTCAGAGTCCACTTTACACCCACAAACCCAGACAGAAGGTGGGATGATCGGACAAGACAGAGATTTAGAAAATAAACATTTTAAAGAGCAGTTGTAAATTTACAGAAAAATCATACAGATAGCACCAAGAGAATTCAGTCTCCCTTTTGTCCACTCTGTGGCCTTGAAGTGGTCTCTCCAGCAGAAGGCATGCCGTTCATGGTGGCCCTGGGGACCGACCACTGCTGACAGCCTCTTCTGTGTGTCTCTATTTCTGCTTTGCAAATAACAGTTGTGTTTCCAGCGTTTTGTCTGGGAGCGCCGTGCAGCAAAGCTAATTGTGTGTGTTCCTTTGTTGGGTGAGCCCAGGGGCTAGGGCTCCCCTGCTATTGCTGTGGTCAGAGGGGGCTCCCCCACACTTTCCTGAGGATGGAGGAGGCGTCTCTTGGATCAAGAGTTGCCTTCTATGTGTTGGTCTGTGATACGTCTGTGGAGAGAAAACTGGGGTGAAGAAACCCCCTTCTGGTCCGGCTATAGCACCCACCCCCTTCCCCAAGCTGAAGAGCTGAGCCCTCCCACCTGCTGAAGACACACACAGCACGCAGCACCCTGCACACAGCACCCTGCACCCAGCACTCTACACACAGACCCTGCACAGAGCACTCAGTACCCTGCACACAGCGCATAGCACTCAGCACACAGCACCCTACACATGCACCCTGCACAGAGCACAGAGCACAGAGCACAGAGCACCCTACACACAGCACCCTGCATGCAGCACCCTACGCACAGCACACAGCACCCTGCACACAGCACCACAGCACCCTGCATGCAGCACCCTACACACAGCATGCAGCACCCTGCACACAGCACCCTGCACCCAGCACCCTACACACAGACCCTGCACAGAGCACTCAGTACCCTGCACACAGCACATAACACTCAGCACACAGCACCCTACACACGGACCCTGCACAGAGCACAGAGCACAGAGCACCCTACACACAGCACCCTGCATGAAGCACCCTACACACAGACCCTGCACAAAGCACTCAGTACCCTGCACACAGCACATAGCACTCAGTACACAGCACCCTACACATGGACCCTGCACAGAGCACAGAGCACCCTACACACAGCACCCTGCATGCAGCACCCTACACACAGCACACAGCACCCTGCACACAGCACCACAGCACCCTGCATGCAGCACCCTACACACAGCATGCAGCACCCTGCACCCAGCACCCTACACACAGACCCTGCACAGAGCACTCAGTACCCTGCACACAGCACATAACCCTCAGCACACAGCACCCTACACACGGACCCTGCACAGAGCACAGAGCACAGAGCACCCTACACACAGCACCCTGATGCAGCACCCTACACACAGACCCTGCACAGAGAACTCAGTACCCTGCACACAGCACATAGCACTCAGTACACAGCACCCTACACATGGACCCTGCACAGAGCACAGAGCACCCTACACACAGCACCCTGCATGCAGCACCTTACGCACAGACCCTGCACACAGCACACAGCACCCAGTACCCTGCACACAGCACGTAGCACTCAGCACACAGCACCCTACACACAGCACAGCACCTTGCCCATAGCACCCTGCCCACAGCACACAACACTCGGCAGGAGCTCCAACCACAGTCCTCTGCTCTCTGTCTTAGGGCCCTTGTGCCCTGAGAACATCTTTAATTTGAACTTCTCAGTTTTGGCATCTTATTACACACCTTAATCCTCCCCTGACTTCCTCAGTTCTCACCAGTCCAGGCAGACTGTGAATTTTTCAGTGTCTAAGCCACTGGCTTCTCTCTGTGTTGGAGGAGCCTCCTTCCCCTGGGTGGTTGGGTGGTGTTTGCTTCCGGGGTTGGGCGGTGTCTGCGTCCGGGGCAGGGGAGAGGGACCCCCAGCTTCTCTCACCTCTCCCACTCATCTCCTGACTGCCTGCTTCTATCCCAGACACATCTCTTCCCCACGGCACTGTTAGGATGCCCTGCTTGTGCTTGCTTTTCATTTTATAAGATGTCCTGGTTAAGAAACACTAACGCCTGATGCTTAAGGCTACGTGTTTGCTGAAACCCACACAGTCACACCCCAGTATCTAATGTCTTAACCCCCAAATAGACCTCCCGGAGTGAGCAGTTAAGTCCTCACTCAAGGGGGCTGGAGCACGTTGGGGTCAGAGCAGTAGCTGCAGAGAGAAACCCCTGTGGTGTGGACGCCCCGGACGCAGACCGCAGCGCTGACCTCTGGCGGGTTAGCCCTGCCGGGCTGGAGGATGCTTTAAGGCCCTCATCCATGTCTTGGATGAGGTCTGACCTCATCTACTTAACAGAGCTCATAAATCCTACCTTCCAAGGTATTTGCATTAAAATGCTGGCCTGTGGTTCAGAAACGGAATTCTAGGAAGAAGGCTATTTCGGCTTTTGGACGCACGCTGCACTTCCTCCGTGGTCTGTTGGAACCCGAAATGCACCCAAAGAGGCCGCATCTTGGCTGAGTTTGTGATGAGTCCTAGCGTCTCAGCCCCCGGGAGCTGGCTCGCTGGCCTCCTTGCGGCAGAGCCAGTTGGCGGCCAAACGTCCACATTAGCCGAGGCGCTTGTTTCGCTGGGTCTGACTTGAGGAAGCAGGATTCCTACTATGTTGCTGTAACCACAGCAGAGCAGGCCTGGGGGCTCACCTCGTCTTTGCCGACCACTCTGCTAGAATGTGAATGGCCCCCAGGGGCGCGTGGTGAGACCTCAGTGCTTTTGGAGGGTCAACATTTGGGACTTTGCCAATTGGCTTTTTTTCTTAGATGTTTAATGGATTATAAAGTTATGTATTCTTCATGCAGATAAGTAGTTTCAAACTCTAAAGAGTACTCTAAAGCTGGAAAATAAAAATTGCTTAACTCCACTATTAGATACATTTGAAATAAATTTAAAAAGAAGCCTCTGTCCTCAGTGAGCTGAAGGAAATCGTCTGTCTTCTGAGACCCTAAAATTTGATGTGGCTGAGGCCCCAAGGCCACTCCGCCTCCAAACAAAGAAGTCCAGACTCAAAACCATCCACACCGTCAGGGGCTGCTCCTCCCAAGGGGAGCAGGGCAGAAGCTGTTTGGCGGGAATAAGATCTCTCTGCCTGCAGCCCAGCTTGGTGTCCCAGTAGTCTTATCCAGTTGTTCCAGACATCCCAGAAGACGTGTGTGACTCACCACAAGGCCTCTGCCCAGGGCCTCGGCTGAGTGGAAGTGGCAGAGGAGGAGGGTCCTCATTTCTCAGCCTTGCCCCGAAGGGGCTTGTCTCATGGGTGACTAATCTGATCCTGGTCATTAGAGGTGCTGAGAGGAAAGAATCTTTAAAGTCAATTCATACTAGGGTTTAAAGGACTAACAGATCCCTAAAACCACACAGGCATTTGCGTTGTTCAGTGAGATGCTTTGCGAAATTAGGGAATTTTTAAAAAATTTAATTTGGGCTAATTATAGACTCATGAAGTGAACGCAAACGTGTTGGTCACTCAGTCGTGTCTGACTCTTTGAGACCCCATGGACTGTAGCTCACCAGGCCCCTCTGTCCATGGAGTTCTCCAGGCAAGAATACTGGAGTAGGCTGCCATGCCCTCGTGCAGGGAATCTTCCTGATCCAGGGATTGAACCCAGGTCTCCTGCAGTGCAGGCAGGTTCTTTACCAACTGAGCCACTGGGGAAGCCCTGTAGACTCACAAGGACTTGCCAAAATAGCACAGAGAGGGTCCATGGGTCTCTGGACCTCCCGCAGGCCTCCCCGCCCCGGGGCACCATGGCGCTGTAATACATCACCAAGGCCAGGAAGAGCTCATGGAGTTATAGGCGGGCGTCAAGCACAGTGTGAAGCGTGAGGCAGTGTGGGTGAGTGTGTGTGTGTGTGTGTGTGTGTTACAGGCGGGCGTCGAGCACAGTGTGAAGCGTGAGGCAGTGTGGGTGTGAGTGTGTGTGGGTGTGAGTGTGTGTGGGTGTGTGTGGGTGTGTGTTACAAGGGTGCAGACGTGTCTTTATAATCACTTCTCTTGGCTAGTCTTGCTTGTCACAGCTTCTCTCTGCCTCTGGCTCCAGAAGTCCCGCCAGCCTTTTCATAAGCCCCTTGGCCCCACCACTGCCTGCCGCCCCTCGGTGGTCCTGGTGGGAGGGTCGCCAGTGTGTGTAACTTCCATCTCAGGGGAGCTGACCTGCGCCTCCCGCTGGCCCCTGGTCCTGGGCTTCCCCTCTGACAGCTTCTCCACCTGGGCAGTGAGGACCCAACCTGCTCTGTCCTTTTCATCAGCCCTGCCTGCATCCGAGGCTGAGCAACCACCGGGCACCTCACATCACGTAAAGTTCCAAGCCGCATTTATGCTCTCCCGGAGGCTCTGGCTTAGCCGGCACCTGCCCGCTCCAAGCAGGCCCCTGAGAGCTGGTGGAGCCCACGCTGCCAGCCCCCTCTTCCGAATGGTCCTGCTGTCTGGTCCAGGGCCCCAGTGACAGCGATGCTGCAGGATATCTGCCGCACTCTTTCAGCTGGTATCTCTGCCCAAAGTCGAGGGGCTAGGGAGTGGATGGGTGGAACTGTGTGCGTGAGTCAGAAATCTTGCTCAGTCGCTCTCCCAGGAAACTCTCCCCAGGGGCTCGGCTGGACTCTGATGTTCATGTCAGCTCCTGGGCCTCAGGTGGGTCCCCTCCTTGAAAAATGGCCAGGGGGCCCCTCAGGGTGTGGACCACCCAGGAAGGCAGAATCACTGTTCCAGGACTCACAGGGCCCCCAGTACCCACTGCAGCCTGGACAGATGCACCACGCTCGTCTCTGAAGTGAGCCTCACACGCTCTGTGTGAGAGCCACGTGCGCTGTCCCGTCCGCTTCATCCTTAAGGAGCTAGGGGCTTGCTGTCCGTCCTGCTCATCACCTTGGGTACCACGCCGCAGCCAAGGGAGGTTCTGCACGCAGCCTCGCGTGGAGTGTGCCGGGGGAGGGGAGGCCCTGAGACCAGCACTGGGCCCGGCTGAGTGCCCCACCCCTGCCCGGCACCGCGAATCTAGCAGGACCTTGTCTTGGGGGCCCCGTGGTCGAGCCAGGGTCACCTGCTGACCCTCAGGCCTGAGACCGGCAGCAGGACCAGGAGGCCGCCTGGATGTTAGCTCTGTAAAGAGTGCAAGGCCCAGCTGCCTCCACGGAGCTGAGGGCTGTGCTCCTCGCCCACCTGGCTGTAACAGCTGTAACGCCAGGGGCACCGGGACCCAGGACTGTGCGTCAGAAAACCAGGGGGTGAGCAGGCCTCTCAGGATCATGGACACAGCCCGCGAAAGGGCCAGCGTTGCCCTGAGAGTGAGAGAGACTGGGAGAACTTGCAGGGGGCCCGCTCTGCTCTTCCTGTCCCCTCCCCTCAGCCTGCGGCTCTACCCCATCCCAGAAACACGTAGCCTGCACGTGCACATGCGTGTGCACACAGAGACACACACAACACCATACCTGCAGCACGCACCAAGGCGTGTGTACACAGAGACACACACAACACCATACCTGCAGCACGCACCAAGGCGTGTGTACACAGAGACACACACAACACCATACCTGCAGCACGCACCAAGGCGTGTGTACACAGACACATGAGGCAGGCACGTGTGCATACGGACAATGTGACACACGTGCTAACACGTGTAGCAGGTGCACACGCAGACATATAACATGTGCGCACATGCGCCCACACACACCGTGCGCTGGACATGCAGGGGTAGGGAGCTTGCACATGCAGATGTTATGTGTAAGGATACATGTAGCGACGCATGTAGCCTTCGTGTGTGTGTGTAGGTACAAGGAAAACATCTACTGCTTTATTGACTATGCCAAAGCCTTTGACTGTGTGGGTCACAACAAATTAGGGAAAATTCCCAAAGATACTGGAATACCAGACCATCTGAACACTCTCTTAAGAAATCTGTATGCAGATCAGGAAGCAACAGTTAGAACTGAACATGGAACAACAGATTGGTTCCAAAATGGGAAAGGCGTACGTCAAAGCTGTATATTGTCACCCTGCTTATTTAACTTATATGCAGAGTGCATCATGAGAAATGCTGGGTTGGGTGAAGCACAAGCTGGAATCAAGATTGCCCAGGGAAATATCAATAACCTCAGATATGCAGATGACACCACTCTTATGGCAGAAAGTGAAGAAGAACTAAAGAGCCTCTTGATGAAAGTGAAAGAAGAGAGTGGAAAAGTTGACTTAAAGCTCAACATTCAGAAAACTAAGATCATGGCATCTGGTCCCATCACTTCATGGGGAATAGATGGGGAAACAACAGAAACAGTGTCAGGCTTTATTTTTTGGAATCCAAAATCACTGCAGATGGTGACTGCAGCTATGACATTAAAAGATGCTTGCTCCTTGGAAGAAAAGTTATGACCAACATAGAATATTAAAAAGTGGAGATATTACTTTGCCAACAAAGTCCATCTAGTCAAGGCTATGGTTTTTCCAGTAGTCATGTATGGATGTGAGAGTTGGACTATAAAGAAAGCTGAGCATGGAAGAATTGATGCTTTTGAACTGTGGTGTTGGAGAAGACTCTTGAGAGTCCCTTGGACTGCAGGGAGATCCAACCAGTCAATCCTAAGGGAAATCAGTCCTGAATATTCATTGGAAGGACTGATGTTGAAGCTGAAACTCCAATACTTTGGCCACCTGATACAAAGAACCGACTCATTAGAAAAAGCCCTGATGCTGGGAAAGATTGAAGGCAGGAGAAGGGGGCGACAGAGGATGAGATGGCTGGATGCATCACCAACTCAGTTGACGTGAGTCTGAGTAAACTCCGGGAGTTGGTCATGGACAGGGAGGCCTGGCGTGCTGCAGTCCATGGGGTCGCAAAGAGTTGGACCCGACTGGGCGACTGGACTGAACTGAACAAGGAACACGCATGTATTATGTATGTGGGCTCACACAGCAGACACAGCGTGTTCTGCACAGGTTTCGTCTGCAGCCACTGTGCCCACCTGCCAGCACCCATCTCTCCTCCTTGGAGAAGCCCTTGAACTTCAGGGACCAAGGTGCCCGAGGCTGGCATGCCCCACTCTGCACTGGCTCACGTGCAGATGTTGAAGTCCCAGCTCCCTTGCCTCGTGGGATAAGCTGGACACAGAGGCTGTGAGGAGGGTGATTTGTGCCCAGGACTCCCTGGGGACTCCTGGGGACTCCCGGGGACTCCCTGTGGCTCCCTGAGGCCACAGATTCCTGGCTTCTCTCTTCCCCACCCCACAGCCTGCATGTCTCTCTGGGGATGTTTCCTGACGCAGCCCTGATAGGAACCATGCCTCAAGGCTGCATCTGGTGTGACCAAAGGGAAACCCTCTGGAGAGATCTCCTTGGGGGCCACGTGCTCTCGCTATCAGGCTGGACGCCCAGCCCTGCCCCCACCCTCTCCTGCGCTGCCCCAGCCTCTGGCCCACAGTGTATCCCACCTGCGGCCACCCGCCATCTCCAACCCTGCACAGGTGAGCAGGTGGAGGGGCACGTGTGACTTCCCAGACACCCCCAGGCTCACCCCCATGGCCCTTGGACTGTCAACATAGCTCCCAGGAGTTTTCACCAAATGTGTCAAAGAGGGAAAAAAAAATGTTTAAGGCTTTACAAGCATCTCCAGCTCTTTGTACTGTACCTGACGTGCTGTGCTGGAACCATAAGCAAGCGACTTGGGGGCAGCTGGGTGGGTGGGGAGTCTGCTCAGTGAAGAGTAACAGAGGCTCAGCCACGTTCACCACACGGCCCTTGCCCCGCTCACCCCGACGCGCTCCTGTGTCCTAAGGTTCACGTCCTGGAGCCCCGACCACCCAAGTCTCTTCTGACTCTGCCTACACCAGCAATGTTGCCACATGCAGGCAGTGGGCAACACTCATGCCAGGCAACGACTTGCCCTGGGTCCATTTCCTGCTCCTTTTCCAGGATGACGTGAGTCATCCTGGGCTCAGGAACCCTACGGGAAAGGGGAGGTCTGGAGGCGGGGAACTTCATGGGAAGCTGTGAGGCAGTTGGCAGTGAGGCTCTGAGGGATTTGCACCCCCATGTGTCACCATCCGAGGGTGTGCCAGGCTTGGCTGGAAGGCTGGGGGTCTGTACCCCTGGGGACCGACCGTGCCACAATCAGGGAGGCCTGGGAGAACCCGTGTTTGGGGAGGGTGACAGCGAGGCAGAGCAGGCCTCCTATACACTTTGTCCAAAGTCTGGTTTCAATTGGATCTTGTTCCTGTGAAAAGAAAATAAATTTATAATAATTTAGCAAAAAAAAAAAAATCTTCTGGGGGGTCTGCATGAGAAACAGCTCGCGGGGTGGGCTTGGGGGGAGGAAGTCTCCCAGGAAGGAAGCATCTGGGGAGACAGAAGTGCCCTCAGCTGCATCTCGGCTCAGAGAAGATGAGGGCAGGTGGGGGGTGCACGGGCGGGGTGGACGGACCCATGCATGCTGCTCCCCTGAGAAGGCAGCAGCCCTGGGGACACAGTCCTCCACCACCCACCGTGTTCCTGGGATCCAGACTCGGCGACCAGCAACCTGCCGGTGACTCCCTGGGGGTCCCTAGGGCCCTCCCTGGCTGGCCGCTCACCGCCCAGCTCTTCATCCGCTCTGACCAAAGTCCTCTTTGGCAGGAGGGTGAGTCTTGCCTAACCTCCCCCTCCCCACCCTGGCTGCTGTCCCTGGAGCCCTCACATCCCGCATCCGGGGTGGTGGCACGTCTGTCACCCATCCTCCAGTCACCCTGCTCAGCCGTAGCATCCTTTCACCCATCGCCGGGGGCCTGGCTGCCTCTAGAGTCCTCCTTCCAAAATAACCTTTTGAGGAAACGCCTAGCAACCTCCCTTCTGCTGAGACATTCTGGAAACTTCCCACTGCTGGCAGGACAGAGACCACATGGGTAGCCCGGCCCTCAAGGCCTCTGTGATCACAGTGCCTCAGCTTCATATGTGCCACGGGCAGCGGACATCCTCCCACCAAAGAGCCATGTGGGCAAACCCAGAGGACAGCCCAGGGGGTCTGGGCCCTTGGCTGGCCGTGGGGAGGACTCAGCAAAGAAGGGAAGGGCAGAGGCTGGGCCACAGGCGCTGGTAGCACCCAGTTCTGAAGCCATGCCCTGCAGAACTTCTGGCGCAGGCACCGTGGCCTGGACTCAGGAGACCTGCTGGGAGGCGAGGTGGCAGGTGTCACTCCTTGCTCTCTCTAGAGACCCTGGTCTCCAGACCAACAAGGACCAACACTGATCTTGTTCAGTCTCCCAGTCGTGTCCAACTCTTTGCGACCCCATGGACTGCAACACACAGGCCTCCCTGTCCATCATCAACTCCCAGAGTTTGCCCAAGTTCATGTTCATTGCATTGGTGATGCCATCCAGCCACCTCATCCTCTGACATCTCTTCTCTTTCTGCCCTCAGTCTTTCCCAGCATCAGGGACTTTTCCAATGAGTCGTCTGTTCTCATCAGATGACCAAAATCCTGGAGTTTCAGCTTCATCATCAGTTCTCCAAGTGAATATTCAGGGTTGATCTCCCTTAAGATTGACTGGTTTAATCTCCTTGCCATCCAAGGGACTTTCAGGAGTCTTCTCCAGCACCACAGTTCACAGGCATCAATTCTTTGGTGCTCTGCCTTCTTTACGGTTCAGCTCTCACAACCGTACGTGACCACTGGGCAGACCATAGCCTTGACTATACGGACCTTTGTCGGCAGAGTAACGTCTCTGCTTTCCAGCACACTCTCTAGGTTTGTCATCACTTTCCTGCCAAGAAGCAATTGTCTTCTGGTTTCATGGCTGCAGCCACCATCTGTGGTGATTCCGGAGCCCAAGAAGAGGAAATCTGTTACTATTTCCATCTTTCCCCTTCTGTTTGCCATGCAGTAATGGGCCCAATGCCATGGTCTTAAGCCAGCTCTTTCACTCCCCTCCTTCACCCTCATCAGGAGGCTCTTCCCTCTGGTCTGGACACATGTAGACTCCATCTTCTCCTCCATCATCACAACCATCCGCCCATCCTCCCTGGTGGATCTTCCCTCCCCTGGCATGAGGAGCCTTCTCTCCAAAATGCAAATCTGATCATGTTGCCTCATTTGGGTGCTTTTGCCATTGCTGTTGGCTCTCGATGTCTTTGAAGAGTCTCCCAGATCAATGGGAAGGTTGGGAGAATGAGACACTGAACAGCCCTGTGCCTTAGCCTACATTAGATAGCTCATGTTTCTGTCCAGTCTGTCTCCTTCACCCCCTCGCTCCCAGTTTCTGTCCAGTCTGTCTCCTTCACCCCCTCGCTCCCATCCTTCCACGGAATGGATGTGACTTAGGGTGCACGCGGGATCCTGGAGGTTGCCACGACAGTCCCTGAGCCAGACCTTCGATGGGCCATTGCGTCACTCAGGCTGGCAGCTCTTGGGTTGTGCGTCCCCAGGCCACACACTGGTCCTCACATTTCCTGTGCAGTGAAATGGATTCCCGAGTCTGAGCTGAGGTGAGGCAGGATCCATCTCAATGGATCCACCACTCTCTAAGGCCCAGAAAAGAGATGCTGGCAGGCCTCTGTGGGTGATGGGGGACCAGTGTGGTGGTCGGCAGAATGACCGCATGACCAGCCACCTCGGGCTGCAATGTGATGGAGAGCGGGAGCAGCGACCCAGCCACAGGGCGAGACCTTCAGTGATGCTGTTGTCCATCCACGTGAATGCGCCCTGTTTCTGGTCCTCCTTTCCGAGAGAGATGCGAAAGAAGCCGCTCACCAGGTCAAAGGCTGCGTTCATTCTCTGTGTCTCCTGCATTGGTAGGCACGCACTTTACCCCTAGCGCCACCTGGGAAGCCCCCCACTTCCCACAATACTCTGACTTTGTTTCCGCTCACAATACACATCAAGATCATTTGTCAGCCATAACAATACCAACAGCAACAACATAATGACTGAAAAGACAGCAAGGGTACGGAGGTTCTTTTTATCCTTGTGGTTTATGCCAAGAACAATCAATCTTTCCATTTGCTCCCAGTCTACCTTGTGTCTTTCAGGAGAACCTTGAAGTGTTTCTCATACAGATTTTTGAACATTTTTGGCACGTTTTCCCAAGTATTTTATCTTTTAAATTATGATTATGATCTCTTGTATTTTATCTTTTTTATTATTTTATTTTTTATTATTACTGTAGTCTTCAGTTGCGTTTTTTCTTCTAATTTTTGTCTGTATGTAAGGTGGTGTTGAAGAAGATTTTTGAGAGTCCCTTGGACTGCAAAGAGATCCAATCAGTCCATTCCAAAGGAGATTGGTGCTGGGTGTTCTTTGGAAGGAATGAGGCTAAAGCTGAAGCTCCAGTACTTTGGCCACCTCATGCGAAGAGTTGACTCATTGGAAAAGACCCTGATGCTGGGAGGGATTGGGGGCAGGAGGAAAAGGGGATGATAGAGGATGAGATGGCTGGATGGCATCACAGACTCGATGGACGTGAGTTTGAGTGAACTCCAGGGGTAGGTGACGGACAGGGAGGCCTGGCGTGCTGCGATTCATGGGGTCACAAAGAGTTTGACATGACTGAACAACTGAACTGAACTGAACTGAAGAAGTGTATTCACTGGAAGGACTGATGCGGAAGCTAAAGCTTCAATATTTTGGCCACCTGATGTGAAAAGCCAACTCACTGGAAGACTCTGATGCTGGGGATAGCATCACTGACTCAATGGACATGAATTTGAGCAAACTCTGGCAGTTAGTGGACAGAGGAGCCTGGTGTGCTGCAGTCCCTGGGGTTGCAAGGAGTCAGACACAACTGAATAAGCAGTGTATTACTCTCGCCTGACACCCTGATGAATCGCCGTTTGCTATTAGGATTCATTGTATCATCAATGCCCTGGAGTTGTCCAGGTTGCACTCTCATCATCTATAAACAGAGATGGCTTTATTGCTTCTTTTCTGTTTCCTAAGCTTCTGAATGCTTTTCCAGTCTGACGATGCCGATGTGGCATGCCGCTTTACCGCCCTGCCAGGCTGCCATGCTGCTGGAGGCCACTCCTCTGTTTCCTCTGACTCTAGGGAACATGCATCCAGCTTCTGTCTATTAAGCAGATTGCTGGATTTGAGGGCTGATCATATATATCTCATTGGTGAATATCAACACCATATTTTATAAAAATTGTTTTACAGTTGTTTTTCTTCTTCTGTGTCTGGGACAATGTTAGTAGTAAAGGAACTCTCTGGACTTTGAAGGTTTGGTGAGATTCCCTATGAAACCGCCTGGGTGGGCTTCGAGCCCTCTGGGTTTGGTTCTTAGATAATACTTTATGGAACGATCGATATAAACTTTCTGTCTCTGCAAGGGTTAATTATGATAAATTATGTTTTTCCTGGGAAGTTTTCACTACTTTGAACTTCTCAAATGTGTCTGTACAGTTTTGCCTCAGTTTCATGCTTTTAAAAAATTCTTGTATTTCAGTGGTTATTTCATCCCTGTCATTTCTTATTTTGTGTTTGCGTTTTCCTCCTTTTTCGTGATTAGTTTCACTTGTGGTTTTCTTTTTTTCCCAAGTAATTGACATTTCAATTTCATTATTAGTTCCATTGTTTTTGGTTTTTCCAATTATTGACAATTAATTTTGGCTTTTTCCTTTATTGTTTCCTTCTTCCTGCTTGCCATTACTTTCTTGTTCTGACTTAACTGGGTAGAATGTTTCATCTATTTATTTTCATTGTTTTATTTTTCAACAGTTTAGGCCTTGCACTGTGAACTTTCTTCTGAGCACTAATTTAATTTATCCCATCAATTTCATTGTAGCTTTTCCATTACCATCTTTTTGAAAGAAGTTCTATAATTTAGATTTGTTCTCAGCCTTTCACCCTTGAGTGTTTAATTGACAGGTTTTTCTAGTTGTCTGGTAGAAGGGCCTTTTTGGAATTAATGTTGAGTTTTGTTTCATTATAAACAGAAAACAGTGTGCGTTCACTGTTTTCTGGGATTTCCTGAGCTTTCCCTTTGTGGCCTGAATTTCAAGAACGTTTTGCGTGGACTGGCTTCCTCTGGCGCAGAGCTCAGGCTTCCGTGTGTCCTCCCTGGGCCTGCTGCTGCGGCTTCCTGCCGCTCCATCAATTCACTGCTGCTCCCTGGACCCCTCTCTCTGTGAGAAGTGCGGGCTAATGCCTCTGACTCTTAGGTGTTCTTGTCTCTTTCTGTTGCCTCCACTATAGTGACTGTTTATCAGCCCTGTTGCAACATTTGGGACATAGGTATCAACATTTAGTTTTTATCCTGAATCATAGCCTTCAGCACCGCACACTGCCATTCTCATCTCATTTAATGCTATTTCACCCAGAGCCTGCCTTGTCATCTATCAAGAGCACAAATCCTGCTTTCCGTCTGTTTGCGTGTTCTCTTATGCTTTTAGCTTTTCGGAATCACTGCATTTTGGGCGTGTCTTTTACACACGGCCTGGAATTGGACTTGACTTTTTGAACTTAATACGTTTTCCTTCTAATTAGTGACTTATTTGCATACTCAGTCGCTTCAGTCGTGTTCAACTCTTCGTGACCCCATGGACTGCAGTTCACCAGGCTCCTCTGTCCGTGGGATTTCCAGGGCAAGAATACTGGAGTGGGTTGCCATTCCCTCCTCCAGAGGATCTTCCTGACTCAAGGATTGAACAAATGTCTCCTGCAGCTCCTGCATTGGCAGGCAGGTTCTTTACTTCTGTGCCACCTGGGAAGCCCAGTTAGTGAGTTTGGCTTTTAACTTATTGCTGTGACTGAGCTCTCCAACTCAGTCACATTATTTAATGTATTTTGCCATATTATATATATTTATTTGAGCTCTTTTGCCATACTATTTTATTTTTTCTTTTTGCTTTCGTTATTTATTTGGAATTAGACAAGCTTGTACTTTGCATTTAATTTTGTGAGTGGCTTTATATTTAAGTATTTATAATATTTGTATTTATGTGGCTCAACTGGTAAAGAATCCACTTACAATTCAGGAGATCTGGGTTCAATTCCTGGGTAGGGAAGATCCCCTGGAGAAGGGAAAAGCTACCCACTCTAGTATTCTGGCCTGGCGATTTCCATAGACTGTGTCCATGGGGTCGCAAAGAGTCAGACATTACTGAGCCACTTTCACTTTATATTTAAGTATTTATAATATTTGTGTTTATAGGTTATATCCCTTCATATAAAGTCCTTAGTCCTGTGCTCCTTTACTTATTTAAGGCCTCTACTAGCCGGTTTGTCTGAAGCTTCCCAGGTGGCACAGCTGTAAAGAACCTGCTCGCAAATGCAGGAGACGCAGGAGACATGGGTTTGATCCCTGAGTCAGGAAGATCCCCTGGAGGAGAGAATAGCAACCCACTCCAGGATTCCTGCCTGGGAAATCCCATGAACAGAGGAGCCTGGTGGGCTGCAGTCCATGGGGCTGGGAAGAGCTGGGCATGACTGAGTGACTAAACGCTCTGAAAATGTCTTTGAAAACATTGTCTACATTCCAAACTCTACAGAAATCTTGTGCAGTTCAACACATCCTGTGCTTACTGAAGTTCTGACACATTTTCTCTCTTTTCTCCCTGGAAGCCAGTTGCATCTTAAATCTTACTACCAAATGCTACCTGCTCTGTCTTTCTCCCTCCATTTGCCTCTCTCTATTTCAGCTTGGATATTTTCTTCTGCTCTTAAATCCTCTAATTCTTTCTTTAGCTGTATCTAATCCAGTAAATTTTCCACTGCATTCTTGGGTTGATTGTATTTTAGCACTTGTACAATCTCCACATTTAAAAATTTAAGTTCTTTGTGGAAATTTTCCTGCTTGTCTTCTATTCATTTAAATATACTCAGGATAATTATCTTAGAGTGTCTGTCCGAAAACTCCGTCGTCTTGAGTTCCCATGGCATTCATTCCCTTTGTCTGTTGTCTTATTTGGTTTAGATTTTTTCCTTGTCTTCTCATCAGTCAGTTCAGTCGCTCAGTCGTGTCCGACTCTTTGCAACCCCATGAATCGCAGCACGCCAGGCCTCCCTGTCCATCACCAACTCCTGGAGTTCACTCAGACTCACGTCCATCGAGTCCGTGATGCCATCCAGCCATCTCATCCTCGGTCGTCCCCTTCTCCTCCTGCCCCCAATCTCTCCCAGGATCAGAGTCTTTTCCAATCAGTCAACCCTTCGCATGAGGTGGCCAGAGTACTGGAGCTTCAGCTTTAGCATCATTCCTTCCAAAGAAATCCCAGGGCTGATCTCCTCCAGAATGGACTGGTTGGATCTCCTTGCAGTCCAAGGGACTCTCAAGAGTCTTCTCCAACACCACAGTTCAAAAGCATCAATTCTTCGGCGCTCAGCCTTCTTCACAGTCCAACTCTCACATCCATACATGACCGCAGGAAAAACCATAGCCTTGACTAGATGGACCTTAGTCGGCAAAGTAATGTCTTTGCTTTTTAATATGCTGTCTAGGTTGGTCATAACTTTTCTTCCAAGGAGTAAGTGTCTTTTAATTTCATGGCTGCAGTCACCATCTGCAGTGATTTTGGAGCCCAAAAATAAAGTCTGACACTGTTTCCACTGTTTCCCCATCTATTTCCCATGAAGTGATGGGACCAGATGCCATGATCTTTGTTTTCTGAAAGTTGAGCTTTAAGCCAACTTTTTTGCTCTCCTCTTTCACTTTCATCAAGAGGCTTTTTAGTTCCTCTTCACTTTCTGCCATAGGGTGGTGTCATCTGCATATCTGAGGTTCTTGATATTTCTCCCGGCAATCTTGATTCCAGCTTGTGTTTCTTCCAGCCCAGCGTTTCTCATGATGCACTCTGCATAGAAGTTAAATAAGCAGGGTGACAATATACAGCCTTGATGTACTCCTTTTCCTATTTGGAACCACTCTGTTGTTCCATGTCCAGTTCTAGCTATTGCTTCCTGACCTGCATACAGATTTCTCAAGAGGCAGGTCAGGTGGTCTGGTATTCCCATCTCTTTCAGAATTTTCCACAGTTTATTGTGATCCACACAGTCAAAGGCTTTGGCATAGTCGATAAAGCAGAAATCGATGTTTTTCTGGAACTCTCTTGCTTTTTCGATGATCCAGTGGATGTTGGCAATTTGATCTCTGGTTCCTCTGCCTTTTCTAAAACCAGCTTGAACATCAGGAAGTTCACGGTTCACATATTGCTGAAGACTGGCTTGGAGAATTTTGAGCGTTACTTTATTAGCATGTGAGATGAGTGCAATTGTGCCGTAGTTTGAGTATTCTTTGGCATTGCCTTTCTTTGGGATTGGAATGAAAACTGACCTTTTCCAGTCCTGCGGCCACTGCTGAGTTTTCCAAATTTGCTGGCATACTGAGTGCAGCACTTTCACAGCATCATCTTTCAGGATTTGAAACAGCTCCACTGGAATTCCATCACCTCCACTAGCTTTGTTCATAGTGATGCTTTCTAAGGCCCACTTGACTTCACATTCCAAGATGTCTGGCTCTAGATTAGTGATCACATCATCATGATTATCTGGGTCGTGAAGATCTTTTTTGTACAGTTCTTCTGTGTATTCTTGCCACCTCTTCTTAATATCTTCTGCTTCTGTTAGGTCCAGACCATTTCTCTCCTTTATCAAGCCCATCTTTGCATGAAATGTTCCCTTGGTATCTCTAATTTTCTTGAAGAGATCTCTAATCTTTCCCATTCTGTTCTTTTCCTCTATTTCTTTGCACTGATTGCTGAAGAAAGCTTTCTTATCTCTTCTCGCTATTCTTTGGAACTGTACATTCAGATGCTTATATCTTTTCTTTTCTCCTTTGCTTTTCACCTCTCTTCTTTTCACAGCTATTTGTAAGGCCTCCCCATACAGCCATTTTGCTTTTTTGCATTTCTTTTCCATGGGGATGGTCTTGATCCCTGTCTCCTGTACAATGTCACAAACCTTAGTCCATAGTTCATCAGGCACTCTATCTATCAGATCTAGGCCCTTAAATCTATTTCTCACTTCCACTGTATAATCATAAGGGATTTGATTTAGGTCATACCTGAATGGTCTAGTGGTTTTCCCTACTTTCTTCAATTTAAGTCTGAATTTGGCAATAAGGAGTTCATGATCTGAGCCACAGTCAGCTCCTGGTCTTGTTTTTGTTGACTGTATAGAGCTTCTCCATCTTTGGCTGCAAAGAATATAATCAGTCTGATTTCGGTATTGACCATCTGGTGATGTCCATGTGTAGAGTCTTCTCTTGTGTTGTTGGAAGAGGGTGTTTGCTATGACCAGTGCATTTTCTTGGCAAAACTCTATTAGTCTTTGCCCTGCTTCATTCCGCATTCCAAGGCCAAATTTGCCTATAAGATGTAGGTGTTGCAAGAGGGCATCAGAGGGCAGACACACTGAAACCATACTCACAGAAAGCTAGTCAATCTAATCACACTAGGACCACACTTGTCTTCTCATAAGGCTGGTTCTTTTTTCACCAAGTGCCAGATATGATGTACAGAGAACTGTAGAGATAATTGAGGTGTGGGATGATATTACATTTCTCCAGAGGGAATTGACATCTGTTTCTGAAAGGTGGCTACAGACTTTGGTAATCCCAGATGACCTTAATCTGATCAGAATTTGAGGGGAAGTTGAGTGCTGTCTGCGCAAGAATTATCTATTTTTGGCTCACCCATTCTCTGTAATCTTCAGATATCCCAAGAACTCTCTCCTTGGCAGATTCCAATTTTCCCCTTATTCCTGTGAATCTAAAGCACTGCTCAGCTTCTCACCCCTTTTTAAAATAAATCTGGAATGGATACATGGCAAGCTGGGCTTGCTGAAGTTTTTTTATTTTCCTGGATCGTTGCCTTTTAATGTTTCTTTGCTTTGTTAGCTATTTGATGTCTTCCAAAAGATTTCTTTGGTTCAGCTTTTCTAGCTTTCCTCAGCTGAAAAGTTGGCAGGAATTACCTATCCTATCATTCTTAGAAGTGGAACTTTTGGATATTTTCATACGATTAGGTATTTTTCTCCTAATACTATTAAGAGAAGTATAAGGAGGAAATTACTATTAGGTAAATTTTCTCCAGTAAACATGTATTTATGTTATAGTCATTGACAATTAAGTATTAGAAATCAAGATAGATGTGGAGGCATCTATCAAAGGACTGGGGGTGAGAGTCCCTGCTCACTGCACTCTGCATTTCATTAAAGAAGTAAACTTGTTGATGTGTGAGAAGCCTTTTGTTCTCCACTCCATCAGGCTCTCTACCCATTAGTCTTGCAGGAAGAAAAGAGAATGGCTGAGAAACTAAGATGTTGACGGAATGTACACTTGGATGCTCCGTCAGCCAGATGTCTGTACTTGCCCTAAAATATGTCAAAACCTAATGACTTTCTGGAAACCAGTCCACTGTTTGTAAACAGGAAAGTCACCTGCATTGTTTTCAGAAGGAAATATTCTGAGTACTTCTTTCCATCTATCTTGAGCTTTCACCTCCTTTTTATTTGACTTACTTTCTCCTCCTCAGCTTTTGGATCAGTTGAAAAGCCAGTATAAGTTTACAATGGCAATAGCATATAACATTGTGATATTTTGCAACTTGAAGCCAAGTTAAACATATGGCCGTTTTACTGTTATACTGTTGAAGACCTTTTTCTGGAATGTCTTTTATTCATTTCTAGGCAGATCTAATTATAGATGGAGTTTTAGCTTGCATGTGGAGCACATGATTCGCTGTGTCTGAACAAGCAAGAAGTGGACACTCTCTCCCGTGGGAGCAGCAGGTCCTTTGGTTGCCCTAGAATATTTTTACATAGGCTCCTCCTCCAGCAGTATTTGTCATTCTCTTGGGCTTCCGGATATCTTACTTACAATGCATTTCTATTTTGACAGGACTTAATCTGCATAATCTACTGTGCAAAATTAAACCGACGATCTTCATGCAAGATCTTGGGTTTGCAAGGAGAGTTTGCCTGTTGGATGCCCAAATAACTACTGACAGCATGCTCCCCACTTTGCCTTCTGTCCATCCAGGTCACCAGTGACCTCTGTAACAAGCCATGCTGTAATCTTTTATTGGGCACCTATTGTATGTTTATTCCAGTGCTGGGTCCTCTAGAGGCAATAAAATTGGAATAAACCATGGTTCTTGCACCTATCTAAAGAGAGAGGTCATACAGAATAGTGTGGAGGTGCTGAGCCCAGTGTTTATGGGGTGCTTTATGCAGGTAACCAGCCCCCCTAAGCTTCATTTGTAATAATACCCACACCATAGCATTGTTTAGGGAATTAATAAGGTGAAAGTGAAAGTTACTCAGTCATGTCTGACTCTTTGCAAGCCCATGGACTATACAGTCCATGGAATTCTCCAGGCCAGAATACTGGAGTGGGTAGCATTTCCCTTCTCCAGGGGATATTCCCAACCCAGGGATCGAACCCAGATCTCCACACTTCATTCAGATTCTTTACCAGCTGAGCCACAAGGGAAGCCCTTAAATAAGGTAATAGGTGATAATAAACTTTGTTCATTTTCTAGCTCATGGAAGTCTCCAAGATACCTGTGTGTATATATATATATATATATATATGTATATATGTTACTGACTCAGAATCATTGTATTATTGGTAAGCACTTTTGATTACTAGTCTCATTATCTCTCTTTTTTCTGCTTAAGTTTTCTAGTCTCTTTTATCCCCAGTTTTACTAACATCATTGACGTATAGCATTGTATTAATGTGTACAATGTTCTATTGTGAAATGGTAACCATGATAAGTTTAGCTAATGTCTATGACCTCACACAGTTATGAATCTTTTTGCAATGATGAAAACTTTTAAGATCTACTGTCTAAGTAACTTTCAGATATACAGTTATTGTTAACACAATAGTGTTAACCACAGTCACCAAGCCCTTCTAAGGACTTAGTTATCTAGGACTTAGTTATCTTACAACTGAAAGTTTGTACCTTTTGACCACCTTCCCCACCTCTGGCAATCGCAAATGTCTTCTCTGTTCCTTTTTGTTTTTGATGTGGTTAATTTTTTAAAGTCTTTACTGAATTTTTGCTTCTCAGTTCAGTTCAGTCGCTTAGTCCAGTTCAGTCGCTCAGTCGTGTCCAACTCTTTGCGACCCCATGAACTGCAGTACACCAGGCCTCCCTGTCCATCACCAACTCCTGGAGTCCACCCAAACCCATGTCCATTGAGTTGGTGATGCCATCCAACCATCTCATCCTCTGTTGTCCCCTTCTCCTCCTGCCCTCAATCTTTCCCAGCATCAGGGTCTTTTCAAATGAGTCAGCTCTTCGCATCAGGTGGCCAAAGTATTGGAGTTTCAGGTTCAACATCAGTCCTTCCAATGAACACCCAGGACTGATCTCCTTTAGGATAGACTGGTTGGGTCTCCTTGCAGTTCAAGGGACTCTCAAGAGTCTTCTTCAACACCACAGTTCAAAAGCATCACTTCTTTGGCGCTCACCTTTCTTCACATTCCAACTCTCACATCCATACATGACTACTGGAAAAACCATAGCCTTGACTACATGGACCTTTGTTGACAAAGTAATGTCTCTGCTTTTTAATATGTTGTCTAGGTTGGTCATAACTTTCCTTCCAAGGAGCAAGTGGCTTTTAATTCCATGGCTACAGCCACCACCACCCGCAGTGATTTTGGAGCCCAGAAAAATAAAGTCAGCCACTGTTTCTACTGTTTCTCCATCTATTTCCCATGAAGTGATGGGCCCAGATGCCATGATCTTAGTTTTCTGAATGTTGAACTTTAAGCTGACTTTTCCACTCTCTTCTTTCACTTTCATCAAGAGGCTCTTTAGTCCTTCTTCACTTTCTGCCATAAGGGTGGTGTCATCTGCATATCTGAGGTTATTGGTATCTCTCCCGGCAATCTTGATTCCAGGTTGTGATTCATCCAGCCCAGCATTTCTCATGATGTACTCTGCATAGAAGTTAAATAAACAGGGTGACAATATACAACCTTGAGGTACTCCTTTTCCTATTTGGAATCAGTCTGCTCCATGTCCAGTTCTAACTGTTGCTTCCTGACCTGCATACAGGTTTCTCAAGAGGCAGTCAGGTGGTCTGGTATTCCCATCTCTTTCAGAATTTTCCACAGTTTATTGTGATCCTTCTTCTTTTTTTTTAATATTTTTGCTTCTATTTTATGTTTTTATTTTTTGGCTTTGTCTTCTTTGTTGACCATTAGTCATGTGGGATCTAAACTCCTTGACTAGGGGTTGAACCCTCACCCCTGCACTGCAAGGCAGTCTTAACCACTGGGCTGCCAGAGAAGAGAAGTCCCCCTCTTCCCTGTTTCTGTGAGGTTTTTTTCCCCCTTTTTTAGATTCCACATATAAGTGAGATCCTGTGGTATCTGTCTTTGACTTGTTTCACTTAGTGCAATGCCCTCAAGCTCATCCATGTTGCAAATGGCAGAGTCCCTTCCTTTTTATGTCTGGACAATATCGCACCGGAGGGGCACGCCACGTGTTTACCCATCTGTCCCTCCATGGACAGTTAGTTTGCTTCTCCGTCTTGGCTTCTGTGAATACTGCTGCTGAGTCACAGATGTGATCTCGGCGCGGTTCTTGTCAGTGGAGGCGGGGGGAGGAGGCAGATGAGCAAACAGCAGCACCGGAAGTCTGGGGTGAGGAGCCGCACCAACGGCGGAGCTCCGGGGAGCTCCGGGCGGAGGGAGAGGGTCAGGAGGCCGCAGAGCTCTGCACCGAGGTTCCGCGGGAGGACGCTCTTCCTGAGAGAGGAGCCGGCCTTCCCTCCGCAGCCTCTTCCCTAAGGTCCTTGTCCGCGCGGTTTCCTCCCTCTCCTGCGCCCCTCCCTCCTCTCGGCCTACCTGCCTGAACCACCTCCCTGCCCAACACTGGTTGCGTCTGGAGGAAGGAGGTGGACAAAGAGAGGTCGTAAGTGACGCTCGTGGGCAGGATGACACCTGCGCTGTGATCTCAGCGAAGCATGAGCGTGACTTTGGGTGGTGGTCAGCCCACAGGCTGAGTCCTCACCAGCCCCTGAAGGCGGAGCTGCCGCTGGATGGGAGGGCGTGGGTGGGCGGCCTGCGGAGAAGATGGAGCATCTACGGAAGGCCAGTTATTTTTTTTTTTAATTGTTTACTCTTCTCTGAAGTATAGTTGATTTACGATACTGTATAAGTTTCAAGTATACAGCAAAACGATTCAGTTATACACACACACACACATATATTAATTTTCAAATTATTTCCCATTGCAGGTTATTCTAAGACACTGAATATAGTAAAGCTATACAGTAGGTCTTTGTTGTTTATTTTATACATGCACATGTGCATGCTAACTGCCTCTTTGTGACCCTGTGGACTGCAGCCTGCTGAGCTCCCCTGTCCATGGGATTCTCCAGGCAGGAATGCTTGAGTGGGCTGCCCTGCTCTTCTCTGGGGCTCTCTCCTACCCAGGGATGGAGCCCGCCCCTCTTCAGCCTCCTGCACTGGCGGGCGGGGTCTTCGCTGCTAATGCCGCCTGGGAAGCCTTATTTTATGCACAGCAGTGTATACATGTTAATTCCTAATTCATCCCTCCCCCTTTCCCCTTTGAAAACCAAAATTTATTTTCTATGTGAGTCTGTTTTTTTAAATTACTTCATTTCTATCATTTTTTTTTAGATTCCTCATATAAGCATTATCATATGATATTTGTCTTTCTCTGAAGGCCAGATGTCCTTCAGGGCTGGGGAAGAATGTGATTCTTTATAGCTTTGCTTGGGGCTGAATACAGCCAGACTTGTGTAGGTCAAGAATATTTTTGGGAGGAGGTGCTAAAAACTTGGTTTTGTCCCAAAACTATTTTTAAAAATTGGTCAAAATTATTTGGGGGACGGAGTATCTATCTTTTGAACATATCAGATATGATCATTTAAAAACAAACTCATTTGTATAACTTTTAATGTTCTTAGGCCAATGAAGAAATTCTTGACTTCTAAGTGTTATACATACTTTTACTTTGAAATTCTTCCCATATCCATACTGCCAACACATGCACACAATTTTTTTCTACTAGCCTCAAAATTTTCTGAAAATGACTACTCCTAAGCACTATCTAATTTACAAATTGATTTGTACACCTTTCTACATTTTATCTTTCACGGTATATGGCTTATTGTCTGAGGCTTTGAAACTCTCCAGTTCCTGGAAAACTGGAAAAACCAAGGCTCGCATTTTCACAGCTCCAATTTTAAATTGCTGAACTGTGTGAGTTTGGCTTAATCGCACTAAACATTTAGGAAAACTAGAGAAGAACTAAAAGTATCAAAAACCTAACGTGTCAGGTAGATTGAGCTTTCTAAGTGAGCAGTTCCCCTTCCTTCACGCACGTAGAGACTAGGCATCTTGTGCTTGGTGTCTATCTGGGCTGCCGCCTCGGCCCGCAGACGTCGTGTGTGTATCAGGAAAAGCAGAGGCAGGGGCCTTTGGCTGGAGGCCCGCGGTGGGCAGACGGCTGCTGCGCTGGGGAGGCGGCTCGTGGCACCCTCCTGCATCCGGGTGAGCCTGGCCTGCATCCTGCCTTATGTGCGGAAATGCCAGCTTGCTGTATGTTTCCCAGTGTTTGGAATCGTAATCCCTTCAGGAAGGAAGTTTCTACTTAGATGCCACACCAAGTGTGCATGGTAGAAATAAATCACGTTATTTGGAGCAGGTGGTATTGCAAAGGGAAAAAAGCAGGAAGAGGTGATCCGAGTCTTGGTTTGAAAATTTAGGGAGTGTTGAGCAAGATTCCGTGCTGACTGGGCCTTGATCTCCTCCTCCCAGTGTGAGCGGGGTGAGCCCACGAGGCCATCCAGCTTGAGGGGCAGCTGGACGAGAATAGTGAAGTGAAAGTGAACAGTGAAATAGTGGATAGTGAAGTGGCCAGTCACGTCCGACTCGGTCCGATCCCACGGACTCTAGCCCACCAGGCTCCTCTGTCCGTGGAATTCTCCAGGCCAGAATACTGGAGCAGGTTGCCATGCCGCCCTCCAGGGATGAGACTAAATCTCTGCAAATTCCGTTGCAGCCAGCCTCTGTGGCGTTCTTGCAAATGTTTCTAAGTAGAAAGCAAACATGAATGCCTCCGAGTTACCAAAGAGTGTGTGCCTCTCACCTCCATCCCATAAATAGGACTAGAAAATAAAGTAGGAGAAAACCAAGTCTCCAGAAATAGCTGCTAATAAAGCATCACAGGGCAGGGAAGGGTCGAGAGGCTCTGCCTGAGGTGCGGGGGGCACTCCTGCCCTCTGCAGTGGGGGGTCCGATTCCAGTGCAGAAGGGGGATGTGTTACTAATACAGCCCCACTGCCCCGTCCCACCGGTGGTAGCTCCACGCAGGGAGAGCTGAGGTGTAGGGCAGGTGTAGTAAGGCGTAGGTGACTCATCACCCCATCGTCCCCTCCTCCCTGATTCAACTGGAAGGAGAGAGCAGCTCCGACCAGCAACGCTGTGTCTCACAAAAAGAAGAGAGCTGCAGGTGGTGTCTCCCCGCCTGCAGAGGGCAGGGGGCTCATCCTGCAGGCGTGAGGCTAAGCATGAGGGGGCACGGGCCAGGAGTGGGTGCAGGATTGCGCCCCCTGCGTCTGGACCAGGCATCCGACAGAACACCTACAGAGCGCCCCAGATTCTGGAGCGCGTTCAGACGCTCTGATGGTACTCTCCCCCCTTCCCAGTCTGTTGGAGCCGGGTAAACCCCTCTCCAGTATTGCAACTGCTCAGGGCTGAGCATCGCCAGCGTTGCACATGAAAGCAACTGTTTAAAAGGTGCAGGAAGGCGAAGGCACCGACAGGACACTCCAAATCTCATTCCTGCGTGACCCCAAACCTACTCCAGGGCTATTAAAAATCCCAAATGGAAGGGCCTGATACAGAATGACAGGTAGATACTGATCATAAAGAGTTAGAGATGAGCTGAAAAGGTGCAAATACGATTATAAAATTGGATGACAGATACCCAGAATTTCTTTAATGTAGCTCATCACATCAACAGCCTAAAAAAAGAAAAACCACATGCTTGGGAGCATCCGGAGATATAGAGAAAGCACTTAACAAAATCTAACACCAGGTGCCTCAGTGGTAAAGGGCCTGCCTGCCGATGTGGGAGACGTGGGTTCGATACCTGGGTCGGGAGGGTCCCCCGGAGGAGGGCACGGCAACTGATCCAGTATTCTCGTCTGGGAAATCCCGTGGCCTGCAGAGCCTGGTGGCTTACAGACCTGGAGTTGCAGAGAGTCAGACACGATTTAGTGACTAAAGCAACAACAACAACACGCGTCCATGCTGAAAACTCCCAGTAACCAGGCCAAGAGGGGAGTTGCTCAGCTTGGTAAAGAATGCCTAAAAAAGCTACCAGAACACTTCACAGTAATTTTACCACTAAAATTGGAAGCAGGGCCAGTGTTCCCTCTTCCCACTTCTTTTCAAAATTGTACTTCAAGTCTAAACTAATGCAGTAACACACGCGCTCACAAGGAAATGAAAAAAATGAAATTGTCTTTGTTAACAGATGATATGATTGTCAATATAGAAAATTCATAAGAATTTAGCACAAACTGTTAGAATTCCGTGACCTGAGTAACGCTGCAGAATGCCCGTTAATAAGCAGAAGTCAACCGCTTTCCTATAGACCAGCAGTGAACAAGTGGAATTTGAAATTAAAAATACAGCAGCATTTGTATTGGCACTGCCCGCACCCCGTGAATGCTTGGCATAAACCTGACAAAGCGGGTGTGAGATGTGCGGGAGGGCAACTGCAGCTCTCTGATGAAGGAATCCGCACGCCTGAGGAAGTGGAGATCAGTTACCGGGCTTTGTGATGACACACTGCTGGGCACTCTCCCTTTAAAGAATGAAGGTTGCTTCGTCAGGCATTGGAGCTGCTTGTGGGTCCATTTAATCCATATAACCTTTGTTGGGGAGGATCTCAATTAGCCTTCACCCCCAAGATGTTCAACAAGTTCTATCCACTTTGGTGGATCAGAACTCAAACATTCCTAATCCTCTGAGTTTTCTGCCTCCAGAATATGTTTGCCTGCCTCGTGGGGTTTTATTCTGCATATAAGAAGCTTAATGCAAGAGGCCTAAGTGGACACCTTTGAGGTTTGCAGCTCTTTCTCTGTGCATCTTTTTTTCTCTCTGGTTCTCTGCCCAGCAGACTCTGCTTGCTCGGACTTCTGGAGCTCGGATCTCTTTCTCACCACTGCAGCAAGACTGCCCCTCTGTCCCTGTACCGCAGACCAGAAAGTGCCTTCAGCCATCTATTCAGAGAGGCGATAAGGCTCGCTGCTCATATTTAGTCCCCTTCTTTCACAGATGACAGTCCTGAGTCCAATGTCCAAAATAAGGTGTTTTTGTTTTTCTGTATTTGTTTAGCTTTTACCTGAAGGGAAAGACTCCTTCTTGTGATGATATCACAGCTGGAAGTGAGACTCCCTCACAGTATCCTGAAGTTCAGGCTGAGATTTTCCCTCTTTCTAAAACATTTGGGGAAAAAATATGGATTAAAACTCTTCATAAATTGCTTCTGGAAGAAAATATCCCTCACCTTCTCTTATCCCTACTTTCAAATTTCCCTCACCTCTCATCCCTACTTTCAAATTCAGCTTAAAATTAGTTACTTTTTTGTTCAATACGCTTCATAAAATAAGTCTTAACTCGCCCTCTTTTTCTGGATCTTGGTTCTGAAGACTCAGCAAGAGAAACAAAGCCATTTGTGCTGACATGCGGGCTAGTCACAGAAGTGGGCCCAGATTACATAGAATGAATATTAATTTTTCTTGGTAGAGTGGGAAAAAATTAAAATGAGAAACTGCAGTTCGTATTTAGTACTGATCTTAGAGAAGGAAATGGCAACCCACTCCAGTGTTCTTGTCTGGAGAATCCCATGGACAGGGTACCCTGGAAGGCTACACAGTCCATGGGGTCACAAAGAGCCAAACATGACTGAAGTAATTTAGCATGAACTAATCTTTCATAAATAATCTACTACCGAGGCTATGTATCTCAATGCAGAACAATGGTGATGCGCGTTTATGATGGAAACTTTAGCATGTGAGAGACAGAGCCGGCAGGTACTGCTTCAGCCGTAGGTGGTAGGGACGTCTGTGTTCTGGGGAGACTCGTTCTCCCAGGAGGGCTCCACTGCCCGGGGAGACACGGGCCTCGCTGGAAGGCAGAGCTGTCCCGTGTGGAATTCCCGATGTCCTGCAGGAGACAATGCGGTGACTGTCCCGCGAGGACTCTCGTCTCCTCCCAGCGAGTCTATGATACGCACGTGTTTGCACCATAGTTAGAGTGGGGGAGGGGCTGGGGATGAAACTTCTTCTCATTCTAGCAGCATCTTTCTCAGAAGCTGCGCACACAGGAAGGCACAGTGGAATGACTCAGGTGACCTCAAGTTCTTGGTGATGTTGCTGGCCAAAATCTTGGCTTTCTCTGCCCACCCAATAAAACACACAGAGACACAATTTGGAGGTAACAGAAAGGTGGCTTTCAATCTCAGCTGATGGAGAGGGGGGCAGAGCAGTAAGGTCCTGCCTCAAGAACTGCGCCCCTCCTCCGAGGAGGCTAGGGGTTTATATATGACGAGGGCTGACAGTCAGGGTCAGTGACGAGGAACAAAGGTGCTACGGTCTTGTCAAAAACAGCCACAGGCTGGTGTCAGTAACCCAGTAATGGAGTCCGGCAGGTCGGCGGCTCTGTGGCCTTCCTTCTGGTGTGTAACACGGTGAAGGAAGTGTTCTGAGGGTTAGCAAAGGGCGGCGGAGCGAGACAGAGCTCCTGCGGCGTTAGGGGGCGGAAAAGCAAACTTGGGTCCAGACATGCAGAGACAGGAGCAGGTAAAGTGAAAAAGCTGGGGAAGCTCAGGCCTGCTCACTGTGCCCTTCATCGTCTTTGTTCTTGGGAAGGGGGAAGAAGCAGCTCATTCCTCTTCCTCCTTTTCACTGGGACAGCAGGGAAACCCCTAGAGCTTTTGGGGCACACAGACCAAAGCCACTGGCCTGGTGCAGCCCCATCTTTGTGCAAACAGGGCCCTGAGCAGGGAGGGATGTGCCTGAACCCATGGTGATCAGTGACGGGACCGACACTGACTCTGTTGCTGGTCCTTTGAGCAGAGCCCCTGTGCGCTCACCATGCTGGTTACAGCCCTTGATCTGCCGCTGAGCAAGGTGGGGTAGGGGCGCCTGGAGGATGCTAGGGGCTCAGAGGCAGGAGGCTGTGTGCCTTGCTCTTCCTTCTCTTCACCAGCATTCACTGAGCACCTCGGCGTCTGTGCGACACTCGGCACAGAGGACACAGCAATGCAGAACCTTGGGGAGCATAAACTCCAGGAGAGACAGCTCATGCTGTCGTGAGTGTGACGATCCTTGTGCACAATCATGGACTTCCCTGGTGGCTGAGATGGGAGAGCGTCTGGCTGCGGTGCAGGAGACCCGGGCTCCATCCTGGGTCTGGGAGGTCCCCCGAGAAGGGAATGGCTACCCACTCCAGTCTTCTTGCCTGGAGAATCCCATGGACAGAGGGGTTGCAAAGAGTCAGACACATCTGAGAAATTAACACACACACACAATCCCACGACTCAGCTTTCACCACGTCCTAGCGCTCTCCTTTGTGGGGGTATGGATACAGCTGAGATTCAGTTCAGGAAGGACGGCCTATCCTTGGAATCTCAAGTGAGACCCCTGGAGGCTGCAGCTTCAGTGGCCGCCACGATGCCACGGCTGGGACAGATGCGCCTGGGGTGCCTGCCTGGCTCTGCGGGTCTCTGGCCCCCGACACGTTTTGCCTCGTTTCTGGATGTTTTCCAGCCTGACCTTCTCTCCACCTCGGTGCACATCTGCCCTCCTCGCCTCCGCTTCCTCAACAGACTCAAGACCAGGGAGGGCCCGGCCTTCCGGGTGTGCAGGGGGCACACTGGAGCCACACAGAGCTCAGCACAGGTGCGTCCTGGGAGCGCGTGGACAACAAGGGCCCCCTTCCAGCTGGAGAGCCGTCAGGTCCCAGGAACCAGTGGGCCTGGGGCCCTCATGCCAATCCTGGGCTGGGGGAGACCCAGTTAGGAGAACAGCTCATTCATTTTTCTTCTCCCTCTTCGGGCAAATTCCATCACCGAAGGTCTAGCTGGAGATCTTGTTAGGATTTGCTCATGCATGCAGGTATTTCTGGAACACTGAGTGTGGAGAAGAATGAAATCCATCCCAGGAGGGCACCCAGGAGACCTTCTGAAGTCACTGGCATCTTAGCATCGGGCAGGTGAGTTCATGGCTCCGTCAGCTGGGGAACGCACCAGAACCGAGAGGTTGCTTAACATCACGCCTCCTGCCCTCATTTAGGAGAAAACGGTGCCTGCTTGTAACTGGGGCTGCCTTCATTCTCAGTCTCTCAGGCAAAGGACAAATCTCACCACAGACAGTTACTAGTATTATAATCCATGCGTGCTAAGTCGCTTCGGTCGTGTCCAATGCTTTGCCATCCTGTGGACTGTAGCCCACCTGGCTCCTCAGTCCATGGGATTCTCCAGGCAAGAATCCTGGAGTGGGTTGCCACTCTCTTCTCCAGGGGATCTTCCTGACCCAGGGATCAAACCCACATCTCTTACGCCTCCTGCATTGGCAGGAGGGCTCTTCACCGCCGTGGCACCTGAGAAGCCATGATCCATGGGCTCAGCACAGCTCCTGGGAGAACGGGGCCCAAGTGTAGCCTCTCAGGCACAGAGCACTTCTGCAGAAGGAAGCCTCTCCCAGGGAATGTGCAGGACTGACACGCGTCTCCCTGAGAGCTGGGGAGAGAGTCCACGGGGCGTGCAGAGGTAAGCTTCCCCAGATCCAGTCCGCAATGCTGCAGGAAAGCCTAATTCCATCATTTTGGTTCTTCTCCAAACACGACTCATCCTCTGATCATCCGTCCTTCGATGAAAGGAGAAGAGCAAACTCTTTTTTTTTTTTTTTTGAAATGTACTGCAATTCATGTCTCCATCATCCCAGAACCCGAGTCCTGTTCCATCTGGGCTTTTTTCCTGGCAGTGGCTTTCTTTGGGGTCCTATTTTCATATGGTCATCAGAGTTCATTTTCCCCAAGCTTTCCTAACGTTCAAGTCAGTCTTTCTATCCTTCCCTGGAAAAGCCAGCCATCTTGAAGCTCCCGGTAAAACAAGAGCTGCCTGACCTTCCCCAGGAAGCATGGTTTAGCGCCATGCCTTTAAAAGTAGGGTTTACCCCCATGCACAGGAAGTGGCACCGGGCTCAGCTAAGCCAGGCGGATGGAGCAGAGCACGAGGTTTAGTGTGGATACCGCTGCCAACTGGCCGGGACGTCCCGGGCATGTGGCCCCACCTGCTGCGTCTTCATTTCCTCAGAGCCCTCCCCACAGGCGGTTGTGCAGGGCCAGCGGCCTAATGAGTGTGCAATACTGCACACGGCGCCTGACGCAGGCAGGCTGGAGGTTTCCCTTTAGTAAGCACCTCCTGTGTGCTGGGTCCTAAGCAAGCACCTCCTGTGTGCTGGGCCCTAGAGACATAGAGTCAAAGATGAACAGTCCCTCTCAGCGGATGGAGGTTCTTGGCTTGGGGCTCTTCTGCCTCCAGGGGACACTGGCTGACATCTGGCTGTCCCGATCCGGAGGGTGCTGGCCTCCAGTGGGTGGAGGCCTGGGATGCTGCTAAACGTCCTTCCACGCACAGTCAGCCCCACAACCTGGAATGACCTGACCTCAGATGACAATAGCTGAGGAAGAGAAACTCTGGCCGGACAGACGAGCCCTGAAATTCAGTGTGATGAGGGCTTCAGTTACAGGGTGAGCTCGGGACACCGAGGGACTCACCCCTCGTTTACTCTGAGGCTTAGTTACTGGGTCACATTTGCTGTGACCCCCCCATGAGGCTCTAGGTCCCCAGCCATCTGTCAGGGCTGCATGGGAGGTCTGAACTCAGCTCAGCTTAAACAAGGACTCGCCACCTCCCCCAACATCTCCATCCAAGGATCAGCCACCAGAGTGCGTGTGCTTAGAGCGCCCGACACCACGCTCCCCTCTGTCTCCACTGAGTCGTTTAAACCTGCAGCAGCCTTGGAAGAAGTGCCTGTTCTCCTCCCTTCCTTCCTTTTCAAGTGTTAACTTTTAGTTTATTAATGTAAAATATTTTGTATTGTTAGCTCAGATTTAAAGCTTTGGATTTCTGGACCAGTTTCCAGGTCACAGCAGTGGTGAGGGGAAGACACGGGGATGTCTCCCACACCCCGTGCTTCCTCCTCACGCACAGGCAGGCCCTCCCCCGTTGTCAGCGTGTCCCTCCAGAGGGCACCTCTGCTACAGCTGACGGACCTACACTCACGCGTCACCGTCACCCTGGGTCGGTGGCGTGCCTTCCTGCTCACTGTCTGTGTTGTACTTTGCACGGGGCAGGACAGACGTGTAATGACACGCGCCTAGCGTTGCAGTACCGTGCAGGATGGTGTCGCCGCCCTAAGACCCTCTGTGCTCTTTCTTGTCATCCTTCCCTCCCCCAGCCTCTGGCCACCCCTCATCTTTTTACTATCCCCATAGTTTGTCCATTCCCAGGATGTCAGACAGTTGAAGCCATACAGCATATACAGAAGTGATCCTTTTCCAGACTGGCTGCTTTCACTGCGTAGTGTGCATTTAAATTTCCTTTATGTCTTTTCGCGGTTGGAAGCCTCATTTCTTTTCAGTGCTGAGTAATATTCCACTGTCTGGATGGACCTCAGCTTACTTTTCCATCCACCTACTGAGGGACCTCTTGGTTGCATCCAAGTTTGGGCAATGAGGCGTGACGTGTTGCTGTGAATATCGGTGTGTAGGTATCTGGGTGAACCTAAGTTCTTATTCCCTTAGACTCCCTTCTCTCTTTATTTCTTGCTTGCCTTCTTTTTCCTATCTTTCTCTTTCTCACTTTCTTCTCCAGGCTTATCTTGTATATCTCCTGCCCAAGTCCTAGGATCAGCCACTTTTCTAAGGAGTCTGGCCCCTTTCATTGGAGAATGGTATGAAAAACCAAGATCTGGCTGCTGCCTGTGTTTTCTGCATGAGGGGATCTTGTCTTTTAGGCCAAAGCACAGGCATCACTTTGCCAAGAAAGGTCCGTATAGTCAAAGCTATGGTCTTTCCAATAGTCATGTATGGATGTGAGAGTTGGGCCAGAAAGCAGGGTGAGTGCCAAAGAACTGATGGTTTCAAGTCGTGGTGCTGGAGAAGTCTCTTGCGAGTCCCTTGGACAGCAAGGAAATCAAACCAGTCCATCCTAAAGGAAAGCAACCCTCAATAGTCATTGGAAGGACTGATGCTGAAGCTGAAGCTCCAATACTTTGGCCACCTGATGGGAAGAGCTGAATCATTTGGAAAAGACTCTGATGCTGGGAAAGATTGAGGGCAAAAGAAGAAGGGGGTGGCAGGCGATGAGATGGTTAGATAGCATCACCGACTCGATGGACACGAACGTGAGCAAATTCTGGGAGATAGTGAAGGACAGGGAAGCCTGGCCTGCTGCAGTCCATGGGGTTACAGTCGGACAGAACATAGCATCTGAACAGCAAACAACAATGGGCAGAGCGAGGGTATGTATGTGTCCTAGCCCAGGTATATACACGTGCACACGGGTTTCTCTGTGTAGCCGTCTACGTGTACTAGGTTAGCACGAGTTCTACTGATTCTCTAACGGCAACCCAGTGCCTCAGGGGTCATTTTACTCTGCTCTCCTTGCTGAGCTATAAATTTCAGCTCCAACAGTGAGAAGTGGCTCCCACCATCTCTTTACTCAACCATCCAGTTCCTGCAGATTGAGGAAAGAGCATCAAAATGTTAACCGTATCCTCGTGGGGGTACATTTTATTGAGTATGGTACTTTTACCCGGTTCCTTTTCGCTTGTTGTCTTTTTACTGGAGTATAATTGCTTTACAGCGTCGTGTTAATTTCTGCTGTACGGCAAAGTGAATCAGCTATATATGTACATATCCCCGCCCTCTTGAACCCCCCCCCCCCCCCACCGCCTTCCACCTCTCTAGGTCACAGGGCACTGAGCTGAGCTGCCTGTGCTGCACGGCAGCTACCTGTCTCTCAGCTGGTGGCGTGCATATGCCGCTCCTAACCCCCCAGGTGTCGCCCTCTTCTTCCCTCTCCGTGTCTGCATATCTGTTCTCTACATCTGAGTCTCGTTGTTCAGTCACCCAGTTGTGTCCAACTCTTTGCAACCCCATGGGCTGCAGCATGCCAGGCTTCCCTGTCCTCCAGTGTCTCCCAGAGCTTGCTCAAACTCAAGTCCATTGAGTCGGTGATGCCATCCAACCATCTCACCCTCTGTTGGCCCCTTCTCCTCCTGGCTTCAATCTTTCCCAGCATCAGAGTCTTTTCTAATGTGTCAGCTCTTCACATCAGGTGGCTAGAGTATTGGGGCTTCAGCTTCAGCATCAATCCTTCCAATGTATATTCAGGACTGATCTCCTTTACGATGGACTAGTTTGATTTCCTTACAGTCCAAGGGACTCTCAAGAGTCTTCTCCAGCACCGCAGCTCAAAAGCATCAATTCTTTGTCACTCAGTCTTCTTTATGGTCCAACTGTCACACCCATACATGACTACCGGAAAAACCATAGCTTTGATTGTATGAACCTTTCTTGGCAAAGTAACGTCTCTGCTTTTTAATATGCTGTCTAGGTTTCCCGTAGCTTTTCTTCCAAGGAGCAAGTGTCTGTGTCTCTATTTCTGCTAAATAGGTTCACCTGTACCTTTTTTTAAGATTCCACATGTATGCGTTAATATACAACAACTGTATTTCTCTTTCATACTTCATCCCATATGACACTCTCTAGGTTCATCCATGTCTCTACAAATAACCCAGTTTTGTCCCTTTTTAAGGCCAAGTACTATTCCATTGAGTATACGGGCCACGCCTTCTTTATCCATTCATCTGTTGATGGACATTTAGGTTGCTTCCATATCCTGGCTATTGTAAAGACAGCTGCAGTGAACATTAGGACACACGAGTCTTTTTCGCTGTGGTTCTCTCCGGATTCTGTCTAGGGACACACGAGTCTTTTTCGCTGTGGTTCTCTCAGGATTCTGTCTAGGAGTGGGACTGACGGGCCATGCGGCAGTTGTATTTTTA
The DNA here is from genome assembly GCF_016772045.2 of Ovis aries. Classification (NCBI taxonomy): domain Eukaryota; kingdom Metazoa; phylum Chordata; class Mammalia; order Artiodactyla; family Bovidae; genus Ovis; species Ovis aries. Next base: position 2,668,811 of record NC_056054.1, on the reverse strand, counting down.
GTTTCCAGGAACCTCCATGCTGATCTCCATAGTGGCTGCACCAATTGGCATTCCCACCAGCATGCCAGGGGCCCCTTCTCTCCACGCAGCCCCTTTCGCTGTGGTCTCACAGGCTCCATTTGTTTCCCACCTTAACTCAGCCCTTTCTCACCACCCCGTCAGTGAGGTTGTTTCATATATTTATAATATGTTTTTGTTCTCTTATCAAAGTCTGCATTTTTCCCCTGGGATTCCTCCAGTTGCTAAACAGTTGCTTTTAAATTAGCATCCATTACAGTTCACTCTGGGTTAGGAAGTTTCTAGTTTTTCACAAGTGCACAACGCCGTGTGTCTGACATTGCAGTCGCGTGCTAACAGCTGCGCTGCCCTGAGAATCCCCTGCCTTTCACCTGCTCACCCTCCCTGCCTCCCCCAGACTTCTGGCAGCCGCCATACTCTCACATGGTTTTGCCTTTTCTGGAATGTCATGTCGTTGAAGTCATACAGTGCGTAGGCTTTCCACACTGCCTTCTTTGATCTAGGAATACCCTTTAAAGTCCCTCCCTGTCTTTTCATGGTTTGATAGACCATTTATTTTTGTTGCTGAATAATATCCGTTTGTATGGATGTACGGTTTGTTTATCCATTTACTTTTTGAAGAACATCTTGGCTGATTCTGGTTTGGCGCAATTATAAATAAAGTTTCTATAAATATTTGTGTTTAGGTTTTGTGTGGACATCAGTTTCCACTTGTGTGGATTCCAAGGAGCATCCTTGCTGCCTCATATGGTAAGACTGCAGCTTTGTGAGAAACCTCTGGAGTGCCTTCCAAATGGCTGCACCATTTTGCATTTTCACCAATAATGAATGTAAGTTCCTTTTGCTCTGTATCCTGATCAGCATTTGGGATTGTTAGATTTTTGGATTTTAGCCATTCTCTCTGACTGCAGCCATGAAATTGGAAAATGCTTGCTTCTTGGAAGGAAGGCTATTACAAACCTAGACAGCATATTAAAAAGCAAAGACATCGCTTTGCTGACAAAGGTCCATATAGTAAATTCTGTGATCTTTTCAGTAGTCATGCATGGATGTGAGAGTTGGACCATAAAGAAGGCTGAGCGCTAAAAAATTGATGCTTTTGAACGCTGTTACTGGAGAACCCTGAATACTCATTAGAAGGACTGATACTGAAGCTGAGCTTTCAATACTTTGGCCACCTGGTGCGAACAGCCAACTCGTCAGAAAAGACTCTGATGCTGGGAAAGATTGAAGCAAAAAGAGAAGAGGGCGGCAAAGGATGAGATGGTTGGATGGCATCACCAATTCAATGGACATGAACTTGGATGAACTCTAGGAGATGGTGAGGGACAGGGAGGCCTGGCGTGCAGTCCATGGGGTCCCGAAGAGTTGTGTACGATTCAGGGACTGAACAACACACAGCTGTGTTGTGGCGTCTCTTTGCTATTTCAGTCTAAAACTCCCCAATGACAGAGGATATGAGCACCTTTTTATATGCTGATTTTCCATCTGTACATCTGATTTCAGGAGAGGTTTAGATTTTTCTGTCTTCTTTAAAATTGAACTTTTTCTTACTTTTAAGTTTTAGGTATTCTTTGTACATTTTGTTTTGGATGTAAGTCATCAGATGTGTGTTTTGCAAATATTTTCCTTTTAGTCTGTTGTTATCTTTTCATTCTGTTAATAATGACTTTGTAAAAGTAGAAGTTTTAAAATTTTAATAAAGCCTAATATCAGTTTTTCTATTATGAATTGTGCTTTTGGTGTTATATCTAAAAACACATCACCAAACCTAACACTGCCTAGATTTTCCCCCTATGTAATATTCTAAAAATTTTGTAGTTTTGCATATAACTCTGTGATCCACTTTGAGTTAATTTTTGTGAAATGTATTAGGTCTGTCTGTCTGTCTGTCTCTTTTCTTAGGATGAAAACCACAAACCAAGTTCGCTTTGCTTTTGGATAAAAGAAGAGAAGCATCTCTCTTGTCTTCTAAGAAAGTGAACTGCTTTATTACAGGCAAGAAGTTTGTGAGTGAAGAGTTGTTCAAATATTCTTTTATCATCCTTCTGAAGTGCAGGAGACCAGTAGAGACGATCCTTCTTTCATTTCTACTATCAGTAATTTGTGTGTCTCTCTCTTTTTTTTTTTTTTTGGTTAGCTTGGCTAGAGGCTTGTCAAATTTATTGGTCTTTTCAAAGAACCTGATTTTGGCTTTGTTGATTTTTCTTTATCAGTCTGCTGTGTTTAAATTTGCTGCCTTCTCCTCTAATTGTTTTAATTTCTTCTAATTGCTTTCGAGTTAAAGACAAGACCTTTCGCTTCTTGTATTTCTCTGGATCTCTCAAGGCGTTCTTCCCTCCTGCATATTTTTCCATTCTTTTCATAAAGAACATGACCTCAGCTGCGTGGATTAAGAGGAAACGGCAGGTGTGCGGACAGCTCTCTGGCGTTACCCCACACGCGGCATTTGGAAGAGCAAGGCTTCCTCCTGACTTGTGTTACTTTGTCCTGTTATCATTGGAGCTGAAACGTCGGAAGCACAGCTGAAATGCTGTGCGTGCCTCCGGACATCCTGTGCTTGTCAAGTGGTTCTTTCACTGGGCCCCTTCCAGCGGTGACACCTCTCGGTGTGATCCTGTGGAGTAAGGCGCCCTCAGCACGGCTCCATGTCACCGCTGTCCAGGGGAAGAAGGGGAGCCCAGCAGAGAGAAGCAGGACCCCCTCCTGACCACCCCCTGCAGGTCAGCCCTGCTCGAGTGTCACTTGGCAGTCAGGAGTAACAGAAAACCAAACCCCTTGTTTTGCAGCCCCTGCCGTTTTTGCTGGAGATTTACTGAACGAGTCAGTTTCCCGTGATAGTGGGGGTGATCTGGAGGACACCTCAAGGACTGTGAAAGGACTCATTGTTCAAAGTCTGAGTAAGCAACCACTGCCGTTTCTTCCCCTCTGCAGGCCTTGTTGTTGTTCAGTCGCTCAGTTGTGTCTGACTCCTTGCGACCCCGTGGACTGCAGCACGCCAGGCTTCCCTGTCCTTCACTATCTCCCAGAGCTTGCTCCGATTCAGGTCCATTGAGTTGGTGATGTCATCCAGACATCTCATTCTCTGTTTCTCCCTTTCCTCCTGCCTTCAATCTTTCCCAGCATCAGGGTCTTTTCCAATGAGTCAGTTCTTCACATCAGGTGGCCAAAGGATTGGAGCTTCAGCTTCAGCACCAGTCCTTCCAATGAATATTCAGGACTGATCTCCTTTAGGATGGACTGGTTGGAGAGGACTCTCAAGAGTCCTCTCCAACACCACAGTTCAGAAGCAGCAAATCTTCGTTGCTCAGTCTTCTTTATGGTCCAACTGTCACACCCATACATGACTACTGGAAGAACCATAGCTTTGACTATATGAACCTTTGTTGGCAAAGTAATGGCTCTGCCTTTTAATACGCTTTCTAGGTTTGTCATAGCTTTTCTGCCAAGGAGCAAGCATCTTTTAATGTCACGGCTGCAGTCACCATCCGCAGTGATTTTGGAGCCCAAGAGAATAAAGTCTGCTGACCGATCTTGTTTTAAATATACGAGGTTGCCTGTGTTGCCTACAGGAACTTCTAGAACAAATTGGGTGATGCTGGGCAATGTGTATTGCGGGACATCACTTTTGCAGTCTTATCAGCGAATCCCAGTTAAGCACAAGTTGAGGGTAGTTCTGGAGACAGAGCCCTCGGGGCCGGGGGAAGGCTCAGGTCTTCTTGCTTTAAGCCTTATGGTGATTAGACACAGAACGGGGGGGTCAGTGCTTGGTAAATGTTTCTGAGCGGACCATCTAGTGGGTGCGTGGAGAATCCCAGACCCTCAGACTTCCTGCAACCCCTCACCTTATAGATCAGATTCCTCTGAGGACTGAGGACAGATCTGGAAAGAGACCCCTGTCTCCAGACCCTCTTCCAGGGGTGTGTGTCTCTCTCTCCAAGGCAGGGGCGTCCAACGGGAAGAGCAGCAGGCTCGAGAAGCTGGAAGGAGGGGAACCTTCGACCATCACAAGATCGCAGCACTTTCTGTACCAGATGCTGGCACTGGAGGTCTGGAAGGGAGGGATTCCAGAAGCACATAATCACATCTTCAGACACCACACAAAGCAGAAGAGAGGCAGGTGCAATCTGAAATCACGTGTGCGTGTAGGGGGTGGGGGGAGTGGCTGGAGGGTGGGAAGCCACCCGGTCCAGACACCCAGCACTGTGGACATGGTCAGCCGTGGACTCACACTGACCCATCCACTCGGGGACATGGCTCATCTGGCGGCTGGGCCGAGCATACAGACAAGACCACGGAACATAGCCGGCCTCAAAACGACATCACCAGCCTGGGTTCTATCAACTGATGTGAACAGGTATCACATTCAGGCAGAAACAATTCAGTGGGGTGGAAATTCCCACCAGACAGAGAGGGACACTGCGGCCCAGGCAGAATGACTCGTCCCAGGTCGCGCAGCAGAGCCGGACCAGAGCCCGTTTCAGCTCAGCCTGGCCTCGTCGACACCAGGCACCCAGGATCCGCTCAGTGCTGCTCCTGCAGCTGCGCAGCCCACAGGTGGCTCTGGGTATCCGTCCTGTGCCCCAAGCCCCCCCCAAAATGTGGTGACTTACACGGGCAAGCCAGCAGGGTCTCTCGGGGTGTCAGGGCCCAGCCGGGCAGCTCTCACTGGGAGGTGAAGCTGGAGCAGAGTCAGATGGAAGTCCCACTCACCACCCAGGAGGGGACCAGCCACCCCGCCCTCTGCCCCCTGGCAGGTTGCCATGGAAACACCTGGATCTGGGGGCCAGGAGCCCGGCTGAGCGTCCTGACACTTGCCTGGGCCAGTATTCTCCTCAGGCTTCAGATATTCATCTGAAACTGGAGACAGGACCCAGCAGAGACCCCTCTGAGGACAGTTGGTGAGTCCACGCCAGGCAGTGGGCTAATAGCCCATGAAGACCCAGCCTCCAGCTCTTTAGACGCCATCAGAGGTGTCTTCCCAGGGGACTGAAAAGGTTGTGGGGTGTGTGACCGGACTGTTGCTGATGGTCAAGAAACACCTGCCCCTGAAGCCTCAGGTGCGTGAGTGGGCCCCTCCATGTCCGCGGTGGGAAGCGGGTAGGGGGGGCTCGGGGAGCAGACACGGGGCCCGGGCCATCTGACTAATGCGTAGAGCAGAAAAGCTAGCTGGGCTGCATCGGGGTAGGTGTTAATGATTTCCTCAACTGCCCGGGGGGGGGGTAGGCTGAGGAGCCTGAAACCCGGGCCTCGCAGATAAATGGCTCGGGGTGGTGTTAAGTCCCGTATTTAAGACTGATTAACGGGCTGCAGGAGAGGAGCACCGGCTAATGCAAAGTGCAGGTGGCCGCTGACGGTCGGTGGCCACGGGCCGCAGAGGATATCCAGGAGTAAACCAAGGAGCTGGCAGGCAGGTCCTGCCCATCTGAAACCTCCCCCGCTCCAGCTGAGCGAGAGGAGATCATCGTCGGTGCTGCTCATTCAGGAAGACTTCAGTGGGCACCCACAACGCGCCACGTGTCCCGAACTCCTAGGAGGTCAGAGGCTGCTGAGCTGAAAACTCCAGTGAAACCGCCTTGTAATTACAAGGTGCTTTTCTCCGGAGACGTCAGAGGATTTTGGAGACTGGTGCAACCCTGTACACAGCTGGTCAAAGCGTTTCCAGAAGGGTCCTGGTCACGGAGCCATGGGCCCTGGCCAGCCTTTCTCTCCTCCAGTGGGGCACCCGTGGGCCCCGCGTCCCTCTCTCGGCCCCCCGGGGTCCTAACCTGTGAGTGTCTTGAGTGCCGAGCCAGCACTCACAGCCCCGTCCGAAGACCACACTCCTGCACTCTCCTCATGCCTGCCCCCCGTTCCCTTCCGCCTCTGCCCGCTGGCGGCCCTGGTCTTCTCGGCCCCCTCCTCTGTGGCAGGGAAGTAGCCCCATGGCCTCCCTGCTCCCAGCGCTTCGGGGCTGCCCACCCACGCCTCCTCGAGGTGCTCCCTGGCTCTCTGGGCTCCGGCTCTGAGTCCCACCATCTGGCACTGCCCACCTCCTCCCTTCCCGCGCAGACCTTGGTCCCATCTGAAGGCAGCTGCTTCCCGGTGCTTGGCACTGCCCCTGTGCTTGGCGCTCCCCCGGGGCTCTCCCCAGGCTGCCCACCATCCCCTCCACCATCGGAGCCCTTGCTCCTCCACACCTCCTCCACCACACCTCCTCCACCACGAGGCTCTGTCTCCCTGGGATTCTGCTCAAGGACTTCGGGTCCCTGGATGTGCGCCTCATCCTCGGGGTGCACCCTTGGCTGAGCCTGGTTAAAGGAGGACGGGAGTGCTCACAGGAGCCCTCAGACGGCAGTCTCGGGAGTGAGGGAGGAGACGGGAGCCGAAACACACCGGCTCTCTCTTCATTCAGGTTCTGTGGGTGCAGTCGAGGCACTCGCTGGCTAAGGGGTCAGGTCCGTGGTTGGCGGTCTTTCTAAAGGGGCGGAGGGAGCTCGCCTGCACCCTCCATTCTCAGTGAGCCCAGATGGCGACCACGAGGGGGGCTTCCCAGTTCCCGGGCCTGATTATGTGTCCTCAGTGTCCGGAGGAGGAAGCAACTGGTCCTCTCTGTACAGATGGTCCAACCGAGTCACCGGTTTGTGGGTGGCCTGCACCGGCCACGGTTTGGAGCTGCAGCCGCCAGACACCAGAGCGCATGTTCACAGCCACCGCGCCAGTGCCGGGTGGGCTGAGGTGCACGGGACAGTCAGGGCCTGGGGCCAGCTCTGCAGACCTGGTCTCTGGGGCATCCCTTCCACTGCTGAGTGGCCAGGTGTGTGGGAGTCTGCCCTCCCCTGCCCCTTCCACCGCCCACTGCTATCGAGTCCCCCTCCCAGATTCCGGTCCCCTCAGAGCAGGCCCGTCCCGCCTGCCTGCCCAGCTGTGTCCACCCTGTCCTCAAGTCCAGTCCCACCCGCTGACCCGTGCCCCACCCTGTGGCCCTGATGACTCCTCTGAACCCAGACAGACCCTTGCTGCTGCCCCCTCCTTCGCCCCTGAGGGTGGCCTCCACACCACGGCTGTGCCCGCAGCTGAGCCCTGCTCTCCCCTCCTTCCTCCACGGGCAGCGCTTCCCACCTCTCTGATCCCGGGCTGGCCCTCGTCTTCCTGAACCTCCCTCAGTTCCGACAACCGACGGAGGTCCCTGCTTGGCCCCCGCCTCGCCTGGCACTCCTGGTGAAGACACACGCACCGCTGTGCTCTGTCCCCAGGAGGCCCCACATGTGTCCCCACGAGTCCCCCTCTGGACTCCGGGCTCCTGGGGCGGGACTGGCCTCTCTCTGGAGGGCTCTGCATGCAGGGTGGAGACAGCCCGTGCCCTGCCTGCCCCCAGGGAGAGGGCTAGTGCACACGTGGGACCTGTGCCCCGCCCTGGCGGCTTTCTTGATGTAAGTCCATGAGCGGGCTGTGCACCAGCCACGCGGGAGCTGAGCTCAGAGCCACGCAGGCGCAGGGGGCCGGGGCCCTCTCTGACTGCAGGAATGGGGGGCTGAGCCCACAGCCCAGTGAGTGGGCATCTGGGACATGACCTGCGCCCTGGAGCCGGCGGGCTGCCTTCCTTGGGAGTCCTGATGCTCCCACTGTCCCCTGAGAGCTCCCCAAGGGCCAGGCCTTGAGGGGCCGGGGTAGGGGTCCTTGATCAGGTTCTGCTCTGCTTGGTTGGCCAGCAGGGTCTGCAGGACAAGGCAGGGGGTGAGTCAACATGTGAAGGGGTTTATTTTCAGCCAGTGCCTCTGATCCGTAGCAGGAGGGCAGGGGCACAGGGCACTGAGCTGCCAGTTGAAGGGCCAGATTCTGCCAACAGGTGTAGCTCCATCTCCCTGAGCCTCAGTCTCTCCATCTCAGACAGGGATGCTCATCTGGACTCGGTCCCTCGGCAGTGGTTTGAGGATCAACTAACACCAGAAGCGCCGGTGCAGCAGCGTCCTGGGAGCACCAGGGTCAAGAGCAACCCAGAGGCCAAGGTCACAACAGCTGAGGGCAGGAGCATGGACCCTGCTGCCCTGGCAAGTCTGGGGTTGGGTAGCAATGTACCTGGAGGGCGACCTGGCTGCTGGGGGTGATACCCGATGGAGGCATCTTGTTCCCATTCATGACTTTCCAAGTACGACTGTCTGCTGTTTACCTCGTAAACATACACCTCTTTCGCTGATTGTCTTTGGTTAGACCTTGCGTATGATACTGCAGGCAAAGTAAAAGCGCCACAGAACCAAACAGGCGAGGCAGAGAGCGGCCCACCTCCTGTCGTCCTGGAGACAAGAGTTGGTTCCACTTAACGGCCTGGCCCCGAGCGCTGGCACAGACCCCCGCCCCGGTGCTGCTCTGGTCCACGTGTGAACCTCTGCCGCCCGCAGGGCAGTCACCCCGAGTCACTCCGTAAATCTGCACGACAACCCAGAGAGCTGGGAGGGGCCGGCAGGTTTATGAGGTGCCATATCCTTGATTAACGGGGCCGGAGGCTGTGCAGGAGGGAACAGGGAGGGGTGAGCGAGGAACAGCTCTGCCTGTTGAGGGGCTCATCAGATGCTTGTTCATCAGAGGGGAGCAAGAGGAAGGTGTCGGGGACTGAAATGAATTTTTCTCAATTCTATGGTTGAACAGGTATATTTGTTAAGTTTGGGGTTATTAGAAATAAACTCATGTGTGAGAAGAAATTAAAAGATGCTTGCTCCTTGGAAGAAAAGCTATGGCAAACCAAGACACATATTAAAAAGCAGAGACATCAATTTGCCAACAAAGGTCCATCTAGTCAAAGCTAGGATTTTTCCAGTAGTCATGTATGTATGCGAGAGCTGGACAATAAAAATTTCAGTTTTTTTGAGTGCTGAAGAATTGATGCTTTCAAATTGTGATGGTGGAGAAGACTCTTGAGAGTCCCTTGGACTGCAAGGAGATCCAACCAGTCCATCCTAAAGGAGATCAGTGCTGAATATTCACTGGAGGGACTGATGCTGAAGCTAAAGCTCCAGTTCGTTGGCCTCCTGATGCGAAGAACTGACTCACTGGAAAAGAAGACCCTGATGCTGGGAAAGATTGAAGGCAGGAGGAGAAGGGGGCAACAGAGGATGAGATGGTTGGATGGCATCACTGACTCAATAGACTTGAGTTTGGACAAACTGGGAGATAGTGAAGGGCAGGGAAGCCTGGCATGCTGCAGTCCATGAGATCATAGAGAGTCAAACGCAATTTAGTGACTGAACAACAGCAACAAGACCATGTTATTTGACCAACTTGCAATTAAGTTATAAATCAATAACACAAAGATACTGTATCTATGAACCTGTGGCTGACTCTAGCCCAAACTTGCTGATAGGTGGGCCCGGGAGGTTGAGGAGCCCAGATTCCACCGTCGCGTCTACTGATGGTCTGGAGGCAACTGGGGCAGCAGTCAGGTCTTCTCCACAAATGCTATGATTTATTTAACAAATATCAATCAGATATTCTCAATTTTTAAATGCTGCCCTCTTGCCTTCTTACTCTTCTATGGTTCCCAGGCCCTCTCTGCACACCGGAACTCAGACTTGAGGTCGCCCCGGAGCCTAGGTACAATCACCCCAACCCGTTTCCATTTGGACCCCTCCCTGGGGCTGGAGGTCCCAGCAGGCTGTTCCGAGGCAGTCAGTGGAGAGCAGCTGAGCCCCTGTCTAAGGAGAATTACTCCCAGGTTCCTGCCACCTGCTCCCCCCAGGAAACCAGCACACCCCGTCTCCACTCAGGCCTGGGGGGCAAAACTACTGCGTGGCGGGACTTCCTGCTCCCAAGCTTCAGTTTATGAGGGATTTATTGGAGAGGCATGGCGTGAGCGGCAGGGTGCGTGGCTGCAAGAACCACTCGACACGTCTGCTAGGAACAGAAGAGAGTCCTGAGGAGCAGCCCGCGTCTTCCTGGTCTGGGCAGGCGGGGGAGGGCCCACAGCACCCACCACCCATCCCCTGGTTCCTGTGCGTTTTGATTGCTTGCTGGTTGCATCCCGAGTTTTACCGACACGTGTGTGTCCTGACGTGTATTAGTTAGGGATCTCCAGGGAAACACACCCATCACATATGCAGGCGTCTAAGGAGATCTGTGAGGGCAGTTGGTGTCATGTCATTATGTTGGCAGGGAAATCCTGTGACCCGCCACATGCAGGCTTGAGAACTGGAAGAGCTGGTGGTTCAACCGAGCTCGCGTGCCAAGGCCTGAGAACCGCAGGGGCCGCTGGTGTGAGCCCCAGAGTCTGAGGGCCTGAGAACCAGGAGCTCCCACGTCCCAGGGCAGAAGACGGATGGCTGGCTCAAGGGGACAGTAAGAATTCCCCTTTCCTCTGCCTCTTTGGTCTACTCGAGCCCTCAGAGGACTTGACATTGCCCACCCATGTTACTGGGTCTACAGATTCAAAGGCTAATCTCTTCCAGAAGTAATCTCACAGAAATACCCAGAAAAGATGTCTGACGGCCCATCTGGGCTAAGCTGGTGCATAGGGTTGACCGTCCCGTGACAGTTCATTCATTCAGCCTTTCCTGAGAGCCTGTCAATGCCTGGTTCTAGTAAGCCAGAGATGAAGAAACGGGGCTCCTTCTTCCTAAGCTTGTGGACAGATCGAGGGGCTGGGCGAGATAGAAACAGGGGGATGGTCAGCCATGAGAAGCGCCACCCCAGGGCCTGGCAGACTGTGAGGGCTGACTTCACCTGGTGCGTGTGTGCACGTGTGTGTACATGTAACACACCTGAGCTGTAATAGACTTTGCAGAAGTGGTGACATTCGTGGGGGAGTCCTGCAGGGCGACTAGCAGCTTTCTAGACCACAAATGAGAAGAGCTTATTGCAAAGGAAGAAGAACTAAGGAGAAAGATGAAAACCTGGTTTTACAACGATAAATGTTTCAATAATTGATTCGTCAGCCTGAGACAAACCAGGACATCAGTGCCAATCTATCTGGAGTCTGCAGAAGTGTCCTCTAACGGGATTTTGTATTTATTTTATTTCGATCTACGTACTTACTTTTGGCTGCACCATGCAGTTTGTGGAATCTTAGTTCCCCAACCAGAGATTGAAACCTGGCCTCAGCTGTGAGAGTACTGAGTCCTCAGGCAGTCGGTCAGTTCAGTCGCTCAGTCGTGTCTGACTCTTTGGACCCCATGGACCGCAGCATGCCAGGTTTCCCTGTCCATCACCACCTCCCAGAGTTTGCTCAAACTCATGCTCATTGAGTCAGTGATGTCATCCAACCATCTCATCCTCTGTCATTTCTTTCTCCTCCTGCCTTGAATCTTTCCCAGCATCAGGGTCTTTTCCAATGAGTCAGTTCTTCGCATCAGGTGGAAAAAGGATTGGAGCTTCAGCTTTGGCATTAGTCCTTCCAGTGAATATTCAGGACTGATTTCCTTTAGGATAGACTGGTTGGATCTCCTTGCAGTCCAAGGGACTCTCAAAAGTCTTCTCCAACACCACAGTTCTAAAGCATCAGTTCTTTGGTGCTCAGCTTTCTTTATAGTCCAACTCTCACATCCATACATGACTCTTGAAAAAACCATAGCTATGACTAGACAGATTTTTGTTGACAAAGTAATGTCTCTGCTTTTTAATATGCTGCCTAGGTTGGTTATAGCTTCTCTTCCAAGGAGTAAGCATCTTTTAATTTCACAGCTGCAGTCACCATCTGCAGTGATTGTGGAGCCCAAGAAAATAAAATCTCTCACTATTTCTGTTTTTTCCCCATCTATTGCCATGAAGTGATGGGACTGGATGCCATAATCTTAATTTTTTGAATGTTGAGTTTTAAGCATTTTTTTGCTCTCATTTTTCACTTTCATCAAGAGGCTCTTTAGTTCCTCTTCACTTTCTGTCATAAGGGTGGTGTCATCTGCATATCTGAGGTTACTGATATTTCTCCTGGCAATCTTGATCCCAGCTTGTGCTTCATCCATTTCCCATGATGTACTCTGCATGTAAGTTAAATAAGCAGGTTGACAATATACAGCCTTGACATACTCCTTTCCCAATTTGGAACCAGTCCATTGTTCCATACCCAGTTCTAACTGTTGCTTCTTGTCTGCACACATATTTCTCAGGAGGCAGGTCAGGTGGTCTGGTATTCCCATCTCTTCACGAGTTTTTCACAGTGTGTGGTGATCCACACAGTCAAAGGCTTTGGCGTAGTCAATAAAGCAGAAGTAGATGTTTTTCTGAAGCTCTCTTGCTTTTTCTATGATCCAGCGGATGCTGGTAATTTGATCTGAGTCCTAACCACTAGTGAAAGCGAAAGTGTTGGTTGTTCAGTCGTGTCTGACTCTTTGCCACTCCATGGACTGGTAGCCCTCTAAACTCCTCTGTCTATGGGATTCTCCAGGCAAGAGTACTGGAGTGGGTTGTCATTTCCTATTCCAGAGGATCTCCCCAAGCCAGGAATTGAACCCAGGTCTCCTGCATTGCAGGCAGGTTCTTTACTGTCTGAGCCACCAGGGAAGATGAAAGAGATATGGTTTCCACTGTAGAGTCGGGAAGATCCCCTGGAGGAGGGCGTGGCAGTCCTCTCCAGCATTCTCACCTGGAGAACCCCTAATCACTAGAACAACAGGGAATTCCCTCTGTAGCAGCATTTTAAAATATTGCCTTAATTTTTTTTGGATCGACTAGACAGCCAGCTTAGAACCAACCGAGCCGTGTGATTTGGGCACTAAGTTAGAACTGTGTTCTCGGTGGAGAGACGTAGGTGTGTAACTGCTCAAAGTAAAGAGGAAGAACAGAGGTGGTCTGTGACTAAGCGATGCATTATCACCAGGTGAGCGCCGGCGGAGTCCATGCTTGGAAAGTAAACAGGGGAGAGAGAAGCAGCTTTTCACGGAGCACATGACGTGGGTCTGTGTGAGCCACGGGACCAGTCCCTCACCACCTAGGATGGCATTGTCTTTAAGAGACAGATTAATCTCAGCAAAACATTATTGTTTATTAAGGTGATGCTATAAATAAGGATCTCTTTCATCTGTTCTTGTTATGCATATTTCTTTTCATTATTTGCTGTATAACAGCTACTATAAAGGGTCAATATGTTGGCTTATATTTATGCCTATTCAAGCACCATCATAATAAAAGTAATACAAAAAATGCTGGGCATCCATAAAAATGGTTTTTCCTTAAATGAATCCATATATTCTTCATTTGAAAAACCCTGATCACTTTATTTTTCTTTTTAAAAAATAATTGCCTCAATGTACCATAACACTAATATTCCGTAACATATTGCTTTTTTCTTATTTTTTTTAATGTTTAAAACTCTGCTTTTCATTATCAAAAAAAAAGAAAAAAAAAAAAGCCAGGCTGTTCTCTTCTCAGATCCACACTGTAAAACAAAGAACATGACATTCCATTAAATTTAGGTTTTATAAAATGTTGCGGTACAGCTTTTTCTTTAAAGATGATGAAAAATGTGAAGACATCAATGACTTTTTATCAGAGAAATTTCTTTCACCTCAAAAAAAGACTGGAATTAATTTATGGAGCCCTGACTGTACAAGAAGGGGACTGTACTGGCCAAGTTCTTTTTTAAGTAGTAAAATGAAAACTCTCAAAGACAAATTTTTGTCATAGTTCTCATGCTGGCAAAGGTAACCTCATGGTCCTCACCATCCTCTCTAATTTGGACAAATTACGTAGTTGTCAGGTGAGCAACAGCTTGTGGTGGATGTGGGTAAAACCCAGCTCACCCCATGAATCGAGCAGATTGCACTTAGAAGTCATTTCAGCTTTTCAAAAGGAGGTTGTGTCTCTTTGAAATTCCCTTACAGAAGAAATTCCATCTCTGCTTTTTATTATACTATTGCATTAACTCTTATATGAGGATAAAAAGAAACATATTTTGTTCTTTAAACAATAGAAAAGGGAAACGCTGCTCTCACCCGTCTTTCTTTGGGGGAAATTCTAACACATTCACATCCTCAAAGGCATTTTTATTCTGTGGGGGAGATCTGCTGGCCAATTAATGTTAGCTCCTTGGAAACAGAATAAGTGTGTCTTAAAAACCACCCACACCTCTCTCAACTTTATTTTAATAAAGACACAGACACCATTGAAGAAGCTTGGGATCCAAATGGACAGAGACAAGGAATGCTGAGATAGTTTTGTGTTGAATTTTCTGGAAGCCGAACATATACGATGATGATCTAACTGGAACTGAGGAGCCCTTGGCCCTCACGACGCCTCCTCGGTTTACCAGCCAGCCCCACACGGATACTGTCAGCCCGTGGGCAGCACAGGGAAGAAGCATCATTCTGCTTGGATTTTGCTGTAAAAGTCAGTCCTGAATATTCAGCATGGGTTCTGATTATTCTTAGGAGAAGAAGCAAGAACTTCTTCGATTAGAACACTAGTTTTGAATGGAAATATTGGAGAAGAAGGAAACCACAAAGGAAAGAAGCTGTGAAGCAAAGCAGAAGATTCAATACGATTCTCAAGTCAGTGCTTTACAGGCAGTGACACTTTTTTGCTTTTATGAGTGGAGTGTCTGTGATTTTTTTGTCTTCTGTTCACGCATTGCGTGGCGATTGAAGTCTAGAAATATTTGTATTGGACATCCGAAGTGCATGCTAAACCATTATCAATGTATTCTTTTCCTTAGTATATTGTTCATGATAAAATATGTAAAAATGTGTCATTCAGTAGATTTTATTCATGCACATTATTGCTGCTTATTACTGTCCTCGCTGCCAGCTGCATGCCCGTGTGTATCTGTTTTGTGTGTGTGTGTATCGAACAAGCCAGATCCTCATGGAGTTTATATTCAAGACTGAGTAGAGAGGCAGGAAGCAAATGCTTGCATATTTAATTAAGTGACAAGTGCAATGGATAAAAACAAGACAGGGAAAGGGCGTAAGGAGTTCCCGGGGGAACTTTAGATAGGATTATCAGGAAAATCGTGAAGCGCTGACCTGTGACCTGAAGGGGCTGTGTGGAGGTCTGAGAGAAGACCACTCTGGAAGGTTGGGACGCTCGAGGGCTCCGGGCCCAGAGGAGACGGGTGTCTGAGGCCCGGCAAGGGGGCCGCTGTGGCTGTGTGAAGGGGCCCAGGACACAGGCAGACGGGCGCCGGGGGCCAGGCTCACAGGGACCGGGCAGGTCGCTGTACGGGCCTTCGTTTTCACTCCTAAATAAGAGAGTTTGACAGACAAGTGCTGTGATCTGGCTCAGTTTTGAAAGAATCATACTGGCTGCTGTGTTGAGACAAGAGTTGAAGAGGCCGTAACTGAGTGATCTGTGCGTGCCTGTGAGTGCCTGTGTGCCTTTGTGTGAGCGTGTGTGTGTGTACATGCCTCTGTGTGTGCCTGTGTGTGCCTGTGAGTGCCTGTGTGCCTTTGTGTGAGCGTGTGTGTGTGTGCATGTGCCTATGTGTGTGTCTGTGTGTGTGTGTTCCTGCCTTGCGACGGGGCAAGATGTGAGTCAATTTCAGGAGGAAGTCTCCATCTCCCCATGTATGAAATGAGTGTTTTAGCTTATAGAGTGATTCTGGGAGAATCTGAGCAAGGCTGCTGTAGATTGCAAGGCAGTTTATACCCATACCCATACATCCCAAGGTATGTTAGCTCGGCAGCTGAAGGGGAGCTGTACTGATACTTCTTGAAACATAGCAAAGTTTTCTGTTCTTTTCCTGAGGTTAAGACCAGGTGGAATCAAGATTGCCTGGAGAAATATCAATAAGCTCATGCAGATGACGCCACTCATGGCAGATACCAAAGAGGGACTGAAGAACTTGATCAAGGTGCCAGAGGAGAGTGGAGAAGCTGGCTTGAAACTCAACTTCCAAAAAACTAAGATCATGGCATCTGGTCCCATCACTTCATGGCAAATAGATGGGAAAACAGTGGAAACAGTGGCAGACTTTATTTTCTTGGGCTCCAAAATTACTGCAGATGGTGACTGGAAGAAAAGCTATGACCAACCTAGGCAGCATATTAAAAAGCAGAGACATTACTTTGTCAACAAGAGTCCGTCTAGTCAAAGCTATGGTTTTTGCTGTAGTCAGGAATGGATGCGAGAGTTGGACCATAAAGAAACCTGAGTGCTAGAGAATTGATGTTTCTGAACCGCGGTGTTGGAGAAGACTCTTAAAAGTCCCTTGGACTGCAAGAAGATCCAACCAGTCCATCCTAAAGGAAATCAAGCCTGAATATTCACTGGAAGGACTGATGCTGAAGCTGAAGCTCCAATCCTTTGGCCACCTGATGAGAACTGACTCACTGGAAAAGACCCTGATGCTGGGTAAGATTGAAGGCGGAAGGAGAAGGGGATGACAGAGGCTGAGATGGTTGGATGGCATCACCGACTCAATGGACATGAGTTTGAGCAAGCTCCGGGAGGTGGTGATGGACAAGGAAGCCTGGTGTGCTGCAGTCCATGAGGTCGCAAAGAGTCAGACAGGACTGAGCAACTGAACTGACTTAAGACCAGGAAGTAGTGGGGAGAGGGTAGCTGGCAGTGGTTCAGAGTGAGCCTCTCTTAGGGTCAGAAGCACCCTCAATAAGGGAAATGGCTCAGATAACGTGTTAGAATCTCTGCTCACAGGGTCCCCTCAATGTAACCACATCTCCTCGTGCTTCCATGATGGGCAGAGGCTGTGTGTGGGGAGACAGTGGGTGTTCTCAGGTCCTGGGGAGAGTGGGCGCTCTTATGCTGGTTTTCAAAGCTGCATCCTCATTGCCAGTGGGGTAGAACCAGGAGAAATCTGACCGTCTCCCACATGGTTCTGACTGCTTGTGAAGTGCATGTCGTTTCCCAGTCCACTGCAAACTGTATCTGTTATCACCTCATGGCACCAAGAATGTCGGATCATTCCTTCCCACTTTTCTCCGCCCTCACCAACAGTGGAGCCTGTTTGTGCATCTTCACAGGGCTCCTCCTGTGAATGCTTGTTGGAATTAGACTTAGGGAAGGGGTTTAGAATGGCTTCAGTACACCTTTCAGTTGAAAGTTGGTGACACTTCAATCCTCTTTCTGTCCTCTGCCTTCCATTGGGGTCACCAGTGGTAAAGCAAAGAGCAGGCGCCTTGATCCCACGTGAATGCACTGGCATAATGGTGAGGCCCTGACTGATGAGTGCCGCTATTCCGGCACAGGGGTTGGTTTCAGGGTCAGCTCTGCCAAGTTCATTCTTGCTGATGCCAAACCAGTGACAGTCTCTCTAGCAAAGCAGATGGTTGAGGTCATTAAAACAACAGTCACGGATCATCTACCTATGACTTTGAGCAAGACTTCTTTCAGCTGGATTTCTGGAGCCAGTCTTGAACCTCTCAGCATTCCCCTTTGGCTGTCCATCTGGGGTGGATTGATGGGACCCCTGGCACACCCTTGTCTGCCCACCTCTTCCGAGAATCAAGCTGCTGTCCAGTCTGGGTGCCCAGGTCTTGCTGTGGGAGAGTAGTGCTGAAGAGGACAGCTCCCTGTGGGCCCCTTTGCAGGATGGC
Source organism: Ovis aries (assembly GCF_016772045.2). Lineage (NCBI taxonomy): Eukaryota > Metazoa > Chordata > Mammalia > Artiodactyla > Bovidae > Ovis > Ovis aries. Next base: position 2,651,337 of record NC_056054.1, on the reverse strand, counting down.
AGCCCCGGGCTTCAGAAGGTGGTGGCCCGCTCCCTCCTGAGGTGCAGAGTCAGGAGCCAGCCTCGGAACGAGGAAACAGCCCACACCACCACCCCCGTCTCCTATGAGCCGAGACACCCCATTCCGACCTTCCCATAGGAAATCCATGCCCTCGGCTCCCAGGCTGCCTGTGCCGCCTAGTCAGAGACAGATTCCGACCCCAGACCACGCGTAGACCACTGTGGGCCAAATGACTGCAAGTTTCAGAAGAATGCCGTCTGGAAAATGAGTGGGGAGAGGCCAGTCCATAAAAATCAGCCAACATCATGTAAACAGAGGCTGCTTTGCAGAAATTAAACCATTAAACTAACAATGGAGACAATTTAAACACATTTCAAAATAATATCCCATGGAGGGGTATACTAATAAATGTTATTAAATGAACATTTAAATCAACATGTTTTATAAATTACTTGAAGACAATTGTAAGTCATCAATTTGAGGGCTGCAACAAAAACCTGGTATTTATCTTTGCTTTTTTATGGACTTTATAAATTTGGATTTGAAAGGTCTTTACAATTCAAGCACAAATTGACAGTATATATTTCAGTGTTGATGGTCTTGTGGTTTTCTTCTTTGAATTTTCAACAGTTTTAATGGTGCCAAAATGAATTATATTCATCTACGAAAAATGCATTAGAGTAGACAATGGGAATTTTGAACTGTGTAACAGATGAGAATCTAATTACAGGAGAAGTTATCCAGTGGCTAGACTTCCGAAACACTATACAGAACCACACAGTCATAGCTCATTCATTAAACTGTTTGCGGAACCACTGACCAAAATTGCCTGCCCTGGCCAGGCAAGATAGTAACCACCGGCATGAGTTATCTTAGAACAGGAGGTAAGGAACTCGGAACGAACAAGCAACCACCACCCAGAATAATTTGGGAAAAGTCAAAAGGAGAGTGGCGACGCCAGTCCATATATCCAGTCTCCAAGAATCCATCTCGCTGAGGTCCTTCTTGCTGAGCAATGCCCGGGCCACCAGGAAGGACCCTGAGTCAGAGCGAGTGGCCAGAGAAAGCCTGGAAACTAACCCCATCACCGTACAACCCCAGACCGTGAGCCACGGGGTGGAGAAGTCCTCCTGGGTTCCTCACCCTGCTGCTCTCTGCCTGGGTGCCCCTTTCCAATAAAGCCTCTTGCCTTTTCAGCTCGTGTGTCCTAGGACAATTCAGTCCTGAGAGTTATGCAAGAGCCCACTCCTGGGCCCCGGAAGGGGTCCCCCTTCCTGTAACACTTCAAGGTCCCACTTGTGTGTCTGAGCATCCACTTTTATGTAATTAAGATCACACTGTTGTGTATCTTTGCTCTGTTTGGTCAGCTTCCTCCTTTTACCCCTCTCCAAATCCTTTCTCCCTGCAGCTCTGATTGGAGTTGACCCCAGTCTCATTCTCCTGCTGCGAGATCCCACCTCAGTGGCCCTTACGTCCATAGCCCAAACAGTCTGCCGTAACAGTCTTTAGCAGGAGTCAGAATAAGTTCCTTTCTTCATTATCCCACAAATCCTCTGCAAATATATTTTATTGGACTTCCAACACTACAGATAGATATTTTGTTTGACCATGGGATAATTCTTTTCTTATATCAAATATACAAAAAAGGGGCTTCCCTGAAGGCTCAGTGGTAAAGAATCTGCCTGCCAATGCAGGAGACACAGGTTCGATCCCTGATACAGGAAGACTCCCCAGTGCTGCGGAGCAACTAAGCCGTGTGCCACAACCGCTGAAGCCTGTGTGTCCTACAGCCCAGCTTCTCAGCAAGAGCAGCCCCTCAGTGAGAGGCCCGCCCGCCGTAGCTAGAAGAGCAGCCCCCACTCCCCACAGCTAGAGAAGAGCTCCAGTGCAGCCACGAAGGCCCAGAGCAACCAAAAGTAAAGAAGCAGGCAGAATTATAAAACAGGCAAACTAAAAAGGTGGGGCTAAAGATGCTGTGAAGGGACGAGGTTCCGCAGGGGCACAGACCTGTCAGAGGCTCCCTGCTCTGGGAGCCCCAGGCGGGGAGCTACAGAAGTACCCAGATTTGGAGGAGACACCACTGGCTTCCTGTTTGTTGGTTTCCTTTCCTCTCTCGCCCCCAGGATGGGTCTCATGTCTGTAAGCTCACAGTGCAGTGTCTTCTCTCTGCGTCTGTGTGCATTAAATGGTACCCACTCCAGGATTCCTGCCTGGAAATTCCCATGGATGGAGAAGCCTGGCGAGCTACAGTCCATGGGGTCGCAAAGAGTTGGACACGACTGAGCAACTTCACTTCTTCATATATGAAACCTAATGTTACTGGTAGTTTTCAATTTGAACTTCCTCCCAGCACTCCCAAGAGACAGATAAAAAGACTTTGGACGGCGGTCGGGGAGAGTAACGCAGGTTCTCATCACGCCCGGGTCAGATGCCCTCAGGAGGACTTTCCTGGTCCCTCACAGCCCTCCTCCCTCCCAGCCCACAGCTGTCAGCTCCCAGCCCGTCACCACTGCCACCTACACACGGGCACTTGCCATCCACCTCTACAAGGATTAAATCATGAGCAGCTGCGGCCGCTGACCTTCAACACCCCCTGATAGGAGTTCAGGATCGAGAGCAGAAATGAAGCTCTCTGTGCTCCAGGGAAAACGGACAGAACAGGTCTTCAGATAGTTAGGCATTTACAGGAGAAGATGTTATAAGCCCAGTTCTTGCATCTCCTCATGTCTAGAAAAGCACTGAAACCATTGGCAGACATCTGCTCCTAGTGACGAGTGGCAACCTTCTGCCAAAATACGTGCTCAATGCACGTGCCCCCTTCACGAAAGTCACATACATGCTGACCTCCCTGCACAGTCTCTCTGGAGACGTTTCTCAGAGCCGTCTGAAACACTGTCTCCTGGGCCATAGTCTTCATTTTGTCCCAAATAAAACTTAATACACAAGTCTCACATTGCACTTTTTTTTTTTTTTTTCAGTCAACACCATCATCCCTGCCTAGCTTACCTCTCTTATCCTTCTCCCCATCTCCCTTTCAAAGCCAGCTATCACACCCCCTCACCTGGTCTGGCCACAGAGGTACACGTCCAAGGAAAAGCTGTGGCATGCTGACCCTTCCCCCTACACGGGTCCCCACGACTCCAAGGCTCCAGTTGCTGCCCTGCTCCTCCCTGTCTTGTGAGATGTCACCATGCCTTCCAGCCCCAGCTCTCTCCGCGACAGAAGTCCAGGCAGGCCGGGAGCCCCCTGGGTCCCAGACGTGACTCCTTCCCTGGCTTCCAACAAGACTGGAAAGAATGAGGAGGGGCCCGGAGCTCTGCCAGCCCCCAGGCAGACCCACCTCCTCACATCCCCCGACATCCTCTCCCACCTCCTACCTCTGCCACGGCCTGGACCACCTCCATCCACCGTGCGGTGATCAGCAGTCACCCCAGGATGCGCTGCTTAGCCACAGCAAGAGCCCAGGAGGGGGCCACCTGCAGCTCGGACCCTCCTCCTTAATCTGCGGGGATGGAGGCCTGGCCCCCAGCACTCCCCCGTGCCCAGCTTCACGTGCCTTCATCACACTTAATCAACAACGGCGTGCGAATCTTTGTCTACACCTCTACAAGGTACACTCAACGGGGATATTTTATTCACAGCTGTTCCCCTAGTCCTTAGATCGGTCCTAAGCAGGCTACGTAGTTACCGTATCTTTGTGCTGGATGAATACAGGAAAGTTCACTCTGCACTGATGACATTGCTTCCGTTTCTTGAGAAAATAGAAGCAACCAGATGGGAGCGTCCACACGCCCCGCGCTCCGAGCGCCGTGTAACTGAACCTGACGCGCTCTGCTGGAATGTGGTTCCATCTTGCCTGCCTTGCCGGCTTATTGCTGCGGATCCATGCTGCTGTTTATGGCACAGATGGTTTTAGCAGACCCCATCTTTAGGCAATGCTGCTATTCACCCTCACACGCAGCGTAAGCTGACACCAGCCATCCCTCCTTTCACTTCTACGTTTGTTACAAACCCACAGTGCAGCTCATCGATTCTGTTGACGTTGGAACAGTTAGAGCATCAAACATGAAAATACTCGGTGCCATTAAACTGCTTTGGAGACAGTGTCGCCTCCGTCCCTGTCTCAGGCCTCACCCAGTGCTCTCCCCGTGGGCCTGCATGCGCCTGCTAAGTCTCTTCAGTCGTGTCCTACTCTGTGACTCCACGGACTCTGGCCCACCAGGCTCTTCTTTCCTTGGGATTCTCCAGGCAAGAATACTGGTGTGGGTTGCCAGGCCCTCCTCCAGGGGATCATCCCGACCCAGGGATGGAACCCACGTCTCACATCTGTGTCCAGATATTTCCCTTTCATAAGGACACCTGTCATATTACATGGGGCCATCCTCCTCCACTGTGACCTCATGTCCACCGGTTACATCTGTAACGACCCTGCTCCCAGAGGCAGTCACCTTCTGTGGTCCTGGCGGAGTGTCCTTCAGCCTAGGGATTTCGAGGGGGGACACTTCAGTCTGTAGCAAGCGCTGTTTCTGGCCCAGGAGCAAGCTGCCCTGGGGTTTCCTTCTTTTCCACCCCCCGTCCCTGGCTCCCCGTGAAAGAGGCTGGGTAAAAGGCTGCAGGCCCCAGGCCAGGGGGCAGGTGTGGGGGACCCACCCCTGAGAGAGAGAGAGAGACCCCCACACCAAGGGACCCACTGGCCAAACCTGCCTCCGTGACGGTTCCCTCTGGAAAACAGGTCCTGTCACGTGAGGCGGCTGCCTCAAGACACCCACCGCCACCCTGTTCCTTAATCTAGAGAGAGGGTAAAGGCTCTGGGAGACTTCCCCGGGCTTTAAGAACCAACCCGTTTGTTCCACAGGTCATCTGCCTCCTCTGAGCAGGTGAAACCAGGACAGCGAACCGCCCCCAACCTGTCCACCCCCCCACCTGTCCCAGGCGCAGACCAGGAGCTGGTGGTCGCCTGCAGGCTTGGAGCACTTCTCACTCAGCCTCTTCCCACCCAGCCCAGCACCCTCCTCCAACCGCCAAAGCCCTGGGGCTCCCTCCTGTATAACACAGAGCCCCACCCCCACCCCATCACTTCATTAGCCTTCATTACCGAACCAGTGGAATTTGACCTCTGGCCCTCAACCCCGCCCACCTGGCTATCAGGCCAAATTCTAATTTCGGTCTCGGAAACTGCTAAACACTGCCAAGAGGGATCCCTCACCCCAGCCCCCACTCAATTATACATACTTCAAAGGACCGTGAATGTTTTCAGAAGAAATCACAGCCAATCGAGAAGCCAGATGGAGAGCCTCTGGGTTAAAACTATCACACACGCGAATGATCCCAACGGCCAAGTGCACCGTGGAACTTGGGCCAGGACCCTGTAGCCTGTGGGGGGCAGCGTGCCCCTCCGCACTGCCCCCGAGCTCCTGCTCCGTGTCTTGCCTGCTCTGGACACCCACCCGGGCCTCTGCTGTGGTTCAGTCGCTCAATCATGTCCGACTCTTTGCAGCCCCATGGACTGCAGCATGCCAGGCCTCCCTGTCCATCACCAACTCCCAGAGCTTGCTCAAACTCATGTCCATTGAGTCAGTGATGCCATCCAACCATCTCATCCTCTGTCGTCCCCTTCTCCTCCTGCCTTCAGTCTTTCCCAGCATCAGGGTCTTCTCCAATGAGTCGGCTCTTCACATCAGGTGGCCAAAGGATTGGAGCTTCAGCTTCAGCATCAGTCCTTCCAATGACTATTCAGGACTGATCTACTTTAGGATTGACTGGTTTATTCTCCTTGCTGTCCAAGGGACTCTGAAGAGTCCCAGGCCTCTGGGCACAAGTTTTCAAGATGTGAATGGCATTGGCCTGCCTCTGTGACCCCTCAGGACAGCAGACGTCCGGTCTGCTTCCATGGGACACTTTGATGGCCTAATGCCAGAGGCAGCCACAGACTCCAGGGTCTAGGAAATCCAGACACGATGTCTTTTCTGTGCAACACATGTCAGAAAAGACCCAGCTTCTGAGATGACGGCTCTCCAGGTCCCACTGGACTTATCAACTCTGGGGCTACATCTCCAAAGGCGGCTCAAAAAAGACAAGGCTTTCTACGTCCAGCGCTTGACAGAAGAGCAGGAGAAGTTAGTGAGAGGGCCCACAGTGAAGGAGCACATCTCAGGGATTTCCCCGGGGAGGTGATCTCCAAGAGCGCCAACGGGCAGAGCTTCAGGGGAGAAATGTAAACGAGCAGGGCCAGTTCCCCTGATCAGTCGGTCTCGGTCGTGCTGGCTGCGTGCCGGGCAGGCTGCCATGGCTGGGGTGGAGGAAGCAGACCAGCGCTGACCTGTGGGCTCCTGCTCTTGTAAGAGGAGACCAAGCCGAGACTGGTATCACAGAAGGAACGGGTAGCTATGAACCACTTCAGGCGCTCCTGGCGAGAAACAAACGGCCGTGACAGGAAATGAAGGGCTGGGGGGCCTCCTCCTGAGATGAGGGGTCGCAGAGGGCATCTGGAGGGGCTCAGACCTGCAGTCTGGGCGGTGGGGGTGTCCCTGGGGGCAGCAAGGGAAGGCAGGTGGGGGCAGCTCCCGCCAGGAGGAGACTGCAGGCTCTGCTCAAGTGTGCGGGGTGCTGGGCCATCTGAGACGCGTGAGCCGTGGATGCCATCTGCGTGTGTCAGTTGTCCTAGATGCCACGGCTGTGCCCTGAGACCAGCGGAGCGAGGTCAGAAACCACCATCGTCCAAGCTCAGGGGTGGTGGGCACGGAGGGGTGGCAGTGGGGCCAGGAGCCGCTGTGGGTGAGGAACTGACTGGCCGCAGGAGGGAGGGAGAAGGGGAGACTGAGGGCCCTGTGGTTCTGTGTCAAGCGGCTGGGCAGACAGCGGACCGTTTGAAGTGATGGAGTCGTGGGCACTTGGCCTGAGATGCCCAGCCGAGTGGAGGCGCTGAACCGACAAAGGGAGGCATGGCGAGGCTGGAGCTGGGCTCTGGGACCACCGTGGGGCAGGGGGCGTTCAGAGAGGGGCCTCCAGAGGGCAAGGCAGGCCCGGGCTGCACCAGGCCAGCGGCTGACGTGCCCAGAAGCCCTGGTGAGCGTCGCAGCACTTCGATCTGTCCGCCGAGCCGGCTTGTCTGCTGCTGTGGGGGGAGCCCAGTCCCCGCCGATAGCAACACCCCCAAAGTTGGATTTTCTCAAAGCCTAGTCTTGGATCCCTGTGGGAGAGAAGGGGTTCAGACCCTCAGACGACACACGGAGGGCGGCAGAGCTGTCAGACACGCGGAGCTGCACGTGAGCGGTAAAGCGCGCTCCACCTGTGCAGTCATGGCCCGGCTCTCCTGCTCTGCTAATTTCCCAGAAAGAAGGCCGACTTCCCCAGGTCTCCGCCCTGTGGCTCCACCAACAGCACCTTCCAAAGACAGCCCCGGACACTCGGAGCCTCGACCACGATGCCTGCCGCCTGCTCTCCTGTGAGAGAGGGTCAATCCAAGCCGGAGGTGGTATAGACCTTCTGCAGGGTCAGGCGGCTTGCCACCCTCTCTCTGGCCTCTCAGCTGTGAAAAGAGCGCTTGCTTCCCGCCGTCATATGCTGGTTGATGACTTCTTTCAGGAAACTTTCTGCAGAAGGCGGGAGGGACAGGCAGTCCCCACCCCCTGCCCCCATGGGGAACGACGGGCTGCCCTGAGACCCCCTCGGGCATCCACACGGCACAACCTGGTTAATGAGAAGCACGCCCAGCATCTCCAACTAATCCAGTTTCCTGCCAAGACAGGTCGGCCTGAGTGGTTCCCACCTCCCTGGGGCCTGCGACTCCGGTGAGCAGGAGGAGGAAGGGGCACCTTTGATAATTAACCCGGGGTTCTGCTGGATGGAGTGGGAGCTGGGGAGGGCCTCTCTCTCTGCCCCCGCCCTCACTGGAAACACCGGCTAAGGAAGGTCAGGGAGAGAAGGGAGTTGGGGGACACTGCGAGGGCCCCACCGAAGCCGCAACGTGACCCAGATCGCTGTCCCCACCTTCCCGCTTCATCTGAGGCCGCCTGTTTCTCGCTTGGACCCCCTGCTCTCCTGTGCCTTAGACAGGCCGGAGCCACACCCCGGCCATGCTCAGATCCGAGGGCAGAGCCAGGGGTCTGCTCAGGGGGCGGGTCCCATTCATCCGCACAGGGGCACCAGCATCCCCGGCTGGCCCTTTAGGGGTACGGTCACTCTGAGCAGCCTGAGGCCTTGGCTTGGCCGTGCTTCTCAAATACAGCTGCTGAAAGATCCGGGGTGTGATTTCAAGTGGCGAGTCCAGACGGCTCAGAGCCAGGGACTCACTCACTTACAACCCGGCACCTGCCCCAGGGCCCCGCCTGGGCAGGAGGACAGCGAGCAGGTCTCAGGACTGTGGGGGCTGAGGCTCAGTCCTGCCCCCTCCCACGGGCACCAAAGACCACAGCTGGAGCTGGGGGTGGAAGTCAGCTTCAGCCTCAGGCCAGCAGATGCCCCTATGCCCGGGTGCATGTGTGGGGTTTGTGCATCAGCTGGGCATTTCAGATGAAGCTCTGACCGCCGGCTGAGAGCAGGGGGACACTGTGCCTCACTGCAGCTGACCTGGGACTCTGAACTCCGGGACTGGTCTGGAGGCCGCTTCAGGCAGAGGAAAGGGCCTGAACAAGACCCAGGAAGAGGAAGCATGCCATGTGCCGCAGACAGGAAGCCCAGAGGCGGCGGTCCAGCCACAGGGCTTTGGTGCCACGGGTCGAGGTGGGAGGAGACAGCACCATGGTCTGGTTGGACACACCTGGCAGAACAGCAGTGCGACTGGAGAGGACGAAGTCAGGGTCAGAGTTCAAGGTGGGGTGGGGCAGGGGGCAGGGCAGGGTTTGGCCTGGGGCTGGGAAAGGGTCACGGGCGGGCAGGAACAGTGCTTGTCTGTGACAGACTTCTTCGTCCCTTGCTAATGGAAACTGTTCTCCTGGATTATGTTGAGGTTCCAGAGGATGGATGCTTCCTGAAATTAACTGACATGTCCTAGAGCAAACCGTTTCCAAAAGCAGGTGTTTTCCTTCGCATCTCAGTCTTTTTTCCTTTTGTTCTGGCAGGTCTTTTCTGAACCTCCCTGATTACAAAGCCCCAGGCATTTTCCATCAGTTGATCATCTGGGAAGTGAAGTTTCAGGACTGACAGGTATGCTGTGGCCTCTTCTGGAAATTCTGGGGGGCCAGGAGACCTCCATATTGCAGGGTTTCTGAGTTGAGTGAAGACTTCCTGTTTCTGCAGCCTTGTTCTCTGACTTTGGGCAAGGGGGTTCATCTGTGGCTAACCCAGATTCAAGCTCACATTATCTGTGGCTCTTTTTTCAGAAATCAGTTCAGTCGCTCACTCGTGTCCAACTCTTTGGGACCCCATGGACTGCAGCACACCAGGCTTCCCTGTCCATCACCAACTCCCGAGCTTGCTCAAACTCATGTCCATCAAGTTGGTGATGCCATCCAACCATCTCATCCTCTGTCATCCCCTTCTCCTGCCTTCAGTCTTTCCCAGCATCAGAGTCTTTTCAAATGAGTTGGTTCTTCCCATCAGGTGGCCAAAGGATTGGAGTTTCAGCTTCAGCATCAGTCCTTCCAATGAATATTCAGGACTGATCTCCTTTAGGATGGACTATTTTCAGAAATAGCAAATGGAAAAGTTCAAACTCCAGCCACAGCCTCCAGGGGTCTTTCTCCATGGTTACAGAACTCATTTCTTCAGATGTTGGAGACTTGCTCCTGCAACACCAGCTGTATTTGTTGTTGGAGAAGAACTGTTGAGTGAGCTTTGATAGTTTGTCTTTCAAGGAATGGTTCACTTCGTCAAAGACCATGACTTTACTGGCATAAACTTTTCATAGAATTCTGTCATTTTTTAATAATTTTAATAATCTAGAATGGTTAAGTCCTCCTGATACACTGACCCCTTTATCATTATGATATGACGTCCTTTGTCCTGGGTGATAGTCTTTGCTTCAAAATGCCTTTGTCAGATATTAAGATTACCACTCTAGCTTTATGTAAGTCAGTACTGGCATAGCATGGTGTGTCTTTTTACCATCCTTTTGCCTTTGATCTGTTTGTGTCTTTATATTTAAACTGGGGTATTTGGAAGCAGCGCACAGTTTGACTTTTGCTTTTTATCTAATATGGCAATATCTGCCTTTCAATAGAGGCATTTAGGCAATTTACGTTCAATGTGATTGCTGACAGGATTCAATTTAAGGCTATTTTCTTGATATTCATCTGTTTTTATTCTCCCATGCTGCCCTCTTTGGAATTAATTAAGTAGCTTTTATGACTCCATTTTATCCCCTTATAATGCTTGTCAGCTGTGGTTCCTTGTCTTGCTATCTGAGTGGCTGTCTTCGGGTCTAACCTTTAGATCTTCAAGTTATCACAGTCCATTTTCCAGTGAGACTATATCATGCAAAGCAGAGTGTAGGAGCCCTACAAGGGTGTACTTCCATTTCTCCACTTTTTTTTTTAAGCTTTTTTTTTTTTTTTTAAATCAAAGACTTTGTTTTAAGTTCATTTTGGAAAGATAATGTAGTTGGGTATAAAATTTCAGGCTAATAGCTTTTCTATTTTTGTAATTTAAACTTGCTGCTCTACCATCTTCCCACTCACATTGTTTCTGATGAGGAATCGGTTCTTGCCCTACTTTTGCTCCTCCACGTGAAATGCCACGGTTTAGATATTCCTCTCCTTTACTGCCTTTGAGCAGCAAAGAATGTGATGTGATTTGCCGTGTGTGTGTGTGCACACGTGCACATACTCAGTTCAGTTCAGTCGCTCAGTCACGTCCGACTCTTTGCGACCCCATGAATCGCAGCACGCCAGGCCTCCCTGTCCATCACCAACTCCCGGAGTTCACTCAGATTCACGTCCATTGAGTCAGTGATGCCATCCAGCCATCTCATCCTCTGTCAGCCCCTTCTCCTCCTGCCCCCAATCCCTCCCAGCATCAGAGTTTTTTCCAATGAGTCAACCCTTCACATGAGGTGGCCAAAGTACTGGAGCTTCAGCTTTAGCATCATTCCTTCCAAAGAAATCCCAGGGCTGATCTCCTTCAGAATGGACTGGTTGGATCTCCTTGCAGTCCAAGGGACTCTCAAGAGTCTTCTCCAACACCACAGTTCAATAGCATCAATTCTTCGGCCCTCAGTTTTCTTCACAGTCCAACTCTCGCATCCATACATGACCAGAGGAAATACTACAGCCTTGACTAGACGGACCTTCGTTGGCAAAGTAATGTCTCTCCTTTTCAATATACTATCTAGGTTGGCCATAACTTTCCTTCCAAGGAATGAGCATCTTTTAATTTCATGGCTGCAATCACCATCTGCAGTGATTTTGGAGCTCCAAAAAATAAAGTCAGCCACTGTTTACACTGTTTCCCCATCTATTTCCCATGAAATGATGGGACCAGATGCCATGATCTTCGTTTTCTGAATGTTGAGCTTTAAGCCAACTTTTTCACTCTCCTCTTTCACTTTCATCAAGAGGCTTTTGAGTTCCTCTTCACTTTCTGCCATAAGGGTGGTGTCATCTGCATATCTGAGGTGATTGATATTTCTCCTGTAATTGGACACATACTCAGTTGTGTCCAGTTCTTTGGAACCCCATGGACTGTAGCACACCAGGCTCCTCTGTCCATAGAATTTCCTAGGCAAGAATATTATTGGAATGGGTTGCCATTTTCTACTTGAGGGGATCTTCTCCATCAGGGATCAAATCTGCAGCTCTCGCATTTCCTGCATTGGCAGGCAGATTCTTTTCCAACTATGCCACACAGGAAGCCTTGTGACTTGCTATAACTTTCCTCATATATTCTTCATGACTGAGGTTCACTGAGCCTCTTGGGTTTTTGAGTTTATAGTTTTCATGTCAAATTTGGATATTTTTAATTATTATTTCCATTTTTCTTTATTTTTGTATCTTCCACGTCTTAGCTTTTGGAATATATATAATGCAGTCTACAATATTCATATTACCTATTTTTCTAACATCTGCCTCAGTTCTAGGCCTCTTCCAGTTTATTGGTTTTTGTTTTTTTCTCATTATAAGTTCTATTTGTTTTTGCCTGCCTGATTGGATGTCATATTTTGTGAATCTCACCCTGTTGGGTCCTGGGTGTGTTTGTATTCTTGTAAATATTCTTAAGTTTTGTTCTGAGATGTAATTGAGTCTCTTGAAAACACTTTGATCCTCTTGAGTCTTGCTATTGGTGGGTTAACTTATGTGCAGAGTACATCATGAGAAATGCTGGGCTGGATGAAGCACAAGCTGGAATCAAGATTGCCGGGAGAAATATCAATAACCTCAGATATGCAGATGACACCACCCTTACAGCAGAAAGTGAAGAGGAGCTAAAGAGCCTTGTCAGGGGATGTTTACCAGTAGGGTTCCTGAGTGCTGTTTCTTACCTCTCTTGAGCCCTCTGTTCCTCATCAGTTCCTGTCAGGAGCGAGAGGAGTGGCAAGCCACTCCCAGGACTGAGATCACAGAAATGGGATTCTTGCATAGGATTTCCTTCATTAGCCTTTCCATATGGTGAAAGGGACTGGTCTTTTGATCTTTATCTGAAGAAGCTACCTACAATACAGTATATATATTCACACAGAATTCAATATAGCACCTTTGTTCCACCAGAGACTTGAGTCCCCGTGTCCTTCTTTCTCTCTCTCTCTCTCTATTTCTGGCTGATTCCCTGGCGTGCAAAGGCTGGCTGCGTAACCCATGGAATATTAACCTCTTTCCTTCTTTCACTTTTTTATCATCGACTCCGGACCACCAGGTTCTGGTCAGTTAAAGGACCCCAACAGAGCCTCTTGATAAAAGTGAAAGAGGAGAGTGAAAAAGTTGACTTAAAACTCAGCATTCAGAAAACAAAGATCATGGCATCTGGTCCCATCACTTTATGGCAAAGAGATGGAGAAACAGTGGAAACAATAAGAAACTTTATTTGGGGGGCTCCAAAATCACTGCAGATGGTGACTGCAGACATGAAATTAAAAGCCACTTGCTCCTTGGAAGAAAAGTTATGACCAACCTAGACAGCATATTAAAAAGCAGAGACATTACTTTGCCAGCAAAGGTCCGTCTAGTCAAAGCTATTGTTTTTCCAGTAGTCATGTATGGATGTAACAGTGGGACTATAAAGAAAGTTGAGCTCCAAAGAACTGATGCTTTTGAACTGTGGTGTTGGAGAAGACTCTTGAGAGTCCGTTGGATAGCAAGGAGATCCAACCAGTCCATCCTAAAGGAGATCAGTCCTGAATATTCATTGGAAGAACTGATGCTGAAGCTGAAGCTCCAACACTTTGGCCACCTGATGCAAAGAACTGACTTATTTGAAAAGATCCTGATGCTGGGAAAGATTGAAGGTGGGAGGAGAAAGGGATGACAAAGGATGAGATGGTTGGATGGCATCACCGACTCAATGGACATGAGTTTGAGTAAACTCTGGGAGCTGGTAACGGACAGGGAGGCCTGGCGTGCTGCAGTCCATAGGGTTGCAGAGCTGGGCATGACTGAGTGACTGAACTGAATGGAACTGAAGAGGCTCATTTTAATCCAGGGTACTTATTCTCCATGACTAAGATGGGTGCTGGTACCTAGGGCCTCCTGAGGCTTTCCAGCTGCGCTGGAACAGGCATTGTTCCCAGACGCATGCGTCCTGCTCACTGTCCCTTTAACCCTTCTTCACCTGGTCTTGAGTAGTTTTCTCATACACATCTGCTGATCCGAAATCAGCTCAGTACTTCAGGGTGAGCTCGTGCAGACCTCCAGGGTTGTCAGCTCTGGCACAACACCCTATAAAATGTAGTTGCATTGGTTTCCCTAAACCGTAAACCCTTTCTTCTCAACCCAGGGACTCTGCTGGGTCCCTGGCTGAGGCCTCTGCCTGTGGTGTGGCCTGAAAGTCCAAGGCTCTCGGGGGGCTCCCCACATTTCTTCACCACCCCCCAGGGGTCACTGCCCGCCGTTGCTTGATTCCAGGGTCTTGAAAACAGTTCCCTTCCGCCTTTGGTCTGGTTTGCGTTTGTTCCTGTTTCAGGAGGAAGGAAGTGGTGAGGCTTTTTCTGTGTTTCTCTCTTCTCCCTCGCATGACTTTTCTTCCCCACCTTCCACACTCGAGAGTCTGCCTCAGTGCCAGGCACCGCGGTGGGCGCTGAAACCACCTTGAGTCCCTGGACTCAACCAGGGAGTCACAAAGCAAGGAGAAGGCCTTTCCCACAAGCCTATGGAGGGCGGCCACAGCCGTGTACACGTCTGTGTGTATAGGTCTTGTTTCTTCTCGATACAAATCTTGAGGCCAAGGAGCCTGTTGAATGTATTCTTAGAACATCCTTAGGGCCTGACAAATTTATCTTGTGTACTTTAGTCTTTTAATAAATATTTGGTCAATGGAAAGACAAATAGGAGACGCACATGTTTGTAAACGAATTTGGGTTGAGGTGAGAGTACCATAGACTTGTCCCTAAGCTCAACAGCACTGTGTCTGTATTCTCTGCCTGGTACTGTGCCTTCAAAATACCAGTCTCCACCCACGAGAAAAGGGTGACTTGAAAGATGTAGCAGCGAGGCTGCAGCGGGACCCTGATAACGGGGTGTCTCAGGCTTTCCAAGGTTCTCAGATTGTTCGGGATGGAAGGAGCACGGGCTAGAGAAAGTGAAAGCGCAAATGTCAGCTGCCACTGAAAACTGGGCGCAGACAAAATTGCAGTGCAAGTCAGTTGGAAAACACAAGTGAGTCTCCACAGATGGAAGACTTAGGGCAGTGCCTGGAGGGTGGTCACTGCTTACATCACCTGAGATTGGGAGACTGGGATCAACATACACACATGGCTGCATGTAAAACAGCTAACTAATAGAAGACTACTACATAGCGCAGGGAATTCCACTCAGCGCTCTGTGATGGCCAATACGAGAGAAGAGCCTAAAAGAAGAGGGGATTCATGCACGTGTGTGACTGATTCACTTGCTGTATGCCTGAAACTGATGCGACATTGTAAATCAACTGCACTCCAGTAAAAAAAAGAAAGGAAACAGTTACTATAAGCCCAGGCTTTTAGAAAAAACTCACTCATATATATCAGGGACAATCTTTCATGTAGGATCCAAGACAAGGCTGAAAGCAGGGGCTTCGAATCAGGGGTCCAGGTGCAGGTGAGGGGAAGCAGGTGGGGGAGCAGCTGTGGGAGAGCCAGGTGGGGGAGCAGCTGTGGGGAGCAGGTGTGGGAGAGCCAGGTGGGGGAGCAGGTGTGGGGAGCAGGTGTGGGGAGCAGGTGTGGGGGAGCAGGTGCGGGGGAGCAGGTGTGGGGAGCAGGTGTGGGGAGCAGGTGTTGACCTCAAAGGAGAGGAGGTCATGATCAACCAGCAGGACATGGTATACATGCCAACCTGGCGGGCAGCTGTACCTTTCGGTTAGGGGAGGAGGAACTGGGACACAGGACACAAATAACTCCTCTGGCTGGACCAAAAGAGAAGCCTTGAGGACAGGAGGGTGGCCTGCTTGGGGGAGGAACTTTTCAGTGTATCTCCTCTTACGGACTCGTTTTGCCTGTTTCCAGTCTGGTACCAGAATGGATCACCAGCACAGAGTCTCAGATGGTCTGTAGAGCGCACTGTGATGAGACCAAGCTTGTGGCAACGTGGTGAGCCTCCGAAGTTTGGAAACTCATCATCCCAGAGTCTGCAAGTCTGAGGGGGATGGCAGTTGACTTTTAAGCCCTGGGCACTTCCTACATTACTTTGCACTGAAATCAAAGTGTGTGTGTGTGCGTATGTGTGCAGTTGCTCAGTTGTATCTGACTCTTTGCGACCCTAAAGACTATAACCCACCAGGCTCCTCTGTCCATGGGGTTTCCCAGGCAAGAATACTGGAGTGGGCAGCCATTTCCTTCTCCAGGGGATCTTCCAGATGTAGGGATCAAGCCCGTGTCTCCTTTGCTTCCTGCATTGGTGGGTGGATTCTTTACCACTGTGCCACCTGGACACACCCTGGACAGTGGTCAATATCTGACTCTAAAATATTTTATAGCTAGTTTTATCATTAAATAAATCCTATTTGGTGAGTATAAGATACCCTACTTTTAAATAGTCTCAGCTCTATCGCCACCTCCGTATGTGTCCTCAGTCCCTTGGAGAAGCTGTGGCAGGCACTGAGCCCCAGAGAGAGACCCCAGAAGGCTCCAGGAAAGAACAAACGGCAAACCTGGCTCCAATATGTGCTGACCAAATCCGCTGCCCGCACCGCCCTCTTGTGGTCACACAGCAGATGAAAAGCTTCAAAGGCAAGCTGCAAGGAGGCTGTGATTTTGCACGAATGGAAATACGTTCTCCCTCAGGAAAAGCATCGTCGCTGGGCACCCTTTTTTCCATGCTGGGCACGCATACACAAGTGTAAGCGAGAGAGATGATTACCTTCCTCTGTCAAAAAGAAATAACATGAGCATGACATTATTATTACTTTTTATAAAATGTCAGAATGGAAGGCCATCATTCTGGCTGTCCAAACCCACAAGATGTCCAAGCTGGAAGGAATTTCTGAGATGATCTTGTTCAAATTCTTCCTTTGAAAAAATTAGAGAATTTAAAGTCTGGATATGTGGGTATCTTCCCTGAGGTCACACAGCAACCTGCTGGCGGCGGTCTTGGGAGTGAAGCCGGAGAGTGGTTCCGGCAGGCAGGCAGCTCCATCCCTTCCTCTGCCACAGCAGGAGGCATGGGGGCAGTGCCGTCCAGGGATGGGGGCCAGGCGTGGGCACTGGGGGCAGGGCCTGGCACTGCCCCAGCTCTGAGGTGTTCCGTGGGCAGGTGGTCCCTCTCGCGTCCGCGTCCAGCCCTCTTCCTGACCTGACACCATCTCTCCCGCAGCCTAGCCTCACGCAGAGCCTGTGTGCCGGGGCCCAGCAGGAGACCCGAATGTCCAGGCAAAGGCCAGGACCCGGGTCACCGGTCTTGTCGGGAAGTCCTCTCTCAGCTCCTCTGACCACTTGTCCAGATCGGCAGGTGGCTGCTCTGCGGCCTTATGAGGAGCAGTTCACGAGTTCTGGTGCTTTTTTTAACTTGGTCTCTAAAAATGTATTTTTATTAATAAATTGTAGTAAAATGTGAGCGCCTTTATAAAATGTGTCATCTTTGCCAACTTTAACCACGCAGTCCACCGGCATCGAGCGTCTTCGCACGGGTGTACCACCATTGCCACCATCCTTCTCTCGAATCTTCTCACTGTTCCAGCCTGAGACTCCATCCGCATTGGACGCTGACTCCTTGTCCTCCCCCGCGACTCCCATTTGACTTTCCGTCCATCTCCCACGAATTTGACTATCCTGGGGACGGCCTCAGAAGCATGCCGTGTTAGTCCTTTCCTGACTGTTTCAGTTCACCGAGCATAAGGTCCTCAGGCTTCAGGGTTCTGTGGCGTAGCCTGTACCCAAGTGGCCCTCCCTTTCAGGCTGTATAATATTCCGCCGTGCGCAGGGACCACAGCTTGCTTTTCCATCCATCTGCTGCTGGACACGTGGCTTGTTTCCATGGTTCCTGGCGGGGAAGCCACCATCGCATGAACTGCCAGCGACAGGAAGCCGGGCGATCACATCTCCCTCTGGGAGCGGGGGCGCGTCCCCTCCCAGCCAGGTGTCCAGGAGCCCTCCGCTGAGTCACGGGTGAGCCGGTGCAGCCTGAATTCCTTGCTTCTTGCCTGGGAGCTCGCCCATCCTGGCGTCTGGCATGGGCTCTGCAGCCTGGGATCAGATGCTGTTTGAAATTTGAAATTGGATTAAAAAAAAAAAAAATCGAGAACCTGAAAAGAAACATCCTTTCATGCGATCTGAAAGCACAGAATACGTGTCAGTTTGCTGAAAAGGTACTTTTCCAAAGGACAGTTACCAAATGTACCAGACAGAGGTCATCAGAGCGGGTGGGGTGGGGTGACGGCTCCCTCCCGCGCAGCCTGAGGCTCAAGAGGCCTATGAGCCATTCGGGCACTCTCGCCACAGCCTTGTCGTTCTCCTGATGTGAACCCCTCCTCGACCTGCGCCCTTGCTCACCTCTCCCAGCCCGCTCGCCCTGAATGTAAACGCAGAGCAGGGACGGGACTCTCGCACAGCCCTCACCCTGACCGTGTGCTTTCTGTGTGTGCTCGCATCTCCCTGACACCCCAGGGCTGCTTTCCCCGCAGCCCTCCTGCCAGCCAGGCCCCCTCCCCGCGTCACAGTCACAGCCCGAGGCCAAAGGGCACGTGACATTGCCCTGCTGCAGTTCCTCCACACCTCCTGGCTCCAAGCAGACGTCCCTTTTAAAATCCTGCGCCCAGCTCACCCTTTCCTATGAAAACAGGCTTCCTGTGTTCCTTCCACAGCACTGAATGCTCAGCCTCCCTCTGGTTTTACTGGACATCCTTGGTCCTGAGAAGAGCAGCAGTCTGGGCAGGCCTGTGCCGGCCAAGTGCATGTGTTCAAGCAGAGGGACAGCCCAGGACACACAGACAGCAGCCCCCAGGCACCCCCGGTCCTCGCCCCTCCGGCTGCAGGCACCGGTGGTTTCAGCTCCCCAGAACCCAATAGGCAAAGCCCTAGGGGGTGACCTGACGTTCAGATGAGCTGCCCAAATAGCAATTAAGTGCAATGAGACAAAGTCACATACAGTTAAGTAAAATCCTCACAGGGAACCATAAAGCTGTTCTTCACTTTATGAAATTCTGAAGCAAACTGCTCCAAAAAATGAAAGTGTCATAAAAGATGGATTTCCGTGGAAAACCTGGAGATGGTCACTGAGAAATCAACTGGAGAACAAGCTACTTCCGTGACTCCAAGTTTTGGTGTTGTTTGAAACTGCAGCCTCTGTTAAGGACGACTGAATTTTTTAATGAACAGACTTCCAGTTTTGCTACCTAGATGATATTCTCCTTAAGTCTTTGAAAACTAATTTTTAAAACTGAAATGTGTTCTCACAGCAGTTCATTAATTTCCAATAAACTCAGTATGGACTCTTTTGTAGTTGGTGGAGTTCTTATGAATATGAGCCTTTTATTTGCACTCCTTTGAGCTCTTGGAAAACTGCAAATTGCTAAATTGAAGCTTAAATGAATTTCTTCTTTATAATCCTTCTAAAAGTACCGAGAAGTTAGCAAACCATGTCACATCTAATTAAAAATAAAAAAATAATTTAAAATCAGGCAGGAAAACATATAGAGCTTTAAATCACAGAGCTTTCTTTAAAAAAACCAAAATCTCTGGTTTGACTGAAGGCTTTCTTCAGACTTTACGTTTTGATAGAAATGTGGGTAATTTTGAGTGTATCTCCCTGAAAGGGTTTCCTCAATGAAAAAAGGTTTTCAATCCTGCCTTTCTATCTCCACAGGAGTGTTTCTAACACAACACGGTGATTTTTTTTTTTTTTTTTTTGATAAAAATGTCATCCTAAATCTCTGGGTTTTCCTGAATTTGTCTAGATAAAAGAGAAGGACAAAAATATTTTCCATCTGTAATTTTTTTGAAGTTATAAGGCATTTTTAAAAACCTGCATTAAATTAGCAACAGAAATCACATTCTCTGTCTCCAAACATTTCTGAAATTGAGAATGATTTCATTTCTGTAATTCTGGAATGTATAACTCTTTTACAACATGTGTGCCCACATTGACACAGATACACAAACACAGTCATTGCAGAGTAGAGCATGTTTCTAATATATATACCCACAGTGTTTAAAAGTGAATGCTTTTGGCTCATCGACTTGTTACACAATAAAGGTTTTATGGGGAAAAAAATCAGGCTTAGGATTATTGGTTCTCTACCGAGCCTTGTTATAGAAAGTATATCTTACAATGAGAAAACAATATAGCAGGAGGGGAAAGTTTCCTGAAGCTAATTTGATGCGCTATTCCAGTGGACATTCTCTGTTTAGGGTAAAAACGCAGATTCAACCCCATCCAGCCTAAACTCTGCATTTAAGTGGTCTTGCATGTTTGGAGAATTGATTGTCCAGGCACGAGGAAGCCAGCCTCCCTGCTTGGACTCATGTGCGTTATTCTGTCTTCGCAATTTCCTGGAGCTGTCTTCTTGAAGCAGGCGCTACGCTCTCTTATTCTATCATGCAAGCGCTCCCAACAGATTTATAGCAGTGGACACACCTGCAGGGACCCCTGCCCCCAGCCTCCAGCCAAGCACATCTGAAAACCGTGCCGTGTTGCCTCTGTCTGTAAGGGAAAACAAGTTGTGTCCTTTTTCCTGGACTCATTGCAAGCGCTGACTGCCCGAACTGTCTCCACGCTGCTCCTGCTTGTGAAGCTCTGCAGGTGCGTCAGCTGTCATCTGGCCCAGCAACAGAAACCGATTCCCAGGTCGCCCTGTAATTGGAAGGGCTTTCTTTCGCTCCTTTAATCAGTTGCTAACACCTCGCTGTTTAATATCACAGCGAGCATAGTTACAAACAAGGAAGGGCACACTCCTAAAATAATAATAATTTTTAAAAGCCCTCCGCTTAGGAGCAAACATAAAATCCATCATTATTCAATACAGAGGAATTATAAGGTTTCATTGTAACAAAATAGCAATTCTCTTCCTGATGCTTTATTTTGATTGTGAAAACTCTTGTTTTTGACAAAGCAAGTTCTCTGTACAAAGAAACATTGTATCTTTTGTTTATTTTCATCCCTCTGAACTGACACAAATAAGGAACAATCTTTTACTCAAGAGCAATTAGTCCTGTCCCTGTTTCAGAAAATGGTTGAACACATGGGTTTAGAGAAGAGAATATTCCTTCAAAAATTACTAGCCATTAAGTCGTAAAGACAACTTAGAGGTTATTTTCCTCTAGCAAATAACCATAATTTCCTTGAAATCTAGTGCTTTATGTAATTAAAGTTATTTATTTAAGGATTTAAATTTGCTTTAACAGTTTAAATGGCCTTAGTGTCTGTGTAAAATTCAGTATTTTGAGCCTGGTCGGTGTTGGGTTCGACTACACATATAATTTTACCACTGCTCTGTAATGCAGGCCGTTGTTCTTGTAATAATAGTTTAAAATGCTAGCCTGCCAAGGGAAAGAATCAGGAGATAATTCGAGCTATACCCAGGCTGGGGCTTCTCTTATCCTGGACTCCTCCAGAGTCTCCTAAATGAGTCTGCAAGTTTGATTTCTAAGGGCAAGGCAGTGAGAGGGTCTCAAGCATGTTTATTGATACAGAATGTTCGAGATCGACAGCCAGAGCTTCGCCTATGATCAAGCGACTTTCTGTGCGAGTCTTATGGAATGTGGCATTCCAGACTTTAAAGGGAAGGGGAGATTGCCATGGTAACGGCACAGGGGGGTTGGGGCTGGGGGTCCCCCTGGGAGCTTAAAGGCCAGCAGAATTTTAAGCATTTGCAACTTAAAAAAAGAAGAGGAGGAAAGCTCCATCACTCTGCCAAGTCTGTCTACAGAAATGGATACGGTTAGAGGGTTCCTTGGAAAGATCCAAATAAACACAGCCCGAGCCTGCACGATGTGAGCTGGAAAGGACAGATGCTAAGAAAAACTACAGATCCTGGTCTCCTCCATCGAAGATGGAGCCGCTGTGGCTGCCTAACCTCCAAGAAGGAGCAGAGCTTGGGAAAGAGGCCAATGACTGGTCCAGGCGGGGGGCTGTCTGCCTTGGCCCCCTCCTGCCCCCCAGGCTCCCATGGCCCCCAGCTGGAGCACACAGCACCTCCCAACGCTGATGGAGACCCAGGCTGAGGACCCCATGGCCCGGCCTGTGCACCGCTCCAAGTCTCGCAGAGCCTGGCCAAGTGCAGCTAGCGGTTGGTTCGCGGCTCCGGTTACTGGATGTGTAGAAACAGTTTTGATTACCAGAGAAATCTCCTAGGATTGCAGATAATAAACATAAGTGAGTGGAGTATAAAAGTGAGTGTAAACCAATGTGACTTGTGGTTGTTGCATCTGAGGGAGGAGAAAAGATAACAGATTTACAGATGGGGCTCAGACACAGTAGAAACTGACCTTTAGTATAGCCCCTACGAAGACCACTCTGAAAAGCTAGAGTCCAGTGGTAGCCGGTGGTCTGAGTCAGCGGTGCTGGCTCCAGAGGGCCCTGCGCTCTGCGCAGCCCTCGCCTCTGCAGGGTCAAGGGTGAAGGTCAACTGGGTGGGAAGTGAGGGCCTGGCTGCCTGTTCCCTGGATGACGCAGTCAGAGTGCGGCTGGTCTGCACGCTTGAGGGGCGAGCACAGCCTGGCTTTCTGCTGGGCGTTGAGCTCACACCCACACCCCACACCTAACCGCCACTGCCTTTGCTGCACCAGGGCTCTCAGAGGCACAGGCCCCCGCCCTTGCAAATGAGCACATTCCCCATAGCGACGCTGAGCTGGGATCAGGGGTCCAGCGGTCCACTTCTTGGAGGAAGGCAGCCGGGGGCTGGGGGAGTGAGGGGCTGGGGCTGGGTGTGGGGGGGGGGCGGCCCACTGGAGGCGCGTCTCCAGTCTTCAGTTTGTCTGCAGAATGGGTCTCACTGTATTCTGCCCCCTCCATGGAGGACCCATCAGAGAGAAGCACAAAGGCAGGTGTGAATGGAAGCGGGGGGTGGGGAGGGAGGGCTGGGGGAGAGGGGAGAGATTTCAGTAAATGGCCTAGAGTTGTCGTAAAAGTGCGTCAGAAAGTATGGAAAGTGTAACGGAGGAAAGAAAGGTCATTCCTCACCGAGGAGACAGCAGAGACAGCATCTGATCATCCCTCTCCTTCCTTCCTTCTGGGCTTGCAAATGGGTTCATGACATAAAACCTCAGTATTTTGATGAGATGTACACAACAGATGTACACACCATCTTAATCGTTTGTAAGTGTATATTCCGTGGCCCTGAGGGCGCTCACACTCTTGGACACCCATCACCACCAGCATCTCCAGAGCTTTGTCATCTTCCCAAACTGAAACTTGGGCGCTGCTGAACACGACCCCCACCCCAGCCCCTCCCCTCTTCCCTGGCCCCTGGCAACCACCCTTCCAGTTTCCCTCTCCACGAATTTGACTATTTTAGGTACTTCACATTAAGTGGAATCAGACAGATTTGTCCTTTTGTGAATAGCTCCTTTCACCAAGTATAATATCCTCAAGGCTCATCCACGTTGCAGCCTGCATCAGAATGTCTTTCTTTTTTAAGGCTGAATGGTATTCTATTGTGTGGGCAGACCACATTTTATTTATCCATCCATTCAACTGTGGATGGATTCTGGATCACTTCCAGCTCTTGGCTAGAGTGGATAATGCTGCTGGGAACGTGGGTGCACACCCCTCTGCCTAAATCCCCGTTTTAAATACTTTTGGTTGATGCCCATGGCTCGAGCTGCCAGAGCCTGTGCCAACTCCACGTTTACTGTTTCGGGGAACTGCCATATTGCTTCCCACGGGCCCTGCTCCGTTCTGCGTTCTCACCAGCAATGCACAAGGCTTCCAGTTTCTCCACTTTTTTGCCAACACTTTTGTGTTTGTTTATAACAGCCATCCTAATAGACATGAAGTGAAAGACATAAGGATCTGAATGATTTCCTGAACCATCAGTGATTCTGAGCTTCTTTCCATGGCTTGCTGGCCGCTTGCGTATCTCCCTGGAGAAACACCTGCTTGAGTCTCTCGCACACTTTCCCGCTGGATCGTTTGTTTCTCTTGCTGTTTGGCGCACCTAGATTCATAGTGGTCTCTTCTCACCCTACACGTGGGGAACATCTCTCCTCGGAGAGAAATGCACGTCTGTTTTCATGGTTTCCAGCTTATTTTTCTGCCTCCTCACTGTGCATTCGCTCATGAAACAGGGGGTCATGTAGTGGTTAAAAACACAGACATTGCCACAGACCTCACCCCACCCCTCACCGGCTGTGAATTCCTGGGCAAATGGCCTCCCGTGTACATCGGTTTTCTCATCTGTAGGATGCAGATTCAGCAGGCATTGTGGGGATTAAAAGAGCCAATCTCCGTTAGACACTCAGAATCCTGCTTGGAGCAGACAGTGCCTGGGAGAGGCAGCCGTGCTGCTTGTCGCTTGCTGCTGCGGCTCCCCACTCCTCGCAGGGGGCCTCAGCTCCAGCTGAAACACAACCCGGAATCTCAGGCCGAGGGCAGACTCCTGAGTGTGCTGACGCCCAGCTCAGTGATCGAGGGAGGCTGATGACAACACATGCCTGGAGATGCCTCCCTTCTTCCCTTCAGCTCCTCCCTTCCTTACACGCACAGCCCCCCTTTAGGTGACCGGTGCTGTCCTCTCCCCCTGTAGCTGGGAAAACCCTAGGAAGGTCGAGTTACTTATCCAGAGTCACTCAGCTGCCAGGGGCGTGGCCAGGACGTGAAGCTGAGAACCACACGCCGTCAGAGCCGTGTGGTTAAGCAGCTCTGCAGCGGTAGTATAGCTTGTCCTGACCTTGAATTTACTCCCTGACAAACCAGAATTTGTCTTGATTGTCGTGGTGGTGGCCAAAGTTGCTAAGTTGTGTCTGACTCTTTTGAGACCCCATGTAGTAAGTATGTGCATGTGTGTTAAGTCACTTCAGTTGTGTCCAACTCTTTGCGACCCTAGGGACCTAGGGACTGCAACCCATCCCGGGCTCCTCTGTCCTTGGAGTTCTCCAGGCAAGAATACTGGAGTGGGTTGCCATGCCCTCCTCCAGGGGATCTTCCTGACCCAGGGATCAAACCTGCGTCTCTTGCGTCTCCTGCACTGACAGAGGTCTCTTTACCACTAGCGCCACCTGGGAAACCCATGTCATGAATATATATTTGTCAAAAGTAAAAAGGATGACTTTCACTGAATGCGAACTGTGCTCCAGTGAAAAATTGGAAAAATAGGCTACACAATTTCCCTGAGTTTGCAAGAACTCTTTCTTCTAGTTTGAAGGCATATAATGACATTGACGGTGCTGTTCGCTTGGTAAAAGGCCTTCACCTTGCAGACGTGGAAATGTCAGCTGCACGCAGCCAGCACGGCCGTTCCTGGGAAGACACGGGGCTGCCCAGGACCCCACACGCTGGCGGCCGAGGCTCCAGGCGGGGCTTTGCTGCATCACCTGAGCTGCCGCTGCAGGTCTGACTTGGAGAAAAGACCTGCCAGAGAGCTGGGAGGGTGCACCCTCCTGCTTGCCTTCATTCTGAGTGCTGTCCCTGAACCCAGAGGCCTGTCTTGTCCGCCTCTAGATGCTACCCTTCTTTGAGAATAAAAAAGTATCATCTGACTCTGACCTGGTTCACACTGCCTTTACCCGAGAGGTCTCTGTGTGGCAGCTAGGTTCCAGAGGGCTTCATCATGAAAGGTTTGCCTTCTGGGGAAAGGCCTTTGCAGAGAAGAGTCACGTGTGTGATCACACATGTGTGTTAGAGAGAAACAAAAACACTTTGGCCAAGCGCTCTCCTGGTGGCCCTGTCGTCATCTCTGAGAGGCTTTACTCAGACCGGCTGCCTGGCTGTGCCCGGGCGGTGGGCGGGGAGCTGGCCACTGCTCCCACCAACATCGCAGCCTCTGCTGGGCCCCTCAGCCCGGGCCCCGGCCCGCCCAGCGTCTCCTGCCTTCTCTCTGCCCTGATCTCTGGTCCACCCCAGCCCCGCTCTGTGCCGGCTTCTTACCAAACCCCTTCTGCTCCTCTCCCTTCATTCTGTAACCTTTCTCCTTCCTTCAGGCGCTAAGGCATCGGTGGCTCAATGGCATCCTTCTCGCCCCCCTTCCCACGGGTGCCTGGTCCACTTCCCTCTAAGTGGAACTCCTACGCTGCTCTAAATTCTGCAAAGGGACGTGCAACTCAGCCTGGGTGGGCATCTCAAGGACGTGGGGGCTGTGAAATGCGCGTTGGCAGGAAAGAGAATACTTGGGTGGCTTCTGAAGGCAATTTTGTCGAATTAGGATGGCTGGCGTTAAACACACGCACACATTCATTTGCTGGCCCCATTCTAAATTCGTTAAATTTAGACTAATTCAATTATGAATATGATGGAGGAGAACTGTGACTGTTTCTTCACATATTAAATATTTTAAAATGAAACCTCATTTTTTTGATGCACCACTGGTTATAGTTTCTTGATTCAAAAATAGGTTAGGGATTTTGGAAGGTGATGGAATTGTTTTGTATCTTGACTGTGCTGATGGTTACACAGCTATATATGTTTGTCAAAACCAAAAGGGGTTACTTTTACTGAGTAAAGCATGCCTTAATAGAAAAACGGAGAAACAATAGGTTACAAACTGAAGAATTCAATGGATTTCACAGATATTCGAGCCCCAGGACACCAACAAGCTATTGGCAACATTTTTTCATTTCATTAACTGACTCAGAGGCTGCTCTGGAGCCTTGGAAAGGACCAGTGTTCAATTCTAAATACAGACCAGACTGTGGCTGCAAGCTCTTCTCCTCTTTCCAGCTCTCCTCCCTTTCCTGGGATCCATCCTCTCTCCTTCTGGGGACTCATCCTTCCCTGCAAGAACCAGTGGCTTCCCCTGGAGGCGGGAGCGGGCTGGTCTTCCGGGAGGGTACAGCCACAGCTCCAAAGCCCTTTCCAGGTGAAAGGAGACAAGACGAAGGAGAAGGAAGTCCTGGAAGAGCGTCACGTAGAACCTCGGATCTGGCCCAAAGCAGGGGTGGCGGGGCGGGATGGGAGGGCATGTCAGAGAGAGGAGGGGCTTCTCACCACTACGGGGACAGGGAAGGTGGGCTGAGGAGCAAAAAGGAGGACCAAAGCTCGCTTTCCCCCAGAAGAGAGCAGGCATGATGCATAAGAGGGCGGAGAGTCCCCCGCCCGTGGGGCTCCCCCGGTCACTCCTAGCTCTGTGCCTGCACCAGCTGTGTGGATGTGGAGCCTCGGGGGGGCAGGTGCCAGGGTGACGAGACTAGAACCAGCTGCTCAGCGAGGGGAGACGTGGCTACATGGAGGCTGCGGGCCGATAGTGGACACAGAGGACCCCGAGCTCCCCCCATAGGGGACACAGCACACACCGAGCTCCCCTGTGAAAGGTGAATCTGTAGTGGAGAGAATAAGCTTCTGAAATGTTATCTCAAAATGCAGATTAAAATAAGAAAATTAAGAGAGAGAAAATGACAGACGAAGAAGAGAGAGAATGAAGATCCATGAAACCCATGTTAAAAAAAAGGCAAATAGAAGGCAAATCAAGGTTATAATTGAAGAACACTTTTGTAGGCTCTTGGAAAATACCTGAACAGGCAAACTTTGAAAACTGATCAAATCGTGACCCGAAATGTTGCATATATTTGAACAAACATTTTGAAGGAAAAATAAAGTGTAAGAGTAAACAGCAGAATGATGGGCATTGAGCTGAGGGTTGATTGAACCCTAGGGTTTATTTCTAAATAAAGAAGATGAAATATCCGATAAATAAAATTCCTCCTGAATTAATTCAAATTAAAATTCTCACAAGGTTTCTCTAACTTCACGAAAACAGATGGCTCTGAAAAAAAAGTTACGTAAACATGGGAAAAAGGAAAAGAGAAGAAGGGAAAAGAAAGTTAAGAATGGGAAGAGAAAGGACTTTACAGCAATTTTCAATTCATGATAATTAAGTAGATTCTAATCCTTACAAAAGACTCAGCAGTCATGAGATTTGTTCATGCCTGTTCCAAACACTTAGAACTGCTGATTTAAATCTAAAATACTGAGCCAAGATAAAAGCAAGAACGGCAAAATCTCCAGTTCCCAGAAGGAAGGAGGAAAATTTCAGCTAAAAGCAGGAGTTTTGGCCTCGTTCTCCGCAGGGGGTGTGGGCTGGCATTTTTACAGCAACAGAGGCCGCACGTGATCCTAAGCAGCGAGAATCTGGAACTGCTCTCCTTATCTGAATCTAGGAGACGGGAAATTAGAAAGTTCTTCTCCACACATGAACAAAGAGCAGAGAAAACCGTGTTCTGGCCCCACGTCATATCCTGGGAGAAAACTTCCTTTAACAAGCTGTGAGATTGTTAGGAAGATGAGAAGAAACTCAGCCTGTGCTGTGCTGGGTGTGAAACCCAGATTCACGTCTTCTCCTGGGGAAGCACCGCACTGAAAACGAAGTCACAGGTGAGAGTTGACTACAGATGAGTCCAGAGTCACCTGAGATGGATCACACGGAATCCACTCCCCAAAAGGGGAAAATTCACATCCGAGGAACTCTAAACCAAAAACACTCTAAACAGTCAAAGACTCAAAAGAGGTAAGAACATGTAAAACAAGAACAGGCGATAATGAAAGACAGAAAAAAAATTGAAATACGATCCAGTAGAAACTTCAGGTTAGTGAATTTTTAAAAGTTCCAATAGCAGACATAATGCAACTGAAGAAAGAAATAACAAACTGGAAAAGAGTCTGAAAACTCATCAGCACACAGCACATAAAGAAGTGGGCACACAGTAAGAAACTGGGCACTTAGCAAATAAAACGTTGCTGCTGCTCCCTCACCAAGCTGTGTCCAACTCTTTGCCGCCCCATGGACTGCAGCACACCAGGCTCCTCTGTCCTCCACTGTCTCCCGGAGTTTGCCCAAGTGCACGTCCATTGAGTTGGTGATGCTAGCCAACTGTCTCATCCTCTGCCGCCCTCTTCTCCTTTCGCCTTCAATCTTTCCCACCATCAGGGTCTTATCCAATGAGTCGCCTCTTCGCATCAGGTGGCCAAAGTATTGGAGCTTCAGCATCAGTCCTTCCAGTGAATATTCAGGCTTGATTTCCTTCAGGATTGACTAGTTTGATCTCCTTGCTGTCCAAGGGACTCTCAAGAGTCTTCTCCAACACCACAATTTAAAAGTATCAATTCTTCGGTACTCAGCCTTCTTTATAGTCCATCGCTCACATCCATATATGACTACTGAAAAAACTGTAACTTTGACTATATGGATCTTTGTAGGCAATTAAGATGCTTAAATAAATATCCAATAAGATTTCTAGAAAGAGAGAATGCTGAAACTTGGGCACAGATGGTATATGTAGAGATAACACCTGAAATTTTTCCAGGCTTGAAAGAAAACATGAGTGCTGTGATTTTAAAATATGCTCAGGAAGGATAAATATCCTAGACAGGATAAATAAAAGGAAATTTAAATGAGGACAGAACATAGCAAACTTCAAATATCAAGGATAAGGGGCGGGGGGAATCTGAAAAGCTACCAGGGATAAAAAGACAGTTTATGAAAGATGTAAGTGATTGAAAGACACTCGGTGAAGGAAAAAGTGTCACAGTCCTCCATGCCTCATTATTGACCAGATGTCAGAACGCAGAGAAATAATATCCTTAATCATGATGTCGGTTGACTGATCCAGGACCAACAGACTAAAGGAATAGAATAGGTAACCCAGAAAGAGAGAAGAGACACAAATATTTGACAAAGAAGGTGTCACAAAGCAGTGACTGGGTCAGGGTAAGAGTTAGTCGCCCAGAGCTGTCCAACTCTGCGACCCCAGGGACTGTAGCCCGCCAGTCTCCTCTGTCCATGGGATTCTCCAGGCAGAATACTGGAGTGGCTTACCATTCCCTTCTCCAGGGAATCTTCCTGACCCTGGGATCAAACCCCGATCCCCTGCATTGCAGGCAGGGCCTTTACAGTCTGAGCCACCCAATGAACGGTGCTCATGGAAGTAGTTAGCTGCTTAGAAAAACCCATTCTGCGTCTCCCTTCTCCAGTCACCATCTTTAACTTTAAGGAGTTCATTTCAAAAATAAGGGCAGTACAAAATGTGATATGAGTAAGTTAAAAATATGTTTAACTTTGCTGATGCTCAAAGAAACGCAGATCAAAGCAATGTTATCATAATCAGTTTTTTTTTAATGTTAATGTCCAATGCTGAGGGCAGGGTGAGGGGAACGGCAGGTATTTTCCTAGGTTTTGGCAGGGGTGGGGTTACAAATTGATAGAACATTTTAGGAAAGTGATCCGGAGGTACATATTAACACTGATGAAGTGTCCATTGTCTTTGACCCAGACTTGCCAAGCTGAGTCATCTCCTTTAGAGAAATAATCAAAAATGCAGACAATGATTTATGCCTGAAGATATTCGTCACCACCTCATTTATAATAACGACATCTGAAAATAACCACAGTGTCCGTCATCAGAGATACGTCTCCAAATAAATCATGAAAATTAAGTGATGAAATGTTGCGTAGGCAGTATAAACAATTTCCTAAGAGTTTTGGATAACAGAAAATGTACCTGGGATAAAGTTAAGTGAAAAAAAAGCAGGCGATGATATGGCACATGGAAGGGCCACAAGCACACAGCTGCTCGAGAGTTTGGGTGGTCGTCTCTGAGCCTAAATTGTTGACGACTCTTTTTTAAAATCTCTTTACATTTTTCTGCATTTTCCAAGTTTTCTACCACAGGGCTACTTTATAATAAAGCACAGCAAAATAGTGAATGTTGAAGAAAATTAAAGCCCCTGATAGAGAATCCCTTTGACCTGAAGAATGGCTCAGAATGTTGCCTGCAGAATGACCCTGTGTTGCTGGTGTCAGAAACTTTTCTCTAGGGAGATAAGCTCCTGTGTGATTTTGAGGACAGCGGGTCCCTGTTCTGGGACTCATCACTTGGTGAGAAGGTTCTAGAATAGTAAGTGCAGTTATCCATGAGCTCTCTGCCCTTGACCAAGGGCGCCTGTCACCTTCTCTCCTTTCCACACAAAACTCAGCCCCAGCTCCAAGAACTGGGGCCATCACAGGGGGCTGCCAAGAGGGAGACCAATTAGTACAAAGCAAGCATTCCTCCGCTGTGAAAATGGATGAAGGCCACCAGAGCTCGCCTCTGCAGGCAGAAAACTCGAGGTTTCTTACATCCTGGGCAGCCATGAGCAGAGATGGAAGAGACGGGAGGACCCACTGCCTCCCGGCCTGGGCCAACCAGGCAATCAGACCCCAGCATTTATTTATGGAGCTAATTTTGCATGTGTTGCTCCCATTTCCGCCTGCAGATAAAAAGCAGAGATAATCAGCTTGGCTCTGGCCATGGCCGCTGCAGGAGCCCTGTGCCGGGACCGCCTTAAAGCAGAGGGATCCCAGAGAGCCTGGTTCTGGATTTGGTCAAAGAGCGCACTCCACCGCAACCTCGCAGGTGCCCTGCTCAGCATCGCGCCCTCCTGCCGCAGGTCTGCAGAGGGGATGTGTGCAGCCTTTCCACCACGTGTGGGAAGCACTTTTGAAAGGAACACTAAGGCTGTGATGTGCTTTCCTACTAAGAGCTCTTGGCCACCATCCTTCCCCCTTAGGTCTCCAGTTCCTCTCTGAGGAGGAGTCGAAGCTTTCCTGAATCTTTGTCCCACCACAGTTTGATCAACCAGCTCCTTTCCTGAGTGTGACTGTCTCAGAGATCGTTAATAGTTAACAGGGAGAAAGCCCCCTCCACAACTGTGTTGCAATTTCTCCTACAAACGTGTGTCCCTTTAAGAGTGTTTGCAGAGCTTTGCAACACACCGCTGCACAGTACAGGCACTGCCCAGCCACTTTGGGGGACCACTGGGAGTTTGGTAATGTGTAGTTTGCTCTCACAAAATTTCTTCACCTGTCATTGGACTGAATTTTATTAGCATTAAGGTAAATACTTAAAAAAAAAAACAAACTCACACCTTAAAAATCAGTGGAGTAGTAGCTGATGAAAGAATTATAAAATTATTTTTGTGCTAATTGAAAAAGAGAATGGTCTTTCCTCCACCACCCCCCCAAAATAACTCCTGCCTCTTCAATTTAAATTAAAAATTAAATTAAAATTTAGATTAAAATGCCAGAGACAGAAACAGGTTACCTAATATGTTTTGAAATTTAAACTTAATTTTGTTATTTTAAGAATTTAGAGGAGTATTTTTCCTGCTCAAACAATCATATATCCACCTCCCCTAGAAGTTTTCAGAAGTCCCCTCATACCAATGGTGTTGCCTTTTTCAGTTAAAACGTATTCAGGAGAAGCATGAAATGACTAGTTAATTCAAACAGTCTCTATTAATCAGCTCTACAGTGAAGACTTTTAATACTGATGAAAACACACTTTGCGGGACAAACAGACTCCCTCTCCACTACATCTATCAGGGCGTGGGATCAGATCCAATAACTTGAGAAAATAAATATGACGAGTCTCCTACAGACCTTAAAAGCTGATTTGTGGGAGCTTTGTTGCACTGAAAAGTAAAATTAAATGGGCTTCAGACATAGTGTAGCCTTGTGATTTGAAGCAGACAAGAAAAGCGTGGAAGTCTGAAAGACTGAACAGGGACGGTAGGCCAGTAAACAGTTAATCTCAGTTTGCAGGGAGACAGGTTTAGGTGATTGAAAAAGGATACTCTCCTCTCATATTGGTGCATTTTACCCCAAAGCCGAGTAAAGCACAGACGTAGGAGGGACCCTTCAGCTTTCACACTTGCGCACTAGCCTTCCAAAATGCACGGGCGTGTCTAACTCATCTTTCTGCATTAACTATGCCACTAAACAGTTGTTAATCATTTTATGGTGGTTATTGTTATAGGCAGACTCTTATCTTAAAAATGTTGAAGGAATTAAAAGAAACAGCTGCTTGAAAATTTGGTTGTGAGTATCTTGTAATGAAGTGCCGCCTTGGCTGAAAGCAATCCCCCAGCTCTCTGATCATTTACGGGAGGAAGAAGGGCCTTTGAGTGCCTACTACCTGCGGCACGTGACACCTCCACCCCACGCGCTTCCTAGGTGGCGCTGGTGATAAAGACTCCCCCCCGCCGATGCGGGAGACGAGGAGACAGAAGACACACGAGTTCAATCCCTGGGTCGGTCAGCTCCCCTGGAGAAGGAAATGGCAGCCCACTCCAGTATTCTTGCCTGGAAAATCCCATGGACAGAGGAGCCTGGTGGGCTAGCATCCATGGGGCTGCAAAGAGTTGGACACGACTGAGCAGCTGAGCACCATCCCACACCCAGGTAAAAATTCTCCCAAGTCTAAGTCTGATGCACATATACGGGAGAAGGAGCAAGGGTCCACCACAGGGGTCACCCGGCCTTTGGGAGGGGGAGAGCCTCACAAACCGCAGAACCAAGGACCACGCCAGCTCCCAGTCAGGGCGGGGAAGAGCACCAGCGCGGTGGCTTTCACCCCCACCGGCCCCTCAGCCCAGCTGCAGAGTCACACGCGTGCCCCAGAGTCCAGGGGCGTCCAGCGCTCTCGGGCGGCCAGCACTGTTGCTGGAGGCTGCTCTGACTCCTCCCTCCCTCCCACCTCCTAAGACAGCCACTGGGAGCAGGCAGGGTGAGGCGGCGGTGGGGTGCTGCCCATTGCAGGGCAGAAGCAGGGCAGGACCTCACTCAGAACAAAGGAAAGGGGCTGGCACCCCCACCCCACTTTGCTTCTTCCCTGGAGTGACTTAGCTGACTCTTGCCGACAGTTCTTTTTCTGCACTGACCCCCGGGAGTGGGGTTAGGGGTGGCGGTCCTACCCAACACCAACAGCTCCACATCGGGGCAGCTGCTAGACAGCCGCCTGCCCCGGTGGGCCACCGAGCATTTCATCTGGAGGCAGATGTGTGCGTTCACTGGGGGCTTTAAATCAGGGAGAAGATGATTTCTCTGCAAGCGTACACGCCAGCTGCTGTCACAGCCCACCCCACGACAGGGTGATGCAGCTGACTCTCCTGCCCCAGAGACACCACAGCTCTGCTCACACTCTCTGGCACCCACTTTAAAGACGCAGTTGTTGCCATGGCACCTTTCTTAGAAGGTGAATCTTCAGCCTGGCAGGGCAGTGAGATTCTCCAGCATATCAAGATTTCACTTACGTTTTATTGTTGAAAGACCTTTCTTCATCGTTTACAAGTTTAATGACACACAGCATCCATTCAAAAGAGTACAGGTGTAAGTAAAGGTGAACACGCCTCCGAAGTCAGCCATCAGAGCTAACGGTGCCCAGAAGTCCCTTACACGGCCTGCTCCAGGCCTTAACGCACCCCCCACGAAAAAAAACTCCACAATCGAAACTGTTGATAACACAGGTTCGTCTGGCCACAGATTTGTTTTTATAGGCATGCGAGCATGGAGCATACATGTTTTGTGTCTGGCTTCACTCACTGACTTGTATACGTGGGGTTTGTGTGTGTAGTGGTAGATCATTCTTTCTCATGGCGTATGGCACACGCCTGCGTGAACACACCACCACGTAGACATCAAGCTGTGCAGTGCTCTCAACACCAAGACGAGTGGACATGAGTAGGTAGGTACCAGACGGGAGCAACAGCAAAGGCACTGATGCAACTCAGCTGCTTTGCCGTTAACGTTTGTTCGGTGGTGTTCAGTCACTAAGTCATGTCCAGCTCTTTACAAACCCATGGTCTGCAGCACGCCAGGCCTCCCTGTCCTTCACCATCTCCCAGAGCTTGCTCAAACTCATGTCCCTTGAGTCAGTGATGCCATCCACCATCTCATCCTCTGCCGTCCCCTTCTCCTCCTGCCTTCAATCTTTCCCAGCATCAGAGTCTTTTACAATGAGTTGGTTCTTTGCATCTGGTGGCCAAAGGATTGGAGCTTCAGCTTCAGCATCAGTCCTTCCAATGAATATTCAGGACTCATTTCCTTTAGGATGGACTGGTTGGATCTCCTTGCAGTCTAAGGGACTCAAGGTTCTTCTCCAACACCACAATTCGAAAGCATTAGTTCTTCGGCGCTCAGCTTTCTTTATGGTCTAACTTTCACATTCATACATGACTACTGGAAAAACCATAGCTTTGAGTGTATGGAAATTTGTTGGCAAGGTGATATCTCTGCTTTTAAATGTACTGTCTAGCTTTGTCATAGCTTTCCTTCCAAGGAGCCAGCGTCTTTTAAATTCATGGCTGCAGTCTCCATCTGCAGTGATTTGGGAGCCCCCCAAAATAGAGTCTGCCACTGTTTCCACTGTTTCTCCATCTATAGTCAAAAGACTAGGTATGCCTTTTTTTTCCTTCTGTGATTTAAGCCAGCATCCATTTGTTACCTCATAGTTCCTGTGAGTCAGGAATCCAGGCACAGCTTAGCTGCGTTCTCTTAGCTGAGCTACATTCTCAGCGAGAGTGCAGAGTCCTCCTCTCAGCCCCTCCAAGTTGCTAGAGGAATTCAGTTCCTAGCAGTGGTAGGACTGAGTCCTTGGCTCCTGTGGGCAACAGTTCACAAGAGCTTCTCCAGAGTCGTCAGGAACATCTCTGACCTCTGGACCGTCTTTTCCAGGGATCAGCTGATGAGGTCAGGCTGTCCAGGATAACGGCCCCACCCATTCGCAGAAGGTGGGAATAACAAGCACTGAGGCTGCACTGGAATTCCCCCTTCTCCATCTTTCTGTCTTCATGCGGCTCTCTGCATGGCAGTTTCAGAGCAGCCATTCTCACTCGCTGGCTCAGGGCTCCAAAATACCGAGATCCAGATTTTTGCTTTCTCAGTTCTTCTCTCTCCCTTCCTGCTGGTCCAAGACTTTTTCCACTCTTTCTATTTAGAGGAATTCCTTCCTTGCAAAGCAGGGTTGCGGCCCTCAATCCCTTTCGCTTCCCTTTGTCTGAGTGTGTGTTTCCCCCCCTCTTCATTTCTAAAGGGTAGTTTTGTCAGATGCAGAATTCGAGGTTGAGTTCTTTTATTTCAGCGCTTGAAAAAATGTTGTACCATGTCCCTCTGGCTTCCGAGAATTCTGTCCAGATACCCGCTGTCATTCAAACTCTTCTTCCCTGGGTAAAACATCATTTCTCTCTCACTAATTTCAAGATTTTTGCTTTGTCTTTAGTTTTCTGAAGGTTGGTTATAACGTGTTTTGGCATCGGGTTCTTTGAATCTATCTTATTTGGGTTTTTCTCAAGTTCTTGAATCTGTAAACTTTTATCTTTTGCCAAACTTGGGGAATTATTCAGCCATTGTTTCTTTGAACACTTTTAGGGCTTTCCTCTCTCTTTTCTCCTCCTTAGAGACAAAAAGCTTAGATCTTTCGTTGTAAGCCCATAGATCCTGAGGCTCCTTATTGGTCTATTTTTTTCTCCAGTGTTCAGATGGGGGTAATTTCTACTGCTCTCTCTTCAGGTTCACTGATTCTCTCTTTTTCACTCTCCATTGTGCTGTTGAGTCCATCCATTGTGTTTCTGATTTTGCTATTTCAGTTATATCTTTCAGGCATCCATTATTGTGGATTGCATCTTTGTCTTGAATAGATTGCTGTTGTTGTTCAGTTACTAAGTCCTACTGTTTGCCACCTCATGGACTGCAGCACGCCGGGCTTCTCTGTCCTCCACTATCTCCCCCGAGTTTGCTCAAATTCTTGTCCACTGAGTCAGTGACGCCATCAAGCCATCTCAACCTCTGCTGCCCCCTTCTCCTCCTGCCTTCAGTCTTTCCCAGAATCAGGGTCTTTTCCAATGAGTCAGCTCTTCACATTAGGTGGCCAAAGTATTGGAGCTTCAGCTTCAACATCAGTCCTTCCAATGAATATTCAGGCTTGATTTCCTTTAGGATTAACTGGTTTGGTCTTCTTGCAGTCCAAAGGACTATCAAGAGTCTGTTCTAGCACCACAATTTGAAAGCATCAATCCTTCAGCATTTAGCCTTCTCTATGGTCCAAATCTCATATCAAAACATGACTACTGGAAAACCCATAGCTTTGACTATATGGACTTTTGTTGGCAAGGTGATATCTTTGCTTTTTAATATGTTGTCTAGGTTTATGAAAGCTTTCTTTCCAAAGAGTAAGCATCTTTTTATTTCATGGCTGCAGTCACCATCTGGAGAGATCCAGGAACCTAAGAAAATAAAATCTGTCACTGCTTGCAGTTTTTCCTATCTATTTGCCATGTGATGGGGTCAGCTGCCATGATGTTAGTTTTTTGAATATTGAGTTTTAAGCCAGCTTTTCCACTCTCTTCTTTCACCCTCATCAAGAGGCATTTAGGTTCTTCTTTGTTTTCTGCCATTAGAGTGGTGTCATCTGCATATCCGAGCTTGTTGATATTTCTCTCGGCAATCTTGATTAAAGCTTGTGATTCATCCAGCATGGCATTTTGCATGATGTACTCTGCATATGAGTTAAATAAACAGGGTGACAACATACAGCCTTGTATTCCTTTCCCAGTATGGAACCAGTCGCTGTTCCATGTCTGGTTTTAACTGTTGCTTCCTGACCCACATGCAGGCTTCGCAGGAGACGGGTAAAGTCGCCTGTTACTCCCATGTCTTTAAGAATCTTCCATAGTTTGCTGTGATCCACACAACCAAAGACTGTAGCATAGTCTATAAAGCAGAAGTGGATATCTTTCTGGAACTCCCTTTCTTTCTCCATGATCCAATGAATGTTGGCAATTTGATCTCTGGTTCCTCTGCCTCTTTGGAACCCAGCTTGTACATCCAGAAGTTTTCAGTTCATGTAGTGATGAAGCTTATCTTGAAGGATTTTGAGCATGACCTTGCTAGCATGTGAAATGAGTGTAATTGTACAGTCACTGGAACATTCCTTGGTATTGCTCTTCTTTGGGATTGGAATGAAAACTTGCCTTTTCCAGTCCTGTGGCCACTGCTGAATTAAATAGATTACATATGACTTTTTAAATGGTGTATTTCTCACCATGTCCTTCCACGTCATATTTCAAACCTTACTTCAGGCAGAAATGCCTTTGAGTGAACCCTGTATAGTTTTGAAGCTGCAAAACCAGACCTCCATAGTTAACTCACATGCACTGGTCCACCCTGTAGTGAGGAGGCCCCCTGTATCCACAGGTTACTCAATCCGTGATTTCCATGCTTGAACCTTCAGGGGCTTCTGCTAGACACAAGTCCTCCCTGCATAGGGCTTGCGGTCTGCCTGGTGATCAGATC
Source organism: Ovis aries (assembly GCF_016772045.2). Taxonomy (NCBI): domain Eukaryota; kingdom Metazoa; phylum Chordata; class Mammalia; order Artiodactyla; family Bovidae; genus Ovis; species Ovis aries. The sequence continues at coordinate 2,613,591 of NC_056054.1, read as the reverse complement.
AGGTGTGAGGCCTTCCTCACTATCACTAAGGTTGATTCTAATCTAAGGATCCTAAAAGTAGAGTCTGGATTCCTGGGGAAACCCAGTTTTGGAGACTGGGTGGCTCCCCCTGACAGTAAGACAAACTTCCTTCAGTTGCCCGTCTCCCTACTTTAGTTGAAGCCTGTGGATCTTAACGTAAATGTGGCAGGGGCTTCGTGACTCAGTTCTGGGTGCTAAGCCTGACAGGTGTGGGTTCTGCTCTTTGGGGAGGCTGAGCCCCTGGCCCACTGCATCTGGGTGGTGATCTAGGTCTCTGCTGGGCCCCCTGATGAATGTGCTGGTCCTCCCCATCTGAGCCAGCAGGAAGGTGCTCAGAACAGTTGTCCCCTCTCTCTGCTGGCCAGAGCCTGGGCCCTCTCCATCCCTTCTCTGCTCAAACCCCGCTTCCTCCCCTCCAGTGGGTTTAAGAGACAGGAAGGTGACCCCAGTGGCTCCTTCACTTACCACAGGTAAGTCCTAATACAGGTTCTCTGTATTAGGCCTGTAATAAGTTCTCTGGGGCCACCACGAGGAAGTATCACAAACCTGGTGGTTTCAAATGCCAACTAAATGTTGCAACTTGCCAAGGGCTTGCCTAGTGGCTCAGTGGTAAAGACTCTGCCGCAGTGCAGGAGGCCCAGGAGATGCGGGTTTGATTCCAGAGTCGGGAAGATCCCCAGGAGAAGGGACCAGCTGCCCACTCCAGTATTCTTGCCTGGGAAATCCCATGGACAGAGGAGCCTGGTGGGGGCTACAGTCCGTGAGGTCACAAAGAGTTGGACACGACTTAATGATAAACAGCAAGAACAGCAGTGATCTGCCCCCACAAGGGCTGAGTCACTGGCCACTGCAGTCTCTGCCCTTCAACATGCCCTGAAGGGTTTGAGGTAGATACACGGAATGAGGTGCTCACAAAGGAATGCGTTCACTCACAGTTCTAGGCGCCGGAACTCCAGAGTCCAGGTGTCAGCAGGGCCAGGTCCTTCTGAGGCTTCGGAGGAGGATTCCAGAGGCTCCAGGTGCCTCTTGACCGTGGCTGCATTGCTCCAAACTCCGCTCCTGTCTCCACGCGGACTTCTCTTCCCTCCGCGTCTCTCCTCTTCTGGGTCTTGTAAGGACATTTTAGGGTCTGTGCTGGAGAGGACTCCTGAGGGTCCCTTGAGCAGCAAGGAGATCAAGCCAGTCCATCCTAAAGGAAACCAGCCCAGAATATTCATTGGAAGGACTGATGCTGAAGCTGAAGCTCTGAAACTTTGGCCACCTGATACGAAGAGCTGACTCATAGGAAAAGACCCTGATGCCGGGAAAGATTGGAGACCGGAGGAGAAGGGGACAGCAGAGGATGCGATGGTTGGATGGCACCACCGACTCAATGGACTTGAGTTTGAGCAAGCTCCAGGAGATAGTGAAGGACCGGGAAGCCTGGCATGCTGCAGTCCATGGGGTTGCGAAGAGTCAGACACAACTGAGTGACTGAACTGAACTGAATGATCCGGGGTGGTCTCGTCTTGAAATCCTTGTGTTAATCTACATAGCCCCCTTTGCCAAATAAGGTCGTGTTCACAGGTTCCAGAGTTTGGGGCATGGATATTCTTTTGGGGGGCAACCATCCACCTTACTCCAAGACCCAGTCATACCGAAGGAAGGAGTTGACCTCTGGAGCCAGAATGCCAGTTCTGAAAGCCCTCCTCCCAAGACAGTCCTTTCTTCTCTGGAATTTTGCGTTCAGTTTGGTTTGTTCCAGGCTCCTTCCAAGAACAATAGAAAAGGCCCCCAGGCAGGAAAGATGGCCTGTTTCATTCTGACAGTCCCCCCACCCCACCATGTAGCAGGAAGTTTTCACCATCTCCTAAGGCTGATATGATACAGTCCAATGATAAAAAAAAAAAAAAAAAAAAAAAAGTTGTGTTTTTTTTTAAGTCATCTGGAAATCAGAACAAGAAAGTTCTCCACTTAACTCTGCCACATCTGGGTGTGAGTGATTCATGAAGACGCAGCCTCGTTCTGGTTTTCATTTCGAATGATGTTTACAAGGAGTTTCAAGCGGTTGCCTCTCAAAGGGTCCTCGTTAATATATGGCCACTTGCTTCTCACAGAGCCCAGCTTCTCCGCTTAAAAGCAGAATAAGATTTTCCACAACCATATCTTAGGAAACATTGAAAGGATTAACAAAACTCCTATTTGCAAATCAATTTCAGATCTACTGGTCTGAGAGTGGAAGACGTTGTTATTTCATTTGCTAATTAAAACCATTTCCCTAAAATTTTGCTTTCCTCCCTAATTTGAATAACAAAGAGACACAGAGATAGAACCACATCTGTTGACTCTTCTCAAATATTTCTGAATACGGGGTGGAGGGAAAACATGAGACATCAAGAGCGTGACGCACAGGCGCGGACAGGCACGGAGGAGACGTAGGCATGCGGATGGCAGGGCGGTCGGGGCCCGGGAGCAGACGGGTCCGGTCCAGCTCTGGAGGCTCCAGCGCAGACCCGGGACTTGTGTTCCCTCTTCCTCCTTTTGTCAGGATCAAGTCAGCATTCACGCGGCCCACGTTCATTTTAAGTATTCTTTTTTCTCCCCTCCATCCTCAACTTCAACTCCCCCCCAAAAATGTTGATTACATTAGAATGTCTAAGGATCAAACAGGAAGGGAAACAGATGGACACGCAGCAATTCATATTGAGTTAATCCCAGGTTAGGCCTAAGTATGTAAATGGTCTGGCTGAGTACAATCTTTGTAAGATTTTTTTAATGGGAACAATGCAAGTGGTGATTCCATATGGCCGAAGAAGCCAACGGATGCAGCTTTTCCACTTCTGTTTCAGCCGTTCGGCATCTTAAGACGCCAGTGCCCTTTCGGATGCCTTTCTTGGCCTTGACCTCAGCCACATCCGGGTACAGCTAGGAAGCACCATAGACCTGAGCGTGCCTGAAGCCTCTCAGCTCCTCATTCCTGGGCCAGGACCCACCTTCCCGGAGGCCAGGGTCTCCAAGTAAGCAGCCTCAGCCCGAGGGCTCTTGCTTGTAACTTGTTTGTTCGTGTTTGGAAACCTGAGTAAGAAACACCCCTCACAGGAGACGGTCCTCTGGAGGGCAGCTATGGACGTGAGGCTCGTGAACCAGCTCTCTGGCTTCTTTGCATTATAGAACTGCCAGAGCAGACGGGGAGAGCTGGACATTTGGGAGATAAAGTGGGCAGGATGGAGCTTATGGTGGTGCCCAGCAGACCTTCTCCCTCTTTCAGACAGTGGCAGGAAGTCACACCCCACTACTCAGAGTCCACTGAAAAGATGTACAACTTGAGAGTTGTGAGTTAAATTTTATTTAAAATTTAAATTTATTTAAAATTTAGTTAAAATGAGGACTGTAGTCCGGGAGGTGGCACGTCAGGCAGCTCTGAGAGCCTGCTCCAAAGAGGCAGTGTGAGGGTCAGTATACAAGGTTTGGGAAGGCAGAGTTCAATACCGTGAAGCATTCGCTTTACGAAAGGTTTTCTGCCAATCCCAAGGATCTGATGAAGGGATTTAGTGCTTTTCTAGACGTGAGGAGATGCAAGGATTGAGATCATGAAATCTGTTCCTGGAAACATCCAACTCTCTAAAGACCTGCCCCATCAGGTTCCCTGGAGCACGGAGAGCTTTATTCCACCCTGAACTCCCTCAGGGGTTGCTGATGGTCAACAGCTACAGCAGCAAGGGGTTCAGTGCAGAGGCAGATGGCGAATGCCTTTGTTGTTCAGTGGTTGACGGTTTGCAGTCGACATCACCTAGCGCTGGGTAAGACAGTGGGGACCAAAGCCCCACCTCGCCCAGGAACTGCCCCACCCTCGGTTCCTGTACACATGGCTTCAGTGCACCCACCGTGACCCCTTCTTTCAGTCTCGCAGCCACTGAGTCACTGGTCACAGCGAGGCCTCCTGGATAGGGACATCAGTGGTCATCTCTGCCCTTGCATTCAGAGCTATGTGCAAGCTATCATCCTGGGCCCTTTACCTGCAGCTTCTCATAACGTCCTTGACACACACACACTTCTGCACAGCAGGAGGGGGAGGAGGGGGATGGGAAGGAGGAGGAGAATGGGGAGGAGGAGGAGAATGGGGAGGAGGGGGATGGGGAGGAGGGGGATGGGGAGGAGGGGGAGGGGGAGGAGGAGGATGGGAGGAGGGGAGGATGGGAAGGAGGAGGAGAATGGGGAGGAGGGGAATGGGGAGGAGGAGGAGAATGGGGAGGAGGGGGAATGGGGAGGAGGGAGAATGGGGAGGAGGAGGAATGGGGAGGAGGAGGATGGGGAGGAGGGGGAAGGGGAGGAGGAGGAGGGGAGGAGGGGAGGATGGGGAGGAGGAGGAGAATGGGGAGGAGGGGAATGGGGAGGAGGAGAATGGGGAGGAGGGGAAGGAGAGGAGGATGGGAAGGAGGAGGAGAATAGGGAGGAGGGGAATGGGGAGGAAGGGGAATGGGAGGAGGGGGAATGGGGAGGAGGGGAATGGGGAGGAGGGGGAATGGGGAGGAGGGGGAGAATGGGGAGGAGGGGGAATGGGGAGGAGGGGGAGAATGGGGAGGAGGGGGAGAATGGGGAGGAGGGGGAATGGGGAGGAGGAGGATGGGGAGGAGGGGGAAGGGGAGGAGGAGGATGGGAGGAGGGGGAGGATGGGAAGGAGGAGAATGGGGAGGAGGGGGAGAATGGGGAGGAGGGGGAAGAACATGGGGAAGAGGAGGATGGGGATGAGGGGGAAGGGGAGGAGGAGGATGGGAGCGGGGAGGATACCCACATTTTAAAGATGAGGAAGCTGTGGCTCACAGCAGTTGGGTGATCTGTGCTGGGAAGCTGACAGTAACCAGGATTTGGACGAGCCTCCCTCTCCTTCCTCTCCCGCTCACACTCCTGTTGCTTCCCTCTGTCCCTGCATCCCAGTTTCATCAGACTCCCACATCCTTCCTCTCCCCAGGCTCTCCGAGTACCTTCCTGGCCAGCACCCCTAGGCCCAGCATTTCCTAATCTAAAGCCCTCCATCCATCATTACCAGAAGCAGGTCCTTCTTGACATCTTTAAGCGACCGAGCTCAGAACCTTGGTCCAGCTTCGCATCCCTCCTCAACCCGACCCCTTCCTGCATCCTGGCTGCTTCCCTTCAGCTCCCGACGCCAGTCTCCTTCCCAGGAAGATGGTCCTAATCGCTATCCCTGGGACAGCTCTCCTGCCCCTTCTCTCAGACGTCTGGTCCCAAAGGAGAACCCACCGCCAGCCCCTGCTCCTGGAAGAGGGCTTTCCCACATACCCTCCTCCCACGCCCATCCTGCCACCTCGCTCCCTGAGAACCCATTTCTGGAGGCCTCTCGTCAGTGCTCCAGGATGAAGGGGACTCTGGGCATCCGTCCTGCCTCACTCTGGGCCACGCCAGAGCGCTTGTGTGATGGGCGATCTCTGCTCTGCTCTTAGTCTGAGCCTTGCAAGCTCAGGGTATGCGTTCCCTTCTCTCTCTCCCCGTAGCCATTTCTCAGCATGCTCTTCGGCTATTAGACCCCCAGCCCCTCAGCATCACAGCGCAGCTTTACGACCCTTCATCTGTGTCCTCCTTGATGTAAGGAGTCTCTCTCTGGGATGCTCGTCTCTCCTTCTATCTGTTCTGGAGATTGTAAACGGTGCTTCCTGTGTCCTCTGGGGTCTGCTGAGCTGCTGGAATGGGGTCCTTACTGTTGGGGTCTGAGCCTCCACCCCTGACGTCTACAGCCAACCAGAGCAGGAAGTGTTCTTCTCCACTCCTGTCACGGAGCGCTTGCCAACCTCCCTGGGCACATGGCTGGGCCAGGGACTGGCCCTGCCTCTTCCTCTCTGCCTGGTTCTTGGGAAACAGTGGTGGTTCACTGCTGCCTCCCTTTCCTCACCTGCAAACAGAAGATCAGCCCTGCCTTGAGGGTGCGGAGGGGATGAAGGGAAGTGGAGAACGCTGAGCTGAAGCTTGGGGAGAGGACAAGCCACAGAGGCTGGCCTTGCTTCCTGCCTCCCTCCCACTCTTAAGAGTTCACAGCCTCTTGGAGGTTATGGCACATCCTCGGCAAGACTTCGGCGTGAACTGCAGGCCAAGTCGGCCTCCTTGCTTCCTCGGGGGGGAGCTGGAACCAGCCACTTTGGCCGAGGGCACTCAGTGGTGGTGAATCCTCGGGAAGGCAGAGCCAGTGGTTACTGAGTACTTTTTCTGCGCTGGGTGCTGCCCACCTGGGCATCGCGCACAAGCACAGGCCGCCCCAGAGGCCACACTCCCCACCTCTGATGAGGCTGATCCTCTGATGCCGCGCTGGGATCACAGTGCTTCCTCCTGGCCTGCCTCTCCAGACCCTGCTGGGCTGCCATCTGGACCTCTGTTGTCCCCTTCCTCTTCCAAGGAGGTGAGCGTGTGTCCTTGGCACCAGGGTCAGCTGGCAATCTGACGGCGTGAAGTCGAGGTACTGTTGGAGATGTGAGTCCAGGGTTGGGCTGAACAAGATTATGTGTGTAACAGTGGATCGTTCTTGGCGTGTAAGGAACAAGATTCAGACTTCAGATGAAACTGACTGGCGAAGCTAGGCTGCAAGAAAGCAAGTCCACGAGCTTACGAAGAAAGATGACTTCATCAGGTTTGGGGTGTGACTGAAGGGTGGTGGTGTCGAGAGGGGACCCGTCGCAGATGAGCCGCCGAGGATGGTGGTGAGGAAGGCGAGTCAGTCTGAGGCTGGAGCAGGTGCCCTCCCGCGCTGGAACTGATCCGGGACAGTCTGGAAGAATCCTGGCTCTGGCTTGCTTGTTTCTTTGTCATACTGTCGTGTTTTTCTTGGAGAAAAAGTTTCTTGACTTTTATCTTCCAAATATTCTGCTGAAATGTTTATTTCAGTAATCATGTGTTGGTACTAGCTGTTTAATCATTCACACGTTTATTTACTTGCGCAGTTCAATCAACGTTTTGTTGCTGTTTAGTCACTCAGGCATGTCTGACTCTTTGCAACCCCGTGGACTGTAGTCCGCCAGGTCTCTCTGTCCATGGGATTCTCCAGGCAAGAATACTGGAGTAGGTTGCCATTTCCTTCTCCAGGGGATCTTCCCGCTCGGGGATCAAACACACATCTCTTATGTCTCCTGCGTCGGCAGGCAGCTTCTTTACCGCCAGCGCCACTTGGGAAGCCCCATGCTTGGTCGTTAGGAGCCTTCTATTCAAACTGATTCCAGCTCTTATTGGTTTCGTGAGCCTGGGGAAGGAACTGGATCTTTTGAGGTCTTTCAAGTAAAAGGATATCAACCAGCCCACCTGACCTTAAATGTTACGATGGTGAGTGGTGTCGCGGGGAAGGGATGGTATGGGAGGGGGAGGCGGGCTTCATGCCCACTCTGGCCTCCAATATGCTTTCATTTCCAGGGACCCCTGTTTCTATCTACAAGGTGTTGTATTAATAACAGAGGCTTCCACGAGAGAAGGCTCATCAGAACTTAGAAAAGGGAGGCAGGGCGCCACAATTTACTTCTGATTGCATCCTGCTCTGTTATCAAACTCACACACTGGCTCTTCAAAGCAGACTTTGAAGAGAACTTTTATTGAACATTTTTATTTGTCCAAAATGGAAAGAATGATCTCATTAAGGCCAGAGCTGTGATTTCACTTTAGGTTCAGGGGAGGATAAACCAGCTCCTTGGTAACAAAGCCCATGAAACACACACGTGTTCACTAATTAGCCAGTGGACGCTGGCAGAACCTTTCTCATTCAGTTCTACAAAACGCTCTCGGTTCGGTATTGCAGACTTTAAAAAAGAATGTGCCTGGGACAGCATTTCAAGTCGAGGACAGCGTGGTGAGCACGGACGGAAGGCGAGTGCTGGGTGCATTTGCTGGGGGTGTGGAGTGGTGCGTGCGGTGAAAGGCTTTTTCCCCTCTAGGGAGCACCCACCTTGTCTCAGAGATGAGACCACCTCGCATCTGTGCCTCAGTAGCCATCGCAGTGGCCTTAACAATCCAAGCAGCCAACACTGATTGGACACATACTGAGCCCCAGTTTCTGTCCAAGGCCTTTTCCCAGGCTCGCAGGAGGCCTGGCACGTGGGGCTCAATCAGCAATGTGAATTACCATCCTTGAGGCTTCGCTTACGTGCCGTGTCCTAGAAGGGGCCAATCCTGACTTGACAGTGACTAAAAAGTGACTAAAAAAGTCACTAAAAGTGACTAAAAAGCCCTCCTCCCTGGAAGGAGCTCCAACACTGGCCCCGAGGCTAACTCAGCACTATTGCTTCAGACAAGTGTTACCACTGTGGACGCGTTAGCTCCAAGGCCAGCCTCTGGAGCACTTGGCCTGCGTCTGCCTTTGCAGCTTAAAGAGGGCTGACTGCCTGCTGGGAGGGCCCAGGGTGCTTCCTGGTGACAAAACCGCACAGATTGCGTGCACCCGAGCCTCCTAAAGGCCCAGGTGGCTCAGAAATCCCTGTCCAGTGACCACTGACACATGCCAGGTTGGAGAAGACCTGTTTTTCTTGCACAAGACCCTGAGTGACACAGGTTTTCATGCTTCTTGCTTCTGTTATTATTCTCAATGAACTGCCAACTCCTCCTAGAGTTTACTGAGTCACGTTCCTCAGCTCTACACAGCTGGCAGCAGCTTTGAATGTCGAAGCTAGAGCAATGCAGAGTGACTGTTTTTATTAATTTTACAAACACTTTATTTTGACTGCATCGGGTCTCAGCTGCTGCGTGCGGGACCTTCCAGTGAGGCACGTGGATTCTCTAGCTGTGTTATGTGGGCTCAGAAGCTGTAGCACTTGAGCTTAATTGCTCTACAGTGCATGGGATCTGAGTTCCCAGACCAGGGACTGACCTCCATCCTCTGCATTGCAAGGAGGAGTCTTAACCACTCGACCACCAGGGAAGGCCCCAGAGTGATTTTTCAACTGACAATGAATTTTTACATTTCTCTGGGGCAAGAAATGTACAGCTTCCTCTACCCCGGGTCCTACACGGTTTTCGTAAATATTTCCTAAATAATTTCTCTAACGTGCTTGGAGGTTGGTATACTCAGGAGAAGGCTCTGGGGCAAATGTGTAAGCAGTGTAGGAAGGATAAGGCATTTCTCCATAACCGTCGTGCCCAGAACCACTGCTGGAATAAATCCAGGGCATCAAGGACAAGCCCAGCCAGATCTTTTTGGAGCAGATTTTGATTGCGAAAGGATAATTATTGATCTCAATGAGGTTTCACTACAGTCCATGAAAGCCATTATCATATTTGGTCAGAGGCCTCCTGGGAGGGCCTGGAGATGGTGACTCTCAGGAGGAAAATGAAAGGAAATACAGCAATTAAGCAAATCCAACTGTCTGGTGCAACAGGGGCTCCCCAGGCCAGACTTCAACCAGCAAAGCAAACAGCATTAACGGGGCAGCGGACACCAAGCCACTTGACCTCATCAACTTGGGCTTAACCTAGGTGATCAATCCAGAAGGAGCCGTGTTTGCTTCCTGTGGCTGCCGTACATGTTGCCACAAGCTTACAGGCTTTCAGTAGCACACTTCTATTATCTTACAGTTCTAGAAGTAGGAAGTCTGAAGTGGGTCTCAGGTGGCTAAAATCAAGGCGGCAGCAGGGCTCTGATCCTTCTGGAGGTTCAGGGGAGAGTCCACTGCTTCATCTGTTCCAGTTTCCAAAGCATTCTTTGACTCATGACCTCATTGCATCATTCAACTTCTGCTTCTGATGTCCTGTCACCGTCTCTCTGACTCAGACCATCCTGCCTCCTTCTTTAAGGATCCCTGTGATTACACTCACCCAAATAATCCAGGATAACTTCCCGTCACAAGACCCTTAACTTAGTCGCATTTGCACAGTCCCCTTGCTGTGTGAGATGAAGAGTCCACTGGTCCTGGGGATTAAGACATAGGCATGTTAGAGGGCTACTATTCTTCAAGAGAGTTCCAGAAAAGCATCTACTTCTGCTTCGTGGACGACGCTAAAGCCTTTGACTGTGTGGATCACAACAAAGTGAAAAATTCTTCAAGAGATGGGGATACCACCTGACCTGCCTCCTGAGAAATATGTATGCAGGTCAAGAAACAACAGTTAGAACTGGACCTGGAACAATGGACTGGTTCCAAACTGGAAAAGAAGTACAAGGCTATATATTGTCAACCTGCTTATTTACTTCTATGCAGAGAACACCATGGGAAATGCTGGGCTGGATGAAACACAAGCTGGAATCAAGATTGCCGGGAGAAATATCAATAACCTCAGATATGCAGATGACACCACCCTTATGGAAGAAAGTGAAGAGGAGCTAAAAAACCTCTTGATGAAAGTGAAAGATGATAATGAAAAAGCTGGCTTAAAACTCAGCATTTAAAATACTAAGATCATGGCATCTGGTCCTATCACTTCATGACAAAGAGATGGGGAAACAGTGGAAACAGTGAAAAACTTTATTTTCTTGGGCTCCAAAATCACTGCAGATGGTGACTGCAGCCATGAAATTAAAAGATGCTTGCTCCCTGAAAGAAAAATTTTGACAAACGTGACTTCACTTTCACTTTTCACTTTCATGCTTTGGAGAAGGAAATGGCAACCCACTCCAGTGTTCTTGCCTGGAGAATCCCAGAGATGGGGGAGCCTGGTGGGATGCCGTCTATGGGTCGCACAGAGTTGGACATGACTGAAGCGACTTAGCAACAGCAGCAGCAGACAAGGTATTAAAAAGCAGAGATATTAATTTGCCAACAAATGTCCAAAGCTATGGTTTTACCAGTAGTCATGTATGGATATGAGAGTTGGAGCATAAAGAAGGCTGAGCACTGAAGAACTGATGCTTTGAGCTGTGGTGTTGGAGAAGACTCTTGAGAGTCCCTTGGACTGCAAGGAGTTCCAACCAGTCAATCCTAAAGAAAATCAGTCCTGAATATTCATTGGAAGGACTGATGCTGAAGCTGAAGCTCCAATACTTTGGCCACCTAATGTGAAGAGCTGACTCACTGGAAAAGACTCTGATGCTGGGAAAGATAAGAAGGCAGGAGGAGAAGGGGGCAACAGAGGACGAGATGGTTGGATGGCATCACTAACTCAATGGACATGAGTTTTTGCAAGCTCTGGCAGATGGTGAAGGACAAGGAAGCCTGGCGTGCTGCAGTCCATAGGTTTGCAAAGAGTTGGACCCAACTAGGTGACTGAACAACAATTCTGCTTCATTGGAACAGCGGTCTAAATCAGAGGATGGTGATGCTCCTTCTGGGAGGGGAATCATGGAAAATGATGGTCTGTACTGGCTCTGGGGCCCAGCTGGGATCACCTGTGAAGAGGGAACAAGGCGAGTAAAGGAGAAGCCTGACCATCTTAAGGCAGCACGTGTGAGAATGAAGGTGAGGACGATATCTAATGCCTACATCAGGCTTCATCTTCTGCTTCCTTTTCTTACTCGTTGCAACAGCTGGTTGGGGTACATACCATCAGCATCCTAATTTACTGAAAAAGAAATTGAGGCTACAAAACAATAAGTTACTTGCCCAAGATCACAACTCTGTGCGCCTCTGTCGTCAGTGGCAGAGTCTGAACACAAACTGAGGCACGGATACTCAGTTTCCTCTCTTATGATGTGGTTAGATTCTCAGAAGCATGAGAGCAGAAGTTCTATCTAATGCAATAAGACAAGAGAAAGAAATACAGGCATACGGCATAGGAAAAAGAAATGCATCTGCCACAGTTTGTAGATAACACGACTGTCAATGTAGAAAACACCAATATACCTACAAAAAAATAGAGCCTCCTGGAACTAGTAAGGTATTAATTACAACAAAGTTGAAGGGTACGAGGAAGTCAGTTTCTTCCTATAAACTCACCAATGATCAAGTGGAACTGAAAACATAACACCGTTTATATTAGCACTCCCCAAATATGAAATACTTAGGTATAAAACTAACACACCAGGTACAAGATCTATATGAAGAAAACTTGATGACAGAAATCCAAGAACTAAATAAATGGAGAGGAAGCCCATGCTGACAAACAGGAAGACTCAATATTGTGATGACGTCAATTCTTTCCAAGTAAATCTACGAGTTCAAAGCAATCTTACTGAAACTCTCAGCCAGCTATTTGGTGGACATTATGAACTGATTTTAGAGTTTATGCATAGAGACGAAAAACCCAGAATAGTCAGCGCAATACGGAAGAAGGACTAAGTCAGAGGGCTACCAGTACAAAATTTCAAGACTTAATGGAAGACTTTCAGAATCATGAAAGCATAAGTCCTACAAATCAAGACAGTGTCTAACTGGTGAAAGAAAAGAAAAATAGACCAATGGACTAGAATAAAGAACACAGATGGGCTCTACAAATATAGTCACTGATCTTCAATCAAGGGGTCCAGGCAACAGAATGGAGCAAAGGTGATATTTACAACAAATGGCGCCAGAACAATTGGACATCCACATGCAAACCCTGAATCTAAGGTCTGTGTAGGGCACAGACCTCACACCCTTCACAAGAATTAACTTGAAATAGATCGTAGACCTAAACATAAAATGGAAAACTTTGAAACTCTTAGGAGATAAAATAAGAGAAAACTTAGATGACCTTGGGTGTGGTGATGACTTTTTAGGTACAATACTAGAAGCACCCTTCATGAAAAAAAGAATTGGTATGCTGGACTTCATTAAAATTAAAAACTTCAGCCCTGCAAGTGTGTTAGTCACTGAGTCACGTCTGACTCTTTGTGACCCCATGGGCTGTACCCCGCCAGGCTCCTTGGTCTATGGGGTTCTCCAGGCAAGAATACTGGAGTGGGGTGCCATTCCCTCCTCCAGGAGATCGTCCCAACCCAGGGGTTGACGCTGAGTTTCCTGCATTGCAGGCGGATTCTCTGCCGACTGAGCCACCGGGGACAATGTTAAAGGAATGAGAAGACAAACTGTGGACAAGAGGGAAATACTTGCAGAAGAAACATAAAGGATTGTTTCCCAAAATGTACAAAGAAGTCTCGAAACGCAACACTAAAGATGCAGCCAACCTAATTGAAACGTGGACCAAGATGTTAGCAGACATCTCACTAAGGATGTGCAGATGACGGTAGAGATGCCCCCATCACAGGCCTCCAGGTAAACGCAAACAGCAAGATACTGCCACACACCTATCAGAGGCAAAATCTGAACCCTGGCAACCTCCAGTGCTGCCGAGAATATGCAACCGCAAGAACTCTGGTGGGACTGCAAACTGATACAGCCACTTTGAAGACAGTCTATTTTCTTACAAACCTAAGCATACTCTAGCCATAGGATTCAGCCAACATTCTTCTTGATAGTTACTCAAAGGAGTTGAAAACTCATGCTCAGACAAAAATTAGCACAGATATTTATAATAGCTTTATTCATAATTGTCAAAATGTCCCTTAGTAGGTGAATGGATAAATAAACTGTGGTACATCCAGACAATGAAATATTATTCAGTTCTAAAAAGAAACGAGCCTTCAAACAACGAAGTGAGAGGAAGTTAATCTGAGAAAACTACACACTGTCTGATTCCAACTTTATGTTATTCTGGAGAAAGCAAAACTATGGAGACTATTAAAGGACCAGCAGCTGCCCGTGGGTGGAGGAGGCATGAACAGGAGGAACACAGATGATCTTCAGGGCAGTGAAAATACTTTGTCTGATATTATGTATATAATGGTGGATATACTTGTCCAAACCCACAGAATATGCAACACCAAGAGTGAGCCTTATATAAAGTATGGACCTTGGGTGATTACGATGTACCAGCATAGGTCCACTGAAGGTGGTGTCTGCAGCCATGAAATTAAAAGACGCTTGCTCCTTAGACAGAAAGCTATGACAAACCTAGACAGCATATTCAAAAGCAGAGCCATCCCTTTGCTGACAAAGGTCTGTGTAGTCACTGGAGGTTTAGCCACTCAGTCGTGTCTACTCTCACCTCCACGTGGACTGTGGCCCCCCAGGCTCCTCTGTCCACGGGATTCTCCAGGCAAGAATACCGGAGAGGGTTGCCATGTCCTCCTCCAGGGCATCTTCCCGACCCAGGGATCAAACCCAGGTCTCCCGCCCTGCAGGCAGATTCTTTACCAACTGAGCTACCAGGGAAGCTTTATGGTCAAAGCTATGGTTTTTCCAATAGTCATGTATGGATGTGAGAGTCGAACCATAAACAAGGCTGAGTGATGAAAAATTGATGCTTTCGAACTGTGGTGCTAGAGAAGACTTTTGAGAGTCCCTTCAACAGCAAGAAGATCAAACCAGTCAATCCTAATGGAAATCAGTCCTGAATATTCATTGGAAGGACTGATGTTGAAGTTGAAGCTCCAGTACTTTGGCCACCTGATGTGAAGAGATGACTCATTGGAAAAGACTCTGATGCTGGGAGGGATTGGGGGCAGGAGGAGAAGGGGCCGACAGAGGATGAGATGGCTGGATGGCATCACCGACTCGATGGACGTGAGTCTGAGTGAACTCCGGGAGTTGGTGATGGACAGGGAGGCTTGGCGAGCTGCGATTCATGGGGTCGCAAAGAGTCGGACACGACTGAGCGACTGGACAAGCACCATGAAGCACAGGGCCATCAGCTGTAACACAGGCACCACTGCTCCCACGGGGGATGTCGATCGGGGAGAGGCTGTGCTTGGGGTGGGGGGCAAAATGTATACGGAAATTCTCTTCCTCTAGATTTTATTGTGAACCTAAAACTGCTCTAAAGATAAACTTGAAAAAATAAAAGAATTGGGAAAGTGCTGTTTCATTTCTCGTGACGCTTTCCAAGGGGCAGTCCTTACTGGAAGGAGCCATCAGGGTAAGACCGTCAGACTCTGGAATGAAGCATTTTGCCTGTGATGCAAAGATCTTTCACCCATGATTCATGATGCCAACAATTTCCTGCTGATTCCTCTAAGTTTAAATCAACTTGACAATACGCATTCTCATGTGTTCTTCAGATCCTGTCTCTTCACAGGACCACGCTTCATGATGTAAGCCACAGACAATGCAAGTCTGTGAAGGGTGATCAGCGTGCCATGTGTCAGAGGAAGGATCAAAGGTTGTGGGTGCGTGCTCTAATATGGTAGGATGTCCTTCCAAAAGTCCAGGGCTCGGGGGCTCCCTTCCCTACGGAGAAGAAGGGGGGGGACAGCTCCTCTGAACAAAGGAGAAAGACTCAAAGGAAAATGTACATCATATGAAATATCTTTATGACGCCAAAGATAAGGAATGTCAGAACGAAGAGAAGGAAGGTGCCAAACGATGAGTATGAGTTGCCACGTGACCAGCATCAGGCGCCTCTCTCTGTTCATCCAGAAAGAAGGGAAGTTGCTTCATGGCTGCTGGGTCTGTACAGATCCCCAGCTCAGAGGCGCCCTCAGCATCCGACAAGCTTGGATTTCAAGATAAATCCACAAATGTGTGGGCCAGCTGTTCCACTCAATGCAGACTCTGCACGTGAGAGTTCTGCCTCTCTGGGCTCTGGATTCCTCGCAGCAGCGCCGAGCCAACTCTGTTCCTGTGCAGAAGCCTGGGTCACTTGAGTCAGCACCTGGGAAGGGACCTTGAGGCAGAGGGGGACAAATAGCTCCCTTCCCCAAGGCTGCTTCCAAAAGGAGTGTCATGGCCAAGAGTGAGGGTCAGCCCTGAGCGGTCATCACTCAGGATGAGAATGGGACCAAGCAAGAGGTTGGGGGTTGGGAGAACACAGGAGCAGTTCAAGGGGCAAGACGCACCTAGCGCCAAGACGTTCTGGCTGCACGGGGTCACCTGATCCCTGAGGAGGTGGGTGCCTGCTTAATACATTGTCCAAAAAATGACACTTCTGGGAGCAAACGAGAGTGTTCTAATAGCCACCCTGGGATCTGTGATTCACACCTCCTGCGAGGTGGTAGCCCTGGATGAGTGTTCTGGGTGGAAGGCAAGGACAGAGACTAGGGACCTCTCTGGATGTGGCCATCTCAGTCAGAGATGGGCAGACGCAGGCAGAGAGAGACACGACTCGTCCATCTGCGTCCTGGATAGGACGAGGGGTGTGTGGATACAGTGCACTTCCTGATACTAGATTTCACATGGGAAAGAACTCTCACTTGGAAAGCTCCCACCTTTGACAATTTACAAATTAGTTTCCCCTAAGCGCAGGCAGCTGCGACCGGCACACTAAGCTTGGCCGAGAGGAGCTATATGATGTCCGAGGTCAGGGGCAGAAGCCAGGAGGACCCCATGCCTGAAAGGCAGCTGCCAAGAGGAGTTACCCCACGTCCGAGATCAGGGGCAGCAGCTGAGAGTGCCAGGCTGCAATGGTGCAGGAACAGCCAAGAGGAGCTAACCCGCATCCAAGGCCAGGGGCGGCGGCCGGGTGGAGCAACCCCACAGCCGAGGCCAGGGGCGGCGGCCAGGAGGAACAACCCCACGTCCAAGGAGCGGTGGCTGCACGGGCACAGGAGGGCCTAGAGGAGCCATCCCACTTGGAAGGTCAGGAAGGGCGGCGGTGAGGAGATACCCCTCATCCAAGGTAAGGAGCAGCGGCTGCACTTTGCTGGAGCAGCTGTGAAGAGATACCCCATGCCCAAGGTAAGAGAAACCCAAGTAAGATGGTAGGTGTTGCAAGAGGGCATCAGAGGGCAGACACACTGAAACCATACTCACAGAAAACTAGTCAATCTAATCACACTAGGACCACAGCCTTGTCTAACTCAATGAAACCAAGCCATGCCTGGGGGGCAATCCAAGACGGGTGGGTCATGGTGGAGAGGTCTGACAGAATGTGGTCTACTGGAGAAGGGAATGGCAAACCACTTCAGTATTCTTGCCTTGAGAACCCCATGAACAGAATGAAAAGGCAAAATGGTAGGATACTGAAAGAGGAACTCCCCAGGTCAGTAGGTGCCCAATATGCTACTGGAGATCAGTGGAGAAATAACTCCAGAAAGAATGAAGGGATGGAGCCAAAGCAAAAACAATACCCAGCTGCAGATGTGACTGGTGATAGAAGCAAGGTCCAATGCTGTAAAGAGCAACATTGCATAGGAACCTGGAATGTCAGGTCCATGAATCAAGGCAAATTGGAAGTGGTCAAACAAGAGATGGCAAGGGTGAACATCGACATTCTAGGAATCAGTGAACTGAAATGGACTGGAATGGGTGAATTTAACTCAGATGACCATTACATCTACTACTGCGGGCAGGAATTCCTCAGAAGAAATGGAGTAGCCATCATGGTCAACAAAAGAGTCCAAAATGCAGTACTTGGATGCAATCTCAAAAACAACAGAATGATCTCTGTTCGTCTCCAAGGCAAACCATTCAATATCACAGTAATCCAAGTCTATGCCCCAACCAGTAACGCTGGATGAACGGTTCTATGAAGACCCACAAGACCTTTTAGAACTAACACCCAAAAAGATGTCCTTTTCATTATAGGGGACTGGAATGCAAAAGTAGGAAGTCAAGAAACACCTGGAGTAACAGGCAAATTTGGCCTTGGAATGTGGAATGAAGCAGGGCAAAGACAAGCAGAGTTTTGCCAAGAAAATGCACTGGTCATAGCAAACACCCTCTTCCAACAACACAAGAGAAGACTCTACACATGGACATCACCAGATGGTCAACACTGAAATCAGATTGATTATATTCTTTGCAGCCAAAGATGGAGAAGCTCTATACAGTCAACAAAAACAAGACCGGGAGCTGATTGCGGCTCAGATCATGAAATCCTTATTACCAAATTCAGACTTAAATTGAAGAAAGTAGGGAAAACCGCTAGACCATTCAGGTATGACCTAAATCAAATCCCTTATGATTATACAGTGGAAGTGAGAAATAGATTTAAGGGCCTAGATCTGATGGATAGAGTGCCTGATGAACTATGGAATGAGGTTCGTGACATTGTGCAGGAGACAGGGATCAAGACATCCCCATGGAAAAGAAATGCAAAAAAGGAAAATGGCTGTCTGGGGAGGCCTTACAAATAGCTGTGAAAAGAAGAGAGGCGAAAAGCACAGGAGAAAAGGAAAGATATAAGTATCTGAATGCAGAGTTCCAAAGAATAGCAAGAAGAGATAAGAAAGCCTTCCTCAGTGATCAGTGCAAAGAAAGAGAGGAAAACAACAGAATAGGAAAGACTAGAGATCTCTTCAAGAAAATTAGAGATACCAAGGGAACATTTCATGCAAATATGGGCTCAATAAAGGACAGAAATCGTCTGGACCTAACAGAAGCAGAAGTTATTAAGAAGAGGTGGCAAGAATACACAGAAGAACTGTACAAAAAGATCCTCACGACCCGGATAATCACGATGGTGTGATCACTCATCTAGAGCCAGACATCCTGGAAAGTGAAGTCAAGTGGGCCTTAGAAAGCATCACTATGAACAAAGCTAGTGGAGGTGATGGAATTCCAGTTGAGCTGTTTCAAATCCTGAAAGATGATGCTGTGAAAGTGCTGCACTCAATATGCCAGCAAATTTGGGAAACTCAGCAGTGGCCACAGGACTGGAAAAGGTCAGTTTTCATTCCAATCCCAAAGAAAGGCAATGCCAAAGAATGCTCAAACTACCGCACAATTGCACTCATCTCACATGCTAGTAAAGTAACACTCAAAATTTTCCAAGCCAGGCTTCAGCAATATGTGAACTGTGAATTTCCTGATGTTCAAGCTGGTTTTAGAAAAGGCAGAGGAACCAGAGATCAAATTGCCAACATCCGCTGGATCATCGAAAAAGCAAGAGAGTTCCAGTAAAACATCTATTTCTGCTTTATTGACTATGTCAAAGCCTTTGACTGTGTGGATCACAATAAACTGTGGAAAATTCTGAAAGAGATGGGAATACCAGACCACCTGACCTGCCTCTTGAGAAATCTGTATGCAGGTCAGGAAGCAACAGTTAGAACTGGACATGGAACAACAGACTGGTTCCAAATAGGAAAAGGAGTACGTCAAGGCTGTATATTGTCACCCTGCTTATTTAACTTACATGCAGAGTACATCATGAGAAACGCTGGGCTGGAAGAAACACAAGCTGGAATCAAGATTGCCAGGAGAAATATCAATAACCTCAGATATGCAGATGACACCACCCTTATGGCAGAAAGTGAAGAGGAGCTAAAAAGCCTCCTGATGAAAGTGAAAGAGGAGAGTGAAAAAGTTGGCTTAAAGCTGAACATTCAGAAAACGAAGATCATGGCATCTGGTCCCATCACTTCATGGGAAATAGATGGGGAAACAGTGGAAACAGTGTCAGACTTTATTTTTTTGGGCTCCAAAATCACTGCAGATGGTGATTGCAGCCATGAAATTAAAAGATGCTTACTCCTTGGAAGAAAAGTTATGACCAACCCAGACAGCATATTAAAAAGCAGAGACATTACCCTGCTGACTAAGGTCTGTCTAGTCAAGGCTATGGTTTTTCCAGTGGTCGTGTATGGATGTGAGAGTTGGACTGTGAAGAAGGCTGAGCGCCAAAGAATTGATGCTTTTGAACTGTGGTGTTGGAGAAGACTCTTGAGAGTCCCTTGGACTGCAAGGAGATCCAACCAGTCCATTCTGAAGGAGATCAGCCCTGGGATTTCCTTGGAAGGAATGATGCTAAAGCTGAAACTCCAGTACTTTGGCCACCTCATGCGAAGAGTTGACTCATTGGAAAAGACTCTGATGCTGGGAGGGATTGGGGGCAGGAGGAGAAGGGGACGACGGAGGATGAGATGGCTGGATGGCATCACCGACTCGATGGACGTGAGTCTGAGTGAACTCCGGGAGATGGTGATGGACAGGGAGGCCTGGCGTGCTGTGATTCATGGGGTCGCAATGAGTCGGACGCGACTGAGCGACTGAACTGAACTGAACTGAACTGAATTGAAGCCCTGGAAGACTAACAAAATTACTTTGACAAAGAGACTCATGAGATGCAAGTTGAATATAAGCTCTGGTAACAAGTGATGTAAATGACAAGCTAGATGCTTCTGTTGACCACAAATAGCCATGAACGGGTGAGGCCACCGCACGGCCTGTCTCATGTATGCCTGCGACAGTGACCGGCAGGGGGACGGTGGCAGTGAGGCATGGCTGGGGAGAGCTTTCAGTGGGATCTGCTTCCAATGGGGCTTCCCAGGAGACTCAGGGGTAAAGAACCGCCGGCCAGTGCTGGAGACACTGGAGACACAGGAGGCATAAGAGTCGTGGGTTCAATTCCTGGATCAGGAAGATCCCCTGGAATAGGAAATGGTAACTCACTTCAGTATTCTTGCCTGGAAAGTTCCATGGAGAGAGGAGTCTGCCGGGCACCAGTCCATAGGTCGCAAAGAATCAGACACGACTGAGCAATGGGGCGATTGAGCTTGTGCGAACTGTTTCTACTTGGGTTGTAAAACGTTGCCGGGGACCAGCACTCTTACTCTGACAGTGAGAAGCTGGATAATCTACAAGGTCATCATGTTCCTTTAGTCCCTAGTGAACTGAATTCAAAAGACCACAGAGAAACTGAATCCCACGTGTGAGGAGAGGTGGGCCACGTGGATTGCCCTGTGTTTGACAGGGCATAAAAAGAGGTAGTCAGCACACAAGCAGGCAAAAAGAAGCAGTTAATGAAAGTTAATGATTTCTTAAACTCAGAACATGGATGCATTGGGCTGAATGTGTGTGCTCAGTCATTCTGTCGTGCCCAACTCTTTGTGACCCCATGGACTACAGGCAGCCAGGCTCCTCTTTCCCAGGCAAGAATACTGCAGTGGGTTGCCATTTCCTCCTCCAGGAGATCTTTCCGACACAGGGATCGACCCCTCATCTCTTGCATCTCCCGCATTAACAGGCGGATTGTTACCTGCTGAGCCACTTGGGAAGCCCCAGAGGTGGTCTCCGAAAGCTATGTCCATGTCCCGATCCCTGGAATCTGTTTCCTTACTCAGAAAAGGGGTTTTTGCAGATGTGAGTTGAGGATCTCGAGATGAAATCACCCCAGATTATTCAAGTGAGTCTTAGGTCAGATGGCAAGTTACCCTCTAAGAGACACACAGAGAAGACAGACATAAAGACACAGAGGTGGTGTGAAGGCAGACGCCGGTGTGCGGCAGCCTTGAACAGAGGATGCCAGCAGCTGCCAGAAGCTCCAGGAGGCAAGGAAACCAGGTCTCCCCTAGGGCCTGAGGAGGACTTCTGTCCTCTAGAGCTGCCAGAGAACAAATTCCTGTTGTTTTAAACTAGCAGCCGTGGTAATTCCTTAAGGCACCGCTAATCAGCTAGTACAATGGCTCACAAGGCAGCTCAGCATCCCTGGTAATTCCAGACGCGAGGGGAGTCTGGACTCGGTCCCCAGCATTTTCCTATGCGCCTTTACCAAGTTCTTTCTAGAAAGGTCGGGGGAGGGAGGGAGGGGAACTTCCCTGGCAGTCCAGTGGTTAAGACTCCATGCTTCCAGCGTGGGGGGTATGGGTTTGACCTCTGGCGGTTTTCCCAGGAGTCACGCATGGATGTGAGAGTTGGACTATAAAGAAAGCTGAGCGTGGAAGAATTGATGCTTTTGAACTGTGGTGCTGGAGAAGACTCTTGAGAGTTCCTTGGACTGCAAGGAGATCCAACCAGTCCATCCTAAAGGAAATCAGTCCTGGGTGTTCACTGGAAGGACTGATGTTGAAGCTGAAGTTCCAATACTTTGGCCACCTGATATGAAGAGCTGACTCATTTGAAAAGACCCTGCTGCTGGGGAAGATTGAGGGCAGGAGAAGGGGGCGACAGAGGATGAAATGGTTCAGTGGCATCACCGACTCAATGGACATAAGTTTGAGTGAACTCCAGGAGTTGGTGATGGACAGGGAGGCCTGGAGTGCTGCGGTTCCTGGGATCACAAAAAGTTGGACATGACTGAGCGACTGAACTGAACTGAACTGAACAGGGAACTAGGATCCCACATATCATGTGCCCAATAAATAAATAACATGTAAATTACAATTTCAACCTTCCCAATTAAAAAAAAATATTAAAAGAAAGATCAGGGGCAGAGAAGGAGACCTTTGAGGGTCTCTCAGTGGTGCAGAGGCAAGAAACCCTTCCTGCTTCCTTTTTTATGATGAAGCAAAAGAAAAGCTGGCGGGGAGGGTCAGCCCCCAGGGCCCAGGGGAAGATGCTCTACCTCAGAGGCAGGAAAGAAGCAAAAGCTGTCTCCCCCGTGGGAGGGGCTGGACCAGCTCAGTAAGAAGAGGGTCAGGAAACTCTCCAACCCAAGACTCTCCCCCACACTAACAAGGGAGGATCTGGCAGTCAGGAGGGAAGGGCAGGAGTGCTGAGAAAGTGTCACGCCTGAGACCTCGGTGCAGACCAAAGATAGACCCAAGCAAGAGAAGAGAAACCTCTCTGAATCCTGCCTGCAGGGCCTGCAACCACAGACCACCATCGGGAGAGGGTCAAGGAACTCCTCTTTGTGGAGCAGAAGCACAGGGAAACCGGAGCTGAGGCTGCAGTGTGAACATGGAAGAAGATTCCACAACGCTGCGGGCGTTGAAACCAGACCCAGAGATGGTCTAGATGTTAGAACTATCAGATTGTTGTTCCATTGCTAAGTCATGTCTGCCTCTTTGCAACCCCTTGGACTGCAGTGCAGGAGAAGGCAATGGCACCCCACTCTAGTACTCTTGCCTGGAAAATCCCATGGACGAAGGAGCCTGGTGGGCTGCAGTCCATGGGGTGGCTAAAAGTCAGACACGACTGAGCGACTTCACTCTCACTTTTCACTTTCATGCATTGGAGAAGGAAATGGCAACCCATTCCAGTGTTCTTGCCTGGAGAATCCCAGGGACGGGGGAGCCTGGTGGGCTTCCGTCTATGGGGTTGCACAGAGTTGGACACGACTGAAGCGACTTAGCAGCAGCAGCAGCAGCAGCAGCAGCAGCAGCATCTGTGTATCTGAGGTTATTGATATTATCCTGGAAATCTTGACTCCATCTTGTAAGTCATCCAACTCAGGATTTCACATGATGTGCTCTGCACATAAGTTAAATAAACAAGGTAACAATAAACAGCCTTATTGTACTCCTTTCTCAATCCTGAACCAGTCAGTTGTTCCATACAGGGTTCTAACTCTTGCTTCTTAATCCATACACACGTTTCTCAGGAGAGGGAAGGTGGTCTGGTATTCCCATCTATTTAGCAGTTTTCCGCCATTTGTTATGATCCATATAGTCAAAGATTTACTGTAGTCAATGGAACAGAGGTAGATGTATTTCTGGAATTCCCTGGCTTTCTCTATGATCCAGCAAATGTTGACAGTTAGATCTCTGGTTCCTCTGTCTTTCCTAAACCCAGCTTGAACATCTGGAAGTTCTTGGTTCATGTAATGCTGAAGCCTGGCTTGGAGGATTTTAAGCATAGCCTTACTAGAATGGGAGATGAGTGCGATCATCCGGTGGCCTGAACATTCTTTAGCACTGCCCTTCTTGGGAACTGAGATGAGGACTGACCTTTTCCAGTCATAGCTGAATATTTAAAACCCAAAGATAAAGACAAGATCTTAAAAGAAACTGGAGGAAAAAAAATATACTCTGTATACAGAGGAACAAAGATAAGAATTACAGAAGATTCCTTGTCAGAGACTTTAAAAGCCAAATGACAGCAGAGTGGCACCTTTGAAAGATGAAAGGCAAAAGCTGCTGTCCACCCAGTATTCTATAAACTATGGAAATATCGAATATCTTTCAAAAGAGAAAGCAAAACACACACTTTTTAAGACCATAACAACCGAGTCAATTCTTTCCCCATCTTCTTCCACTACAAAAAAAAAAAAAAAAATTAAAGAAAGTTCTTCAGGCAGAAAGTGTGATATCAATGATACCAGATATATATCTGAGTCCACACAAATGAATGAGGAATGCCAGAACTGGGACAAATGAGTAAATATAAAATAATATTTTAATCTCTTTCAAAGGTAAACAACTGTCTAAAACAAAACACAGGAATGATATGGCAGGGCTTTTCACACGTGCGGAAGGGAAAGTATGGTAACAGAAGCAGAGTGAGCAAGAGGGAAAGTGGGAATGAGCTCGTGAGCCCCATGCAGCAGCGTGTGGAGTGAGACTGTCTTCTGGAGACAGGCTATGGTAAGGTGAAGGTGCACATCGTAAAGCCTGGGACAGCGACAGAGAGCAGGGGGAGAGGAGAATGAGCCAGATGTGAAGCAGACGTGAATACACACCAGTATTTACTTAGTCTGAAAGAAGACTCAGAAACAGGGAAAAAGGAACGAAGTAGCCGAACAGAAAACAAGATGTAAGACGTGGATTTAAATTCAGCTATGCGAACGGCTGCATTGAATGCAGACTCTCCCTTTAAAAGACAGAGATTGCACAATTGGAAAGGAAACGAGACAACTATACACTTTTTTTTAAAAAAAAAAAAACCTTTTAAGTATACTGCCACAGAAAGGTTAAAAGTAAAGAAAAGAATGTATTCACAAAAATACGTATATCATGCAGACACCAGTCAACAGAAGCTGAAGGGGCTACATGAATATTAGGAAGACTAAAATTTAGAACAAGGACGGTTACAGAGAAAAAGGGGGACCTTATAAATGGACACATCAGCCAATCCATCAAGAAGACATAATCTTAACTGTGTCTCTCCCTACTAACTGAGCCTCAAAATACATTCAGCAAAAGTTGAGAGAATTAAGGTGAAAAATGGACAAACCCACAAAGATAGCAAGAGATTTCAACACTCCTCTGTCAGTAGCTGATACCAACAAAATACAGAAAAAATTAATAAGGCTGTCGATGATTTGAAAAGATCCATCAATTTGAACTAACTGACACGCTTTAGGACACTGCACCAAATATTATTTTCAAGCGTCTACTGAATACTCACAAAAATAGAACACATAGCCATAAAACCAGTCACAATCAAATTTAAAAGATTGAAGTTGTAGAGAATATAGATATGGTTTTCACTGTGATGTACCTAACCCAGAAACCAGCGACAGAACAAGATCTGGGCATCCCTATATTTGACTATTAACCAACAAATAGTCCAGTCAAAGAAGACACAATGAGAAATCAGAAAATAATTTGAATACTCAGAAAGGAAAATATGCTAAAATTGGTAGGATGAAGGTACAGCAATGCTTCAGGGAAACTTATACCATTAACTACTTATGTTAGAAAAGGCGGGGGCGGGGGGTCCCTGGTGGCCCAGTGGCTAAGACTCCACAATCCCCTTGCAGGGGGCCTAGGCTCAATTCCTGGTGAAGGAACTTGGTCCTACATGTCACAACCAAGAGATGCGGGAACTGAGGACCTTCCACGCTGCAATGAAGGAAGATGAGCCCTCATGCTACAACCAAGGCTGGGCAGCGAAAGAAACAAAAACACAAATAAATACTGAAAAGAGGAAACTCCTCAAATCGACTCCCCAAGCTTCCAACTTGGAAAACTGCAGAAAGAAGAGCAAACTAAAGCCACAGCAAAGAGAAGGGAAAACAAAGATAGGACCAGGAGTGAGCAACACAGATACAAGAGAAGGAGTCAACAGAAGCGCCAAGCTGATAGCCACACATGCAGAGCGAGGAAGGAAAGTGAGCACACACAAGGCACAAGTATTGAGGATGAGGCAGAGAGCACAGAGACTAAAGAACGATCAGAGAATGTGATGACCAGCTTCACAAATTTTACCAGGCAGATGAAGCACTTTCCTTAAAGGCACAAGCTGCCAAAATTCTCCCAAGAAGAAGCAGATAATCTGAATAATCCTACGTCTCTTAGAGAAATTAAATTCACGGTGTTTTGAATTTCTTTGGATTCTACAAAGAAAAGTACAGACTTAGATGTCTGCATGAGCTTATATTACCAAACATTTAAGAAAGAAATGGGGCTTCCCAAGTGGCACTACTGGTAAAGAACCTGTCAGTGCAGGAGACGCAAGAGGCGTGGGTTCAGCCCCTGGGTCGAGAAGATCCCCTGGAGTAGGAAACGGCACCCCACTCCAGGATTCTTGCCTGGGAAATTCCATGGGTAGAAAAGCCTGGCAGAAAGAGTTGGACATGACCGAGTACAGCAAGAAAGGAAGAAAATCCATTCTCCACAACCTTTTCCAGAAAATACAGGTGGAAGGGACGCCTGCCCACTTATTTCATGAGGCTGATAATACCTTCATGTCCAAACCAAGGAAAGATGCTACAAAGGAAAACAGCCACACTAGACATAAAGCCTCTTAACAAAATGTTAGCAAATCAAATCCAACAATGTATAAAGAGAAGGATCAATCCTGTCTAAGCAGAGATCACCCGAGAGATGCAAAACTGGTTCACCATATGGAATCAGTGAACGTAACTTGCTGTACCAACAGACTGAAAAAGAGGAAACAACGTGAGCCACTCAGTAGCTGTAGAAAGAGAATCTGGCAAAATCCAACACCTATTCATTACAAAAACTTTAAGAAAACTAAAATTGGAAGGGGATTTCCTCAACCTGACAAACAGAACCTATGAAAAGCCTACATCTAATATCATACTTGATGGCAAGAATCTGAATATTTCCCTCCTGCATTTGGGAAAAAGGCAAGGGTTTCTGCTCACAACATTTGTTTTTTTTTCTTTTCAGAATTGTATGGAGGTCCTACCCAGTGCAATAAGACAAGAAAAAAAAAAAGGCACATAATAATGAATGCAAACATTTTATTCAGAGACAACATGTCTGTCTGTGTAGAAATGGAAAATACAGGATAAAGTTTACCCTTTGAGACAATTAGCACATTCACAATGCTGAGCAGCCATTACCACTACCTAATTCCAGAATATTTTTATCAATCCAAACGGTAAACCTGTACACTTTAAAGTCACTTCCTATTCCCCCCTGTTTTAAATGTTCCTGAGGTTTGTTATAATTAGATGAACTAAGACTTCCCTGGTGGCTCAGATGGAAAGCGTCTATCTACAATGTGGGAGACCTGGGTTCGATCCCTGGGTCGGGAAGTTCCCTGGAGAAGGAAATGGTAACCCACTCCAGTACTCTTGCCTAGAAAATCCCCATGGATGGAGGAGCCTGGTGTCCACAGGGTCACAAAGAGTTGGACACGACTGAGTGACTTCACTTTCACTTTAAGGCACCTAGAAACAGATGTGACTGTCAGGAAGCAGGAACATTTTATTCTCCCAGATTCAAGGAAAGAGACAGCAGGGCCACTGGAGAAAATGCCAGGGTGGTCCGGAGGTAGATGAGAGGGGGGTGTGTGGGTGGGAGCCTGTATCATGGTCTGTGTGGGACAGGCAAGGCTCAGTGGGGTAGCAAGTTGAGCAGACTGCGGGCTGGAGAGTGAAACGCTTTGAGCAGCTGGGTCTTGAAGATGGTCCCAAGTTGTTGGTAACTGGCCCTGGGATGCTTTAGGGAAGGAACCGTGTTCCAGACAGAGGAGCTGGGTTGGTTTACATATCAAAGGGATGTCCTCAGGCAAGCTGTTTGCTATCTCCAGGAATCAGCTGACTCTGGGAGGGGCAGTCCCTCTCTGGGCCCGCGAGGCCCCAAGATGTCAAAGCATTATAAAATACAGAAAATGGAAAACATGATTAATACATCCCCTCCTCCTAACCCCTGGCAACTACTAATCTAATTTCTATCTCTATGGATTTGCCTCTTATAGACATTTCATATAAATGGAACCATACAATAAGTGATTTTTTTTTCCCTGGCTTATTTCATTTTATACAATGTTGTTAAGGTCCATCCATTTTGTAGCATACGTCAGTATATCATTCGTTATTTTTAAAAATTTTGTTACATGATGTTGAAAGGTTACTTTCCATTTACAGTTATTACCAAATATTGGCTGTATTTCCCAAGCTGTAAATACATCCTTGAGCCCATCTTACACCCAACAGTTTTCGCCTCCCACTCCACCAACGCTAAATTTCCCGTCACCACCCCCACGGGTGAGCACTGGCCTGTTCTCTAGCTCTGTGAGTCTGCATTTCTGTTACTGTCACTAGTATGTTATATAAGTGATATCCAACAAGAACTTCATCCTTTTTAAAGACTGAATAATATTCCGTTGCATGGCTACACCACGTTTTGTAAATCCGTCCATCCATCAGTGGACATTTGTGCTATTTCCATGTTCTGGCAATTTCGAATAGCTCTGTTATAAACATTTGTGTACAGGATTTGCTGAACACCTGTTTCCAATTATTTGGGGTATTTAGTACCCAAGGGTGGCACTGCTGGGTCACGTGATCATTCTATATTTAACCTATTGAGGAATCACCAAACTCTCATTCTGGGTAGCTGAGCCATTTTACACCCTGATCAGCAAGGTGTGAGACTTCCAATGTCTCCACATCCTTGCCCACTCTTGCTATTTTCTGGGTTTTTGTTGTTTATAGTCATCCACAGCTGAAATCTCATACATTGTTGGTGGGAATGCAAAATGGTCCTGCCATTTTGGAAAACAGTTGACCAGTTTCTTCTTAAGTATCTACTTACATAGGATTCAAGAACCCCACTGCTAGGTATTTACCTGAGAGAGAAGAAAAAGGACTTAAACGCAGCTTTATTCATATCACCAAAAGCCAGATACAACCCCCACGTCCACCGGCTGACAGATGGATGGACAGACTGTAGTGTCCCCCTGCGACGGAATACTCAGCACGCACGCACAGTGTGGGTGGATCCAAAAGGCAGTGCTCTAAGCGTGAAAAGCCAGACACAAAGGGCTATGTCCTGTACCACTTCGTTTTTATGACTTTCTGGAAAAAGCAAAACAGGCACATAAATTAGATCTGTGGGTGCTGGTGGCTGGGGAGGAGGAGGGGCATAGGGGAACTTTCCAGAGTGATGGAAATGTTTGCATTGCAGAGATGGTTCCCCATTCATCAAAAGGCATCACGTTTTAAGTTCAAAATGGGTGCAGTGTACTGGGATAGGTGATTGGTGGGCTGTATTTAGTCCATGAGGTCGCAGAGTCGGACACAACTGAGCCACTGAGCATACACACACGTGCCTTCAAAAAGGATAAAGAGACCCAGTTCTTCATTCCATAACTTAGAACCACTTTCCTGCCTGAGTATATGGAATATACTTGCTTATTGACTGGGGATCTCAGGGTCTCAAACACACAACAAAGGAGTCAGAGGAGGGTGTGGGGAGGGAAGCTGGACCATTCTCCACCCACCCCAGCGACAAGAGCTGGCAGGCTGGCTTCTGTTTCTTGTTTTCTTTCTTAATTAACGTAACCAGCATCTTCATCATCTTCTCTGCTCCTCCTTCACCTTGCTCTTCATCAATCTGATCAGTAAGAAAACACCTAGTTACTTGAGGATCTCCATTCTTTGCGCTGCTGTTATTTCCATATTAGTATATCCAAAAACTTTTCCTGCGGGATTTAAAAAACACAATATTCCAGAGTTTTTACACGAAGACTGTAAAAATGGAAAATGAGTGCAAACATTTTCCTCTTCAACTGCAAACCTCTGTACAGCCAAAAATATGATCGATTATGATCCAAGCTGTTCAGCCGTGAGCCAGCAAGCCACAGATTTCAGAATGGATCCAGAGTATAGAAGTCACACCCCAAAGAGGTACCATGTATGGGCAAAATACTTCCCATGTGGCCCAGGGAAATAAAGGTGCCACCTCCTTCCTTTGATATCAGTGTTCATGAACTGTTCCTCAGTGGGGGGAGGGTGGAGTATCCATCAGAAAAATAAAACAAAACCAGCTTTCCTTTATATTCAGAGTTCAGAGAGCATCTCCTTGGACTTAGGTGTGAGGGCCTCTTTGACGAGGAGGAAGGGAAAGTCAGCAGAGTCACGAGGGGGAAGGCAAATTAGAGGGAAACCAGGGGTGGGACTCAGGCCCCTATCAGCTTCCGACCAGACTTCCACCCAAAAGGAGGGGAAACGGAGGCATTCTTGGTTGTTATTTACCCATCTTCCCTGAAGTACAAGATAAAGAAATGAAGCAGGAAAATAGAGTCAAGTAAAATAATTAAAAATGCTTTAAAAAATGTGTAGCCTGGGGAAGTTCATCTTGCCCTTTCTCCCTACGTAAACACACACACACAAACACACATTTTCTTCTTTAAACAAGGGCAGCCAATCGCTCCGTCTCCCGGTCACTTGGGAGAGCCCTGCAACCCACTTCCTCACTGCTCTGTTGACCTCTATAAAAGAGAAATTTGCCATACACCCTGAAGTGTTTCCCCTAGACTTCTTTGATGAGATTTTATATCTAAGATATAATCAGAGTTTTAACGCACACATTTAATTCCACATGTATTCTCTAAAACATTTGAGGTCGAATTTGTATGTTTATTTAGATAAGCGTTCAGGACCTTATCGAATTTTCAACTTGCGTATTTCAAGTTTCCCAAAGAACATTTTGAAACATGTATACAGTTTTAATTTAAGATCTGCTAGAACTCAAAAGTGTCATGTGGAAGGGAGATCGTAATTTCTAATTGTAAAGTATTGGGGACGATAAATCCACATGACCTTTTCAGGAAAGTTTATGACCAGGCCACGGGAGGGCAAGGGCTTTATGAGGGGTCAGGGCATGTGTGGTCACCAAGGCTCCCCTGCACATTACTTAGATTAAAGAAAATCAGAGTCCCTAGGTTCTGGAAGTAGCCACCCTGCCCCCTGCCTTTCTAAAACTCTGCAGTGCATCCAAGTGTGACAAGAAGCTTAAGTTTCCAAACTTGGATTTCAGTTTCTGAAAACAGAGCCTAGACACTGTCATGTTCAGGGAACCTCAGGAATCTTTCACCCCAGCCTATTATTTCACAGAGGGGAAACTGAGTCCCACTGAGAGGAAGAAACTAAGCCAAGTGCCTAATCCAAGGACTAACCTTGGCCCTAACCCTGGTCAATGACAGGACATCGAATCCTGACTCCTCCTCAGATCAAATCCTGCAGCCTCTCTCTTAAATCCCTCCTCATCCTCCCCCCCTCACGCCTTGCTTTTGCCTGGTTCCCGGCCCCTTGGTCCTCTGGTCCCTTGGTCCCCCCGTTTCCTGGTCCCTCGGTCCTCTGGTCCCTTGCTTCCCCGTCCCTTGCTTCCCTGGTCCATTGGTTCCCTGGTTTCTTTGTTCCTAGGTCAGCTGGTTGGGCTTTTTCAACAGCCTCCCAGTTGGCTGTCACCTTCCACGTGGCTGTCAACCTCTCTCAAAGTAAAAGCTGATCATCACATCTTTCCTTAGAACACTGCTTTGATCTCCATCACCTTCAGAAGGAAATCCAGCCTTGGTAACTGGTCTCCTGAGACTGTGGAGAGCCTGGCCCCGAACTTCACCCACGGTGCTGCTGCACCCCGCCTTGCTCATGGGCCCAGTGTCTCTTCTGGGGGAACCTACCCACTCTCGGGGCCCTCAGCCACATGGTGGAGTCCAGCCAGATGGGATTCCATGCTCACCTTTTATGCTGAAGCGAGAGGAGAAAACTGTCGAATCAGCGATGCCGCCCCACGGGGATGCGACCCTGGAGAGTGATGCCTGTCACCCTCAGGCAGAAGGGGGAGGCCCCCTTGCACCAAGACAGAGTGAGGCCCACACACAGAGGGAAGCGCAGCTGCAGGGTGGAAAAGGAACAGAGAGATCCAACATCACCGAAACCCTGGACCCAGCCGACCCTGACGCCCGCTGGAGCCTGAGCTCCCCGAGTTGTGAGCAGACTCTCCTTCTGTTAAGCAGGTACAGGCTACATGTGTATTGCCTGCCAGCGGGAGTGCCTGCCACTGCTCTTCTGAGCTCCCAGCTGCAGGAGCCCTCCTACAGTGGGGACGCCCATGCCTCTTTCACCCTGTGGGCCTTGCACACCCTCACCTCTCCTGGTGGGCTTGCTCACCCTTGACTGATGTCCTTCCCAGCCCCCCTGACCTGCCATGCTCTGCCTTCTAAGCCTGGGTTCACCACTCCACCACACCCCTCGACGTGCTGCACCGTAAGTCTCTGCTGTGTGGCTCCCCCTCCCTTCCTTAGCTTCGATACCAAGCACACAGTCAGTGGTAGTTACAAGGCCTGTACTGACACTCTTCTGTCTTCCGTTCATTTCTCTCTGCAGTGTACAACAAAGTGCATGTTTCTATTAGAGTGTGACCACAAGCCATATTATCTCTGCCCCCATCAGAGTCAACAGGATCTGCTGGGCTCCACTGGAAAGTGCAAAGTCTGAAGAGCAGGGTTTGATGGTGAGGGGGAAGGAGAGGGCAGACGATGTAAGTAACAGATTTTAAGATTAAAAACCAAAGCGACAGGGCAGTGAGAACTCAAAGGAACTATTTGAAAAGGGTGGGGACGGGGAGAGAAAACAAGCCTTCCTGAGTCATGAATTAGAATGCAGCTCATTAAAGTTTGGTGCTTTCAAACTGTGGTGTTGGAGAGTGGTGGGACTCCTGAGAGTCCCTTGGACTGCAAGGAGATCCAACCAGTCAATCCTAAAGGAAATCAGTCCTGAATATTCATTGCAAGGACTGGTGCTGAAGCTAAAGCTCCAATCCTCTGGCCACCTGATGCGAAGAGCCAGCTCATTGGAAAAGACCCTGATGCTGGCAAAGATTGAGGGCAAGAGGAGAAGGGGATGACAGAGGATGAGATGGTTGCATGGCATCAACAACTCAATGGACATGCTGCTGCTGCTGCTAAGTCACTTCAGTCATGGCCGACTCTGTGCGACCCCATAGACGGCAGCCCACCAGGCTCCCCCATCCCTGGGATTCTCCAGGCAAGAACACTGGAGTGGGTTGCCATTTCCTTCTCCAAGGCATGAAAGTGAAAAGTGAAAGGGAAGTCGCTCAGTCATGTCCGACTCAGCGACCCCATGGACTGCAGCCCACCAGGCTCCTCTGTCCATGGGATTTGCCAGGCAAGAGTACTGGAGTGGGGTGCCATTTTTGAGCAAACTCAGGCTGGTGTGCTGCAGTTAATGGGGTTGCAAAGAGTTCGACACGACTCAGCGACTGAAAAACACCTCCTAGAACCGCGTTGGATGATGGCCCCTCCCAGTCCATCATGGTTGGGAAGCTCTTGTGCAGTGGCAAGATCCCCGCAAGACCAGGAGCCACCAAAAGCTCCCGGCTCTCTGGTGAGAAGATGCACCTTGTCCACCGTGTCCACGTCTCACTCCAGTCCCTAGTTCAGCTATTTCTCCAGGGAGAGACTGTAAACTGGACCCCAGGGGCGCTCTCTGCCCCTGGGTCGCTCAGTGCTTCTGTGTCTTTTCAATGGTCAGGCTCAGCAGATGCATGATTTAAGAGGAAGTACTAAGTGAGCTCACACTGATATTCCAGCAAATTTAGCAAGACACGCTCTCACTTCTTTCATTGTATATTTGTATCTCTCTTCTTTTAGGCTGGAAATCTTGGCTCCCAAAGATGTAAACATAATACCTTGCTTTAACTCACAGTTTCAGAATGACAGCAGCAATCCCGTTACTAGGAATATGAATACCAAAAACAAATTCAGACTTGATGCGCTTCTTCCCTCTCCCCTTTGCAGTGTACCCCTCCAGGGATGCGTGCAGTCAAATCACAGCATTCAAAGTGATCTTTAATTATTCCTGCCTGCTTCGGTAAGCCACCAAGATGATACAGAATTAGGTACATCTGTCTGATTTTGCTTTTGACTTTTTATTTTTCCTCATTTTGCTTCAATTTTTAAATAATTATGTGGAACACTTACATGGTTCCAAAGTCAAATCTACAAAACAAGGTTTATGCAGAGGAGACTGGCTTCTGTCCCAGAGTCCTACACTCTCTTCTCTCTTTACATTCTTTTTAGGCCACTGTTGATCTTTCCAGGGTTGTTTTTAAATTGAAATTTGGTATATACATTCCACGTGAAAAAAAAAAGTCAGAGTGTGAGTTAGTTGTTGATTTGATCTTAAAGGCATTTCTAAATGTGTGGCAAAGGCCCGCGTTATCTCACATTACGAGTGAGTGCTGTCAAGAAAACAAGGCCCCCTGGGGAGAGCCCTGGTGTTTGTCTTCCACACCCCAGTCCAGAGTGGGGGTGTCTCGGGGTTCTTTGGCAGAGGACAGGGCCCACGCTGCGGCTGGTTTATGTGGGAAACAACTTATTAGGGACTATCACATAATTGCAGCGGAGCTGATGACAGACTCTAGGTAGAGTGTTTTGGACTGACTTGCAAACTGCAGTGCAGAAGTGGAGCCCTTAACTCACTGTATCAGGAAAACTGGTTCCAGAACCAGGCTGGAATCAGGGAGCAACTGCCACCGCCATTTCTGCCAGCCCCCCGGGCTGCTGGGTTCCACACCAGAAAAGTGACGCCTTCCTTCCCCTCTAGATGTGACCAGACACTGCGTTACCAGAAGCAATCAAACACCTCCACCCTGGACTCACCAAGGACGGGGCAGGCAGGGCTGCGGCCCTCTTCCCTCTCACACCCCATAAGATGACATCTTGCAGACCAGGGCTGCCAAAGGCCGAGCGAGGTCATTTGCAGCCTTTCGTCCCCTGCCATTCAGGAAGGAAAAGTAGAACAAGGATGCAAAGGAGAGTGAGCACCTACCTGTCCACCATACCCACCATGTACAGCCGGAACCATGCTTTTAAGCCTTGTTGTGCTAAGACTGGGAAGGTCCCCTGGAGGAGGAAATGGCACCCCACTCCAGGACCCACTCCAGGATTCTTGCCTAGAGAACCCCATGGACAGAGGAGCCTGGCGGGCTGCCGTCCACAGGGTCACAAAGAATCGGACATGACAGCGACTTGGCAAGCGAGTGTGCAAGGCAAGGGCACCAGTGTCAGAATGAGGGCCTGTCCTGTGCCCTCCTGAGCGACGTTTCAAGGGGAAATTTTTAAAGCGGATTTTCCTACAGGAGAATCTTACCTGTATGCAACAGTTTTACTTGGACATCAGTTGTCAGCCCCTCACAAGCCCACTCCACCTACTGCGGCAGCTGAGCTACATGACCGGCTCTCAGACCCCAACTTCCAGACACTATTCTTGGGCCCAAGCGCAATGAGACAGACAGCCCGGTGGAGCAGGCTACCAGGCCGACTCCTCTGCTCCTTAAACCGCGGGGTTCAGGGGCAGGCGGAAGGCGGAGGGATGTCTCTGGACTTATTTAAGCTGGGCGGAAGCGGTGCTCTGGCCGCTGGCTCCCCACACTGAGTGCCACAGAAGAGGTAAAGAGCAGCAAGTTCTTAATGTCTCCGGAAGGCGAACGTCCGTCCTTAGGGGAGCCAAGCCTCGGGGAGGCTGGGGCCCTTCGAGGCCAGATCACTCCCTGGGCCTTTTTCGCCCTCTCTTTAAGCTTTTATTTTAGACCTTTTAAAAGAGACAAGGAAAGCGCTGCTCTGGATAATGTGAGGGCTATGGCAGAGCTGGAGAAGGGGGCGGGCGGTCAGGCGGGGCGGACGGGGCGCGGCGACTCCCAGGACGCTGCAGTCCTAGGACCTTGCGGCCCGCGGGCCCGCCCGGGAGAAGCTGCAAGCCCAAAGAGCGGGGACGCGGCCGCGTTGTGCTGGGCCTCGCTCCGCTGCTCTGCCCCGCAATCGCTGGCTGTGGGGGCCGCCCTGAGCCGCCCGGCCGCAAGCGCAGCCCTCGCCCTCGGGTTTCCTAACGCGGGGGTCGCGGCCCGCCTAGGAGCAGCCGAGGCCGAGCTCCCCCGGCCCCGAGTGCAACTCCAATAAAAGGGCCCAGCGCGCCCTTGATCACGCGGCTTGCCTGACAGCCCGCTCAGGCCCGGGCCTAATTGAGCCCGGCTCACCTGGGAATAGGTTCAAAGGCATCCAGGCCGTAAACCACCTCCAGGCCCCGAGCCAGAGCGGCCTGGCGAACAAAGAGTCCCCGAACCACTTCAAACGCGCCCGCGCTCGGCGTCCAGATGGCGCGGGGCCGCCGGCCCCCCGCCCGAGGTCGCCCGCCGAAGCCCGGCCGGGCCCCGCGCCGCGGCCGTTCGGGCTGCCCGCAGGCGCCCAGCGTAGGGGAGGCCGGGCGCCTCCCCAGACCGCCCTCCGTCCCCGGCCGATTCGCAGAGAGGGAGCCCCGGGGCGGGGGCCCGGCCCCGCGGCCTAGCCTGCGCCTTCGCCGGGCTCTGGTACCCCCGGCTGGGCCAGGCAGGTGGGCTCTGTGGGCCCCGAGGGCTCCCGCGGAGGCGCGCGCTGGTGCTGAGATTTTAATGCACTTGGACCGGCTGCGAAGGGCGTCGGGGGCCGGGACTCCTCAGCAAGTTGGGGTGAGACACCCCCCGCCCCCCATATAACAGCTGGGCAAAGCGGGCCGCGCGCTTCCAAGGATCTCCGCGGGGCGGCCGTAGGTAGCCGCGTCTCCGAGGGCACCCGAGTGTCAGGCCGCCCGCGGACAGGGCCACTGGTCCCGCACGTCCCCCTCCCCTGGCCGAACGTGCGGGCCACCTCGCCGACTCTCTGTGCGCCCGGGGACAGGCAAGGCTCACACTGGCCCGGGCGTCCCCGGGGGCTCCCCGCCGCGTCCTCACCTCCTGGGAGCGCATCTAGGGTAGGACTTGCCTCCCGCACCCCTCGCGCCGCGGGAGAGACCCCGCAGCCCGGCGGGGCCGGATCTCCAGCTAAGGAGCAGACAAAGCGGGATCGGCTGAGCCCGCGGCGCGGCCGGAGAGCGGTCAGAGCCCGGGGCGGAGGCGCGGGCGGCGCGCGCGAGGGCCGGGCAGTCCCGGGTGCCCGCCGCGGCCGGGGCCGAAGGGGGAGGCAAAACTGAAAGCGCCGCGGCGGGGGGCGGGGGCGGCCGGCGGAGGCCCCAGAACTCGTCCTGCCCCCGGTCGCGGCGACCAATCAGCGCGCCGCCCTCGCTACTGACAACTATTTAGCAACCCAGCCCGGCTAGGGTTTCCAAAAAAGTTAGAATAACTTCCTCTCCCGGAGACCTCGGTTTTGCACAAGCCGGCCTTGAAATCAGAGCCTTTCGAGCAACTCGGGGAGCGTGTGCTCGGCGACCGCGGGCTTGGCCAGCGGCGCGCGCTCTGCGCCCGGCGCCCCCAGCCCCTCGCGCGCCGGGCGGGCGCCATGGAGGAGGGCTCCAGCTCGCCCGTGTCCCCCGTGGACAGCCTGGGCACCAGTGAGGAGGAGCTCGAGCGGCAGCCCAAGCGCTTCGGCCGGAAACGGCGCTACAGCAAGAAGTCTAGCGAAGATGGCAGCCCGACCCCCGGCAAGCGCGGCAAGAAGGGCAGCCCGAGCGCGCAGTCCTTCGAGGAGCTGCAGAGCCAGCGCATCCTGGCCAACGTGCGCGAGCGCCAGCGCACCCAGTCGCTCAACGAGGCCTTCGCCGCGCTGCGCAAGATCATCCCCACGCTGCCCTCGGACAAGCTCAGCAAGATCCAGACGCTCAAGCTGGCCGCCAGGTACATAGACTTCCTCTACCAGGTCCTGCAGAGCGACGAGATGGACAATAAGATGACCAGCTGCAGCTACGTGGCCCATGAGCGCCTCAGCTACGCCTTCTCCGTGTGGCGCATGGAGGGCGCGTGGTCCATGTCCGCCTCCCACTAGCGCCGCGCCACCCACGTCCGGACCGGCGCGCCAGGGTAGGTGCTGCGCGTGCGGTGGGCGCAGGCCCGCGGGCCGCGGCTGCGAGGATGGGGTGCGCCTTTCGTCCTGGCCAGAGATGGGGGTCGGTCGGGGAGGCTGCCAGGTCCCAGGGGCATCCCTGTGGTTTGGGGCAAGCTCCCAGGCAGGGTATCGGTCGGGAACGGGCGGACTGGTGACAGTCGTCATTTTCCATCCTTGCTGCTGTGGGAGTAGTGGGTAAAGGTCTGTGGTTGACCGTCGGGGAGTGGACATCAGAACTGCCTGGAGCCGGCCGGGGGGCAAAGGGCTGAGGACCAGTTGTTCTTTGCGTTTCTCGGAGCGGAGGCCGCCCGCGAAGTTGCCGGGCCTGACGGTGGCTTCGCCCGGTTCCCGGGGAGAGGCAGGGCGCTTTCGTCGTGCGGACACCCAGTTCTCCTTGGCTGCTCGTGCAGGTACCCCGGCCCGCGCCTCGGGGCCCCGGCCGTCGACGCCCTGGCTGCCAGGGTGGGCGCAGAGGTACGGACCGGCGGCGCCTCGGTTGGCCTGGGGAAGGCAGGAGGACCCTGCCCCGCGCGGGCGGCGCCGGGGCCAGTGCAGCCCGGGAGCCGAGGACCGTCCGCATCGGAAAGGCGGAGGACGGGGTCGAGGCGGAGGCGCGGGGCAGACGTCGCCGCGGGGAACCCCGGCTGCTCGCAGGCAGGTGGAGTAGACCTCGGAGCTGGCGGGCTCTGGCCCCAGCTTTGACCCTCGAGAGTCTGGGCGGGGGCCGAGCATTCGGTCCGAAGGGTCCAGGCTGGGAAACAGGTTTGCGGGGGCAAAGGGAGGCGAGGCGGTGCAGCGGGGGTCTGCGCGGGAGCGGGCCAAGGAGTGCAGCCGTCGGAGCCCGGCGAGTCCCCGCTTTCTCTAGGGGAGCGCTCGGGGCGTCCCGTGCCGGCCCCCTTTCACCGGACACTTCGGGAGATCCTCAGACCGTCCCTAACCGCGGAGATGCTGTTCTGTCCCTTCCAGAAGGCTCTGTGACCGTGGCTCTCTCTCGGACGATGGAAGGAAGAGCTCACGATTTTTGGTGGGGAGAGGGCCCAGTTAAAAATCCTCACTCCTTGGTCTGTTGGACTTTGTCGCTCATCTTGCAGTGTTTTTCTTCGCGTCTCCACTGCCCACAGAAGGAGTTTAGATTAATCGCGGGCTTGCAGCCGCCCACTCTCCCAAGCATACCCCTTTCTTTCCTACGTGCTATGTAATATCTGCACGTTTTTGCTGTGGGGAGGAACGGCTCCTCTAGCACAGGTGGATTTTATTTCTTCTTTTTTTCTAGTTTTTATTTCTGTGCCACTGAACATTCACTTTTGAAATAGGCCTCTAAGATAATAATCATTTTATAGGCTTTTTTTTTTTTAAAGAATTTTTAGTAGAGAGTCACTTATGGGGATCTTCTCCGATCTCTGTCGAAAGCAGATGGAAAATGTCTCAATCACATATTTTCCCAGGAAAGAAAGTTTGGATTGGCGAGTACTAAAATGCTACAGTGGGATAATACATTAATTCTGGTTTTTGCTGCCTAAATTATGAGCGTCCATTAGTTAATTCCATTTACCCTTTCCACCATGCATAGTTTATAGCACATCTGAAATAAGAACAAACAGATGAGGAAGGTCATCTTTTTAAAATGTACACATATATAGCCTTGTTTAAGGAAAATGTCAACACAATTATCATTAAGGCTTCCCTCCAGAAAATTATTGAAAGCAAAAGCAAGAGGTATTACCTTAATGCAAGAATTTCTTAGGATCATTTAAAATTCACTTAAAAAGAATTGCATTCCTGAAACTTATCAGACATAGATCACAGTTAAATAATATATACAGCAAAAGGTATTAATTGTAATGAATAAATGAAAAGCGTTGAAGAGTTTACTTGGGGGAAAAGTCTGCAAAATGTAAGGGAGAAACACATTTAGCTGGAGAGCAAATGATCTTTGTGGGACCCACTATTTACTTTCATATACTTGAGTGTAACTGACCAGGTCTGATAAAGCAGTTTCCTTAGTAGACAGATGCCCACTGTGTACAGGACGAGAAGGAAAATGTGAAAATTGCTGACACGCGGATGATTCTGGACTTGCCGTGTTTTTACTATCAGGCGTGTTTGACCAACTTTTGCTCTCTTTCCGTTTTTAACCCGTTAGTCTGTATGAGTGTGAATACAGGCGTAATTGGTTTGATTTCCTCCAAATGCTGCTACGTAGGTTATGTTAATGTTAAAACATAGGCGTATGTATTAGTAAAGAATTTCTAGACCTTCCCATCAGTGGTGTGCAGTTTTAGTGTCTGTCGAGATGCATGAGAAAGTCTGTGTTTAGATGAGCAGCAATGCTATTAAATGCCGAAACTGTCCCTTAGTACAAAGAGACACAGGAAATGTTGGAGTTTGGCTGGTGCTAACGTTTATCCTGACCTTCTTCTTTGGCCTGGTATTTAAAAATGCAAATACACAATAAATCAGGTGTCTTTGGACAGTCATCTGCGTTCATCTAAGCAGAAAATCTCTAAAGGAGTTTTCCGTTTTCTCAATGAATGCCTGAGTCCTAGTGCATGGTCAGAGGCACCTGGCTGAGGTGGCTACTTGCCGGACATTTTTCCTGTTCCCAGCTTTGTGGATAAAGAAGACATCTCTCTAACTTCAGCCCTATGTGCGGGTTTCCCACAGGTCCCTTCTCCCAACATACTAGCTTTGTTTCCCTGAGAACTTTTAGTTACTTTGGAGAACCGAGGGTGACCCTCTAACTGTCCAATACATGTAAGCCTTTTCCTCTCTTCAGAAAACTGACTTCTTGGAGGTACCTGTCAACAGCTACATTCGGAATGCTAGCTGGTCTCTAAAGAAAATGAATTGCCTATGGAAAATGGGAATGCAGAATCCTAATTGACCTTTAGCTTGGTCATGGGAAGAAGTAGAGTGAATGACCCAGCTACTTGAAATGTAAGCAATGTTTTGTTATAAAACACCCATTGGAAAGATCCGATGTAGGGGCTGACCTCCCTTTCTGGATATTGTTCCCTTAAATGTCTGTAGTTACTCTTTCCGTCTTGCAGGAAGCAGGTCTCGCTGCCCATCTGGCCAGAGTGGGGGCTGGAAGCGTGGGACTTTGAGAGTGGCTGTTTGAGGTCATTTGAAATGTAGTACTTTATTGAGGTTTTCTGAGGGCTGTACT
Source organism: Ovis aries (assembly GCF_016772045.2). Lineage (NCBI taxonomy): Eukaryota > Metazoa > Chordata > Mammalia > Artiodactyla > Bovidae > Ovis > Ovis aries. The sequence continues at coordinate 2,572,920 of NC_056054.1, read as the reverse complement.
CTTTTCAGACAAGTCTCGAGCCTGAAAGAATTGAGTTTTCATGCTCGCTGCTTCTCTATATTTTGGACAGACGGCAGAGATGCCAGATCCCTTTCGCCTGGCAGAAAGATCATAACGTAAACTCTTTCTGAGCGGAGTACTATAACTCATAACTGCAGTTTAAATCTGGGCTTTAAAAAAACAAATATTTTAATAAGCCAATTTTAAAGGCTGAACTTTTATGACAGTTTTTAAGCTTAGTATTTATATTAATCTATTCTCACTGGTGTCTTTAAAAACCCTGTGAATGTATGCTGGAATGTCTGTTTATGTTTGTGTCTTGTCCTGGGAAAGGATAAATGTGCTGCAAAAAGCAAACCGAAAACAAAGCCTTCTGCGAGAAAGAGTTCATGGATGAGGCAGTAAAATTCAAGGAAGAGATGACTAAGTTAGCGTAGCCAAGATGCAGAGAGAGCCATAAAGTAGACACGGAATCTGAGGGAGATGGACGTGGATGCGTCAAAAGTAAAGCCAGGATGGAACAGTAAACGGGGAAACCGCTTAACACCGTATTTTGCATGGTCACCCGAGTCCACATATGTGATAAAACTGTATAGAGTGAAATAGGCACGCACGTGTGCACACGCACACACACGCATTGGTGCATATGAAACTGGGGAAATCTATGTAAGATCTGGAGAGGGTATCAGTGTGAGCCTCCTGACTGTGGTATTGCATATAGGTTTTCGAGATGTTACCACTGGGGGAAAGGAAATGAAGAATGTAAAAGAATCTCTGTGTATTATTTCCTACAACGTCATGTGAATCTAACATTGTCTCAAAGTAAAAAGTTTGAAAGAAAAGATATTCCAGGGGACTTCCCTGGAAGTCCAGTGGTTAACACTTTGCCTTCCAATGCAGGGGCGGGGGGTTGGTGGTGTAGGTTCCAACTCTGGTCCGGGAGTTAAGATTCCCATGTGCTTCATGGTCAAACACCAAGTGTAACAACAGAAGCAATATTGTAAGAAGTTCAATTAAGACTGTAAAAAATGCCCCACATAGAAGCACTTTAAAACAAAAGAAAAGATATTCCACAAGAATTTTAAAAGTTTCATTCAAGTGAGCAAATTATATAAGGAAGGATTATACCCATCTCAGAGTAATAAGCCAAAAATATGCTTTGAGAAAAAAATACACTTTTTTCCTGAAGTCATTTGCATTACCACACTTTTCAGACTATAAGGGGACTGCTCATATTTTCAACATGTAACTATTTAGAAGTGGTTCCTTATCATTCAGAAACAAAGAGTAACGTCATAGAAATCTGAAGGAGAAATACCAATCAATATATTTATTGCTATGCTAATCAAGAATATAGTTTTCAGAGGAATTTTAGGAAATATAGAAACTGACACATTTCCTTGAAAGATACTGTCTGAAACTGACAACATTTGATTGTAAGATACTGTCTGCATTGACTTATGTTTCTCTCTCACACACACAACTGTTCTAAAGCCAGTGATTTATCAAAATGATTCATCCAAGAAGTGGAGAGATTGAAATATTAGTATTTGGAGTCATACACAGTTGAGAGGTGGAGAGAGAGAGAGAAACAGAGAGACCCAGAGAGAGAGACAGACAGAGAAAGAGAAAGACAGACCGGTATCAAATCCTAAACTCAGTCATGTTTGTTTAACATTAGGATTTGTTTGCTGTTAATAGGGACGTATTTTGTGTGTAGGTTCAGTAGTAAGTATTTGAATGCAATTTAGTTATATTAAATGAGCTTTAATTTAATGTTTGTTTTGGAGTGAGACACGGTGACATTAACACTATGATTTTCATGCTGATGTCAACTAAGGCACGGTGGGATTTTTCTTCCGTGATTGCTAGCAGTTGTCACGCTAAGAGCAGACTCAGAAATTGGAAAAGTCAACAGGTAACTTTATTCCGACACAAGAGAAATGTTTCATGGTTAGTTGAAAAGAGAGTCATTTTGAATCAAAACAATGTCTTTCGTGCTTTGAATATCTGTATTATTTTATCCACAGCTCTCTCGTTCAGAATAGTATGATCCTGTGATTATGTGTAAGAAGGGACCTGACTGGGAGGGTTGAGGCATGGTGTGTCTGTGGAGGCTGTCAGTTATTGCTCAATTTCTTCCCATCATTTTGTTTTCCTGTTATTTGATCAGGGAAAGACTAAGATGACCCAGCTTCTCATGACAGCTCCCGTGGAATGGTCATTTCACTTTTCCCATCCTAAGAGCCGTGCCTCTTAAAACTGGGCACGTCTCTCCTTTCTTTAGACCAGAATTTCCCGTCGGTTGAATGAAGGGCGGGGTTGAATCCAACGAGCTTTAAGTTATCAAATTCGGTTATTCTGAAAAATACTCCTTTCTTTTTAGCTTATATTCAGCCTTGAAAATAGCCACCTGCATGTTTGGGGTGGGGGGAATGGTCAACTGAGTTGTCTGGCATTAAATTCCTTTTTCTTGCTGTTTATGATGGAGAGTTTGCCTTTGGTTTTCTGGACGTGCAGATCTGGCGTGTGACTGGCAGGAAAGATTTGGGCAAAGACTGTAATTCGTATTAACCCTTTGATGGTGGCCAAACATCCAACCCCAACCCCGGGGGCTGAGGTTTCTGGCGGGGTCACAGCCAGAGCCTCTCTGGAGAGTCAGGCAGAGCAACTCAGAAGGCAACCTGAGGGTGGGCGTTTAGCCTTGTGCTTGGAGAAGGGAGGCATGGGGAGCCTTTTTCCGACTCCCCGTGGAGGACAGATGCCCCGGCTTTTGTTGTTCTGCAGTCTTCTGTGGCTGTACAAATGAAATGTCACACTGGCCTTTCTGTCACCTTCTCTCTGAGAGTCTCCCTCTCCTTAGAGAGTCAGGAGACGTTTGCCTGCTCCAGAGACAAGTGAGGGCTTCTTGAGGGACAGCTTGTAAGATAAACAAACTCCCTGAAAGAAAACACAGGCCCGCGGTTTACCGTCTCTGACTCGGCTGCCGCGGTGAGTTTCTTTGTGTGTTCCGCTTTGATTTAACATCCTGGAAGTCAGAACGCGAGCAGGCAGTGTGCTCTTTCAATCAGGGAGACCCAGAAATGGACGTTGAGCTGCTATTTCCTTTCATTAATCTCAGTCCCTTAAGTAGATTCGTTTGCAGGGAGTGCGGTGGGATCAGAAGTCAAAAGCCGTTTGCTTTGTTTGACTTCCTGGCCCCATGGGTGCAGAAGTGCCTGCTCCCTGCTCGTGTGCTTTTCAGATCTCAGACGCTCAAGTCCGTGGAGGAAGAACAAGGTGAGCTTGCCTGCAGCGTTAGCAGGATTGATCCTTACTGGGTCACTTCCGGAGGGCCGGGCTCATTGAAAGCCCTGTCCTTAATGAGACCACCTTGACCAATACACAGGTGCTTATTGTTTCTTTGGGAAGTGCCTGCCTCACTGCAAATTGGAGAGGAAAGGAGGGGGGAAGAGTCTTTATATTCTGTCTCAAGTTGAGCATCAGCACGTCTCTGTTCACATGCATCTGTGCGTGCTAAGTCGCTTCAGTCGTGTCTGACTCGGCAGCTCAATGGACCGTGGCGCCAGGCTCCTCTGTCCATGGGATTCTCCAGGCAGGGATACTGCAGTGGGTTGCCATGCCCTTCTCCAGGGGATCTTCCCAACCCAGGGATGGAGCCACTCTGGTCACATAATTGGATTCAATTGACAAATAATGTCTTCCCTGAAGATTAATTTTCCTGAATTTAAATCTTTCCAAACTGCATACTATACGCCGGGGCCTAAACTGTTCAAAGTCTTCAGGATACACACAGCCAAGTGGCTGCCCTCTTTCACAGTATCTATTTGCAGGTGGAACCTGAGATAGACTTGGTCCTTTGTGCATTTTTTTTTTTTTTTTTTTTTGGTCTCATGAGTGTTTCTTCTTCAGCTCCTACCCCTCCCCGACCCCCACAACCCCACTCCCTTTCTTGTGGTTATTCTTTAGCTGAACTCTATCACGATTATTGACTGGAGTCCACATAAGGTTCTATATCATAGTAGGTGATACAGGAGGAGCACCAAGGCCATCATCACGTCCCCACAGTATCACGCGCGCGTCTCAGGTTCTCCGAGTTGAGCGGTCCCGGGTGTTCTGGAAGTCCAGTGGGCTCAGCCGTAGATGTGCAGTCAGATCCGCCCCCCCGCCCCCAGCACACACACCCCTGTGCTTGGCGACTCCTTCTCCTTAGTGACCGTTGCTAACATTTTCTAGGAAAATTGCTTCACTGATATTGGAAGTCCCACAGTGGATATCTGTGCCCCAGGAAGCGTGGTGCGTCCTGTTTTGTTGATTTCTCTTGTGTAAAATGACCTGCTTCAGCCGGCCAGAACTGCATGGACCTCATGGTGATGCCACCAGCGGGAGCGTCCGGGGCTGGGATTCCACAGAGCCCGTGTCAGAACTGCACGCGATCTCCACGCACCTCCCTCTCGTGTCAAGAGTCCACACAGTCAGGTATCTAAGGGCAGAATTAAGTCAAGGCTGTTTTGCTGGATGTTAAATTATTGCCAGTTCCAGAGGTCTCTTTAAAACAATTTTTTGAGGATAGAGATTCTCTTTTAATTAAACGGTAAGCAAAAAGCAGGGACTATGATGTATTTATCGGCTCATTTCAAAGATTGCTATTATCTACACCCACTTCTGTTTTATTACATTGAACAACTGTGTTTGAGTAATTCAATGTTTGTCTGCATCTCCAGTGATGCTGTAAACACAGATCAATCACTCAAAGCTTTATAATCTGACAAAGGTAACTTTTTCCGGAGTGGCAAAATAAAAGAGAAAGTGAAGGTATGAACAGGAAAAGTGGTGTGTGGAGAGCTTCACACGGAAATAGGGCGATCGAGGGGATTGAGCCCCCTTGGTAAGGAAACAGAAGCTGGACCTCCCCCTGCTGGTCCCTGCAGACCCATCACCCACCCTCCCCCTCCCCAGGCTCCCGCAGGAGCCTAGAAAAGAGTAGTTTATCAGAGCCACACCCTCCTGGTCTTCCCAGAAGGTGGCACTTTGTAAAATCCGGTAGGGCCTCCTCAACCCGGCTGGGATGACACACCGGGCCAGAGGTTGCAGGGCCTCTAAAAGAAGACCTGAAGAGCCTTCGCCTGCCACGTGCCCCCAGGGCTCAGCATCACCCCAGACGGCATCAGAGGCATCCCAGAGGTGGCCCCTGACTGCAGGACCCTGCCCCCGTCCCTGGGTGCCTCTGGTGCCCGAGAAAGCAGAGGTCCCTGAGAGCTCTGTGGCCAGGGTGGTCCCTCCGCTTAGGGGTGGGGACCCCAGGTGGCGGTCTCCACAATGCGGATCTCCACAGTGCTCAGCTGGACTGGACGGGTCTTGGACCTGCTCCTGATCCACCCTCAGGTCACGCGGATGGATGCCTGAGCGTGAGCCCAGTGTGGCTCGGTCTTTGCCAAGGTTAACGGGAGGCAGTGGGAACTCAGCATTTATTTCCTTCTCCTGGGGTTCCAGCCCCTCCGTCAATTTCACTTCCAAGCTCCCCCTATCTAAAGACACTTGCCCACCTCCGAGGGTTGCAGGGGAAACAGACAAGCCTGGCTTTGCTGAGAGAAGCCGAGTGTCCATCTCGTGAAGTGTCCTTCTGCTGGAGGGGCCGAGCTCCTAACGGTGATGAAGTGTTATTTGCAGGGACGACAGAGCTCACCCGCCTGGCTTGTCCTCAGCAGTGTGTCAATGTGCAGATACTATGAAGCACGCTCTTAGACAATCTGCTTGTGTTGTGTACTTTTTGAAAGTTGCGGCGAGTGTCATTCAGTGTTAATTACATAATTTCACTTTTTCTAACCAGAAAGAGGCGAAGGGGGCGTGAGGACACAGAGGGCAAAGCTGGTGTGTCTCCATCACGCGCTGAGCTCTCTTCTGCTTACGCTTCTTGGGGTGGAGCAGTAACTCATGAATTCTGAGGGTTTTAAATGTCCGTGACTGTATGTGGTCACCTTGTCTCTCCACAATGCATTTTGCTCTTCAGTGAAAATACTGTTTCTGGACTAAACCGTCTGTAATTCTTTCCCTTGGAAAGAACTCCTCTGACATGGTCTTTTTCTATTTGGGGAGACTATAATTAGAAAGCAAAGGCTTTGCTCTTGTGGGAGCAGGTTAGGTCTCCAAGTGAATCTGTTGGGGGAAGCCCGCTGTCTTGTGTCTAAGGGAGGGAGGGTCTGAGTAGGACTTCCCTGGATGTGACCAGGCAGTGGGCACCGCTTTCCTGCTCTCAGCCCTGCACTTCTGGGCTGAGGCATGTCAGAGCCTCGCTGGAACTCAGTCTTCTTGTGTCTAAAAAGCGGAGTAAGGTGCAGATAGCTCTGTGGTTATCAACATTCCAAGAGCCAGTAGGACCCAGCCATTTCCTCCTGGGTGTATACACCAAAGAATTGAAAGCAGGTGTTCAGACCGAAGTGTTCACTAATGTCCATAGCAGTACTGCGTACAGCGGCCAGGGGTGGAAGCGATACAGACGTCCACCAGCTGAGGGGGGTCAGTGTGCTGTGCCCTGTCTGACGAGTGGAGTATTACTTGGCCGAGGGAATGGTGCTCTGACTCAGGCTATTCATACAACACGGGCGGGGCTTGAAAACATTTTATGCTGAGTTAAAGAACTCAGACACAAAAGACCGGAAAGTGTGTGACTCCATTTGTATGAAATATCCGGGATAAGCAAAAGCCGATTCGTGGTTGCCGGGGACCAGGGCTGGGTGGGGGCGGGCTGGGATGGGACCGCTTCACGGGTGTGGGATTGCTGTTTGGGGTGATGGAAAAGGTCTGGAACTCGATCGTGGTGATGTTTGCACAACTGAGTGAAATTCTATTGGATTGTATACTTTAAAATGGTTGAAATGATAAATTGTATATTATGTGTATTTTAGCACCAAAAAAACCCCGTATGAGTCAGACCACGGGGCCTCTCTGGTGACCAGTAGGCCTCGAGGGTGGAGGTGGGTTAGACTGTCCGCTTTCGTCCACTTTCTTGTGGTTCAGCCCTTATCAGAGGCTTCTCATCTTGTCGGCTTGTGCAGCCTAAAAGCGTTTTCCTTTCGAAATCTCTCTCTTACATCTTCATCAGAAAAGTTCCTCAAACAATTCTGACAGCACACTTGGCAGCCTGTCGATTATACCTCTCGAAGCCTCTGTTTGGGGGCTGGGCACTGGGGTGGGGGTGGCAGGGGGCAGGGGAGTGAGTGGCCCCAGGGTTCTGCCCTGCTGGCTGGCGACCAATGGACCAGAGCAGAAGCATCTTCCACACCCATGCGAGTGGCTGGCCCGGGATCCCTGGAGCCCATTGCATCCAACACTGGGCTCCCCAAAGCCCAGGGCCCACCCACTCATCAGACCATTTCAGTCCAGTTCTCAGGCTCAAAGGGGACGGATTCTGTGGCCGCCCTGACGTGGTGATTCCTGAGAAGGGGGCCTCAAGCCCTGAGCTGCTCTTGTGAATGAATCCCTTTCTTTCTCCAGAGTTGCCTTTCGCAGGGCCGGGACCCTGGCCCAGTGCAGAGTGGACGTGTGACCAGCCTCTTGGGGGCTGCCCGCAGAGAGAGGGGCAAGGGGAGGAGGGGGGGTGGGACATCGTTCAGGGCCAGCTGGGGGTCGTCTCTCCTTCCCTTGTGGATGCGTGCTCTCTGTCCCCCCTGGAGTGTTGCCCTGGCGTCCACAGGGTGTGGCACCCAGAGGGGTGGGGCGAGACCCCGGTTCAATTGCTCTGAGCAGAGGCGCTCGGACAGCAGACCAATGTCCCCGGGCGCAGCAGTGCCGGTCTGCCGACGGGCATGGTGCCCTCATGAATGTGTTCACCCCTCACCTGCTTCCTGGCCACCGCCCCGGGGACCCGCGGAGAGGGCTGGAGGGTGCGTGCTCACCTGGGGCTTCCTCTGCTGGGGTTTGGGTCCATTTCTAAAGACACCACCGCCTTCATGGTGTTGCCCAGTCCGCACATTGACTTGCTTGCAGAAACCCCACAGGTGGGGCTGGGCTCACGGGCTGTGTGGAGAATCCGGACAAGAGGGCCCAGGAGAGCTGGAAGCTGAGAGAGAAGACTCTTCCCAGGAGGGGTGCAAGCAGAGATGCTGCTGCTGTTCCCCTCTTCCTGGTGTAGGGGACTACACCCTCCCCCCCCAAAAGGAAAGTCACCAGGAGGGGAAGAAGGGAGGCAGATTCCCCCAAGCTGCTCCGCGAGGACTCATGTGGAGACACAAGGCAGGACCCCGGCTGCCTGCCGGCTCCCTGAGTTAAGTGGTTTGGTTCCCTGACCAGAACCCCGGGGGCCCCCCACAAGCCAGACACATCCGGGGACCCCGATGCCTCCATGCGGTGCGTTTCCTCCCGCAGGTGCGAGCGCAGAGCCCGAATGCGGAGGGCGTGAGCTTTGATTCACGAGGGCGCCGAGCACATGTGCGGTCCAGCGCTGCGGTGCCCGGGGACGCTGCTCTGCTGTCCCGCCACCTCTGCCCTGAGCGACAGGCTCACCATGTTCCCCTGTGGGCCACTCTGTGGACACTGGGCCAGCACTCCAGGGAGGGCACTATCCAGGGTTGGAGGTGGTGGGTCTCCATCCTTCCTCCAGCTAGGTTCAGAAATATCAGTTCAGTTCAGTCGCTCAGTCATGTCCACCTCTTTGCGCCCCGTGGACCACAGCGTGCCGGGGCTCCCTGTCCGTCACCAACTCCTGGAGTTCACCCAAACCCATGTCCATCTCGTGGATGGTCCCATCGAGTCAGAGATATCAGGTTGGCCAAAACGTTCATTTGGGTTTTCCCACAAGATGCTACAGAAAAACCTGAGTGAAATTTTTGGCTAGCCCTGTACCATCAGGGTGATGGGAGCTAAGCTGGCACCCTTGGAGACTCACACGCGGGGAGCACCGTCTAGCCACCTCGTGCTCTCACTGTGCCCAGAGCTGGTCAGGTGTCACCCAACCTCTCCGTGAAAACGTCTGCCACCAAATCAGGCCTCCCGGTGAATCCGGGCGGACACGGTGAATGCAGTTTGTCCCATCAAGGTCTGCAGTTCTGTTTGGCAGGAATCACTGACATGCATGCCCCCCCCACAACCCCGGGGTGCACCCACCCCAGAGTCTGACAGGGGACACGGAGGGAACTGAAGGCGCTGCTGATGGAGCCTTCACAGCGTGGCTTCTGCGTTCAGAGCTTCATCTGGGAACAGCAAACAAGTCACAGAGAAAAAGTCTAGAAAATTAAACTTCCAAGCACCAAAGAACTAGGATATCCAGATTTTGAAAGGAACTGGGAAGTATTTACAATCTGTTTCATAAGGAATCAATATTCTTAGCAAGACAAAGAACGCTTAAAGATCCATAAGAGAAAAGATAATTACCCAGCAGAAAATAAGGGCAAAATATATGAATTTATAAAAGAGGACATTCATTTGGCCAGGACACATAAAAAAGTGTTGAGCCTCAACAGTAGCCAAGAAACTCAAAATAAAATAAGAGGACATGATTTTATATTAAAGTGGATTTTCTGCTTTTTACACATCTTATAATATATTTTATGCATTATATCAGTTCAGTTCAGTTGCTCAGTCATGTCCGACTCTTTGCAACCCCATGAATCGCAGCACGCCAGGCCTCCCTGTCCATCACCATCTCCCGGAGTTCACTCACACTCACGTCCATTGAGTCGGTGATGCCATCCAGCCATCTCATCCTCTGTTGTCCCCTTGTCCTCCTGCCCCCAATCCCTCCCAGCATCAGAGTCTTTTCCAATGAGTCAACTCTTCGCATGAGGTGGCCAAAGTACTGGAGTTTCAGCTTTAGCATCATTCCCTCCAAAGAAATCCCAGGGTTGATCTCCTTCAGAATGGACTGGTTGGATCTCCTTGCAGTCCAAGGGACTCTCAAGAGTCCTCTCCAACACCACAGTTCAAAAGCATCAATTCTTCGGCGCTCAGCTTTCTTCACAGTCTAACTCTCACATCCACACATGACCACAGGAAAAACCATAGCCTTGACTAGACAGACCTTAGTAGGCAAAGTAATGTCTCTGCTTTTGAATATGCTATCTAGGTTTGTCATAACTTTTCTTCCAAGGAGTAAGCATCTTTTAATTTCATGGCTGCAATCACCATCTGCAGTGATTTTGGAGCCCAAAAAAATAAAGTCTGACACTGTTTCCACTGTTTCCCCATCTATTTCCCATGAAGTGATGGGACCGGATGCCATGATCTTAGTTTTCTGAATGTTCAGCTTTAAGCCAACTTTTTCACTCTCCTCTTTCACTTTCATCAGGAGGCTTTTTAGCTCCTCTTCACTTTCTGCCATAAGGGTGGTGTCATCTGCATATCTGAGGTTATTGATATTTCTCCTGGCAATCTTGATTCCAGCTTGTGTTTCTTCCAGCCCAGCGTTTCTCATGATGTACTCTGCATAGAAGTTAAATAAGCAGGGTGACAATATACAGCCTTGACGTACTCCTTTTCCTATTTGGAACCAGTCTGTTGTTCCATGTCCAGTTCTAGCTGTTGCTTCCTGACCTGCATACAGATTTCTCAAGAGGCAGGTCAGGTGGTCTGGTATTCCCATCTCTTTCAGAATTTTCCACAGTTGATTGTGATCCACACAGTCAAAGGCTTTGGCATAGTCAATAAAGCAGAAATCGATGTTTTTCTGGAACTCTCTTGCTTTTTCGATGATCCAGTGGATGTTGGCAATTTGATCTCTGGTTCCTCGCCTTATTTATTATTATTTATCTATTATATAATAATACATATAATATATGATGATAATTCCTGTTATTGAGGAAACTGTGAGGAGCCAGGGCCTCTGTCCCTGCCAGGGAGAAGATAACTTGTAAAATCTTTCTAAAGAGGTTTTGACAGTAGGTAAAAAAGACTGAAGAATTGGAAAGCGGCTTGCACGGAGCAAACCCACTTTCAGGAGTTACCTTGAGTGAATCACCGTGGCTCTGTCTTGCATCGAAGACCCTCTTATCAGCTTCGCTAACACTAGGGAGGGTCCTGGGAAGCTGTGGCATAGGCGCTTCATCCCTACGCTGGAGCACTAGACAGCCAGCAAATTCTGTGGTGTCAGCAGACATGTAGGGCTCCACCCTGTGGTTCAGCTGGTAAAGAATCCGCCTGCAGTGGAGGAGACCTGGGTTCCGTCCCTGGGTTGGCATGGTCCCCTGGAGAAGGAAACAGCTACCCACTCCAGTATCCCGGCCTGGAGAATCCCATGGACTGTATAGTCCGTGGGGTCGCAAAGAGTTGGGCACAACTGAGCGACTTTCACTTGGCTGCACCTCTCAGCAGAGACGTAATAATGGGAGGGAGACAGGTGTACGGCCCTGCACGACCTCAGGTTGGGGGTTCAGTGTGTGTGCTTGCAGGGGCGTCCTTGTCCAGAGAAACGGTAAGGGCAGGTGTCTGTGGACTAGAGTCAACGCAAGCGCCTCGAACTCTCCTCATTTTTATTGCTTTCCTTTATTTTCCAAATTTTCCACAAATGTCGTGTATCACTTATGCGGTTTGAGAAAAGCCACTGGGACTTTTTGAGAGAGAGAGAGTGGAGGACTCACCCCAAGCACCCCTTTCTCCAGACTCTGTTCACCCTCCCACCCCAGTCCCCTCCCCCACCCCGAGAAGCCCTCTGCCCTCCCACAGACCCACCCTCGCTGGAGCTTCCTTTCCGAGTCACAGCTTCAGTTTCTCCGGAAGTAACTCCGAGATAGTTTCTGCATCTTCCATGATCCCCGCTCCCCATTCCATCCCCGGTCGTCTGTATTCGCACCGCGGTGCCTTTAATGCCACGATCATCCGCTGTCTTCTCCTGGAACCAGCCAACCTGGCCCAGCTGGGCTCCCTAGCAGAACCCTGGGCAGGCTCGTGGGGTCTGGGGGCGGGCATCTTTCCGTTTTCCGCCCTTTATCTCCGGGGCGGATCGGCACAGGCGCTTAGCTCATCCTCTGCCCCCGTGGTCACCCCTGCCCTCGGTTTGGGTTCAGCCTCCTCATTCGTCTTTCTTTTCTGTTCTTCCCTCTGTAGTGGGGGATATTTGCTCTTAATCACGAACCGCTTCAGATTTGTATTAATAGAAGCAAGTGGAGAAGATACAGTGAACAGGCGGTCCCCCTAATCCAGACTCAGAGGGACCCAGAGAGGACCTTCTGGGGGCGCTTATGTTCACTGGTCACTGGGACTCGAGACAGAAATCGCTCACCCCTCGCTCCTGGCCTTCGGGACGAACCTCACACATTCAGGACCCGAGGAGGGGTTGGCGGTGCTGGTGGGTTTCCACTCCCTCCCATCTGGGCAAGTCAGATTCTCTGCAGCCCTGGACCCTGGTTGTTTATAGCCTTCTCTGGGGTCTGAATTGTACCTGCAGCCTCCCAGCCAAGGGTCCCCAGGCTGAGCCTGGCTCTGAGCCTCACGTTTCCTTTCTGATTCTGAACCATGATCGAATTATCTCTGAGCCTGGCTTCTTTCACACCCAGGGCTATGTTGGTGCACACTTCTGGAACATCCTGGAACCACCCTTGTCAGATGGCCCGATCCTTTGCAGGATGATGATTGAAATGTTTGTAAGTTTCCATTACTGCCGGGTGAGGTGGTTCTGAGGTATCCAGGAGGGGAAGCCCGGGGCAGGCCTTCTCCCGTGGGCCACCCGTCCTCAGCAGCTCGCCCACGAGCACGCGGATGCAGCGGGCCGTGCTTGAATTCTCAGTCCGAAACCACACATGCCTTTGCCGTAGAGACATAAAGAAACCAAGAGGTTAACGGCCGGGCTAGTCCCCGCCGTGGGCCTCCTGCATGAATCAGAGCCGACTGGGGAACAGGAGTGACTCAGAGCGACGGCTTTTTGTCTTCTGGCTGTGCAAATAAACAGAGCAGGAAGGCTTGAATGGGGCGCCAGGAGCCCAGGGCAGGAGGCAGCACCCAGCTCCTGTGGGTCAGCCTGGGCAAGGGGACGAGGGGCCCAGGATGCCAGGACCCAGGCTGGGGCCAGGACCGCATGGGATGTGTCAGGGGCGCCGGCCTGGGCTGCTCTGCAGAGACGCAGGGCCCAGGGCCCACCCTGCCTGGGGTCCTCCCGCCCCTGGGTGCCTCCGGCCTGGCCCACTCAGGCCCAGATGGAACACTGCTCCATGCCCTGCACCCCACCCTTCAGGACTGTCTTCTTGGCACCTCCCCTCGAGCAGCCCCTTCTCTGGACTCCTGTGCTCTAAGGGATGGATGGGTCCATGGGGGTCAGAGGCCCCCAGGGAGCAGCTGAGTGAGACCAGGCTTGGGGGTGGCTTTGGTGGAGGTGCCTCCCACCCACAGTCCCGGCTGCGTGGGTGTGTGAGGGCCCCCCTCCAGACTGGTGTCAGGGGCAGAACCGCACAGCCCAGGAGAAGCAGAGGGGGCCAGGGAGACCAGCGAGGGCCCGCTGAGGCCGTGAGGGCAGTGCTTCCCTCCGGGTCCCGGCACTTGACGAGCAGTGCCTATCCTCCTGCAGCCGCCCGTGAGTGGGCGCTCTTACTCTCAGCCCACAGACGGGGAAGCCGAGTGGCTTTGGCTGAGGCCCGCCAGCTGTGTTGTGTGTGGCGCCCCCCGGCGCCCCGTGCTCCCCGCACTGGCCCCGGTGCTGGAACTCTCTCCAGCCTGACCATCAGGATGGCCTGAGCACCTTGGGGACCACGGCTTGCCTATGGCCCAGCCCGAGGCCCGGCCTGTGGCTTGCACACGGGGTGTGTCTGCATGGTGGAAAATACAGGCGAGGGGGTCGCGGGAGGGCCCTCTGTCTCCTACCAAGTGCACAAAGAACTCACGCTGCATCTGTGACACAGAAGCGCATGTGGGATAAAGTGCTGGGGATGTGCAGTTCCCCGGCCGCTGGCTGGGGCCTTGGGCTTGTGGACGACAGAGCTTTGGCTTCATCCATCCTAGGAGCCGGTGATGGTTGCGGGAGTGGGGGCGGGCTGTGACGTTGGAGGGGCCACAGCTCCTGAGCCGCTCTCTTCGGAGGGGGAGGGACAGAGAGCTGCCACAGTGCATCCTAGCAGGGTTGGGGCGGGTGATGTGGGGAAGACACACATTCCGATCTGGGGGGCGTGAGTGGTGATTTTTGATGATATACAGAAGACACATATCCGGATGTAGGGGTGGGTAATTGGTGAATTGTGGGTGTGACTGGTGATTTTCGAGAATTGAGATGCTCTACGCTGTGTGATATCTCCTCCGACCTCAATACACTGTCTCACACACACGCACACTCACCAGGCTCTCTACAGTGGCTTTGAGGGTCAGGGCACACCGAGAAGAGCCCAGTCCGGCTCCTGGAGTGGGGCGGCTGCAATAGGAGGGAGGTGAGTCTGGGTAGCCATGGAGAAGACAGAAGACGCGTTTGCTGCGGAGGCTGCAGGACGCCCTGTGTGCCCAGGTGCACGGGGTGGGCACTGGGCAAGCCGCCAGCAAACAGCCTCCAGAGACAGAGGCCAGGGTGGACAGACTGGCTGCCAGGCCTGGGCTCCAGGTCATCCTGCCGCACCTGGGATGTGCCTCGAACCCAGGGCTGAAATGCAGTAGCATCCTCACCAGAAAGAAGCTGATGAGCAGGCTGGGCGGCCAGGGGCGGGGTGGCACCCCTGCCTCCGAGGTCTCTGGGCGCCATCCCCAAGGGCCTGCATGATGTGAGAAGGAGGGCCAGTGGGACCCAGAAGGTGGGGTGTGCCAGGTGGCTGCCAGAAGGAGGAGATGAGGCCCTGCCCTGCAGGACTGAGACAGGAGGAGGGCTTGCTTCCCGAGTGAGGCTCTTTACGTGGAATGAGAGGATGGCTCAAAGAAGGAACGGAGGTAGCGGAAGCCCGGGGCAGCAGCTGGCACCCCTGGACCACCTCCCTGACGAGCACGCACCGGCACAGCGCGGCGGGGACTGTGTCCCTGAGATGCAAGCCCGGGCGCCAGGGCTCCGCTGGCCGCACCAGCCCGAGGCTCCCGGGGCACTCAGGGGCCTGGGCACCGTCTGGCACGTCGTCCTGTTTAGAGTGGGACTCAGTGGGGCTGAGAGCTGGTGGGCTCCAAGCCCCCAGACTGACATCTGCCTAGAGCTGACCCCTCACCCCAGCACACGCTGGGCAAAGCTCCAGTCCAGTGGGTTTTGGGGCAGAGATGACGCTGCAGGTCTCAGCCAGGAGAGGGAAGGGGGCCGAGTCACTCCGTTCTGCAGTCCCCGGCTGGCCCACGGGAGCCCCTGGTGGGTCCCCCAGGACAGAAGGTGCTGTCCTCTGGGGTGGGCTGGGGCTCGGTCTGCAAGGTGAGCCATGCTCTGAGCTGGCTGAGTCTCCGGGCCCTGGGCCCCCATGCCATCCTCTGTCGCTCACACGTGCAGATGTGGCTGGCCGGGCTCAGCGTGGATGGGACACAGGCTTGGCGAGCCCCTGCCTGCCTGGTCCTGCACCCACCAGTCCCCATGACAGTCCAGCCTCTGGGTGGGGTGGGGGGGAGATATGGGAACGAAAAAGGATCAGAGGTGGTGGCTCAGCACAGCCACGGTGGGACGCCCCGCACCCTGGTCTCTGCCCACTCTGACGCTGGTGATGGGGGTGCCACGGGGTGGACCATGCTGACCGTGGGCAGTCAGATGGCGTGGAGTGGGGAATGCAGACGCCTGAAGGTTGAGTTGTTTCCTGCAGAGGCCAGGGAGGACTCCACGGAGAAGTGGCTAGGCGGGCACGGCTCGAGGAGGAGGGGGCATCATGGGCTCGAGGGCGCAGGACGGAAGCCAGGCACGTGCGCGAGGAGCTCTCTGGAGGAAGGGAGTCCGCGAGACGCGCTGGCACCGGCTGCTGTTGCCGCGGCTTGTTTACCCTGTGGAGACGGAATCTTCTCCTTCCAAAAAGAACAATCTGGGCTCTGGCAGTAAAACTTTCAGGAGACAAGCAAGGCAGGCAAAAATAGGCCGATGGGCCTCCATCCACTGGAAGGACTTCTGTGCACGACAGGACTCGACAGAGTGAAAAGGGAGCTACAGATGGGAGACGGTGCGTGCCAATCGTGTGTTTGAGAAAATGCGTGCAAGTCCAGGATACGTGAAGGATTTCTGACCTTAACAGCAACGATTGAGATCTGATTTAAAAATGGGTAAAATACCTCAATAGGCGTTTCTGCAAAGTTGATACACAGGGACTCTCCTGGTGGTCCAGTGGTTAAAACTTCACCTTCCAATGCAGGGTGAGCGGGTTTAACCCCTGATGGGGGAGCCAAGATCTCACAAGCCTCAGGGTCAAAAAGAAGAAAAAATCATTAAACAGAAGTAAAGTAACAAACTCAATGAAGACTTTAAAAACTGTCTGCATCAAAAAACATAAAAAAGTAGAACTGGAAAAGATGATATACAAATGGCTGCCAAGTACAGGAAAAGATACTCTACGTTGCCCGTCATGAGATAAATGTAAATTAAACCCGCGGTAAGATACCGCCTCACACCCGTTACGGTGCCTGCTTCCGTGAAGCAGGAAAGCAGCAAGCGTTGGCGAGGCTGTGGGGAAGCGTGCCCTGTTGGTGGCACTGACGATGGTGCAGCGGCTGTGGAAACGGAAAATCCCCCGAAAGGACAGTGAAGCGGCGGGAGCCACCTGAGTATTCGCTGAGGGCTGAATGGATGAGCAAAACGGAGTTTATCCCTTGGGTGGAATGTCGCTCAGCTTTGTGAGGGGAGGGCCCACTGTCACGGGCTCCGCTGTGGGTGGACTTTGAGCATCTTAGGCCAAGAGAAATGAGCCAGACACAGAAAGAGAAATACTGTGCGATTCCGCTCGTGCGAGGCCTCCGGGATGGTCAGGGTCCTAGAGACAGACGCTGGGCAGAGGAGGAAATAGGAGAGGTGCTGCCGCACGGGTACAAAGCTTCCGTGTTTCAAGATGAGAAAGTTCCAGAGGCTGGTTGCACAACTGTGTGATATTTAAATGCTACTGAACTATACACCTAAAATGGTAAAGACGGTAAGTTTTATGCTGCATTTTTCCCACATTTATTTAAAACATTTAAGTATAGTTTACAGTATGTTTGTTAGTTTTAGGTATAGAGCATAGATTCAATTATACACATACGTGTGTGTGTGCGTGTGTGTGTGTGCGTGTGTGTGTGTGCGTGTGTGTGTGTGTGTGTGTGTGTGTGTGTAATCTATTGGAAAAGGAAATGGCAACCCACTCCAGTATTCTTGACTGGGAAATCACATGGACAGAGGACGCTGACTGGCTGCGACCCATGCAGTAGTGAAAGAGTTGGACACAAGTTAGTGACTGAATAACAGTCTATAACAGTCTGTTTTCATATATAAAGCTGAACCACTGTGTTGCGTGCCCAAACTAGCAAGCTATTGTAGATACACGCACACGTATATCCTTGGAGTATGCATTCGTATATCCTTGGAGTGGAAGCTCCAGTACTTTGGCCACCTGATGCGAAGAGCTGACTCAGTGGAAAAAGACCCTGGTGCTGGGAAAGATTGAAGGCAAAAGGAGAAGAGGGAGGCAGAGGATGAGGTGGCTGGATGGCATCACCGACTTGATGGACATGAGTTTGAGCAAGCTCCGGGAGGTGGTGGAGGACAGGGGAGCCTGGCGTGCTGCAGTCCATGGGGTCGCAGAGTCGGAGTTGACTTAATGAGTGAGCACCACCAATGTATCCTTCAGAGTTTCCTCCCTTATACGGGGTTGTGAAACATTGAGTATAATTCTCTGTGCCATACAGTAGGTCCTCGCTGGTTACCTGTTTTATGTATGGTAATGTGTAATGCTGTGTGTTTTTCATTACAATCTAAAGAAAGACTTTCAAGAAGAGGAACAGATCCCGGGTGCTGGGACGTGCCTGGGGGCAGGTGGCCTCACCGGGGCGGTGGGTGCGTTGGGCGCAGCAGGCGCCGGTTCGCCTCCCTGCAGGTGCAGGCGTGAGGTCTGGGATGTGCGGCCCGGAGCACACGTTCTTGGGCTGGTCCAGAAGCGCTGGCGTTCAGAGCCCTGTCTCCACGTCGTGCACACATTTACTGAGCACTGGCTGTTCAGAGACTAAAGGTGATCGTGATCGAGTTTCTCCTGTGGAGGAACCCCGACCCAGTTGGGAAGACAGACGTGCAGGCCCCCACTTGTGATGCTGGACGTCAGCATGGTGTGAGAGTGGTTTGCAAACAAGGAAGCAGTGGGTTCGTCTCCTGGGAAGGCCAGACAGAGGTGTGGCACTCTGTGGACTCGGCCCTTCACTGGGGCAGAAACTGGTTGAGCTCCGTCTGTGTGCTGGGCTCCTATTAGAGGCTGGGATTCAGGGCAGAGGAAGGCGGTTTCCGCTTCCAAGGAGCTTGGCCTGATGGGCCGGGGGCAGCAGGCAGGGCACACACCACGAGATTTCAAGTCATTGTCGGGGGGGCTGTGCAGGACAGCAGAGCTGGGGGCGCAGGGAGTGGGGACAGGAGGCTGGCGTCACCCTGGCAGCTCGTGGCTTCTCTGAAGAGGCAGGTTGAGCAGAGGGTTGCCTGGAACGAGGGGCTTCTGCCAAGGTCAGGGGTTAGCAGAGCTGAGCAGAGTCACCAGAGGGACCCGGGAGCAGGGGACAGCAGGCATGGGATGTGTGCATCCAGGGTGTGGGGTGTGCATGGGGGCGGGGCAGGCTGCAGAGCCGGCTGGAATCCACACCTGCACGTCCCCCCTCAGCTATGTGCTACCAAGTACCACCCCCCCTCCCCAACCCCGCCTCCCGGGAGGACAGAAGCCAAACTCTACCCAGAGTCCCATTTGTCTTTGAACGACTTGATAAGTGAGCCTGTAAGGAATGTTCTGGAACGTCTCAGTGCCAAAAACAAAATAATGAAATGTGTTTTTTCACATCTCGCTCGGATGAGCCTGGAAACCTACGCTTCTCTGGTCTACGGTCCCTGTCCCCAAACCTGCCCTGAAAACGGGGACACTGCGTCACCCCAAAGCTGGGCTGTAACTTGCTCTAACCTTGCTGATAATCACTGGCTGTTCTCCATCAGGCTGAGACATGATCTGTGTCTTGGAGGACTTAGGAGCCCTTCTGGGAGACGAGGGGTGGGCACCATCTTCCCAGAAGACGGGTTTCCTGTGGCATGGCAGGCCGAGACGGCAACCTGGCGGGGACGAGGGCGGTTATCGGCCTCCGTTGTTCAAGGGAAGCAAGGATGTGGGGACACGGCTGTCTGCAGGCCCTTGGTGGACTCCTCCTGCGTTACTGAGCCCAGTAGAATGGAAACCTCATTTGCTCAAAGCTCCCGCCTTTCCTCTGGTGGTTATCTTAATTGCAAGCACAGTGCTCCTCTTCAGTCCCATGTTACTGGGGCTTAAAGTGTCCGATTTAGTTATTTAATGTTCGCCTTTTGCAAAAGAATGGAAAAAATGTTAGGATGCAGCCCAACGAGACATTGCAGTGTCCCTCGCCTCCAAACAGAAGGCTGAACTTTTGCAATGATTTGTGTCCTGGTTGGACCCCGGCCCACTGACTTTCTCCCTGGTGGATGCCAGCCTCCACCAACTGCCACCGTGGCCCATTTCCCACTGCCTCAAGGTAGTTTGCTAAAAAAAATCTTTCATTCTGGCCCTTTGCTCCTCTCCCGGAGCACCGGCAGGGCCCGCCTCCCTGGCAAGGTCAAGGTTGGCGTTGTTTGGATGCTTGCTGTGGTCAGGTAGAGAGGTATCTGCCCTGGGCTCCCGTGCACCTGAGCCGTCCAGGTGCAGGGGCACGTGCTCCTCTGTCACTGGGACGTGCTCCCTCTCTCTGCCACACCGGGCCCCTCCCTGCGGAGTGCCTGTGCTCATGTAAACTCTGCCCGTGACTTGGTGCCGAATGCATGAAAGCGCAGAAATGAGTGAAGGACGGCGGGGCGTTCGCAGCCTCCATGATCTCCTGTCTTACAACCAGAGGACTCGGGAAGCAACGCAGAGCTGTCCCTGGCTTTCCCGCCTCTTCCACGGCTTGATTCAAGCGGGCAGACCCCAGCCGCGGACAGAGGACATCTGCAAGCTGCCACGGCTTCGGCCACAGTGGAAACAGCGATGCGTCTTCCTTCTGGGGTGGGAAACGGCGGACACTTGGCCCTTCAGGGAGCCCTGGTGACAGGTGAGAGGGAAGGTCCAGTTGCAGGGCTTAGCCGAGGCTCAGAAGGCCACTTCCCAGACTCCTGCAGCGGTGTGACCCCCGGGGCAGGTTCCAACAGCCTCCTCCCTGGAGGGGAGAACCAGCAGACTCAAAAGATCGAAGAAGAGCAATGAAAAGCGTATGTGATGGCGGCCAAGCCTTCCAACCCAGGGTGCGACCTGGGTGCTCTATTTTAGCGTGGCTGGCGTTTGTTACTTGTTAGGAAATTGAAGAATTACACATCACCTTGAGATGGGGACTGGCTTGCAGTGAGCTGGACGTTTAGGAATAGAGGGGCGCCAAGAAAATGCTGTGAACTTGAGTTTCCTGACCTGGGTCATGGGAGTGCCGTAAATCAGCCGGACCGATCCCCATGGTGACTCCCTCGGCCCGCTTTCTGGGGGTCGTGGGTGTCTGCACATTTCTGCCCTGTCCCCAAGCACCAAACAATAAATAAACAGATGCAAACGTCACCTCGCAGACCTTTGGCAAAGACCCTTGGAATCGCAAAGCTCCTTCCCAAGTGCACATTTGCTTCAGAAGATTCTGATGCAATAGAGAAAAGGCAGGAAAAAGATAAGGGGACCCATCTCTCGTGGGGCTCCCCTGTCTGGGAAGGCTGGAGGGAGGCGCCAGGATGGCAGGAGACAGGGGGCTCCCGAGGCCCACAGACCAGGGCTCAAGTCCAAAATTACTCATTGCCTGTGGCGAGGGGGCCGGCAGAACTTAGCCCCAGCAGCCTGGCCCGCCTCGGCACTCTGGGTGACTGTGGGATGACTGGGGGTCCATCTGGAGACGCAGCAGCCGCTGAGCCCTCACTAGAGGGGAGTCGAGGGTCAAAGTGGACATACAGGCAGCTCTGCACTGGGGACCAGGCAGCTCTGAGCGGCTCTTAACTTCCTCCTAAAGAATTTCAAAACTGTATGGAGCAGAGCCTGGGAAACGAATGGCTGTCGGATATTTCGTGAAGAGCCTCTGCAGACGCCAGGCTCCAGGTGAGCTCTGTCCAGGTGACTCCTCCTACTCTGAAGCATCCTTCGGACAGGAAGTGGGCACCCCAGTGTACCCACTTCCCCTGGGGACTGAGGAAGGGTCCCCCTCTGGGGACCACCCCCTCCACCCAGAAACTAGTTAAGAAAAAGGAAAAAACATCTCAGTGTTTGTCATATCTATAAACGAAAACCTGTAGGAGATTTAAAAAACAGACAGACCCACCTCCTTTTAGATCACATTCCATATAAAGTATAGGAAAAATAAATTCAGCAGTATTTCCAAAGATTAAGGCGGTCTCATTGGAAACCTGGAAGGAGGTTTCATTTATGGACTAGACGGCCAGCTGAACATTTGGGTCTCTTGGCCAGGTTTTGGGGCTTCCCCGGTGGCTCAGCGGTAAAAGCAGCCACCTGTAATGCAGGAGACGCGGGTTCGATCCCTGGGTCAGGAAGGTCCCTTGGAGGAAGAAATGGCAACTCACTCCAGTATTCTTGCCAGGAAAATCCCATAGGCAGAAGAGCCTGGCGGGCTACAGTCCATGGGGTCACATTCAGACACGACTGAAGCGACTGAACGTGCCCGCGTGCCGGGGTTCCGGACGCGCTGCCGATGCGTGTCAGAAGCTCTGGCATTGCTCCTACTTCTCCCGAGTCGCGCCTTCCGGTCCACCCATAGTCAAAAGGGAAGATGAGTATAATCGTCTCAGTAGATGCTGAAGGTGCATCTGGGAAAATGTTACTCATTCCTGATATTAAAATCTCTTTTTCTGGTATTTCAAGTCTCCAGAAGCTACAATAAGATTCGTCCTCAGCCTCACCAAGCGTACCTATTCCAGAAGCTGTTGTGGCCGTCACTGCCTTGGCATGAAGGTCAAGAGCATCCTCAGCAGCGTTCTGTATCGCGACACTGCCTGGGAAACAGGAAAAAGAAATAGAGACAGGACTATGGGAAATTGGAACAGCACAGTCATCTACCTGGGACCTTGCCCTACCCCTCTGGCCCCAGCAACAAAAAAAGAAACCAGTTCAGAACCATTAGAACCAACCAAACAAACATTTAGAATGGAGGCCAGTTACTAAGGGAAAATAAATGTTAAGAATGTCCTCGTACACACTAGGGATAAACAATCAGATTATATAATGAAGCAAAAAGATTCCATTCAGAGAAGCAAAAACTAGATAATACCGCCCATACCCTTAATGAGGAGAGTGAAGGACTTTTTTGAACAAGAGCTGAGAAGGTTTCTGTGTGTGCCTTCACGGTAAGAACCACGACTCTGCTGCGTCTGTTTATCGCTTTTTTTTTTTTTTTTTAAACTCTTGGTACTTAACATGGGCTTCCCTGGTGACTGGGCTCAGCAATCAAGAATCTGCCTGCAATGCAGGAGATCCAGGAGACATAGATTCGATCCCTGGCCTGAGAAGATCCTTTGGAGGAGGAAATGACAACCCACTCCAGTATCCTTGCCTGGAGGATCCCATGGAGAGAGGAGCCTGGAGGGCTGCAGACCATGGGGTTTCAAAGAGGAAGTGCAGCTGAGCACAGCACCCCGCCAGCTTTAACACACTCACTAGAGTTTTCTCTCCACACCCGTCCTGATGGGTCAGTGGCTCTTACTAGTCCTTTCCCAGCTCTTTCTCTCTCTCTCTGTCTTTTGTGCTGTCTGTAGATTGTGCCTTGATAAGGCACCTCTCTCAGCTGGGGAATCCAACACGGTATTTTTTTGAATGAGAAGCTCCACTTACTGTGAGGCTGTTTGGAAACACATACGATAGTGAAGGAGCCTTTTCTTTCCCAATGTAATTAATATTTTTAATATAATTTTTAATTCAAGAAAGTTGTCCGGGAAACACAGAAGATGAAGACGGCAGATACAGCGAGGAGATTTTTGATGAGGGAGAGTGTGGAGGACGGACTAGTATGGCCCAGGCTAGGGTCTCCGAGAGAGCCCTGGACTGGAATCACAGGAGGGGTCGAAGACCAGAAGGAAATGGCGTGAAGTAGAGCCCTAGGGAAAGCTCAGAGGCACCCCAGTATCTGTGCAGGCAGAGGGGCCACTATTCACAGTGTGATTCCAGAAAGGCGAGGCTTGCCAGGTCTCTGTAGGAACAGCCATGGGGTTGTGCAGAGCCAGATTCTCTGCCAGTGAGCACGGCCCCCAGACTTAAGCGAGCATGCTCCCCAGCTGCACCCCACCTCGTACACAAGCCGGCGGCTCAGCAGTAAAAGCCTGGGCATCTGCAGGACGCAGGCCCCACAGCCGGCCTTTATCAGGCCTCGTCTGGAACCCCTGCACCAGCCCATTCGTGCGTTCGGATTCGCAGTGTGGGGGGTCTGTGCTTTCAGCTGGAAACCCCACACGCCCACCCCTGGAGGAACCACTTTTCTTCTGCACGCTTCATTAAATGTTAGTGCTGGAGGCCGCAGCGAGCATTTGTCGATGACACATACCCAGTGAGGGCATGTCATCACTGGAGGGACTGGGACACCCAGGATAAACCCGAGGCCATGGCTGTGAAAAGAATTCTGACTGTAATACCAGGGGCGCTGGGTGCTCTGCATGGAAGGCAGGAGGGGGCCGCTGTTGTGGGCGCACTTGCACGGACGTGTGCCCGCTGGGGCTGTGCGTCTTGCCGGGAATCGAGCATCTTAGGGAGGCGCGGGGCTGGTGCGCCCACGGTGAGGTCCACCACGCAGGGCTCCTCTGGGCTGAGGCGAGGCTGTGGTCCGGGGGAGGAAAGAAATGGATGCCCTGTCGATGGGATGACTGTCCCTGCCCATCTGCCTGGGGCCACCCTGGTTCAGCCCTGGTCAGTGACAGTGCCCGTCACTCTCAGGAGTGTCTCAGTTTAACTGATGTGCCCTGTGGTCATCCTGTCAGTGAGTGCATGTGCACACACGTGCAAACACGTGCACACACACGTGTGCACACACACATATACAAACACACACAAACACAGAAACGGGCACAGACACATTCACACACACACACAAACGCACACATATACAAACACACACAAACACACAAACGGGCACAGACACATTCACACACACACAAACGCACACATGCACAAGCGTGTACACACACACGCAAACACGCACACGCACAGCCTCCTTCCAGGGCTGCCGAGCTGTTCTCTGATGCTTGCCACTCCCGGGGATGTTTGCTAGAATTGCTCCTCACTTTCTACAACACTCCGTCCTCTCTCTGCCCTGCTCCCCGCTCCCCATCCCTTCCTGCCCGGCTAGAGGCATGTGCTGAAATCCCACCCCGCCCCCTGAGCCTAGTGCTGCCCCCACCCCGTGATAGCAGGGACCTTGCGTCAAGCCCGGTGTTAGCAAGACCCCATCCCGGACTATGCTCATCACAGCCACACTGACCAAGCCCCTGGTCAGGCTGCCCTGGTGGGAAGCCTGCTGGACACGTGGAGGAAGGGCTGGGCTGGGGTCAGGAAGGGCTCCCAGAAGAGAGGGCACTCCACTCAGAGATCCGCACCTTCTTTCATGGCGCTCTTGTTTGCAGTCGTCTGCTCAAGACAGTGCGGGTCTCCACGTGGAAGGTCAAGGTGGGGTGAGGGGCGACGCCAGGTGGGGAGTGACTGGAGGCCTGGAGGGAGGGAAGCCCCCAGGCAGAGTGTGTGCCCTGTGGGTAGAGAAGGACCTCGGCAGTCTGAGGCAGCGGGATGCCTTAGGGCAGGGGCAGCCAATGCCTTAGGGCAGGGGCAGCAATGCAGCATTGCTATCACTTGTTACCACTGTTGAGTGAGCAGCAGGTGCTTGCCCTCCAGCCACTGAGCCCGGAGCATGCACATCCCCCAGCGGGGGTCGGGGGTCCAGAGGGCGGTCCGCACCCCTGCCTCTCTGCGCCTCACTCATCCATGCCCTCACTCACCAGTGCCCACAGCCTGCCTCTGTCGCAGGGAGGATTCCCGGGATCCTACCTGGGCTGGGCTGAGAGGATGTGCCCACCTGGCACAGGGCTGCTGCCCAGAGCTGGGCTGGGCTCGCCTCCCTGGCCGCGAGCTCCGGTCCCCAGTACGCTCAGCTCCGTGCAGCAAACGTCTCCTGTGCATCACCTCTGCCTGCAGTTCTGGGCAGATCTGGTGGGATCCTGCGTCTGCGTGCTTTCTGGGGGCTGCTCAGCCTTCGATGGGGACGCTGGGCATCACAGGGCTGGAGGAGGGGACAGTGCCCACCCGAGCGGAACTGGGCTTCCCGTCCATGTGCACCGCCAGCCCCACTCCAACCCATGAATCAGGTATCCTGTCTCTCTCTCTCTCATACACACACACTCTCATACACATACACACATACACACATGCTCACACAGACACACACACACTCATACACACACATACACACATGCTCACACAGACACACACTCATACAAACACACACTCACACATACACACGCTCACACAGACATACACACTCATACACACACACGCTTACACACACATACACACATGCTCACACAGACACACACTCATACAAACACACACTCATACACATACACACACGCTCACACACACATACACACATGCTCACACACACACAAACACACACACATACACATACACACACGCTCACACAGACACACACACTCTCATACGCATATACACATACATGGTCACATAGACACACACCCTCATACACACACACACTCATACACACACATGCTTACATACACAGACATACACTCACACACACACACACAGACATACTCTCCTACACACACACACACACACACACGCTCACATACACACACACTCATACACACACATGCTTACACACATATATACACTCATACACAGACACACTCAGACACACACACACTTTCATACACTTACACACAGACACACTCTCATACACACACACACACACACATACACCCACAGACACACACACAAGCTCACATACACACACACACTCTCATACACACACACGCTTACATACACACATATACACACTCATACACAGACATACACACACTCATATACTCACACACACACACTCTCATACACTTACATACACACATGCTCACATAGACACACACACAAACACTCATACACACACACTCTCATATACATACACACATAGACACACGCTCACACAGACACACACACTTTCATACACATGCACACTCTGAAATATACACACACACGCTTACACACATATACACACTGTCATACACAGACACGGACACACAGACACAAACACACACATACACTTACACACACACACTCTTATACACACACCACACACATGCTCACACAGACACATTTTCTCTCATACACACACACTCTCATACACACAGACATGCTCACACAGACACACACACAGACACAGAGACACAGATACACACTCTCTCGTATATACACACAGACACTATTACACACTCATACACACACAGATACACTCACATTCTCTCTCATATACACACACACAATCGTACTTTTACACACACACACACGCTCATACACACATGCTCACACAGACACACTCTTTCTCATACACACACACAGACTCTCATACACACTCACACACTCACACAGACACTCATACACACAGACACACACACTCTCATATACACACACACAGAGACACACACATATACACTCTCTCTCACACTTAGACACATTCACTCTCTCTCTCTCACATACACACACAGACCCACACTGTCAGCTCACGAGCACACAGAGTGAGGATTCAGGTTCAGGCCCCTCTGGCCTTGACCCCTGTCCACACCGAGCCCCCTCTCCTCTTCCTCTGAGGGCTCTCCCTGCCGCCCCAGCAGCAGCCTGGGTCCCGCGAGCCCAGGGCGCCGAGCGGGACACACCCCTGCTGCGAGCTCTCCTGGGAGCCCAGGGCCCCTTGGCACCAGCGCCGCCGTCCGCCTGCACTGACTGACCTCCGAACTGCCGGGACCTGAAATCAGATAACGGCTGGAAAACAGATCAGGACGTTTTTCCACTTTTGTGCTGTGGCCCAAACAGAAACGCAGAAGCCCTAAGGCCCTCCCCGTGCCAGTGTGCCCGGCCTCAGAAAGCAGACAGTGCTCAGAAGCATGTGCAAATTTCATTTGGCTGAATGTTGACTCATGTTACTATGATTTCAGAGCTTCTTAGGCCGACTCTGATTGGTCTTTGGGGTGGTAGCCCCCAGGACCCCAGCTCAGCTCTCTCCTTGCTCCAGCCCCTCGGCCAGGGAGTCAATGACCTGTAAAAGCACTTAAGTTCAGGACGAGAACTCCTTGGGAGGAGCACATTTGTCTGTAGCTCACGGGTTCACTTTGCTTTGTGTGAGGAAGCTTGTGGGGAGTGAGTCTGTTTGAATCACTGAGAAGCGATAACTCGGTTTTAAGAGTTCTGCAAGGACAGAGCTTCTTTTAAGCAAGCAGAATATGCTTCCTGAGGAGCCCTTCAGAAACTAGGGTGCTGGGGACAGTTCCAGCGGCTGAAAGCCAGGGCAGGTGACGGCCGGGGGGACAGGAGACCGGTCCAGGTGTGCGCCCAGGGAGATTTGTGTCCAGGGGCCTTGGGGTTCAATGGCAGAGCCTCTTGTGATGGGCCAAGGGCATTGTCCAGTGTGACCCCAGTCTCAGAATGTGAGACAGTTGGAGCTGCCCCTCAGGTGCGGGAGTCTGTCCTGTCCTCAGACCCTGAGCCCAGGGGCGTTCAGACAGGGCTGGACAGCGTGGCCCCGGGGGACGCAGCCCAGGGGACGTCTGGGGCGAGATGAACGTGAATGTCTCTTTGATGATTCTTTCTTTCGAGCATCTATTTTTCTGCTAATTCAAGAGACCTCAGGTTCCTGGGGCTCCATTTTCTGCCTCTGATGCCTGCTGTCCCTTGGAGGAGAGCGTGGCGTTGCTGAGAATCCTGCTTTACCGTGAGGATGGAGCTGGGGGCTGCTTCCTTGACCCCTGAAGTCGCCCTGTGCCTGTCCGTCCTCGCCCAGAAGCGGGGGAGCCGGGAGCACGGGTGGGGAGCATGGACGGTGACCACTTCCCTCTTCTTAAATTCTCCGTGATTTAAATCCGCCTCCCACTCCCTCCTGCACCGGCATGTACCTGAGGGGCCGGGCTGGCTCTCCTGAGTTAAACAGGAGAAATAAGGAGAGAAAAACCAGGAGCCAAGGCGGAGGATGGAGACAGGGCAGAGTGAGGCTGCCCCATCGTCACCGCACATCCTCCTTCCGTTCCAGCAGAAAGAAAAGGCCAGGGGTTTGAAGACAGAGCGGGGAAGCCGTTCAGCACTGGAGCAGAAGAGTTTTCTAGAGGCCTGGGCAGGGAGGAGCTCTGATGCAAGGAGGGAGAGGGGTCAGTGGCACCCCAGCTCCTGGGGCCTCCAGAGGGGGGCCGGGGCGGAGGGCACCCGCTCTCGGGAGTGGATGGCTGAGGACTGCATGTGGCTGGCCTCCCGGCTGTGAGGTGGATGGAACCAGCTTTTCTCTTCTTGTGCATCTGCGAAGCGTCAGGAAGAGATGGCCGATAAGGGCCGCTCCACAAAGCCAGGGCCGTGGGCGGCACATCTGGCTTCAGTCCATCTGGATCCACAGCTTCAACTGCTCCTGGCCTCCCCGACCCTGCAGTGTTTATCTGGGTTCCTTCTAGGCTCTCGCTTCCCTTCAGAAATCTGCTGTTTAAACCAGCCTCCTCCTCAAGAAGGGGGTGTGTGCGTGCTTTCCGTGCTGAGCATCTTCCGGGAAAATTGAGGATTCCACAGCTCTAACCAGATCTTCTGGAGAAGGAAATGGCAACCCACTCCAGTGTTCTTGCCTGGAGAATCCCAGGGACGGGGGAGCCTAGCGGGCTGCCGTCTCTGGGGTCGCACAGAGTCAGACATGACTGCAGTGACTTAGCAGCAGCAGCAGCAGCAACCAGGTCTTCAAACAGGTTTATCAAATGCTACCTGCGCCCCCGGGGCTGCCCTGCTGGCTCAGAGGTGAAAAATCCACCTGCCAGAGCTGGAGATGCGGATTCGATCCCTGGGTTGGGAAGATTCCCCTGGAGAAAGGAATGGCAACCCGCTCCAGTATTCCTTGCCTTGAGAATTCCACAGACAGAGGAGCCTGGAGGGCTACAGTTCACGGGGTCACAAAGAATTGAACATGACTTAGGAACTAAACAGTGACGAGCTGTGTCCCCATGGAGACAGGTGAGTGAGCTCTCACATCTCCCTTGAGAGTCTCAAAAATCAGCAGAACCCCGGGGCCATGGAGACCTCAAGCCAGGTGCCAGCTTCCACCCGGGAGACGTGAGGTCCAGCCTAGGGATTAGCTGTGACCAAGGTCATCAGATGGCCGGTGGTGAAGGGGAGGTGGGAGGGCTCAGCCGATGGAAGCTTCCTCTGTGAAGCTGCCTGATCCCCGAGGGCAGCCCCAGCCCCAAGGCTCCGAAGCTCCTCCTGGAGTGGGCTGCCCCCGCTTTTTACAGATGATGGCTGAGATGGAGGGCTTGGGGTCAGGCAAACGCAGCTCTGTGTCGGCAGAGTTGGGCCAAGTGGGGCCTCCCCGCGGGGCTGGGGTGTCGGAGCGGGGGAGCTGCGGGTGGGGGGGGTGGGGATGTGCTCCCTGCAGCCAGCTCCCAGGGGCCTGCGCTGAGCACTCGGCTTCCCTCCCCACACCCACCTCCCCTGAGCGGGGCGGATAAAGGGGCAGAGGGGCTGCGGTGTTATCCATTGAGTTTCCCCCATGAGAAAAGACCCGGCGGCCCAGGGTACACGTGAAGCTTCACCCCTGAGACACTCGGAGTGGTTTGGGGCGGCTTCTCACAAACGGGGGAGATGGGGTGGTGGCGGGCAGCTGAGCCGTCTCCTCCTCGGAGCCCTCGAAGTCTGGTCCCCAGCACCCCTGCCTCACTCCCTGGCTGTCTGCAGGGCTGGCAGGTCGCCCCCTCTGTACGTGATGTCCATTCATCGCTCTGAGCTTCAGTGGCCCACGGGGTGCCCTGCCAAGGCCCTGCCACCTGCTGCTTGGCATGGCCAGATCTGTTTCATCTGGGCAAAGTGACAGGAGGTGAAAAGCTGAGCTTACTTTGCGCAGTTGACCAAGGGATGAATTCAGGCAGGAGGTTCATTGAAGACTCTTCCCCTGTGGCTGTGTGGCTCCCTTGGGGTCCACTGTGTCAGCCTCCAGCCCAGCAGGGACGTCAGGGTCTGGGGGTGGTGCCTCCCGGCTGCCCTGTATGTCAGTGCCAGTCAGCAGGTGAGGTTCTGTTTGGAGAGCTTGAGGGTGGTGAGGAGACTTCACCACGGGGATCTCCGAGAATCCTGTAGACCAGGTCATCAGCGCCCTCTGTGGCCCTGGGGCGGCCGAAGGAATGTCACTGAATGTTGTAGCATCACTTCCTGAGGAAACCAAGGTGATTTAACATTTTCTAAGTATGTTTGTGATCTTTACCGTCTGAACTTCAGTTCAGCTCAGTTCGTCGCTCAGTTGTGTCCGACTCTTTGTGACCCCCTGAACCACAGCACGCCAGGCCTCCCTGTCCATCACCATCTCCCAGAGTTCACTCAGAGTCATGTCCATCGAGTCGGTGATGCCATCCAGCCATCTCATCCTCTGTCATCCCCTTCTCCTGCCCCCAATCCCTCTCAGCATCAGAGTCTTTTCCAATGAGTCAACTCTTCCCATGAGGTGGCCAAAGTACTGGAGTTTCAGCTTTAGCATCATTCCTTCCAGTGAACACCCAGGACTGATCTCCTTTAGGATGGACTGGTTGGATCTCCTTGCAGCCCATGGGACTCTCAAGAGTCTTCTCCAGTACCACAGTTCAAAAGCATCAATTCTTCGGTGCTCAGCCTTCTTTATGGTCCAACTCTCTCATCCATACATGACCACTGGAAAAACCATAGCCTTGACTAGACGGACCTTGATTGGACATCTTATTGGGAAAACCATTAGCTTTTGTAAATCCCCACTAAGACAGCCACTGTGTCGTGAATTTTATTCTAAAGACCAACAGAATAGCCCCCATGCTTCCCACCTGCCTAGAGCCTCTTCTGGGATCTGAGTCCCCAGCTGCTAGTGAAATGACATTAACCTCTGAAGCCCTGTAAATATCCCAGGTCACAGCTTTATTTAGTATTAATTCTGTCCTCAACTCAATGATTAAAATTCTTGAAACTTAAGCTGAACTATATTGGGGGAGGGGGGAGGAACTGGTTTCCTTCCACATCCTTTTGGTTCACTGAAAAGCTTTCATTTATGCTTCTCGAGTCCAAGGTACCTCTAGACAAGGTGTGAGAGAGAACCCGAGTTCCCGCCCAGAATATGCCGTAGGGTTCCCGGGTCTTTGAAGCTAGATGGGCGTGGTGTGCATGGCTACCCCTCATCCAGCCCCGACTTCCCCTCACTCAGAAGGTCAGAGAGCTGGCTTTCAGGTTGTTTTCTGGAGCCAGGGGGATGTTGGGTGTGTGTGCAGCACCCAGGCTGCCGTTCTGTGCAGGGCTCTGGGAGGTCCCCCTGAGCTGAATGGGGCTAGCGGGCAGGGGAGATGGGGGAGTCGAATGTCGGGTCAGTGGGATCTCTGTCTCCAGCACAGAGAAGCTTCACCGTGAAGGACATCCCAAGTGAGCTGCCCAGCTACACCTCCTGGTCGGGATGGGAGTGAAGTGACCGGGAAGAAGGGGGGAGACCTTCCAGAGCCCTGGGATGCTGGATTTTGAATTAATGAGTTAGCAGCGTCCCATGGAGCTGTCTTCTGAGCTCAACGAGGAGCCTTCACAAAGCCCTGGGGCATCAAGCAGGGATGGCTGTCCCCTCCGCCGTGACGAGCCTCCTGAAGTGACGGTGCAGCTGTCACGGCAGTGCACCCGCCCCCATCCTGAGAGCCAGGTGGCCTGTCTCGTGGAGCGGGGAGAGGAGAGCGGGGGCGGCGCCTGGGAGCCCGGCGCTCACCCTCCTCCCCTCCCTTCCAGCCCCACACCCTCTCAGTTACCAGGGTGTGCGGCAGTGAGTGAGGCCCCGCCGCTGCGAGGTTGACTTCATCGTGTTTACCTTGGTGTTTTGCTATTATGGCTGATCTTTGTGGTGGTGGTGGTGGTTGTTCAGCAGCTCAGTCATGTCTGACTCTTTGCAACCCCAAGGACTGAAGCACACCAGGCTTCCCTGTCCTTCACTATCTCCATGAGCTTGCTCAAACTTGTCCATTGAGTCGGTGACACCATCCAACCATCTCATCCTCTGTTGCCCCTTCTCTCTGTGCCTTCAGTCTTTCCCAGCATCAGGGTCTTTTTCAGTGAGTCGACTCTTCCCGTCAGATGGCCAAAGTATTGGAGCTTCAGCTTCAGCATCAGTCCTCCCAATGATATTCAGGATTGGTCTCCTTTAGGACTGACTGGTTTGTTCTCCTTGCAGTCCAAGGGACTCTCAAGAGTCTTCTCCAGCACCATAGTTCAAAAGCATCAATTCTTCGGTGCTCAGCCTTTTTTATGGTCCAACTCTCACATCCGTTCATGACTGCTGGAAAAACCACGTGCTGTGCTTGGTCGCTCAGTCGTGTCCAACTCTTTGCGACCCCACAGACTGCAGCCCACCAGGCTCCTCAGTCCCTGGGTATTCTCCAGGTGAAAAACCATAACTTTGACTAGATGGACCTATGTCGGCAATGTCTCTGTCTTTTAATACACCATAATTTCATGGCTGCAGTCACCATCTGCAGTGATTTTGGAGCCCAAGAAAATAAAGTCTGTCACTGTTTCCATTTTTTTCCCATCTATTTGCCATGAAATGATGGGACCAGATGCAACAATCTTAGTTTTTTGAACGTTGAGTTTTAAGTCCGTTTTTTCACTCTCCTCTTTCGCCCTCATCAAGAGGCTCTTTACTTCCTCTTTGCTTTCTGCCATGAGGGTGGTGTCGTTTGCGTATTGGAGGTTGTTTCTATTTTTCCCGGCAATCTGGATTCCGGCCTGGCTGGCCTCAGTGACTGTTTTCTAAAAGTTGTGTTCTTTCACACACCCATCCGGTGTCTGGCTCTCTGCACCTTTGCCCTTATAGGCACGATTTGGGCATGATTCTGCCACTTGGAACCTTCAGGACTCTGAGGCCCACATTTAGAGAAAGTTGTCTAACCAGGGGCTTCCCTGTAGCTCAGCTGGTAAAGAATCTGTCTGCGATGCAGGAGACCTGGGTTCAGTCCCTGGGTCAGGAAGAACCCCTGGAGAAGGAAATGGCAATCCGCTCTGGTATTCTTGCCTGGAAAATCCCATGGACAGAGGAGCCTGGTGGGCTGCAGTCCATGGGGTCACAAAGAGCTGGACATAACTGAGTGGCTAACACACACGTGATGTAATCAGATGATCAGATGGTCTCCCAAGTGACTGTCTGCAAATTACTGTTTGTGTTTTGGAGAAGCCTTTGTTTAAAACCTTGCCTTGGCTTTGGGGTGGACTCAGCGGCACCCCCACAGCTTCGCTCCTCAGAGCCTGCGGTCGGGCCGGGCCAGGTGACTGGCACCAGCCGGGGGGCTCCTGGCGGAAGTGGGGGTGGCGTGTCGGGTGGACGTGTGGATCTTCGGGTGTGGACAGCTTCGGGTCTGTCCGCTGCCGTCCCGAGTGGCTGGGGGGCTGTGCGCCCCCATGGGGCAGCTTCGAGACAGCGGAGACTCTACCAGCCTGAGTCCTGAGTGGCTGTGTGTTGAGTCCCAGCCGGCCTGGAGGAGCAGGAAGACCAGACCGAGGCCCGGCGTTGCCCCGGGAAAGGCGGCGCATGTCTGTGGCTGCAGCCTCACCGTCCTCGCCCCGACCGGAGCCACCCCGTGACGCGAGGGAAGACAGTTCGACAACGCAGGGGTTGGTCCCTTATGTTCTGAAGCCTTAGACGTGTTCACTGTACTTTGTGAAGTGGGTGTGTGCTTGGGAAAACTGTCTAAGTGAACTCGTTTCAGATTCATTTGGGAGGGCAGCTCCATTTCTAAAGAGGGCACTTTTCACTCAAGTTCTTAACAAATCGTAAAGCTTTTTTGGAGTGTAACCACGGCTTCCTTTCTTTGTTTACCGAATGTGAGACCCCAGATTTCCTTGAAGTAGCTCCTGTTAGAGGTTGAAAGTGTTTCGGTCTTTCTGTGCTTTTGCTAAGCATTATTCAAATTTTTGTTTCTGGTTCAAGGTGTATTCACTGATTCTCGGAATCCTGCCTCCATTTCGGGTTTTGTTAAAGCTTTCTGCAGTCTCTTCACGTCTCTCCTCTGTACGTGATGGCTCGGTAGTGTCTTATTTTAAAGTGGATTCAACCTGAATTCTTTAAAACTGCACAGAACATCTGCATTGCATCTATTTATTGACAAAGCTTGATTAAAGAGCGTCTAGAGGGGAAGGTGGATTGCTGGGTCTAAGACTCAAAGTGGAAGCTGAGTTCCTTTATAAACACTGACATACACACCGCTTTCCTTATTCATGGGTCTGTCTCGGCAAAAGAAATTACTGTAGGATGTTAGGCTGGAGTCCGAATGGCAAATAAACGCGTTAAAAGTAGGTGACTATGGAAGAGTGACCCCCTGTAAGGAGCAGCAGCCTTTGGTTTATTCAAAAACGTGAGATCACACTTTCAGAGACTGACCTACTCTGATTTGAGCCTAACTCTGCAGTCTCATCCCCTATCTCCGGGTCTTGGCACTGCTGTCTTTCTAATAAAGGTAGTCTTTTCTGGCTTGCAAACTCAGGACTATGGTTGAAACCAATGAAAGACTCCAGAGGAATACTGGGCGAGTACACAGATCTGTGTGGCACGTGGACATCTGTGACTCCCACGAGTGACGGTCAGGCTAACTCGGCCAGAAAGGAAGAGACGGAAAGTGTTAGCATGAGTGATCGGAGAGGTACTTTTAAGAAGAGGGCATCCGGTGTCCTCCTTGGGCAGAGACTCCGGGGCGCAGAGTTGCCCCTTCTCCATCTGCTGGCCACGCCCGGCCACCCCAGGGCTCCTGGCCTCAGCGGAGGAGCTGTGGAGGCACCCTGAGCCATCACGCCCAGGGGAGTAGCTGGGTCTGATTGAAGCTGGCCCTGAACTCCTGCCAACATCTGTGCGGTGGGCCGTTAGGAGCAACGTGAATGCATGATCTCAACCCCCAAACCGCTAAGTCAGCAGCAGACTTGGGACAGAGGTGAGCCCTCTGAGAGGGGAGCGTGGCGGTGCGTGTACATATGTGTGTGTGGTGTTGGTATATGTGTGCCCCGTGCGTATGCACACAGGTAGGTGGACCGTGGCAGCGTGCGTGTACACACAAATTCACGTGCGATCCAGGTGCTGAAGGCCTGCTCCCCGCCCCGTCCACTCCACCTGCTGGGTCTGCAGCAGAGCCCCACAGACGGCCTGTGCACGACAGATCTTTGATATACGCGGTCGCATTTCAGAGAAACATCTATTTGTATTTGTACCATCCAATCCGGCCACTCGAGTTGCTCAGCCCGTGCCGAATGGTCATTCCGAATCCGGGGGAGCCGGTGTGTGTGACCTGAAATGGGGCTCCGTCCCTGGAATGCCAGCCAGCTCATTCATTGACGTCCCCACAGACACAAAGTGGGCATCCGTCATACAGCAGGTGTGCACGCACCTGGGCAGATAGACAGAGGCAGCCCGCGCCGTAGATGAGCGAGGCAGGACCAGGCTGCAGGCTCACAGACCCCGGGCCCAGCCTTGCAGGACGTCCTCAGGTCAGGCCTGGTCACATCCCCTGGGCAGAGGTCAGCGCCTCCCCGTCAGGGCATCTAGGAATGGGGTTCGTTTATTTTCAAATGCTTCACTGCCACAGCCCTCAGCTTAGGAAGAGTCTCCGAAGAGCCAGCCGTTCCACGAAGCCTTTAAAAAAGGAGGGGCCACTGGGTCACCGCATGGCCTAGGGCGGGCTGTGCCACTGAGGTCTGATGGCGGAAGTGTGTGGGCCCGGCGGTCACTTCTCGCTCCTGTCACTTTCTGTGGAAAGACACTGGGTAGGAAAATACAGAATAATTCGGGGTTTTCTTTTTTTTCCTATTCCAAAATATTTTAAAAACAGTCTATTCCGTAGGATTTGAGTCTTCTGTAATTTATAAATGTGGGATTTCAGTCCAGGAAAATTGAATTTTTAAAAATTGAGCAATAACGAGCATATTTCTGTGTCTCTATCCTTGGCCCCAGGGGCCGCGAGCTGTCCGGGACAAGGGCGTGACCCAGAACTATCTCGTGGAAGCCAAGGCCGAGAAGGCCCCCCTACCGGCATCAGTCCCCCAGAATCCACCCTTCCCAGACTGGACTGCTCAGCCCCTCAGTGACAGTCAGCAGCGGGCAGTTACCAGTGGCCTGGTAAGAGTCTCACACTCAGGGAAGTAAGTCAGACAATGACTAGTACCACATGATAGCACTTACTGTGGAATCTGGAAAAAAATGATACAAATAAATTTATTTCCAAAAGAGAAGCAGACTCATAGACATGGAAAGCCACCTTTTGGTTACCAAAGGGAAAAGTAGGGCGGGGTAAGTTAGGAGTTTGGGATTAACAGATACACACAGGCATATACTAACATGTATACGTGAAATCCACAATCCGCAAGGGCCCACTGTATAGCCCAGGGAACTAGACTCAGTGTCTTGTAAGAACCTGTAATGGAAAAGAATCTGAGAAAGACGGAATATATTTGTGTATCACTGAATCACTTTGCTGGCCAACTGAAATCATCACAGCATGGTATACCAGCAATCATTCGATTTAAAGAGTCTTCGCCGACACACGCAAGCCCTTCTAGGTTCAGTGGACCTATGTCTGTTCAGCAGACAAAAGAGCCCTTAAACTTGTGTATTGTGAAATTAGAAGTTTGAATCTCAAAACCTAATCGTTGGGAATTGTGCTCTTTGTTGGAAGGAGAGTGATGGATGACTTTGTTTTGGAGGAATTATCTAACACATTTCCCAGAGGCAGCAGCAGCTCCAGGTTCTTTGAAGATCAGCAGGGTAACCATGACTGATAGCTCAGCTGGTGAAGAATCCGCCTGCAGTGCAGGAGACCTGGGTTCAATCCCTGGGTTGGGAAGATCCCCTGGAGAAGGGATAGGCTACCCACTCCAGTATTCTTGGGCTTCCCTTGTGGCTCAGCTGGTGAAGAATCCGCCTGCAATGCGGGAGACCTGGGTTGAATCCGTGGGTTGGGAAGATCCCCTGGAGAAGGGATAGGTTACCCACTCCAGTGTTCTGGCCTGGAGAATTCCATGGACTGTATAGTTACAAAGAGTTGGACAGGACTGCGCGACTCACAATCACACACACACACACATATCTGGAGGGCTGGGACCCCCGGCTGGTCCTCCTCAGCTGACAGCAGAGCCCCCTGTTAACACCCGGAGGACCCCACTTCCTTGCTACCAGGAACTCGAGTGTCTGTACAAGCGAGGGTGTCGGCTTCCCTGCCAGCAGGAGGCCATGGTCATGAGCAGCATGTGGAGGCCAAGCGATAAGACAGGGTGGGAGCCACGGGCCTGGGGCCTGGGGGCTGCCAGGGCAGAGCGGCCCGTCCTGGCCCCCAGTCCCCAGTGTCTGCACTGCTCCGGCTCTCTGCATTTGCCCTGAGACACATGAACACCTGTCCTGCAGGCCCAGCAGGCAGGTGTCTTTCGGTCAGAGTTAGTGACCACCGGGGGCCAGGGACCGGGCTCTGCAGGAGGGGCTGTCACCATGCACACCTTTCCTCTGGTCCCCAGGCCTGGCCTCCACCCGGAGGGCAGTGCTGACTGCTCACAGCCACCTGGCCAGACCGGCCTGGGGTCGCTCACTCACCCTGCCCTGCTTCTCTGAGCTCATCTTACCCAAACGCCTGAGGGCCTTTTGCGCTTAAGTGAGGACCCGTTCATTTCTGTCCTGTCTTTCTCTCTGTCTTTTATGGCTGTGCCCAGAGGCATGCAGGATCTTAGTTCCTGACCAGGGATTGAACCTGTGCCCCCTGGCCCCTGCAGTGGAAGCGAGGTGTCTTAACTGTAGGATTACCAGGAAAATCCCTGGTTGATTTCTAAGTATGATGTTTCCCAGCAAAGATCAGTTGTATTCAGGTGGTGCTAAAGCTTGAGAATAGGAAGTGGGCTCAGAGCACCCAAGTCCAGGGGTTGCGAAGCAGAAGGGGTGGGTTAGCCAAGCCCCCTGCTTCTCCCCAGCACCTGGGGTATCCCGCCCAGAAGGACACCCTCCTGCCAGGAGCCCCTGTGTGCTGTTGGTTTGTCCACATCAATCGCCAGACTCAGGGCTGCCAGAGACGGGGCGACTGGGGACCGGGTCACAGTAGGAGTTTTCCTGCCGCTTACCAAGGTTGTTTTTCCCTGGGTTTGCACGCCTGTGCACATAATGTTTCAAACGTAGCAGGTTTTTTCTTGGTGGTTGGAAGAAAGAGTGTCCGGTAAAATAAATCAAGGTGAAGCTATTTCTCTGTAAACCATTTTGCATTTTAAAAATTGCCTGCTCTTCTGAGATTCGTTTGGGAACTGAAGGCCGGCAATAGTCAGGGAGAGGTCGTCATCACAGCCGACGTGTTCCTGGAAACAGTTTTCTGTCCCCCATTTTCATCATTCATGGGAAGTGTTCTATAGCGTTTTCCAGGCTGTGCTCCCCTGAAAGGGATGGGGCGGCGGCCTCTTCAAACAGCGGGGTTCTCGGTTTCCTCCCCAGCTCTGGCTCCTCTGCTCTGACCCCAGCGGTTCACACGGTGTGTTAACGTGGACGATGTGGGAATGAGAGCAGAATCGCCTGTGGAGAGCCAGCTCCGGGCACGCCCTGTTCCTTCCAACATGCAGAAGACTGCTCCCAGCCAGCCCAGCTCGCCTGGGGACCCCGAGGGCCGGGTGAAAATCTTAGCTCTCTGCTGCGATGTGGTCCTCCCGCCAGGAGGGGGCACTGCTGGCCAGCTGCGCACACTTGTTCCGTCGCTCAGTCGTGTCCGACTTTACGACCCCATGAACTGCAGCACGCCGGGCCTGCCCGTCCATCACCAGCTCCCGAGCTTGCTCAAACTCATGTCCATTGAGTCGGTGATGCCATCCTCACCATCTCATCCTCTGTCGTCTCTCTGGATAGCCCAACTCGTCTTGCAGGGTGCTCCTCCCTGTCCACTCCCTCCCCGCTGCCCCGTGGGGTCCTGCCCACCTCTGACCCCTAGAGCTGCCTTTCCATCACCTCCGCTCCTCCCCACCCTCCAGCCCACCTGTCTGTGCCTGTGTGCCCTCGCCTCCCCCCACAAGACTCTCCCCCTTCCTGCCTAAGACCAGGCTTCCTGAAGACCCAGCGCCAGCCCCTGACTCTCTGAAGAGCTCCCCACAGCCTGGAAACTTAACCTTTGCTTTCTCTGCGCTCTCACGATGTGTCTTTATAGGTTTACTTCTGTTACAACATTTCTCATGTGCATATGTGTTCAGTGACTTCAGTCATGTCTGACTCTTTGCAACCCCGTGGACTGTAGCCCACCAGGCTCCTCTGTGGGATTCTCCAGGCAAGAATCCTGGAGTGGTTGCCACGCTCTCCTCCAGGGGATCTTCCCTTTCAGGGATCGAACCCAGGTCCCTTATGTCTCCTGCACTGGTAGGTGGGTTCTTTACCGCTAGTGCCACCTGGGAAACCCCAACATTTCTTACATTTTTGTATAATCATTGATATTTATATGTTTGTACTTCCCTGGTGGCTCAGATGGTAAAGTGTCTATCTACAATGCGGGAGACCCGGGTTCAAGCCCTGGGTTGGGAAGATCCCCTGGAGAAAGAAATGGCAGTCTACTCCAGTACTGTTGCCTGGAAAATCCCATGGACAGAGGAGCCTGGTAGGCTACAGTCTATGGGATCACAGAGTCGGTCACGACTGAGCGACTTCTGGGATCTGGGATTTTTAAAATGAGGGCTTCATGGGTAGCTCAAACAGTAAAGAATCTGCCTGCAAGGCAGGAGACCTGGGTTTGATCCCCGGGTCGGGAAGATCCCCTGGAGGAGGGCATGGCAACCCACTCCAGTATTCTTGCCTGGAGAATCCCATGGACAGAGGAGCCTGGTGGGCCACACACAAAGAGATGGACATGACTGAGCGACTTTCACTGAAATAATCGGAGACCTTTATGTACCTTTATTATACCTTCATTAGAACACACTGCAGTTTGTGATAATGTCTGTCCCCAAGCGAACTGTGAGCTGGCTGGAAGCAGGGACCAGGTGCCGCTGACCGTCACTCAGCAGTGCCAGCAGAACACGTGGCATCAGAACCTTCAATTAATGTTCTCTCAAGCTGGTGCCGCCATTACGAGGACGCTTGCGTGTCCACGCACTCGCTTGTCAAACACGTGAGGACATTTATTAAGTCGGCACCCCCAGGCTTGGACCCGAGTAAAGAGGGTCGTGGGAATGAAGTTGGCTGTGGGTGGGGGAGGGTTTCTGAGCCAGGGCTTAGCTGACCCAAGTTCTGCGGGTGATTTCACACCCGCCCGGTTACCTGGGGTAAGTCACCCCCAGGCTCCTTCTAGTCACCTCTGAAATGATGCCCCTGGAAGACTGCCTCTAAAGGCACTTGCTGCACATCCAGGCTGAAAGGGGGCGCCTGCAGGGTGGGTGTGTGGTCCCGTCTCTTCCACTCAGGAATTTTATGTGGAAGCTGGATGCAGTGGCATCTGAAGAAACGCTGGTTTACTGGTTAAAGTAGTTCCAGGTCGGGAGGCCGTGTACCAGGAAGAGACTGCACCCTCCTTGTCTGCTGACTTACTCTCTCTCTGTCTCTGAAACATGGGAGGACCCTTGGCAGCGTCTCGTGACTCATGGAGAAGAAATGGGACAGCCTCCCTCGGAGGCAGGCTGCACGGGGTAGCGCTGAGGGTGGGTCGGCGGGGACCTGGGGCCTTCCTGCTGTAGCTCCCGGGGGAGCTGGGCTGGCCCTGCGGAGGCGCGGGCCGCCGGGGTGGGCTCCACAGGGTGGGCCTCTCCAGGCCTGGACGCTGGGAAGCAGCCAGTGGGAGGGAGCTGCCGGGGCTCCCAGAGGCAAGCTCGCCCCCTCCTCAGCCTGTTCTCAGGGCGATCTCCCCTTGGCAGACAGGCCACTCCAGACACAGTCAGCCTGAGTCACTGAGGCCAAGTCCAGGGAGAGGATGAGGGGGAGAGACAGAGAGAGAGAGCATACGCCAGCTCCAGTTCTAAGTGGATGTGAAGTTCTCGCTGCCTGCAGGAGCAAGGCCAACAGCTCGCCTGCAAGCCACCAGGGCGCCATAGAAGTGCCCTGGCATCACAAATACGGCCATTCCAGAGGGCAATCCTCTTTCTCACGGGTGGTGGACGGGCTGGGCTCAGTCGTCTGAGTCCCAGAGTTTGGAGAGACGGGTCCTCACCCCTCTTCACCCTCCCACTGACCCCAGACCCTGAGCAGGGCAGGGGCCCCAAGGCAAATGGGGCCTGCAAGCTGGGGGCTTGTCTGGGAGGCTGAGAGGGGACAGAGAGCCCCCAGAGGGTCCGAGGCCACCAGCACAGACGGGCACGGTCCGTCTGGAGCCCACAGCCTGCGCCGGGGTCAGAGCGGCGGTCCTGAGTGTCACTCTGGAGCTGGACATACAGATCCTGGAATCTTTGTGGTCCCAGCAGAGCTGAGCAGAGTGGCCAGGGCCCGAGCGTCTCTGCAGAGGAGTAGAAGCCCCTATTCCTGCCAGGAGTCCTAAGAGCTTCGAGGTGTGGTCAGGGGATCCCGCCAACCCAGCCAATCCAGAGTGAGCAGGCCTGTCCGGGGGGATGGGCCGGCCCCCAGCAGAGAAACTTGGGGTCTTAGCTCTGGCCCCTATACTGCCAAGTGGCTGATGGCTGGGCTAAGGAGACTCACGTGGCCACAGCCTCTGTCCCCCTCTCTGACAAAGCGCCCAGGGGCCTGCAGAGAGAGACCAGTCCTGCCTCTTAAAGCCACTGCCTGGTTCAGGGGCCGCTTACAGCCCCTTAAAGGGCAAGGAGGACAGGGAGAGGGAGCGGGATGCGTTCAGGGGGAGCTGGTGACAGCGCGGTGCTCCCACAGGCCGGACGCCTTTTGATTTCCTTTTGCTGGGAGAGGAAGCAGGCTTTGCTTTTGCTCCTCCTTGGCCCACCATCATCTCACAGGAATGTGTCCTTAAGCGTCTCTGAAAATCGAGGCGCGGTTAATAGCCTCGGACCTGCAGAGAGTGGCTTCCGGCCGTTCCTGGCCTGCTAGGCGTGGGCCCCCAAGCAGCCGCGGGATGAGGTCCGTTTTGTCATTCAGCATGGCCGTTTCTCTACGCTTCCGCCCCGCTGGCCTTCCAGCCCGGAGAGGTGCCCAGAGGTTGCAGGGAGGACGGGGCCCGAAAGGCAGGACGCCCCGCCTCTGAGCCACCCTCGCCCGCCCAGCACCCAACAAGGGCTGCCGGACCCCGGCCTCTCCGATGGTCCAGGGGAGCCCACCCCGTCCCTGCGGGCCTCGGCCCCGCCCCCAAAGGGGCAGTGCTGTTTACCGCCTGCCCGCTTTCCTGTTAGCCAGGCCAGATAGAAGCTCGGTGCCTGGAGCCCCGGCTTCCCATTCTCGCCCGTGGAAGCAGAGCCCCTGTCTCCTCTCAGCCCTGGACAAACGTGTCACAGAGACGGCCTTGGGGCGGACATGCGGCCCTGGGCACTGACCCCGCCCATCCCAGTCTGGCCAGGAGCAGGCAAGGAGGTGTGCAGAGCCTGCTGCACCCGGGGCCCCAGGGTCTCTTAGAGGCCTCACCCAGCGGGAAGAAGAGAACCTGGCCAGATCAGTGGGTGACCCTCAGACTCCCCTGGGGGCCTGTCACTGACACCCCTGCTGCCCGCCTGTTCAGGTGGGTGATCGTCGAGGTACAGTCACAGCTGGACGCAGGTTGGCTGCGTGGCTGTGTCCACTGGGTGTCGCAGGTGGGCCCCGGGCTTCTCTGGGTCTGGAACTCTCAGGCAGGATTTCAGCGGTGGGCGCAACCTCCAGGCCTGGCTGCCCACAGTGGGCCCCACCCCCAACAGGGAGCATCGTGATGCCCAAGTTCTTGCTCTCCACCCAGCCATGTGCCCCTGGCACGCCTCTGCCCATCCCAGCCGTGGTCTGATCTCTGAATAGGGACGCAGGTGATAGGGGCTGGGCACCCCACGCCCAGTTCTCCCTGCTCGAGACTCTCTCCAAAGAGCAGCGATTTTGCCTGAGTGCAGATGCCGAGTCCTCAGCTTGGGGTGAGGCCTGCCCTCTGCACTTCTCACAGGCTTCCGTGTGCTGGTGCCACTACGGCTGGTCTGGAGGAGAGATGCTTAGGATGCTCGGGAGTCCGAGCGCTTTATGTCGGGAGGGCGCTGCACGGAGCACGGAATGTCACACCTGGGCGACCGACATACCTGGGCTTTCAAACTGTGGCACTGGGGAAGACTCTTGAGAGTCTCTTGGACAGGAAGGAGATCAAAGCAGTCAATCTGAAAGGAAATCAGTCCTGAATATTTATTAGAAGGAGTGATGCTGAAGCAGAAACTCCAATACTTTGGCCATCTCATGGCGAAGAGCTGACTCATTTGAAAAGACCCTGATGCTGGGACAGATTGAAGGCCTAAAGAGAAGGGGACGATAGAGGACGAGATGGTTGGATGGGATCACCGACTCAATGGACATGAGATTGGGTAGACTCTGGAGTTGGCGATGGACAGGGAGGCCTGGCGTGCTGCGGTCCGTGGGGTCCCCAAGAGTCGGACACGGCTGAGCAGCTGAGCAGCACCACGCCTGGATGACCGTCTCCTCTGCTGTCAGTCCGATTTCTTCACTGGAGCCCCTTTTCAGCAGGTATTTATTGAGCACCTACTGCATGCCAGGTGCCACACTAGACCCTAGGGACCTGGCTGGAGAAAAGGCGGTGCCCAGCCCTCCCGGGATTACAAGAGCATTGCACACAGCATCTTGTCTGCCTTTCTGGTTTGCAGTGGGGAGACTGTTGGGCCAGTTGTCGCTGTGCCTGTGGAGA
Source organism: Ovis aries (assembly GCF_016772045.2). NCBI lineage: Eukaryota > Metazoa > Chordata > Mammalia > Artiodactyla > Bovidae > Ovis > Ovis aries. Next base: position 2,528,882 of record NC_056054.1, on the reverse strand, counting down.
CAGAGCCCAGGCGGCTCTTCATCCGGATGGGAGGCGTTTCCTGGCAGTGTTTCCCGGAAGTGGCATCCGAGAGGGGCGCTTGCTGAGGACTTCAATGCCTCAGGTTTCTTTTCCTTCCTGGGGGTCTGCAGATTCTCGGGGAGCAGCTCCAGGGACCCCACCCTTCTCCATCCAACCTCTGGGCGTCCTGGGATGGTCAGTTAGCGAGTGGTGTGAGCACGGGGGCCGTCACCCCCGGCCGGCCGGGTCTTCTTGCGTCTGGAGGCCTGTGGGAGCTTCTCTCCAGTCTTAGGATCCAGAACTTTCTGTGTGCTGGGGCTCGGTTGCCTGTCTCGTTCGGTGTCCTTTCCAGAGCTGGGTGTTCCTTCTAACCTGACGCCCCTGGTCTTTCCTGAGCGCGGGACCCTCCCCTCTGGATCTCGTGTGTGATTGCGTCCGCTCCCTCCTTTGCCCATGCCTCATCTTTTGGCTGAGATGCTGGGAGACTCCAGGGGTCAGTCTCCAGTTTAGGAGTGGTTTCTCGTCAGTGTCTGTTTTGCTATTTTGGTTCTATTCTTTCCGTGGTTTCCTGGAGCTCTTCCCTTGTCTCCTGTTGCTCCTTCTCTTTCAAAGCAGAGTGTCCCTGTTTCATCTTCACACACTCTGCTGGCTTCTCCCGAGATGGTAATTTCCTCTTGTTTGAGGGTTTGGTCCCTGTTCATGGGGCTGTGTGTGTGTGTGCATGCACATGCGTGTGCGTGCGTGTGCATGCGTGTGCATGCGTGTGCGTGCATCTGTGCGTGTGTGTGTGTTGCTCAGCAAGGCCGTTTCCGCTCTATGGCCCTCAGTCCCCTGTTATGAATCGTCATTTGTTTTCTACCTGCATTGATGGCGCATTTTGTTGGTTCTCTCCCTCCAAACCGCTCTTGGGAGCTGTGTTCAGACGGTCAGAGGCTGGGTCCAGGCTCGGTGAGGGGCCAGAGGGCCTCAGCTGAAGGGCAGTGCTAGACAGACCCCAGAGGCAGGAGGACCGACCTGCACAGACTGGGTGAGACCCGCCAGGGTGGGGGGCAGCTGTCAGCGTTTCCGCCACTGGGCCCATTCCTGCCCATCTCCCCTCGCACCTCCACCCCCACCCCAGCGTCTGTGGGAGCCCAGGAGTTGAGGGTCTTTGTTTTAGGTGCAGCGAGTGGGAGGAAGGAAGAGCTGTGCCAGCGAGAGCAGCCTGGCCCCTTCCGTGGGTGCCAGGGTCTATGGCGGTGAAGGGGCAGTGGGAGCTGGGGCAGGGCCCTGGACGTCTGCTCTGTGCTGTGGCCCACAGCCACAGCCCTGGACTTCAGAAAGCAGCTCCTGGTCTCCTGACCCCCCTTCTACCCTTCAGTGTCCCTCTGGCAGCCTTTTTTGGCAGCCCTGACAAAAGTCAGGGTATTTTGTCCCTTTCCTTCTGGTTGCAGAGTCTTAGCTGCACTTCCTGTAAAATGTTGCCATTGTCTACGCTGAGCTCTAGCTGTTTGTCAGCACCTCTCTTCTCCCTTGATGGACTTCTTGGATCCATGCCTGGGCTTTTTAAACAACTAGCAGCATTCTTGGCACATGAAAGGCGCCCAGTGCCTGTTGGAAAGAGGGATGGATGGATGGACGTGTGGATGGATGGGTGAGTGGAAGGGTGGATGGATGGATAGTGGGTGGATGGTGGGTGGGTGGGTGGATGGATGGTAGATGGATGGTGGGTGGATGGTGGGTGGATGGGGGATAGATGGAAGGGAGAGTGGATGGAAGGGAGGAGAGAAGGATGATGGATGGATGGATGGATGGTGGATGGAGGAATGGATGGTGAGTGGATGGTGGGTGGATGGATGATGGATGGATGGATGGTGGGTGGATAGATGATGGATGGATGTTGTGTGGATGGTGGATGGATGGATGGTGGGTGGATGGATGGATGGATGGTGAGTGGATGGTGGTGGATGGATGGATGGTGGGTGATGGATGGATGTTGTGTGGATGGTAGATGGATGGATGGATGGATGGATGGTGGGTGGATGGAGGAATGGATGGTGAGTGGATGGTGGGTGGATGGATGGATGGAGGAATGGATGGTGGGTGGGTGGATGGGTGGTGGGTGGATGGAGGAATGGATGGTGAGTGGATGGTGGTGGACGGATGGGTGGATAGAAAGAAGGAAGAGAGGACGGGAGAGAGAGAGGGAGGAAGGGAGGGAAGAGTGTGGGTGGAGGGGTGTGTGGGTGGGATCAGTGAGTGAACGGAAGACCCTAGAATGAGCACTTCCCCCTTAAGCCCGCCTGCCTCTGTTTCTGGAGAACTCTCGGGGCGCCCCTCCCCGTGTCAAGCCCTCGGGACACAGATTGGAGTAAGACCCTCCGCTGCTTCTCAGTGCCCTGTGGCCTGGCCTGGGTGAGAGAGGAGGGCACCCACCCTCTCAGTCCAGCCCCGCCTGGCCTCTCCACCTGCCCTCCTTCTGGACCGGGCAGACTGAGGCCGGCTGAGCTGTGCGCAGGACGCACACACACGATTTCAGGTGGCTGTCCCACGCAGGAGGCACTTGGGGCCCCAGCTGTCTCACATTTGTGGCTGAGAGCGCCGCCCACGTCAGCAGACCCGGCCAGGGTCAGGGTGACATCAAGGGGGCGGGCCCAGGGGCCCTCAGCCAGGAAAACTAATGAACCTGCCGCTTGCTCTCGCCTGAGCCCCGGGCCCCACGGGCGTGCAGAGCGAACCCCGAAACCCACACTGCTCAGGGCGGCCCTGCCGTCCTGGCTTCCACGGATGATGCCGTTTCCCCTTGGAGGGCTGGCGAGGCTCATATATCAAAACCTGTTGTAATGACTTCCTCCTGCGGAGGAAGGCTTCCATTTAGCTTTCTCTAGCTGCCCCCCTTATTAATTATCTAATTACAACCACATTCTCTGAGAGAGCAGCCTTTGACTTTCTGCCCAGGACCACTTTAAACGGCTGACATATTTGGAGTGCTCAGAACTTGGGAAAAAGGAGTGTGTGTGTCTCCAGGCGCTGGGGTTCAGGGAGGCAGGGTCTTCACGCTTGCAGGGGTTTGTCTGGATACAGTCAAGGGTCCCAGAGCCCCCTGAGCTACAGGGCCTCAGTGTGGAGCCCAGGCTCCAGGGGAGGGCGGGGCACTTCCCTGCTGCTGCTGCCCACTGCCCAGCAGATCAGACCACACACACACACACACACACACACACACACACACGTGCGCACGCGCGCACACACACACACACACACACACACACACACGCACGAGTGAAGTGTGAGTCAGCCCACCAGCCACGCCCAGGCCCCTCTTCTGGTTGAGACGCCTCACTTAACAGTGCAAGGTGATAAGAGTGGGGGACCCAGTGAGATATGCGTGGGACCTCCCTATACATTTTTTTTGCAGCTGTCTTTGAATGTATGGTTATTTCAGAAGCACAGGTTTAAGGACTGACCTGGTGGTCCGCTGGTTTAGAATCCGCCTTGCAGGGGACTCAGTTTCGGTCCCTGGTCGGGAAACTAAGGTCCCCCAGGCCAGGGGACAGCTAAGCTCACCCACCACTGCTGAGCCCGCGCGCTGCAGCTAAGGCCCAAGCAGCGTAAGTAAATAAGCGCGTTTTGTAAAAAGCTTGGGTTTAAACAGTCACCTCCCTTTGCCAGCCCCGACTCCACGGCTGCCCCGTTGCTCTTCATCCTCACTCCCCGCCCCCCACCACGGCTGGCTTTGCTCTCACCGTGACCCCGAAGCCCCAACAGTGACCTCACCCTAACCCCCTTCCCTTGCCAGGGGGCACCGCTTTTGTCCACAGGAGCCCACCTAGGGGCAGCTCCTCCGTGGGGCGGCAGCGGCCTGCGGGGTACTGTGCGGGCCGAGGCTCTGGTGGGCGCGGGAGGCAGGGCATCCGGCCCTCGGGGTCTGGGAGTGGCAGCGGAGTGTGGAGGTGGGGACACAGGGAGCCCTCTGGGCCGGGCTTGGGTCCCTGGGGGCAGCGGCCTGCAGGTGCCCAGTGGACCTGACCACGGCTGACTGTCCAGCTCCTGCCGGGAGGATGGGGCAGGCAGGTATCAGAGCAGCTCACAGCTGTCACGTCCTGTCGCGGGGAGGCCACGGGCTGAAACGGCCACGTGGCCCCAGAACACGAGGGCTGCAGCAGCTTCTCAACGTCCCTGTACCTTGTCTTCCAGACTCTTGCGGGGCTGAGTGCAACTGGCATCGGGGAACGTCCGAGTCTGCAGCTTCTGAAACCCAGCGACCTCCAGGAAGCCCCCCCCCCGCCCCATCATCTCGACGCTCCCACACGGAGTCCAGACAAGGGCCCAGCGGCAGCCCCCCTGGACCACGCGGCCTCCGCCCCCAAGACGCGCCCCCTTCAGGAAGTGGTGCTCACGGTCCATCTCGCCGGTCCATCTCTCACAGTCCATCTCGCCGGATAGCTCACGGTGCCATCCTCGCCGCTGTTTGAGTGTTCATAGACCCAACCCTGGGTTCTATTTTTTTTATTTTTATTTTTTGAGGGGGCGGGGATTGATTCTGAAGATCGCTGAAATCAGGAACACATTTACGAGGATTTTATTTTGTATTTCCCTTTAAGTGCCTTTTTTTAGTGTATATTTTTTAAAAAATAAACCAGAAATGCCTTCCTGTACATTCTGTTTCAACTGGACCAAGGCTCTTAACAAAGGAACCTCGAGCTACTCCCCCCAGCCCCAGCCCCAGCCTCTGCATGGCTGTCTCAAGTTAGCCTGGAGTCCTCACCTCTCCCCTTTCTCTTCCTCTGTGATTCACTCAGCTAACCTTTCTTTTAATATTTTCTGTTTCAGTGTATATGTTGCTTCTTTGTTTTATTTATTGAGATGTCTTTAACAAGCTCAGTGACTGCAGTGTGGCTGTGTATACCGCTCCCCTCCCAGGAACAATAAAGACGTCCCTGCAGCCCCCGTCTCCCGTCTTTTTTCTCTACACTGCAGCATGAGCACAGCCTGAGAAACTTGGAACCAGCTGCAAAAATAACAGTCGCGTCACTTTAAAGGGGATCAGCAGGGATGTGAGACGTGTTAGGCTGTGCTTGACCCTAGAACTTTCTAGAACCACCAGCGCTGATGTGGTTGAGCATGTTCAGTGGGCCCAGGTCTGGGAAGGCTGGCCTCAGCCCCTCCATGTGCCCGTCTGCTACCCCCGGCCCCCGTCAGCCACCCATCCTATGTCCTAACCCTACGGTCTGAGGTCAGTGCCAGCCAGGGCCAGCCCGGCAGAGCCTTCCCGGGTGGAATTCCTTGCTTCCGCCGGACACAACCTCTGTGCTCACTTACATTTATCTCCTGGTGGGTCACTGTCTGCTCTGTGTGCCTTCAGTCTCCCTGATGACCAATTCCATGGCAGCTGACCCGCCCGCCGCAGCTGTCCCATCCCCTGAAGACCGGTCTGTGCAGCTGGGCGAGGGTGAGGGTACGACGCCTGCGTGTGCAGGTAAGGAAGGAGCCCTGGGGCAGAGGCCCCACGGAGGCTCCAGTCTGTGGCTAAGAAGGAGACTCTGGCCCAGGCAGGCAGGGGGATGGGACAGACACGCTCCACGCGGGACAGGAAGTCCCACTCCCCACGCTGGCCTCCTTACTGCGTCTGCGGGCATCAGGAGCTGGGGTGACGCCCAGGTAAAGGGTTTCCAGCTGGGGAGCTGCAAGTCACCTGCTCACCACCCTGAGGCTCCAGAAGCATAGCTCGTGGGGGACAGCTGGTACCTGGGTCAGCTGGATGGAGCTGTCCATGGGGGAGAGGCCATGCAGACCCCGTGCCGCCTCCAGACAGGGTTCTGGAGAGTGGGGTCTGTGCCAGAATGTGGTGGACCCTGAACTTCTCACCTCAGTCTTTACTCCTGTTCCCGAGCCCACAAGAAAGGCAGGCGCTCCAGAAATGCTGGTCTGTTAACTTCCATCACTTTGCTGGCTCCTAGAAGTGACCTTGGTGCGGCGCCCTGCAGCAGGAGCCCCAGGGGCCGCGGCATACAGCAAACACAGACAGATGCCTACACACACACGTGCACGCACCTGGGCTTCTTGCTGAGACCTCGGAGGGCAGAGCTGCTGTCTTGGCAATGAAGTCCCGCCATGTCCTGTGCTGTCCCGCAGGGTCCCCGAGGCCTTTGGAGGTCATGAAGACTGCAAAGGTCACGGTCGTCCTCCAGGGGCTGATTAGAGGGAATGCCAGATCAAATCATCGAAAACTTACGGATGGGGTGGCCATAGAGAACGTTCTTGATTTCCGAATCGCAAAGTCCATGTCCCTTCCTCCTCGAGCTGGAGGGGTGTCTTGCGTCCCTGCAGACTGACCAGCCCCTCTGTCTCTACTTCCAGTGAACAGGCCCTGTGAGCCTCCCATGCCCAAGCCCAGGGCAGAGGGCCTGGCCAGGGGTGACCACAGAGGGGGCAAGGAACAAGGAGTGCCCGTGCAGGTGGGCACACAGGTACCCACACCGGAGAGTCAGGAGACCCCGAGGCCAAAGTCCAAGGAGAGAACCCAGGCCATATCCCAGGACCACGAAACCCGACTCTTTGCCCCTGGATCCCTCCCCTGTGTGGATACATGCTCAGAGGAAGCCCACTTCTCCAGGTCCAGGCCTCCAGGTCCAGTGATGAGAATAGTGATACCCCAGTTAGCGGTTTGATAGCCACTCTCTACCTACTGTGTTGTCTGAGGGCTCACCTATCTATGTCTCCCTCCCTCTACCTAATCAGGTAGAGTTTCTTAAATTAACATTGCCATCCACAAGTTTTCCATGGAAATGTGGGAACAGGAGTAATACCTAGGCCATGAGAAGCGTCTTTCAATAGCACAAGTGGTGTCCATCTGGGTCTCGGGAACTGACAAAGCCAAGGGGACCCTTCTAGGGGGCCCTGAACACACATCACAGAAAACGCTCTGGATAAAACTGCTGCACTTCCGAGTTCCACGTAGCAACAGCTGGAGGAGGCCGTCTAGGTAGCTCGTTCTCCCAGCACCGCGTCAGGCCTCGTGCAAGGAGAAGAACCCTCTGGACTCCTCCCGACTGAAAGTAGACATCACCGTTAGCAGTTGAGCCAGGCTGCCTGGCCGACAGCAGGATCACTGCCCGAAAGAGAGGCCCTCTAGCTCTTGGTGAGTGTCCACTCCACTGCAGGTATGTGTCCAGCCTCTCTGGCCTCTAGTTCTTCGGTCACCTCTCCCTTCAAAGCAAAATGTCCTGCTTAGAGTGAAAAATAAAATAAACCTGAATACAGGCACAAATCCTTCACAGTCTGAGCCCCTACTTTACAAAGCCCCCTTGGGCAGTGGGGAGGGGGCAGAAGCCGTAACCCCGCTCCCAGCCGGGGCCTACCCTGTAGCCCTTCTGACCTCAGGAGTCTTTGCAAAGTTTGCTGCAGTTTGGGAGTCCCTTCCGAGGGGCAGCCAGAGGGGTGAGCAATCCGACCCTTCCCTGCTGTGTTCAGAGCTGCTGAGGAGACTCCCGGCCTCACTGAGTCCTTTCCCGGTCCCTTCAGGCCAGTGTAAATCTACAAAACTTGGGGCTTCAAAGATCAAGGTTTGATTCAAGGGAGGAAACTGCGGGACTGCAGGGGCCATAGAAACTCAGTGCTCCCCGGAGCCCAGCGTGCCCAGAGAGTGGGAGGGAGGAGGCCCGCTGCAACTACAGGTCCCTTACCGCCAGGTCTGAGGCCACCTTGGGGTGTTTTTACGCAAGATGTTTCCAGCTGGGATGTGGCGGATTGGGCACGTCTTCTCGGGCAACGATAAAACCCCAGGGCATTTATAGATGAGCTTACCAGAATCCTGAGACACCGTATCAGAGGGGCAAGAAGGAGATGGAAGCTCTGAAGTCCCGACACCCCTGCTGTTCTAGATTTTGCCGTAAATGTGTCCCCTTCGGTGGACACTCCGCTCTTGCGCGTGCGTGAACAGAGCTGGCAGACGCCGAGTTTCTAGGGACTCTGGCTCCTCAGTGTTGCTGGAAGGGCTGAGCTGTGGCGCTCCCAGCCTTCTCTCTGGGCTGGATGTTGGATGTGTCTTGCTTCCCACGCTGTGGTCCAGCTCTGCTCACTGAGACATTCCAGGCCGAGAAGTCTCCAGACTTCGTTCATGGGAAGAGAGGCTCAGAACTGGCGCCAGGTGGACTTGGGCTGGGGACCCCTCTGATGAGGCTTTGGCTGCCGCACCCACTAATACGTAAAGAGAAAAGGTCAGCAGGTGTTCTGACCACAGGGGTGGTCGAGCACCCAGCCCCTCCCCGCTCCACACCTTCCGGACTCCCCCGTCACGCTCAAGGGGAAGGCCCCTCCCAGAGAACCCCTTGGTGTGGCCTGGGCGACAGTGTCCCCCTGTGCTTGGACAGGGACCCATCTTGGGCTCCTCAGTGGGCTTCAGGCGCCCAGCTGCGCTCAGCACTCACTTCTCGCTGGCTGGCGTCAGCACCAGTCTGCGGGCTTCACTGAGGCGTGTGAGTTCTTCCCGGCATCGCTACGCAACCCGCATCACCTGCTGGGAAGGCGGCAGGTTGAGTGAGAGGCGACCGCAGCTCTGAGCGCCCAGTCCGGGGGAGGCGGCTGCCGTCGGGCGGGTGGACGTCCTGACCCAGGAAGTGGGGGGCTGTCTGTGCTCCCTGCAGGGTGCAGCCGCCCCAGGCCCGGGGCTGGCCGTCGGCCCTCGTGCTCCAGGCTTGGGACTAGAGGACAGAGGAGGGCGTGGAGGCCTAACCCTCCCTGGCCTGAATAAGGTGCCCCCCGCCCCGAGCCTCGGAGGACACAGCCTGCCCACCAAGGCGTGAACAGCTGGGGCCCCAGAGACAGGGGTGGCTCCAGCTCCAATTTCACTGGTGCCTTCTCTCTCCTCTTGGTGGGCCCACAGCTGTTGTTTGCAGCATCACACGACGTCCCGGAGCAAGCAGGCACAGTCACCGTCGGGGACTGGCTTCGAGGCCTCAGTCTCCCCAGCTGTGGAATGGGGATAAAACCCCACTGCTGCCTTTCTCGTGGGGCTTTGTGACAACCGGCCAGGCCATCTGTGTAGAACCGTCTCCAGCCTCGGCTCCCTGTCCGTAGCTTGCCCATAGAGTCCCGGAGTGAGCAGACCCGGGGCACCACCACGCTCTGCTGACCCCACGGCATTTTTGTGTGTCTCTCTGGTTTGTCTTTTAACCAGGTGATGGGCTTTGGGGCGGGGACCAAGCGGGAGGGAGGCTGGGTCTCCTCACACGTGCCTATTCCCACCCCCTCCGCGGAGAAAGTCGGGGAGAAGGTTTTCTCTGCACGACCCTGGCTCCCCACGGTTCTTCAGTATCTGTTTCAAAACACCGAGTGCATGGTCTGCGGAAGCTCAGCTGAGCCTGTGGGCTGAGTCCCCGGTTCTCAAACCAACAGAGAGTGAAGTTTCAGCCAGGGAGGGGACAGGCAGGGGAGACAGCCCCTCCTCCACCCGCCTGGCCACCCCAGGAGGTCATGCAGAGTGACTCGTGGGTGCTGGGGGCAGGCAGAGGCCGAGAGACCCTTGGCTTAGTCAGACATCTGAAGGAGCTCAGAATAAGCGCCTTGGGGGAAGGCGCTTTGGAGGAGGGGTGCTTTCCTGGAGGAGCCCCGGCTAAGCTCAAGAAGGTCAAAGAACCCGCAGGGGAATGGCTCCAGGAGGAGCTCTGTGCCTGGGAGGGCCAGGTCCTCAGGGCGGCCGGGAACGGATGCAGGGGAGGTAGTCACGTGGCCGCCTGTCTGCCCTGGCTCTGAGTGGACGGTGATTGGAGCAGGTGCTCGTGGTAGCTCCCAGAGAAGGTGCCTGCAGGGTGGGCCTCCTCTGAGCCACCTTACCCCATGGGGTTCCAAGCCTTGGGCTTCCAAGGGGAGCCCTTCAGCAAACGGCCCCCCCCCGACTAGTGCCCCCCAGTGCATGGTCCCTGCAGGGCCCCATCACCTGGGAACCTGGATGCTTCAGGAAAACACCCGTGGGTCCCAGAAGGGACAGGAAGGAGGCTCAGTGAAGCTCGGGGCTCCTACTGGGGACAGTCGCCCTTCAGGGCAGAGTGCGGGGTGCAGAGAGGGGACCCGAAGATCCAGCAGCTATGACGGGAGCAGCGTGCCTGAACGCTGACCCAGCCGCGCCCCAAACCCCGTCCTTCCCCCTGGAGTGAGACCAGGGCACGGTCCGCGCCGCCTCCCCCTTCTGAGCGGAGCTCCCTGTCCCCTTACAATGCAAGCAGCCCTAACAGCGTGCTCAAAACTCCGCCAAAATGGAAGTGAGACCATCGCTTGCCAACAATTGTCACGGTTTCAGAATTTCACGAGGTGAAAAAACAGCCTTTTGGACATACTGGCATCATCATAACCCACCACCAAATAGTGACCTTCACGATGACCCCGGGAGAGAGCGCCACAGCCAGGGTGACGGGTGGGGATCCAGGGGGTGCGAGGGGCGCCCTCACGCCTGCCCAGGCCCAGAGGGGCCTGCGCGCATAGAAGCAGAAAGAACCAGGAGACCCGTCTCTGATTTGATGAAACGCAACACAAAAAAACGACGACAGCAAAGAGCCTGTTTTCCCCGTTTCCCGTCTGCGAGGTAGGGGTCCTGGAGACCAGCTGCGATCTGCAGAGCTCCTGGGGACATAAATGTGACAACATGGGCCCCGTCTCCTGGGAAGGGCAGCCCAGACACGTGCTCTCGCTGCAGACTCTTGGGGGCTGTGTCGACACCCACCTTCTCAACACCCAGGGACTGGAAAAACCTCCAGGAGGGCCTCCAGCACCCTGATCTCAGGACCAGGTCATGAACCCAGGTCTGCGAATGGGAAGGCAGACGACTCTCACCCCCAGCTGACCTGCTGAAAATGCACAGCCTCTCGGGGTCAAGGCCCCCACAACCTGTGCCTCATTGAGCTCTTCTCCGTCTGTGGTGACATTCCGTCTGCCGCAGCCCTCAGGAGGGCGGGGACCGCATGGTACCAGGCAACGTGACCAGTGAGTCATACCAAGGCCTCAGGGAGGGGGAGGGGGTGATGTGTCCATCCTGAGACTCGTCTTCTCATGTCCTGGGCAGATACTCGCTCTCCCAACAGTGGGGGTGGGGGTGGGGGTGGGGGTAGGGATGGGTAAATATTTACTCTGCGCACAGAGTGTTTTTCCTCACGTATTTTTTTTTTTTAATCAGACCCTCCATAAAACAGGATGTTGCTTCTTTCGTCTTGTTACTGCTTTATTTTAGTTCCAATTTCGAAAACATCATTTGGACGCCAAGATGAACAAAACCTGGCTCTTCATGATGTTGGGAATTGACCCAACAATTCACAGATTAAAAAAAAAAAAAGCTAAGCTAATCACGCTGGAAAGAGTTGCACATTCTGTTCATCGGAGGGTCTGCTGACCCTGCAGACCCGGCTCCTCCCACTGTCTGCGTGGGGAGTTGTGAGAATTAATAAAAACCAAAATGAAAGCTCCCTGCCTTCTCCTTGGTGTCCTCTGTGTTGATAGCGCCTTCCTGCCCACAGCTCCTCTGATCAAAGAGCCATCCCTCTGTGCAGCCACCGTAGTCCCCGCCCCCATTCCCCGCCCAGGCTATCTGTCACAGGGTGGACGCTGGACAAAGTGCAGCTGGCTGCTCAGATGCCAAGGGCATGTGGCCTGGGTGGCCGTGGTCAAGAAGATGGGCCAAGCAGCATCCTCCTGGGAACTGGGATTCAGGCATGTCTTGGTGGCAGTGGGAGCTGAGGCCATAAGCCTACATCTCTAGAGTCACAGCTGGGATGAAGGTGCGAAGACTTCGGTCCCCAAAGAAACCGGAGAGAGAAAGGGGCAGGACCTATAAGGGAGGAGAGAGAGCTGGCTGGCGGGGGAGCCCTGGAGAGAAGCAGGGATGACCGCCGCACGCCAGGAGCAAGTAGAGAGAGGGGCCATCTGATCCTTGCTGTCCTCACCTTCCAGACCGTGCGTTCTGAGGTCCAGACGTCTCTCAGGGCCTCACTCACTTCCCCCTGTGAGCAGGCTAGGTCGCTCCTGTCATGTGTGACTCATGGCGATGCTTTGAGCCGCAGCCCGCCAGGCTCCTCCATCCATAGGAGTCTCCAGGCAAGAACACTGGAGTGGGTTGCCCTTGTCCCTGGGGACCTTCCAGACCCAGGGGTCAAACCTGCCTCTCTTATGTCTCCTGCAGCGGCAGGTGAGAGCTCTTTACCACCTGGGAATCCTGCATCCTCCTGACCCAGCTCTTCTCCAGTTCTGCAGAGAGATGAGCTGTTGGAACCCTGTCCCGACTGTGTGACCTCAGGGCTCAGATATTTCTCAGCCTCTGCCCCGTGGCTCCCAGCCACCTGTCCTGGACCCCTGGTCCCTTCTGGTTCGTGCTTTCAAATGCACAGGAGGGAGTTCACACACCCCCGGGGCAATACTCGACCCACAGGACACGAGCCGGAGGAGACACATTCCTCTTCCACGGCTCGGGAGGATGGCTCTGCTCAGCAGGCCCTCGGCAGCATGGAGCCCCCTGTCCACCACTCCCCCAGCACAGCCAGGCACCCTTGGCTCAGTTTCCCCTCCTCCCCGGCTTCCTTGACCCAGTGGCCCCGTCTCTCGTTCCCTGGAAACTTTATGGAATAAGCCACTTGGGCAAAAATGTGTCGTCTCAGACTATGCTTTTCAGGGGAAGCCAAGCAAGGACAACCCTTCTCTAGAGGCGATGAAAACGAATCTCTCTTCCTGGCTACACAAGCCACCATCCAGAAGGTGCTTTACAAGGCAGTTTGACACTTCGACTTCCAGGAACATGACGAACTTGGTGACTCAAACGAAATTCCTGCTGATAACCAATGGGCTGGGGAAAAAGTCTTTTAAAATCTTCTTAAAAGCAGGGAAGAGCAAACGAGATCCTGAGAAATTGACAGGCTAAAATGGAGGCGGAAACGGGGCCCCAAGACACAGAGTGTGGCAGCGGCTTGCGGCCTGAGGGTGTTTGGAGACTCAGGACAACGTGGGCTGCGTGGGTTTACATGATGCAGAAACCTCTTGAAATGGGCAGTTGAATAAAAGAGCCTGTCTACATGGATCTGAGACCCCCAGATGGACCCCTGCTGTCCCAGATCACACTGAGGGGTTTAAGGCCTGGTGACTCGGAGCTGAGTGGAGAGGGAGACACACCCGTGAGAAGCTGAAAACACGAGCCACCTCTGACGTGTGTGCAACTTAAATTTGTGTTACTCTGTGGCCAGAACAAAATGAAAACGGGATTCCGAAAACACGTCCAAGTAACCCACAGGCAGCCGGAGAAAGATAACAGGGAAATGAAGAGCAGAGAGAACAAACAGAAACTGCCCCCGAATGCAGATTTAAAGGTAAAGCAGTGTTGAGAGGGAAATCTATAGCACTAAGGGCTTGGGTATGAAAAGAAGAGAAACCTCAAATCAGCATCTGAACTCCTGCCTGAAAAACCCCCAAAACAACAAAAGAATTCAGAACGAGCAGAAGTAAGAAATTAATAAAGATAGGAGAAAGCAGCGTCACTCAAAACACAGCAGCAGAGAAACTCATGAGTAAAGGAGGGATGGTGCTCTGAAATAACTGGTAAAATTGGCACTCCTCCAGAAATACTAGCACAGGAAAAAAAGACAAAAATTGCTAATAAGGAAACAGGATTTTACTCTAGAGACTTTCGATATTAAGAGGGTAGTAAGCAAATCCTGGGCTTCCCTGGTAGCTCAGATGGTAAAGAATCCACCTACAGTGCAGGAGATCCCTGTTTGATCCCTGGATTGGGAAGATCCCCTGGAGAAGGGAATGGCAACCCACTCCAGTATTCTTAGACCGAGCAGCCTGTCGGGCAACATCCAGGGGGTCACAAAGAGTCGGACATGACTGAGCAAATATACAAACACCTCTACATACATTTGCCAGCTTAGATGAAATGGACAAATTCCTCAGGCGAAAAAAGTACTGCAATTCACCTAACAAGAAATAGAACTCTCTGGCCCAGGTGGCTTCACTGAGGGTTCTACTGTTTAAAAAGAATTATCACCAGTTTTGCACACTCTCTTCCAGAAAACAGAAGAGGAGGAAAACTTTCCAGTTCATTCTATGAAGTTACACCCTGACGCCAAAACTGGAGAAAGAATTACAAAAATAGAAAACTATAGACCAACATCTCTCACGAATATAGATGCAGAAATCCTGAACAAAATGTTGGCCAATAAGTTCAAGAGCGTATAAAAGTAGATATACACTGCAGCTGGAATCAAGATTGCCGGGAGAAATATCAGTAACCTCAGATATGCAGAGGACACCACCGTACGACAGAAAGTGAAGAGGAACTAAAGAGCCTCTTGATGAAGTGAAAGTGGAGAGTGAAAAAGCTGGCTTAAAACTCAACACTCAGAAAACTAAGATCATGGCATCCGGTTCCATCACTTCATAGCAAATGGGAAAACAATGGAAACAGTGACAGACTTTTATTCTCTTGGGCTTCAAAATCACTGCAGATGGTGACTGCAGCCATGAAATTAAAAGACACTTGCTCCTTGGAAGAAAGGCTATGACCAACCTAGACAGCATATTAAAAAGCAGAGACATTACTTTGCTGACAAAGGTCTGCCTAGTCAAAGTTTTTCCAATAGTCACATATGGATGTGAGAGTTGGACCATAAAGAAAGCTGAGCACTGAAGAACTGATGCTTTAGAACCGTGGTGTTGGAGAAGACTCTTGAGAGTCCCTGGGACTGCAAGGAGATCCAACCTGCCAATCCTAAAGGATATCAGTCCTGAATATTCATTGGAAGGACTGATGCTGAAGCTGAAATTCCAATACTTTGGCCACCTGACAGGAAGAACTGACTCATTGGAAAAGACCCTGATGCTGGGAAAGATTGAGGGCAGGAGGAGAAGGGGACGACAGAGGACGAGATGGCTGGATGGTATCACCTACTTGACGGACACGAGTTTGAGCAAGCTCTGGGAGTTGGTGATGGACAGGGAAGCTTGACCTGCTGCAGTCCATGGGGCCACGAAGAATCGGACACGACTGAGCGACTGAACTGAACTGATGGCCACGTAGGGTCTATTCTGGATACGCAAGGAAGCTACTCAATGTGACCCGCCATATTAAAGACTGAAAAGGAAAAGTCAAGTGACTTTATTATCTGACGCATAAAAAAGCACTTGAAAGTATTCAAAGTCCATGATAAAAAAAATTCATTGTAAAAGTAAATAAATTTCTCAGAAAGGGGGACTTTCTCAATAAAGAACACGCCACTCTTACCCCTCTAACTTAACATAGCTGGAAATTTTAGCGAGTTCAGTAGGTCAAGAAAAGGAAATAAAATGCATACAGTTGGAAAGAATAAATAAAATTGTTGCTATTTGCAGATGACCTTATTGTCTACATAAAAAATCCTAAGGAGTCTATTTTTATTTTAATTCCGAAGACTTGTGTGTGCGTTCAGCAAGGCAACAGGATACAAGTTGAACATACAAAAATCAATTGCATTTATATATATTAGCAGTGAACACACAAACCCCCCCAGTTTAAAACACAACACCATTTACAGTTAATCTCTAAAATGGAAATTCTTGGGTATATAAACCTAACAACACATGTACAGGGCATGCTAGAACCCACACAATGTGAGTGAAAGAGACCAAAGCTGACCTGAATAAATGGAGAGACACACCAGGTTTATGGGTTGTAAGAATCAACACAGCTGAGATCCCAGTTCTCCTCAAATCAGTATATAGGTTGAAAGCAACCCCCACAAAAACCCCAGCAGGAACTTTTATAGCTAGAGACAAAATTATTCTAAAATTGATGTGGTGAGCAAAGTAACCAACAGCTAAAATAATTTGCAGCAGAAGAAAGTAGAAGGGATCAATCAGTCCTACTCCAAGACTCACTGTTTCGCATCAGTAATCAGTATTCTATGATTTTGGCAAAGGGACAGACATATAGGTCAATGCAATAGAATTGAGAACACAGAAATAGACCCATGCAAATATCCTCAGCTGGTTTTTGATAAAGGACAAAAACCATTCAGTGGAGGAAAGATAAGACTTTGTAACAAATGTAGCAACTGGACATTAAAAGGCAAAACAATGAACCTCAGCCTAAGTATTTCTCTTTATAAAATATTAACTTAAAACAGATCACACAGGAAACGTGAAATCTAAAACCGTAAAGTTTAGGGGAAAAGAAGAAGAGAAAGACTTTATATCTTAGGCTTGGCAAAAAGTTCTTAGAGTTGATACCTCAAATGCAACCTAAAAAAGGAAAATTAATAAGCTGAGCTTCTTCAAAATTTAAAACCATTTGCTGTGAAAGACTGTGTCAAGAGAATAACAGAAACAAATGACAGACGAGAACAGTTATAAACCACTTACCTGACCAAGGGCTGGCATCTCGAGCACGTGAAGAGCTTCTAAACCTGTAAGAAAAATCCAAGCCGTTCAGCTGGGAAATGAACAAAAGATGTGCACGGACATTTCACCAGAGAGAACACCCAGAGCAGAAATAAGCTCAGCCTCATTAGCCACCAGAGAAATGCAGATTACAGTCCAACGTATAACCACACGATTACCAGAATGTCTAAGATACACATTAGCGACAACACCAAATGCTGATGAAGATGTGGGGAAATTGAATTATTCATGGCTCGTGGAGACGTAAAACGACACAGCTGCTCTGGAAAAGTACTTTGGAAGTTTCTCAAAACGTTAAACATGCAACTACTATATGACCCAGCAGTTTCACTCCTGGGCATTTACCCCAGAAAACGAAAACTTAGGCTCACACAGAAACTGTACTCGAATGTTTATAGCAGGTTAACTGAAAATAGCCCCGAACTGGCAACAACCTGGATTTCCTTCAACAGGTGAGTAGTTAAGCTGTGGTCCACCCACAGCACGGAACATCACTCAGCAAGACACAGGAATGAACTGCTGATACACACAATAGCCTGGGTGGATCTCCAGGGAATGATGGTCAGTGAAACAGACAGTTCCAAAAGATGACATGCTGTACAATTCTATTCATGTAACATACTTGAAATGACAAAATTATGGAAATGGAGAACAGAATAGCAGTTGCCAGGGATTAGGAAGAGGAGGCAGAAAGGAAGTGGGTGTAGCTTTATGGAAAGCGGCAAGGTGAGGGGCCCTCGTGGTGATGGCATGTGGACTGACCGAGTGATGAGAGGCTCTGTAGCATGCCTGTGTCAATGTTTGTTTCCCGGACGTGATACTGCACTGAAGCCTTAAGCTCAGCTGGTAAAGAATCCACCCGCAATGCAGGAGACCCCAGCTTGATTCCTGGTTCAGGAAGATCCCCTGGAGAAGGGATAGGCTACCCACTCCAGTATTCTTGGGCTTCCCTTATGGCTCAGCTGGTAAAGATTCTGCCTGCACTGCGGGAGACCTGGGTTTGATCCCTGGAGAAGGGGAAGGCTGCCCACTCCAGTATTCTGGCCTGGAGAATTCCATGGATTGTATAGTCTGTGGGATTTCAAAGAGTCAGACATGACTGAGTGACTTTCGCTTTCACCACTGGGGGAGACTAGGTGATGCATACGTGGGGTCTCTGTATCATTCCTTCCAACTGCATGGGAATCAGCAGTTGTCGCGAAATAAACATTTTAATTAAAAAGTAAAACGGAGTGAAGTGGATGCTCTCCACTGTGAAGAAGGCACCTCTCTGCGTGTGGTGACGTTGGAAAGAATGGTGATTGACTGGGGCGAGTGTGGGGACCTTGTGTGGGGTCACAGTGGACCTTCAGCTGGTCGCTGCCTTGCTTTGGGTGTCCCCACTCCTCATGTGAAAGATGAAAGAAGGCATGTTTTCAAAAGCCCCCGCAATCTTCCAAAAGTTTTCCTTCCAAGTTGGAAGCACAGTCTGTGCTTGTTGGTGTCGTGGTGGTGTCTGCCTCGAGGTCTGTATTTCTGATGTGCTAAGCTATGAATCTTCATTTAAGCTCCTTCGTGATGCCCAGGAGCACAAAGGTCAGAGCCTGCATCTTCCTTCTGCCTGCACTGTCTGTCTGTCTGTCTGCTCACTGACTGCAGCGTAAGCCCCAGGAGGGTCTGATTGTTCTCTGTCTTGTTCCCTGCTGGCTCTCCAGGCCCTACCATGGAGCTCAGCCTACAGGGTCTGCTCAGTGAAGTATTGAACTGATTGAGTGGCAAGCCTGTTTCGGTTTAGGTCTGGCGTGCCAGCCAGGACTGCTGATCCAAGGAGAGGGCTCAGCCTCTCACGGGAGAGCCTCCCTGCAGCTGTGTGAATATTCACTCCACTTGCTGATTGTGCTAAGTCACTCAGTTGTGTCCAACTCTTTGCGACCCCATGGACTGTTGCCTGACAGGCTCCTCTGCCCATGGGAGTCTCCAGGTAAGAATGCTGGAGTGGGTTGCCATGCCCTCCTCCAGGGGATCTTCCCGAACCAGGGATCGAACCTGCGTCTGTCTTTTGCACTGGCAGGCGGGTTCTTTACCACACGCACCACCTGGGAAGCCCAAATCAGGTGACTGACTCCTGCTTAATTTCTGCCAGCAGGAGACAATGAGTATTTGCTCTAACAAATCACAGCTGAATGAAAAGTGCACACACACCGGTGAACACAAGTCCTGGGGCGCCCACAGCAGTTCCGGTCACACCTTTTCTCCCCAGGGCCCACCGCGAGGTGCAGGACCCTCTTAGAAGTACTTTCTGGGTGTGTGTTCTCCACCTCCTTCCTTGTCCCCTTGCTTCTGAGGTGTCAGCCCTTCTCACGCTGCCCATCAAGCTGCCCCCTCCTTTTGAGGCAAAGTCTGATATTTACCGTAGAATTTCTGTGTTAGTTAAGGTTCTCCAGAGAAATGGTTCCAACAGCAGATAGATAGATAGACAGACAGACAGCAGACATAGAGATACAGAAGAGGAAATCTATGATAGGGATTGGGCTTCCCAGGTGGCTCAGTGGTAAAGAACCTACCAGCCAAGCAGGAGACGTGCGTTCAATCCCTGGATGAGGAAGATCCCCTGGAGAAGGAAATGGCAACCCATTCCAGTATTCTTACCTGGAGAATGCCGTGGGCAGAGGAGCCTGGCGAGCTCCAGTCCACGGGGTCACAAAAGAACCACAAGTTAGCGATTAAAGAGCAATTACAGGAATCAGCTCCCACGGATTCTCAGAGGCTGTGAAGTCCCTCATTTGCCATCTGCAAGCTGGAGAACCAGGAAAGCAGGCGATTAATGCAGACCCAGGAGAGGCACAGACAACCCAGGCAGCGGGTGTCCGAGACGGCCGAGGGCGGGGTCTCAGCTCGAGCAGAGAGCAGCTTCCCCTCCCTCCACCTGTTCGTTTCATCCGAGCCTCAAGAGCTTGCAGGACACCCACCTCCCCTGGGAGGGTGATCTTTACCCAGTTCACCGTTCCAAAGGCTTATCTTCTTGGGAAGCACCCTCCCAGACAAGTGCAGAAACACGTCTTACCAGCTATCGGAGCATCCCTTAGCCCAATCAAGTTGAAATATAAGATTAACCATCACAGTTTCATTATATACTGAGCACTTAAATGTCCTGGGACCGTTAGGTTTTTTTCAGTCTCGACGTAGGTTCCTTTGTTTAATTGAAGTTTAGTTGCTGTACCATGTGAGTCTCAGGTGCACAGCAGAGTGATTCACGGTTTTAAAGGTTATGCTCCATGGACGGTTACTATAAAATGTTGGCTGTGTTACACAGAGTGAAGTGAGTCAGAAAGAGAAAAACAAATGTCACATATATGGAATCGAGAGAAATGGTACCGATGAACATATTTGCAGGGCAGGAATGGAGGCTCAGACATAGAGAAGTGACCTACGGACATGGCGGGGGCAGGAGAGGGTGGCGGGAACTGAGAGAGCAGCGTTGGAATGTATACATCACCGTGTGCAAAAGAGAGGGCTAGGGGGCATAACTGTATAGCTAGATGTCGAACAGCTATAGAGATAGCTGCATAACCCAGGGAACTCAGCCTGGTGCTCTGTGACGACCTAGAGGGGTGGGATGGGGTGGGATGGGGAGGGAGGTTCAAGAGGGAGGGGACATGTGTGTACCTGTGGCCGACTCATGCTGATGTGTGGCAGAAACCAACACAGCATCATAAAGCAATTATCCTCCAATTAAAGACAAAGACATTTTTAAAACGTTGAAGCCATGTTAGCTGTAGTCCCCGTGATGTAAATAAATCCTTGCTGCTTCTTTTATACCTAATAGTTTGTACCTCCGGAGAAGGTGATGGCACCCCACTCCAGTACTCTTGCCTGGAAAATCCCACGGACGGAGGAGCCTGGTAGGCTGCAGTCCATGGGGTCGAGAAGAGTTGGACACGACTGAATGACTTCACTTTCATGCACTGGAGAAGGAAATGGCAACCCACTCCAGTGTTCTTGGCTGGAGAATCCCAGGGATGGGGGAGCCTGGTGGGTTTCCGTCTGCGGGGTCACACAGAGTCGGACACGGCTGAAGCGGCTCAGCAGCAGGAGCAGCAGCAGTTTGCGCCTCTCACTCCCCTCCCCCTACATTGCCCTTCCCCCGCGTTTCAATCATGATTTTAAAAATTATGACGATTGCTCCTCTGCTGGTGCTTTGGTTACAGACTTGTAAAGGTTTCATCCAAGGGAGCACACTCCCCTGTGGGTTCTCACGCACTACCCCCCCACCACCGTGACGTGAAGTGTGCAGCCCCCCACCGTCCACACCACTGCCTGGCCACCCCAAGCCTGGCCAGCCTAGATGCTTCCTGGCATGACGACTCAGCACGTCCCAGAGGCTGTGACTTCTCCCATCTGCTGCCTGAACGGGCTTCTGTGGGCCAGGAGGTCTCACGGTCCCTGCCCACAGGTGGGACAGCTGAACACACACAGGTTATTTACCCACCAGGATGGGCAGAATCGGGAGTCAGAGTCCTTGCTCTTGATCTCCCTGTTTCCCAGTCTGTTTCTCTCTCTCACACACACGCACACCCTACAGTTGTGAAAGATGCTGCTGCTGCTGCTGCTGCAGCATCGCTTCAGTCGTGTCCGACTCTGTGCGACCCCACAGATGGCAGCCCACCAGGCTCCCCCGTCCCTGGGATTCTCCAGCCAAGAACACTGGAGTGGGTTGCCATTTCCTTCTCCAATGCATGGAAGTGAAAAGTGAAAGTGAAATCACTCAGTCGTGTCTGACTCTTCGCGACCCCATGGACTGCAGCCTGCCAGGCTCCTCTGTCCATGGGGTTTTCCAGGCGGGAGTGCTAGAGCGGGTGCTATCGCCTTCCCTGGCGGTTATGAGAGAGGCAGCCCCCATTAATACCGCCTCTGCTAGTTCTCATCTGTCCTCAGTCTGTGCCCAGGGGTCAAGGGTGAAGGGGCCTCGCAGAGTGTGATGTTTCCCATTTCCCACAGGAGGCCCAGGAGGGCCTGTGCCCCGGGATGTCTGTAGGTGGGAGGGATGCTCCCAGCTCTGAACTGAGAGCCACGGGGGGGGGGGGTCCATCCACCACGACGAGGGTCCATCCGGTCTCTGCATGGAGGGAAGTCCATCTGACTCGCAAAGGAGCCCCAGGTTGTGGGCCCTCCAAGGACCAACCAAGAGGCCATCAGCTCTGAGCCAGGGTGTCCCATCACGGCAGGGCCTGGGGCCGCTCGGCACTTGGAGAGAAAACGCACATCTCAGCCTCCTCCTGGGCTCTCACGTGCTCCAGGTCGGAGGCGGGAGGCAGCCGGTTCTGCCCGGTCCTGTCCCCACTGCATTTGGGGAATGAATGGCTCTGTTCTCCGTCCCCCAGGCTTTCAAGCCAAAGCTGGGTCAGCCAACATGGCCTTGCGTGGTCGGGTCCATCTGGGAGAGGCGACGTCCAGGCCGCGGTGGTGGTGGGTCGGGGGGCCCGGCAGCCTCCGCGGCCCTGGCTTCTGCTGTTTTCCCGGGAATCGAAACCCCAGAACGCTGGCAGGTCCATCCATCTCCCGCAGGGCGACCCCCACAGGAAGCATGCCAGCCAGATGTCCCTGCCAGCTTTCCTCGGGAACACACACCCAGCGCCCATGCACGTGCGCGCGCACACACACGCACTCGCACACCCACATTAATCAGAGCTCTGTCTCCATTATCTCCCTGACCTCCTGCCAAAGCTGCCTGATCAAGGCGGTTCCCTTGCATGAGGACCGCGGATGCTTTCCGAGGGCTGGGAGGGTTTCGTCAGTTGGGTTCTTTCCAGCATGAGTCACTGTCCGCCTCTTCTCCGTAATTAGTGTTCTGGGAGTTGCTGGTGTAACTCTGGTGAAGTCCAGAGAAATTAATCAAAGTGTATCTTACTCTCGAAACGCAGTCAGAAGCGCCGACCGGCCAAGTTCCCCCGCGCTGGAGCACAGTCAGCTTGCGCTCCCCTCCGCCCTTTTTTAAATTAGTTTGCAGTTTCCTAAATGCTCCTCCTCACCTTCCTCCCTCAATCTGGGCGCTTTCCTCTTCAGTCTTTTGTTCTGGGAGGTTTTTTCATTGTTTTCCCAACCGCCGGCAGTTTCTCAACCGCTGCATACCATCCGTCTCAATAAAATGGTTCTCACGGAAGCCGGGCCGGGAGGAGCTGGGTATATGCCTCCCCTTTGACACGACCCCGTTGTGTCCACGCGCTCCAGGACTGCCCTGCCTTGTGGCCACGTCAGACGCGAGACACAAGAGGCCCCCATGAACTGCCAGACTGCACTTGTACCCAACCACGCTCCAGCCTGGCAGGTGTCAGAACATGGGGTGTTTCTAGTGTGATGACCAGCTTCCATGTCCCAAACCCCCATTTCACCGGAGAGACTGAAATTCGAGAGAAAGGATGGCAAGACTGTGTGCAAGCAGAACTCTGACTCACGGCCTGCAGCAGCCAGCCAGCCCCGGAGACCAACCCCTTCCCTGCACTAACCAGCCAGGAGACGAACCCCCTCTCTGCACTAACCAGCCGGACCACCAACCCCTTCTCTGCACTAACCAGCCAGGAGGTCAACCCCTTCTCTGCACTAACCAGCCGGACCACCAATCCCTTCCTTGCACTAACCAGCCGGACCACCAACCCCTTCCCTGCACTAACCAGCCGGACCACCAACCCTTTCCCTGCACTAACCAGCCAGGAGGCCAGCCCCCTCTCTGCACTAACCAGCTGGACTACCAACCCCTTCCCTGCACTAACCAGCTGGACCACCAACCCCTTCTCTGCACTAACCAGCCAGCAGGCAGCTGCTCTGAGTCAGGCTGTCTTATGTAGGAAGGCAGACAACTATCTCTAGGAACCGGTCCAGGAAGTGAGACAATAACCCCTGTAACAACTGGCCTCGAACAACCGGGACTTGATTAATAACTGACAGCATCTCTAATTTCTGTCCTCTTTTCCAGTTTCCCAGAGAAAGCCAGATCTGCACCCTAATGAATGATGGGGGCGCCCCACTGCTGGTTGGCCCGCCCCCACTTCCCCGGGCCCCCACCTCTATCCACTGTACAGCTGCCCTGGCCTCAGCCTGCCCAGCGTCTCTGCCAGACCAGGTTGTGCTGGCGGAGCCCCTCGCTAGAGCCAGCACTGAGGGGACAGGCTTTGTCCCTGTCTGGGTGGTCTTCATTCAGTCCACATAATCTGGTCCCAGGCAGCATGCTTGGCGCTCTGCAGTCACTGGGGGCCCCTCTCAGGAGCCATTGTATATCCCAGGCTGGATTGCTCCCCTGTACTGTGGGGTCCCTGCTCTCCTGTCCTGTGGGGTTCTTCTAACCTGGTAGCTAATGTTTCTGGAAGGCAAGCTATGACTTTGTAGGAGACCTTACTTGGTGGCCCGGGGCCAGAAAGAGGGGATTCAGGCTCCTTAGACTGAGTTCTCAGGCAGCTCGGGCCTCCCAAGCCCCCTGCACAGCGCATGTGCCCACGTGTGACCAGGTCCGCGTGGGCCCCAGCCCTCCCACATCACACGGGCTCAGCACACTTGCCTGTCACCTGCCGGCTCTCAGTCTGGCCCCTCTGCAGGGAGGGCCCCGTGCCTTTCCCCGGCCATTCCTTACACCCTAGCACTCAGCCTAGGCACCCCCTCCTCCAGAAAACGTGCTTGAGCTCAGCAGGACCCCCGCCTCGCGTGTGTCCACAGCCCCCACACGGCCCTGTGTCTGGGCCAGGACACCGTTCCTGAAGCCCTTGTCCACCTCCAGGTGAGGATCACACGGCCGGCACCCTTAGCCCTGTCCGAGCCAGGACAGCAGGCATCCACCTGGGGGTCAAAGGCACCCCCGGTCCAGGGGAGACGGTGCAGCTTTTAGACAGGGGATGTGCCGGGATTCAGCCTACAGACACAACTCTGGCGGGCGGTGTGGTGGGTGTAGATGGAGGGATGGCACTGGAGAAGCGCTTGAAGAAATACTGGTGAGTCCAGGGGCTGGCACAGGGCAGGGGAGGGCGGGGGAAGGTTGGGGGAGGGCACGAGGCAGGGGGGAGGGGGGAGGGCAGGGAATCCGGAGTTGTTCAGCTCCTGGTCCCCTTGCAGAAGACAGACTCCAGGTGACCTCCGGCTTTCTGCGCACAATGGCTCTAAACTGTCCTCGTGGCCTGCTGCTTCAAAGGACAAAGTCTGCCAGGCGTCTCGATTAGGATTTCTGGGATCCGGTGCCATTTGTGTGTGTGCACGACTTGGGGGGGTAGTATTTGGCCACCTGAGTAGGCAGGTGAGCCGCTCTCTGTGCAGCTAACTACGGGAATGGTTTGAAAATGAACTGTCTTGTTAAGTGTCCCGTTCAGGCTGCAGTCTTCGTGCAGAAGCAGGGAGACGCCTGTGGGCTGGTAACAGCTGCAACACTGACTGGGCAAGACTAGGCTGGGAAGCTGGCCTCCCTGCCGGTACCCCTGCCATCATGTTCCCCCTCAAGGAATTCCACCGACCAGGCCCCCAGAGGTGCAGCCGCTCCAGCTGGGAGGGGAGGTGCTCCTTCGCCCACGTCTGCTGGGGTGTAGCCAGGCTCTGATGCCTGGAGGCCTGGGCACTTGGAGCCCCCGGGACCCAGGGATTGAGGCTGAAGGGGAGACCTCTCCCGGTCCTGGGGAAGGAGGTGAGCGCCGTCCAGGGGACGGAGCGTGAAACGGCAGCCACGGGGACAGACCCCAGGTGCACCGGCGGCCGGTGAGGGTCTTCGTGACCAGAGGCTCTGCCTGCAAGGCCTGGGAGGGACAGCAGGCCCCTGCAGAGCCGGCGTGTGCCTGGAACTGGGCACTCCTGACACTAACGTGGCTCAGCTGGTGCCCGCGACCTACTGGTTCTTGGCCTCATCTGGGTGACAAGTTCTTAGCCTTCTCTTCCAGAAAGTGGTCCATCTAGGAGACGCTATGTTATCAGAGATCTCTCGTCATCGCTCATCAACAAGAGACGTTCCTCTGTCACCTCGTTTCAAAACCTTGGGTCTTTTCCCAATTTTTCTTGAACGGAAGCAAAATTTACCAGTTGGTCAGTCTCTGCTGTCCCTTCATTCCTTGCTCATTCTCACACTCTATCTAAATAATAATCTTGCACCTGAAATCTTCTTCAGGTTTTCTCATCCTGAGATATATACCTCAAAGAATAGTCAGAAAGAAATTAGGTACCATGAAAATCATTTGTCCTTAAAAGGAGGAGGTCAACCAGATAACCCATCAGAAGGGTCTGGGGACTTCTGATCTTATTCTAGAGCCACGGTTTTCCACCAGGGGCCATTCTCCCTCCAGCCCCCAGGAACATCTGGTGATATCTGGACACATGTTAAGCTGTCACCTCTGGGGGGTGTTTCCAGTAGAAGCTGCTGCTACACACCCTAGGGTGCACACCCTAGCCCCAGCAAAGCATGACTCGCTTCAAAATGTCAATAACAGAGGCTGAGAAACCCCCTTCTAGGTTTTGTCCAAATATCCTCTCATCTGTTTTGTTTGGATGAGCCCTTGGCTTTTGTGACTGATCTCAGCTTTTTCCATATTTTAAATACATTTATTTCTACTCTTCACGCCATGTATGTTCACTTCTGCTAAGGTGATCTATTTCGATTTTTACTGTTTTCCCTCCTATTTCCTTCTTGGGGTCATATGCTGCAGACTCGGTGCCGCCGCGACCATAGTCCTTCAATTTATGTGTGACTTTTTTCAGTTTCCTCCCGTGTAAGAAGTCCGATTGCGTTCTCTCAGTTTCCTCCCGTGTAAGAAGTCCGATTGCGTTCTCTTTATGTTTATAGTTTCATTTTACTCTTCATTTTCTCGTGGACCCACCGTCTCCGGTGGAAAGTGTCTTTCATCACCACGTGGCTGGGCGCCTGTTTACGTTCCTGTCCGCATCCGTGTCTCACTGTGTCCAGAGAAGGAAGGGCAGGCTCCAGCCTCTGCCTGCGGTCCATCTAGGAGGGGAAAGGGTAGGAACACGTGTGCTCTTGTGTCCATCGGCTAGGGGAGGCCTCATCCTATTTCATCTTCTCTGAATGTGTGTCCTTCCTTCTCCAGCTCCCGCTGTGACCCAGTCCCACCCAGGGCACGTGTACCCTTCCTGGTGGCCCACCGCAGGCCCTGTCCACCAGGACCTAGACCAGGCCAGCACTCCATTCTCAGCCCAGGTCAGGGCCCTGTGGGGAGCAAAGACCGGAGCAAAGCCCAGGACCCTGAGATACAGGATGGGGACCGCCAAGTCGATACCCTAGAAAGCGTCCAGCCCCCCAGTTCCTGCCGAGGAGCCCCCTCCAGCCTGTGAACCACGAGTGCTCCCCTGCCTGAGAGGACACAGGGTCCCCTGCTTCCTGACACAGCACAAGCCTGGACCCACACCATCCCCCTCAGTCATCAGAGCAATCAGTAGGTTCACGTGTCAGTGGCACCCGACAGGAGCCGTGGAACTCGGCCAACGTGACCCCAGGTGCCAGGAGGCCCCAGGGCGGCTGGACCACCAGGTGGATGGCGAAGTGTCCCAGGGAGAGCGAGCTTAGTGACGGGCGTGCTCGGGAGAAGACCCTAGAGGCTGCATTCTTCCAGAAACTCGGAGGAGCCCTGGTCCTCACGAGTGATAGAGACAGGCAGGGGCCGCTGTGGGGACTGGCAGGGACAGCAAAGGAGCTTGAGGCCAGCGACCTCCCCCCATCCTGCTGCAGGGTGCCCTGCGTCACTGGGCTCGGGCTGGGGGCTGACCTCTGGGGATCTGGGGGTGGGGAGAGCTGTTCCAGGGCTGGGCTCCCAGACAGCAATGGGGATGGAAGAGTCCCGGGGGGCCAGAAGCTGGGACCCAAACACGTGGTGAGTGGGGTTCGGAGAGCAGGCAGGGGGGCCTGTCCCTCCGAGAGCTGAAGGACGTGGCCACCGCCGTCCACACTCTCCACAGTCCCGACTACAAACGGCCCTGGGCCTCGTCTTCCCAGACACCAAGACCTTCGTCCGCGTGTTTTCTCCTAAGGTGAGGGGTGCTGTCGGTCAGGAGCTGACCTCCTCCCACCCACCCTGGGTGCAGGCTGCAAGCTCCCAGCTCCTTTTGGAGGGGAGGAGCCACGTTCGGGATGTTGGTTTTCCCCCCAGGCAAACCTCATTCTTTTCCTATACCTTCCTCAGAGAATTCTCCAGAAACAGCACTCTCCACCAAGCATCAGGGGTGAATTTCATTGACCGTTTTTCTCATTGACCATTTTGTAGGGAAAGGCAGAGAAGAGGACTCCCCAGTCTCTCCAGGTGTGAGTCCCCGAGATCCCCTTCCTGCCTCGCTCTCTGGCACCACCACGAGGCAGGCCTCTCCCCTCCCCTCTCCTCCCTCCTGGAGCCTGAGATCGGCTGCTTCCTAGACCCTGGTCCCAGCCCTGCAAAACCCTGGAGGAAACCTCCCCAGCCCCTGAAGCAGCAGCTTATTATGACTGGTTACTGATGCTGAGTTTGCCTCGGTTTCTCACTGTCCACCCAAGTTGGTTTCAATGTGTCCCCACCAGCCACGTGAATTGTGTCCCTGAGGAAAGGTTGTGTAGAGATCACTTTCCCCATCTTGATACAGAAATGGGGAAAACAGATACAAACAAACTTAGGTACCTGGTGCTGCAGGTTGAATAGTACCCCCTCCCCCAGATTCACGTCCTCCGAGAACCAGAGTCCAAGAGCGTCTGCACAGATGCAGTTAAGTGAGGATCTTGGGATGGCAATGTCCTAGATGCAGGGGATGCGTGCTCAGTCACGTCTGACTCTCTGTGACCCCATGGACTTCAGCCTGCCAGGCTCCTCTTCTGTCCGTGGGATTTCCCAGGTAAGAAGACTAGAGTGATTGCCATTTCCCCCTCCAGGGGATCTTCCTGATCGAACCCGCATCCCCCTCATTTCCTACATTGCAGGCAGATTCTTTGCCTGCTGAGCCATTGGGGAACCCCCTCCTTGATGTAGGTTGGGTCCTCAATCCAGTAAACAGGGTTCTTAGCAGGCGAGGCGGGGACCCAGACACAGAGAGAAGACCGTGAGAAGAAAAGGCAGAAACTGGAGGCTGCAGCCCTGAGCCAAGGGATGCACGGCTGGAGCCCCTAGAAGCTGCGAGACGCAGGAGGGAAGGACGCTGCCCTGGGGCCGCAGGAGGGACGGTGGCCCTGCCAACCCCTGGATCTGGGGCTCTGGCCTCCAGGCTGCGAGACAACGCATTTCTGTTGCTTTGAGTCTCTGGTGTGGCGATTGGTTACAGCATCCCCAGGAAATGAACATCCCTGAAGACTGGGGAACAAAGACGGTGCTGCTGAGATCCGATCCTGTCGCCTGTGAGGGTCCCCTCGGCGATGTCCCAGCTTCGCCCCTGCACTCCTGACCCCCCTGGACCCAGACTGTCTCCCAGTGGATGACACAGGAAAGAGCTCCTCCTCCCTCCATGACCTGACAGTTCTGTGTGCCCCTCATTGTCACCCAAATGTCTGAAGATTTAACTCTGGGTCCCTGGCAACCAGCCCAGGCCACGCCCAGCAGGTGCTCCCAGCCTGAGCAAGGGTCAGTGCCCAGAGGTTCGGCCCCTCTGCAATCCAGGACAGTTTCCCAGCCTGAGGTTAGGACAGCAAAATTTGCAGTCCAGCTCTGCCCCAGAGAACCTTCCAGATCAGCCAGCATCAGCCCCTCAGAGGTAATTTCCTGGGGGCTCTGACCCAGCTTCCCATGGCTGCCCTCCTCCCCACACGGCAGGCAGCCTCGGAGCTTTGCAGTGAGGGTTTCGTTCTCTCTCTGTGGCTACTTACAGGTCTTTGGAAACGAGAGGCCCCTCAGAAGGGCCAGCTGTCCCTGGGACCTGGTGATTTCTCACGGCCGTCTGCGGGCAGTACCCACTCGGGGCTGAGCAGCAGGTGGGGGGCGTCTGGCCAGTGTCCCCGGCTCCACGGCCGGTCTAACCCTCGCCCGGCTGTGCCTCCATCTGCAGGACGGGTCCCCGCCTCCCAGGCGGCTGCGAGGGCAGAGCCCCCTCTCCCCGGCTCCCCCGCAGCCTGACTCACTGTTTTTCTTTCCTCTCAGGTCAGCCCTGCGGCCAGAATCCTGGCGGCTCCTTCTTTCGGGCCTTTTCCTGTCGTAAAAGACATTCCTGTTCAGTACAAACTCTGTTTCTTTTGTTTCCAGAGATGTTCAAAGAACACAGTAAAAAAAAAAAAAAAAAAGGACCTTCCTTCAAAAATAAAAAAAAACTGAAAATAAGAATCAGTCCTCAGTTCCCACCAGGGAGAAGGCACCAACCTCTTGCTGGAACGTGATCTGCTCTCACCTCAGTTAAGAGACCATATCTGTTTGAGCCTTTTTCTAGACTCTCTGTTCTGTTCCATACCTCTGTATGGTCGTCTGTATGACAGTGTCAAAGTCTTGATTTCTGCGATTTTATAGAAAGCCTTGAAATCAGGTGGCGTAAATCCTCCAACCCTGTTCTTTTTATGTTTTTTTTTTTTTAATTATTTGGGTTATCGGAGGCCCTTTGTCCTTTCATATAAATTGAAAATCAGCTGTGTGGTTTCTACCCCCAGGAAGTTGCTGGAATTGCTCGCTTAGGCAGTTTTGGCCGCGTTGGGGCTCCGTTGCCGCACGCAGGCTTTCTCTGGCTGTGGTGAGCAGGGCTACTCTCTACTTGGGGTGCGAGGGCCCTCCTTACGGTGCCTTCTCTTACTGGGGATCATGGGCTTAGCTGCCCCTTGGCATGTGGGATCTTCCCAGGTCAGGGGTTGAACCTGTGTCCCTTGCATTGGCAGGGAGATTCTTAACCACTAGACCACCAGGGAAGTGCAGAGCTGCTAGGATTTGTATTGGGGTTGCATTTAAAACCTGGATCAATTTGAGAACTGCCATCTGAAGCAGTATTGAGTTTGCTGACTCAGGAACATGATAGAACGTTCCACTAAGATGGGCACCTTTAATTTCTGATTTTTTTTTTTTTTTTTTTTTTTTTTGCTTTTCAGCACACCTGTCTTGGACATTTTCTGTTAAATGTATTTACAGTATTTCATTGTCAATGGTACTACTTAAAAAAATTCGATTATCATTTGATTCTTGATAGTGTACAGAAATGCAGTTGATTTTTGAACATTGATCTATTGTGCAACCTGCCAAAATTAATCACTCTTGGCAGCTCTCTTGTAGATCTTTGAGGATTTTCTATACAGACAACCTGTCACCCGTGCATTTCGACAGCTTTTCTTTGTTCGTTCCATCGGTGTGAGTTTCATTTCTTTTCACTGCCTTATTGCTACAGTGAAGCCTCCAGCACCATGTTAAACAGAAATGTGAGCACAGACGTTCTTGCCTGGTTCCCAATCACAGGAAGAAAGTATCTTGTTTTCTTAGCATAAATTTACACTAGCCACAGTTTTCAGTAAGCCTCATTTGCTGAGCTGAAAAGTTCTTTACTAGTCTTAGTTTTCTCAGAGATTTTTTTTTTTAATCATAAAGAGACGCTGAACTTTGTCAGTGCTTTCTCTGCATCTACCGAGATGTGACTGATACGTCTTTCCTGGCATGCTCCCCAACTAGCTTGCCACTCCCTCCCCTGCCCAGATTTGGTTGGAGGGGTCTGTGTGATGTGGGCAACTGTCTGACCCGCTGAAGCTGGACTTGGGTGAGGGCCCACATTTCCCGGGGTGGGGGCACCTGCCGGGGAAGACTCTTCAGAATAGGCCTGTCCCAGGCTGTGGGCGGGTGCGGCTCCTGGACAGATTCACCTTGAGGGCAACAGGAAGGAAGCCTGACTCAAACCTGAGGCTGAGTCCCCATGCCCCCAGCGAGGACAGAGCCACTCAAAGCAGAGGCTCCAGACTGAAAGGGGCCTGCCTGGCCCCGCCTGAGCCCCCAGGAGCTGTTTTCCTCTTTTGCAAAGGAAACCAGGGTGCTCACCCATCCATAGTGGGAAGATGTCTGGACCCATTCCCCCCAAGGAAGCCTACTTTAATGATGAGTCTGGGAACAATCAGCCCTCAAGCATCAAGCCTTTTTCTGCTGGGCACACACTTCTGTAAAATGTGAGGTGTGTGGGTAGAGGTGTGCTTGTTGGGGGCAGAAACAATGATGGCCCTTGTTTCCTGACTTCCTTCTTTCATCCCTCAGTCAATATCAAATAATGTGTTCTTGCTGAGAACGCCTCTAGGCAAAGCAGAGGAAGCATCACCAGGAACACTGGGTACTGAACACAGGTCTTATGCCGCCCGATTAAGCAAAAGCAGTTGGCTGGGATGTGTCCCCAGCTGGGGAGAAAGCATCTGCAAGCAATCACGGAGTGTGGGTGAGACGTGGTGATTCTCCCCAGTGTGACTGGCGCCTGGTCCAGGGTGGCCCACCTGTCCAAGCTGTGTCTGTGGCAGCTCCTTCCTGGCAGAGACGCTGCCCACCCCAGCCTCCTCACACCAGCTCTCCTGCTCCAGGTCCTCAGCCAGGAGGATGGGTGTCCTGAAAAGTGACTGATTCAGCCAGCCTGGGTCTTGGGCTGTGGAGATCCACAGAGCGGAGACCCAGCCCCCAGGAGCCTGAGCAAGCAATGGGAGCTGCGGGCCCTGGGCATTTTGAGCTCATTTGTTATGCAGCCTAACCCAGCAAAAGCTGACAGATATAACTTCTGGGACACCATGGGTAAATGTCTCATGTGATTTTTTTCAGATGGGATGTTTGCTCCTTAATCAAATATTTAAAACATACTTTTCATAACATTTTATTAAATATGCATTCTGCTTCAGTCATTCTTCACCCTGTCTGTTTTAGAAAATTGTTCAGACTTTCTGTCTTGTATTAGCAGAAGAATAGTCCAGCTGTCTGGGCAACTCATTTTGGCAACATTTATCTTTCCTTTATTAAATGCATAGGAAAAGTTTGAGCACAATTTGTGAGAAAATGCTGCTTTTTTGCTTGATATTTACCAACTTTAAAACATATTTATATAATTTTGATCATTAATAATTAATAGCAATGGCATTTTAATAATTAATTAATTTAGTCAACAATCATTTAATTTAATTGTTTTAATCAAAAAGTTTTAGAGACTTCCCCAGCAGTCCAGTGGTTAAGGTTCTGCTTTCCAATGCAGGGGGCTCAGGTTTGGTCCCTGGGTGTGGTCAATTTTTTTAATATTAAAAAAAGAAAGAAAAATGTTTTTATACTAGAGCTTCATGGTTATTGGAAAAATGTATTTTTAAATTTTAATATATGTAAATATTGTCATTTGTGATAGGATTAGTAGGAGACAGAATAAGGACAGGGTGATCCGTAAGAGGCTTTTCAGCATGAAAATATATACATTAAGACAGACATAGGTGGAGGAAATGGAAAAGAATTAGGAGTTAAAAGAAAGGAAAGGAACATGTACATCCTGACAGGTAATGCTTATGATGTACTTTCTAAGTTAATATTAGTAAGGGATTCATTATGGTATTTACAGTCTGACAAACACTTTTGGAATATAGAAGTAACAGTTTAGTTTAAATTTATCATTTATAATATCCTGGAAATTATAGACTTGGCAACTTTTTAAAACATGACTAAAATGTTTATGTGTAAACTTGAAATGTGTGAGGTCTGCCCAGTTTCTCCAAAATCTTTCAGAGGAAGCGAGGATCACAGACCCACAGCTTGCCTGTCTGCATCAGCGGGAAAGGCCCCAGTGACCCAACCTTTCACCCTTGGAAAGCTTGACCTCATGAGTCGCAGTCCTGGAATCCGGCCCCGAACCCTCAGGAATGATGAAATGTGCTGAGAGGCAGAAGGAGGGCTCCCAGAGGAGCCCTGGGGATCATCCTTCCCCCTGGAAGCATCCCTGGGGACCATCCCGTCTCCTGGAGCCATGGCAGGCCCCAGCCCTTCTTCCCCACCCTCTACCTGCATCATCTGATGTCCTTTCCTCGTCTGAAGCGCTTCCCCAGTTTTCCCCTCGCTCTCCTGATGGAGGTGCCTTCCTAAACTTGGACCCAGCCCCTCTGACTGTGCTTCGTGTATCCCTGAAGCCTCGTTTCCCACCACTTCGTGTAGCTGACCTTCAGAGTGGACTGTAGGAGGAGTCAGCAAAGGCCACGGGGAAAGGGGAGAAGCATGGCCTAGAGGGTGCAGCAGGGGCTGGCAGGAGCCGAGGGCCAGCTGCAGGCAAGGACGCGCGTGGGCTGGGTCCCCGAGGGTGGAGGGCCAGAGAAGGGCACCACCTCTGCAGACCCCGGGGCCTCATGGTGCCTCCTGGCTCCATCCCTTCGCAGCTTCCTATCTGCCCATCAGTGTCCCAGGAGCGCTGAGGTTCTTCCTGTCACATATGCCTTAAACAAAATCTCCAGTCCTGATGGGAAATGAACACTTCCTGCAAATATAGGTATATAGGGAGAGAGAGAAAGAGAGAGAGTGTAACGAACTCCAGCATCATCAAATTTCTCCTTCTGTCTTTCTCTCCGAGCGCACTGCAACCTAAATTCGAATAATAGAAAATCTACTGGTTAATTCAGGGGAATTTTTAAAGTTTCTGTTGTGTCTCGGAGTATAACCGATTAACAAATAATGCTGTGGTAGTTTCAGGTCAACAGTGCAGGGAGTCAGCCACACACACACGTATCCATCCTCCCCCGAAATCAACGCTGGGTAAGTTTTGCGTTTTCAGCATGGACTCTTCCCGCTCAGGGGCAGGGCCCGCCTCTGCACTCCTGCAGGGGTCCTGCTGCTGCTGCTGCTGCTAAGTCACTTCAGTCGTGTCCGACTCTGTGCGACCCCAGAGACAGCAGCCATCAGGCTCCCCCGTCCCTGGGACTCTCCAGGCAAGAACACTGGAGTGGGTTGCCATTTCCTTCTGGCTCCTAACAAAGTCCTGAGATTCTATTTGCGAAGGTTTTGCGCATTCCGTATTGTATTCTTGGCTTTTTCTGACCATGCTGCACAGCCTTTTGTTACATTTTTTCCTTTTTTTTGGCTTATTAAATCAAATGGAATAGACAAGTTTTCTAATAGAAGATCATCCTGCATTTCCGCAACACATCCTCCTTGCTGTGGATGTAGTGTTCATTTAGTAGACAAAGAGATTGACTTGCAAGTATTTTATTTTGCGTTCTTGGGCTTCCCTTCCTAAGCGACACAGTATTTTTCTTTTCTGCATTATTCTTGTTAATTTTGAGAATTAAAGTTATATAGATATGTTTATAAAATATATTAGAAATGTTTGATCTTTTTCCATGTCTTACATCATTGTGGAACACACAGGAATCATATGTCCTACTGATGCTTGAAATAATTCCACCCAGTTTGTTTAAACTTGGAGCCTATTTTGGAAATAATACTCTCACAATGTTTTCAAATCTTAATGCTTTTGGTTTGTTTAGATTTCGGTGTTTCTCAAACTAATGTTGTGATTTATATTTTTTTTCATTTATCCATTTCATTAAGACTTAAAATTTTTTATGTCATTTCCCACCATGTATCATAATCTGTTTTCTCCATTCCTAATTTTCTCTTTTTTCTCTTTCTTAAAAAGTTAGGCTAGCCAGTGATTTTGTCAATTTTTTAATCTTATTAGAAAGGACCAGCTCTTGATTTTGTTTTCAATTCCACCGCATTTTTCAAATTGGAATTTCTAAATTCTCTTATTCTTTTCTTTTCTAGTTTCCATGTTTTCTATGTTCAATGTCTTCATACAAGGTCTTCCTTATTTGATGTTTAAGTTGTTTAACCCCTGAATTGTTCTGTGGGTGAAGCTCTGACCTCAGCATCTAGCAGTGAGTTTTAGGATAGAGGGCCGTCTTTGGCTCGTTTAGACCACACTGAAACTGCCATGTCTACTGTAACTTTATTAGCCTCTACATGGCCTGCTATGACAAACCTAGACAGTGTATTAAAAAGCAGAGACATCAATTTACTGACAAAGTCCATATAGTTTTCCCTGTAGTCATGTACAGATCTGAGAGTTGGACCATAAAGAAGGCTGAGTACCAAAGAACTGATACTTTTGAATTGTGGTGCTAAAGGAGACTCTTGAGAATCTCTTGGACTAATCAAACCAGTCCATTCTAAAGGAAATCAACTCTGAATATTCATTGGAAGGACTGGCGCTGAAGCTGAAGCTCCGATACTTTGGCTACCTGATGCAAAGAGTCGACTCGTTGGAAAAGACCCTGATGCTGGGAAAGACTGAGGGCAGGAGGAGAAGGGGACGACAGAGGATGAGACGGTGGATGGCATCACCGACTCAGTGGGCATGAGTCTGAGCAAGCTCTGGGAGTTGGTGATGGACAGGGAGGCCTGGCGTGCTGCAGTCCATGGGGTCGCAAAGAGTCGGACACGACTGACAACTGGCTTGCACTAGAGCCCTTTCTTGCCCTCTCCAAAAGCACCCATTGTTTCCTTATCTTAAAGCACAGAGTAACTCATACACAACTGTAACAATTTTTCCCTGTCTGTGTACCCCACCAAATTTCGCACTGTAGAAGGAAGTTCTTGTAATGATTAGACATAAATCCCCTGATACAGTGATTGGCATTTAAACAACTGTGATAAGAGTAATAACAATAATCTTTATTCAGTGCTTACCAGGCAATATGCGAAGACTTACATGATCTCGTTTAACTCTCACAAGAGCCCTAAGAAGTCAGCACTCTTTCAGCCCCATTTTACAGATGAAATCACCAAGGTTCAGAGCTGGGGGTTGCCCAGTAAGGAGGAAACTTGGGATGCAGACCAGGCAGAGGTTGAGGCTTAAATCCTACCTGTTCTGATATTTACTGAGTCAGCAAGTGAGTTTGCACGTCCTTGGCTCTGGGTGTTCTTATGAGATGTTATTTTATCTTGCAATTATTTGATCGATTCTTTCCCCACTTAAAATGGAAAGGGCACAGAGGCCTCTCTTCTCGTCCTGGCTTCACATAATACAGTTAAGATTCCCTTTCTCAGCCCTGCTTTGCAACCTGAAACCTTTTCTTCTCTGTTTCTTTTCGTGTTTCCTCTTCTCCCATTAGGAAGTCAGTCCGCTGCTTTCCCAGCACAGAATACGTGCCAGGCACTCCCTTCTAGGCCCCGGGCCCCTGCTGGCAGCCTCCTGACCTCAGCAATTGGCCGGAACCAGGGATGGGACATCGAACCTTTTCAACCTTCCAGCCACGACTGGAACACCAAGTGACTGAGAAAGAAAAGTTTAAACTATTCCTGCGATGCGTCGCCTCCTGCCTTCGCTCCCCACAGCAGGCAGGGAGGCCTCCCCACCACCCAGCAAGCATGGCTCAGGAGGTTGTCAGACCATGGTGGGGGGAGTGCTTCGGACATCAGCTGTGCTGCGTCTGTGCTCTGATACTGAACACTGATGGGACCACCGACCTCGGGTGCCTTTAGCCTTGGGTGCATCCTGACACCCCTTCTTGGGGACCCGGTTATGACACAGTGGACCCGCACATGGCTCCCCGGCGAGGGGCCCATCCCAGCCCTGCCAGTCAGTCTCCCCAAATCAGCCCTGCGTGTCCCTCCAGCCCACCTCCGGCTCCATGCTCTGTCCCCACCACTTGCATCTGCATCCCCCCGTCACTCCCCCCTCAACCCGCCCTCCCGGCATGCTGGCCCCTGCAGAGCTGGCTTCGACCCCCTGAATTTCTGTAGGGGCCTCACCGAGCCTCCTGCAGGCTCAGCCCCCTCCCCTCCTTGCCCCGAGGCCTCTCCATCGCGATCACCAGTGAGCTGCGGGTGCATCTCCGGCTGAGCGGGGCTTGTTCACCCTCTGTTCTAACCACAGTGCCCCACACTGTGGAGTTTCTGATGCCTGTTGAGCATGTGCCCAAGTGATCTCACTGCGCAGAACCTCTGCTGAGCAGCACAGCCCACCCCCACCCACCCTGTATCCTGACTGTGCCTGTCCAGGAGGGGGACCAGCCCAAGGCAGGCCTGCTAACCCCCAGCCACGCCGGGGTGTAGGCCTTGGAGCAGTCAAGTCTAGAACCTTCCTGGCCCTTCTCTCCTGCTGAGAATCTGGGTTTCCATACTGCACCGTGATTCTCCCAACCAGGACGCCCAGATTTCCAATCCCACTCGTCCCATGAGCCTGCCCTAGAGGCTGTGGTGTATTGAATGGGGACCCCAAAATGCATCCAGCTCTTAAGCCCTGATCCGTGTGGATGCGAGCGTGTTTGGGGAAAGGGTCTCTGTGGATGGGATGGGCTTGCCTGGTGGCTCAGTGGTAAAGAACCCACCTGCCAATTCAGGAGATGTGGATTTGATCCCTGGGTTTGGAAGATGCCCTGGAGAAGGAAATGGCAACCCACTCCAGTCTCCTTGCCTGGGAAATCCCACGGACAGAGGAGCCTAGTGGGCTATAGTCCATGGGGTTGCAGAGAGTCGGACACGATTTAGCGACTCAGCGATAACAAGATGGGATTAAATCAAGAGTCTTGAGGTGAGCCTATCCTGGTCTCACTGGATGGGCCCCAAGTCCAATGACAAGAGGCTTGATCAGAAAAGAAATGGGAGAGAGACCCAGAGGCAGAGATGGGGCAATGCAGCTGAGGACTGTCCCTGCACCAGGAGCTGGCGAGAGGCGAGCAAGCGTCTTCCCCCAGGGCCTCTGGAGATTCACGGCCCTGCGGAGACTTTGATTTTAAACTCCTGGCCCAGAACAGTGAGGAAGGAAATGTCTGCTGCCTCAAGCCGCCCCGTTTGTGGTCATCTTGCACCAATGCCAGGACACTGCTACCTGGACCCCGGTGGTCCTGGCCCACCACCTCTTCTCCCACCCCGCTGGCCGCCTTCCTCCACCACGAGGGGCTCCTGTCCAACCCCGATCCCCCCTCCAGATTCCGGTACGGTAGCTGCCTTTACACCGAGGTCCACCTGGCCTGCCGTGGCCAAAACGCAGACCACCCGCACCCCTCAGCAGCTCCACCTGACCTCCGTAGTGGCCACCGTCCAGCTCACTGCTGCCCTTTGCCTGTGAGCCGACCCCCCCCCACCCACCAGAACACAGTCCACTAGGCCAGAGATCTTGACATAGTTTCCTTTCTTCACTGATGTATTCCTGGAACAAAACCTGGCTCCTAGTAGGTACACATCGTACACTGGTGAATGAACGAATGAGACCTTCAAGGGCAGAAAAGCAGGCTCTCCTGGGAGAGCCCAGAGGAAGGAAGGGCAGGCTAGTGGCCAGGGCTGAAGCCCCCAGCCATGCTGGCCCTCCGGCCCCGCCTCGCTCTCCGATGCACCGAGGGTTATCACCGCTGCCTCCCGGCGGGAGGAGGAGGAGGAAGCAGCCTGCATGAGGTTCCTGGACCCGCAGACCCACTCAGATCAGATGTTCTGCCTGAGCAAGGGAGAGCCTGCCCCCTTTCCTAAATATCCCCTTGTTTTTGTGTGGATCCGTTTCATATATTAAGTGTAAGAGCAGATGGGGAGGTGCGCGATATTTTCTCAGTAAATACCGATCGGGGCTGGGACAGGCGTCCATGCCAGCTGACCTGCAGGTGGAAGGGCCCCAAGGGCTCTTTCCAGCTAAAACAACGTGCTGTAAATTTTTGGTGCTCACTGTAGCTAGGGCGGGCTCGCCCCGCTGCTCTCTCCCTGCCATTAATTACTTCAGCGGAGGAAGCCGTCTCAGGACTCCCACCAAGGTGATTTAACTCTCGGGGTTGCTCCTTGGTATTCAGGAAGGTGTTTTTCTTATCCTCAGCATCTCCCCTCTGCAGCCAAGAAATTCCTCAGAAGGGGGAGGCTGGGGAGCTGCTTTGGAGTCCCACAGACAGGCAAAGCGCCCAGGTGCCCAGGAGCAAAGCCTGTCCCTCTGAGCTCCTGGGAGGGAGCTCCATGCTAAACGCAGGAAGGGGCCCATGGAGCCGGGACCTAGTCCTCCTGCAGGGGCCAAGGCCGAGGACTGCAATGGCCCCGACATGAAGTTAGGAGACAGGCTCGCAGAGGCCGAGACCTGCGTGCTTAGTGGCCAACCCAGGATGCAGCTCCCAGTTCCTACGGTGACCCCCGGGCGTGCCCCTGCCGAGGGGAATGCTCTGGGCCGTCTGCAGCCCTGGTGAGCCCCCCACGACCCCCATCTGTTTCCGCCCCCCAGGATCCTTGGGGCTCCTGAGGTCAAGACCACCTCTGC
Organism: Ovis aries; assembly: GCF_016772045.2. Lineage (NCBI taxonomy): Eukaryota > Metazoa > Chordata > Mammalia > Artiodactyla > Bovidae > Ovis > Ovis aries. The sequence continues at coordinate 2,489,414 of NC_056054.1, read as the reverse complement.
CAGCGTCAGCCGTGTCCTGAGTCCTGGAACCGGCAGGGGGTTGTCATCGGCCCTTGGTGACGGGCTCTCCGTTTAATTAAGTGTTCCCGAGGCCACCCAGGGTGCTTCGAGCCCTGAGCTCTGGTGTGCACCTCCCAGAACCACAGCTATTGCCGGGAGATGATTAGAAAATCCACCCGAACCGAGATAAAGGGTCCCGTGCTTCATCCCTGAGGTTGTGACTGTGGTCAGCGTTCAGACTTCTCGGTTCCACCTGAGACTGGAGGCGTCAGCTCCTTGGGCGAGGCCCGCGTGGCCCTGCTGTTCCGTCTCCAAGCTCCCTCCCTCACCCATCGGTCTGCGGCCTCTGGTCGCAGGGTCGCCTCCGGGCCCCCGCCCCCTTCTCCACCGTCCAGGTGCACCAGTCTCTGTGCTTTCTCACCAGCTGGATTTTCTTTCGTCTGCAGCTTCCTGAACTGGTATCTGTGGCACACGCGCGGACAGGTTCGCGGTGGACACTCTGCACCCGTGAGTCTCTCACGAAGGCGCGAGCGTCTTTCGCCCTCGTCTGCCTCCCGTCCCCTGCCAGGACCACTGGGATATCTCCCGGTTTCCACCCTCCCCAACCAGAGTGGGCTTTATACGCACTGACTCTCGGGCAAGTGGCTCAGCCTCTCTGCACACACACTCACACGCACTCTATGTCCGGAGACGTGTTTTTTTAAACCCACTGACCTACATTCTCCTATCTCACAGCCATCCAAGTGCAGAATGCCTCTAGCGGCAGGGCTGCCAACAAAAACATGCTTCCTGGGGCGCCTGCTCTGCCCTCGCGCAGCGCGGCTCTGCCCAGCCTCCGCCTGTCTCTGCCAGCATAGCCAGGCTCCTCTGAGGCTGGGCTCCCGGGACACCACCTCTGTGAGGCCTCCTGGGTTTCTGCTGGGAGACTGCCTCCATTTCCCCACTGCACCCATCTTTGCCCCAAGCCTGCGGTACCTTTTCATCTCCGTAAATATTTGGTGAATTTAATCTCTTATGTTGGAGAGGCCCAGCTGACCAGGGAAACCCTAATGCCTCTTTTCTTCTGGGTTGAAAATTCTAGAGCAGATTCAACGTTCAAGGTGAGGCCCAGATCTGTTAGGAGTTGTCAGATGTAGAGAGAGCTAACGCCTGGGGCCTTGAAGGCTCTCTTGTTAATTAAGTGGCTGTGGGTCCTGGAGGAGGATGTCAGACACCTGCCCTCCCAGCTCCATCTGCCTCAGTTCTGGTAGGGGGAGGAGTCATTCTTTTCTGCACATGTTGTAAGGTTTCATATGTACACAAAACAGTGACTTGGGGCGAGCAGGTACTTCTCAGATGGGCAGGGGGCGGCTGGCCCCTGCAAACCCCTCTGCCTGAGTGATCCTGGGGCCTCTGCCAGCTCCATGGGGCCTCAGTCCTGTACAGAAGGCCGAGCTCCTGGCCCGCATCACTCCAGAGAGCCCAGTAGGGTGATGTACACGAGAGCGCTTTGGCCAGACGGAAGTTCGCACAGACAGACCCTCACACGTCCAGGCCACCATCCGCAGCCCTGAGGGAGACGCCTCACCAGCCTCCCCTCTGTGGGTCCCACACCCAGGAGAGAGGGGGACAGTCCCGGCCCCTCTGACGTAAAACCCCAGTCGCCGCTTCTCCGTCTGCAGGGTCAGCTCCCTGGAAGCGCCGGCCTGAGGACCCCACAGGAGACATGGCTTGCGGCTCAGCCCCCCTAGTCTTCTCCAAGTCTGGCACCTAGCCCGAGCCATAATCCGCGCCGCCGCTGAAGCCCGACCAGCTGACCTCCCAGTTCCTTCTCAAAATACCCCTGACAGCTCCCTGGATGAGAACGCAATGGCACTAAATGAAAATTTATGTGACAAGGCCTTCCAGGAAAGAACCGGGGCTGTGGCGAGTTTGTTTAAAAATGAATGCATCGAGCTGGGGTCGGCCTGGCCACCTCTGCCGCCCTGGCCCTGGGGAGGGCAGCTGGGGCCGCAGCCACAGGCCCCGGCTCCCTGGGTACCCTCGAGGCTCCGGGTCCCTTGTCCCCGGGGCAGGTCCAGCTTCCTCCTGGCTTCCCCCAGGCCTTCCCTACAGGCACGGCCTCCTCAGGCACATCTGCCCAGGGCCCTCTCCTGGGAAGCGCAGCCGGGGCATTGAGCCCCCCGGAGTTGCCGCAGCTCCAGAAGGCGCTTCTCACCTTGTGACCAGCTCTCGGCGACTTTGCAGGACCGCAAAGCCGCCTCCCAGAAACCACGTGCAGAGTAGATCACACAAGGGACTCTGGGCCTGAAAAGAGAGAAGCACATCCTATAAACTGTCCTTGGGTTTGTGACCTGCCATGGAGCTGAGTGCACACACATGCACACACACACACGCAGAGAGACATACATGCAGACACACACACATACACAGAGACACAGACACACACAGACACACACACAGACACACAGACACACACACAGTCACACACACACAGAGACACAGACACACAAACATACACAGACATACACAGACACACACAGACACACACACACAGACACACACACAGATGTACACAGACACACACACATACACAGATGTACACAGACACACACAGACACACACACACACAGACACAGATACACACATACACAGATGTACACAGACACACACAGACACACACACACAGACACACACACACAGACACACACACAGACGTACACAGACACAGACACACGGATGTACACAGACACACACAGAGACACACACAGTCACACAGAGAGACACAGACACAGAGACACACACACAGAGACACAGACACACACACATACACAGACACAGACACACAGATGTACACAGACACACACGGACACACACACGCAGAGAGACATACATGCAGACACACACACACAGAGACACAGACACACAAACATACACAGACGTACACAGACATACACAGACACACACAGACACACACACAGTCACACACGCACACAGAGACACAGACACACAGAGACACAGACACACATACACAGAGACACAGACGCACAGAGATACACACACAGAGACACAGACACACAAACATACACAGACGTACACAGACGTACACAGACACACACAGACACACACACAGTCACACACACAGAGACACAGACACACAGAGACACACACACAGAGACACAAACAGAGATATACACACGATACAGACACACATACACAGAGACACAGAGACACACACACAGAGACACAGACACACAGAGACACACACACAGAAACACGCGCAGACACACACAGAGACACACACAGAGACATACACATGATATAGACACACACACAGAGCCACACATGTGGGCACACACACAGACACACACACAGGCACAGACACACAGACACAGACAGAGATACACACACACACAGACACAGACACACACGTGGGCGTAGACAGACACACAACACACGCAGACACACACACACACAGGGTCCTGGTGAAAGAAGGGCCCTCCGGCCCCGAGGGAGGGCTCCAAGAATGAGCGGTCTGCGTTGACAGGTGCCACCTAGCCTTGACGAAAATGTCCAGTACTGTGGGAAACAGGACAGGGTTCTGCAGGGTTTGTTCCCACGGCTGGAGCGCGACGTGAGCTTGGGCGCCCTGGACGAAGGCCCCCACTTGTCCCTGCTCCTGGCCCTCCTCCTCCTGCACTTCCGGGGCTGCTCCATTCTGCTCCTGGGCGCCCTGCCTCAGCCGCTGGTGCCAGTGAGAGGAGGGGGCTTTCGGTCCCACTCCCCTTCGCACGCTGGCACGCCAGGACTCACAGTCGGTCTGACGCCACTGGAATTCACAGAAGGCCTCGCCTCACCTGGAGACGGCGTGGGGTGCGCTGGAGGCAGGGAGGGGCCAGGTCTGGAGCCCCGGGCTCTGGAGTCCTTCTGGGCAGCTGGCAGGACACTCGGCCACGGCCGCCCAAGCTGGACGCTCCCGTGCCCCCTGGCGGCTGCCATCTGCAACTGCAACAGCCTTGCACTGCCCGAAGCGCTGACGCTGTGGGCCGCTTCCCGGTCAGTGAGGCTGACCCAGGGCTCCCCTGCTCACCCCAGCCTGGGCAGCATTGCCCCCCAGCTGCCGACAGAGGCTGAGTCACTCTTCTGTGGCCGGGCCGGAGCCCGTGGGCTTTGGAGAGTGGACAGGGACTCTCTTGCCCCGGATGTTAACGCTGTCCTCTCTGTCCCAGAAGGTGCCCACTCTTCCCATGTCTTGCTTGGCCCTGGGTGCCCCGTCCTACCAAGTGTCCTGGCGTGTCTCAGGCTCCCCACCTGCTACACCAGGGGCACCTTGCCTTGAATGTGCGTGTGCACACTCAGGCGTGTCCAACTCCTTACGACCCCGTGGACTGTAGCCCACCAGGCTCCTCTGTCCACGGGACTTCCCAGGCAAGAGTACTGGAGCGGGTAGCCATTTCCTCCCCTAGGGGTTCTTCCCAACCCCGAGACTGCATTAGCAAGCGGATTCTTTACACTGAGCCACTATATGTATAGGCATATAGCATACAACATAAGGCTCTGATAAGTCCTGTAGCAAAGACATCTGTGCGACTTTGTTCAGTCCAGTATTTTGCCAACCAGTGTGATCCTGGAACCATTTTCAAACACTACTTCTGAGTCTCCCGCTAAACTAGAGATTCATGGAACCAGGGAGACTAGTTCATCCCAGGACTTGGCCCAGGACCTGCTGACTTTAGCAGGAAAATCTCTGTGTCCTGGAAACACCTGAGCCCAGGCAAACCAGGATGGTTGGTCAGCCTACACAGAACCCTCTTTGGGAAAAATGCTCTGACAAATTATTTCCGCAGCGCATTCCATTTGATTCTTCCTTCCCCTTTGGACACCTAAATAAATAAATAACAGGACAGAAATGCAGGAGGACAGCTCTGGACTACTGAGCGAAGCTGGAAGCCCTTAGATTCAGGGGGAAGGAGTGGGATGGGAGGAGAGGTGGAATGGGCTGGTCACCCATTATCATCAGGAAGGGAGTGCCCCCTCCCCAGGGGAGATATGGGCGTCTCTCAGAAGCCTCCTCAGTGACCCTGTGCAGACACTGAGAGATTCCTGGATCCCTCAAAGGCCAAATAATTCAAGGCTTATATTTCATTTGGGACTTCACAGTTATTTATTGGAAAAACATCTCTTCTAGGAGGGGAGGAAGAGAACACTCTCTTCCCTCCCCCTCCTCCCCTCCTCCCTGTCCCCTCCTCGCCCTCCCCTCCTCCTGGCAGCTTGGCCAGGAGCTGCATCCCATCCCATCGCAGGTCCCCGGGGCCCATCACCATGGCTGAGGAGGCAGTGTTCTGTCCCTGGGTCATGTCACGGAGGAATCACCTGGCCTTCTCACAGACCCTGTCAAGGATGCCTTTGACCTGTGCCCCATCCAACAGGGAAGGGCTGTGGGAAAATCTTTTTTTTTCTATTAGACATGCTGACCTATTTTTCAAACTTCACATTTATTGCACTCACAGCATAAGAATAAGATGGAAAAACATCTAATTTAAAAACACCCCCAGTTCTCTCCACCCTAACAAACTTTTCTCTGTTCATTTTTCTCTCTTGCCTTCTGGCCATCGTGCACGCGCACATATAATTGTTCCAGAGTTATAAATCTGGTGCTATTAGGAGTTTGCCCTTTTTTAAAAAAATAAAGACATTCTCAAAAGTCCTCCATGTTACTTTGTCTTCCCAATTACTTCAGAAAATGGGACACGCCATTCTATCTAGTGAGAAAATGCAGGATCGTTTACCTACCCTTTCTCTTAATTCAGACTTTGAGATTGATTCTAGTTTTTCACTTTATGACTCCGGTTGCAATGAGCGTCATTGCACATCTAGGCTTTCCTGTGTCCGGATTAATTACTGGCATCAGTATCTAACAATGAAATTTGGATTAGCTATCCTATAGCACTGCAGATTCCTTTGAACACCCCAAAGATAGAAAGACACTATTTATTATTGTGTCTGGGCGCAAGAAGACATCACACAGATTTTGTTTTTGTTCTTCGTCTTATAAACACAGATGACTGCATAAGCCATACATAAAATTAAGAATAATTGCAGGGTGATGTCAGTGGGAACATCAGAGCAAGGACCTCTGAAAAATCTTCTCTGAGCAAGCTATGAGAACACTGGCAAATTTATCACAATCAATTTTTTCAGAGCTCTGGAAATTAATCAAAGATGTACAGCAATCCGGGGGGCATTTATTCAAGAAAATGGGTGAAGCCAGAAAAACAGAGATTTGGTGGCGTTTTCAGTTGCTCCCTTCCTATCTTCTCCACCCTGGCTCTGTGATAACCTTGAGAGTCAACAGTCCCAGCGTCCAGCAAAACCTGGCAACTTGGCAGCCGCTGCAGGTGGCAAACCTGAGCTGGAGCTCCTCCAGGGCCCCATGCTCTGAGAATTGTCACCACTCAGCCTATTTGCTCCAGTTTCCCAGAAAATGGCAATTATTTATCATCACAACAGCCCGAGGTGGCAATAACCATTAGGGCAAACAATAAGATGACCCAAAATAAATAAATAAATAAATAAAATAAAAGTAAAAACTAGAGAAAAAGAGTTGTTCAGAATGGGGTTTTGAAAACCTCTGACATGTTCTTGGGTGTCTGGAAGTCCACACAAGTGTGCAGGGCTGTGTGCACACTCAGACCCGGGCACGCGCCCAGGAGAGACCTGATGAGGACTCAGGTCTCCCCCGTGGCTGGACTGAGGCTCTGTGCAAGCAGGGAGTGAAGGCTTACACAGAGTTGCAGCCTATTTGCCTGAGAACTGAAGGACTGCCCCTAATACACGGACAGAGTCCATCAGAGAAAGCTGTGAGATTTGTTGGTTCCAGGAATTTGAGAAAATTTCTGTCTAATCACAAGCAGCCTTCTAAGCTAACTAAACACAGACTTTGGTGTTCACACATGATGAAGAAAACAGAATTCACTCAGAAGAATCAATAAATAGGCAAATAGCAGCACAAATCCTGAGGAGAATTTGATTTCCAGAGCTGCCATATTATATTATTCAAAAGTTCAGTTAAAAAAAAAAAAGTATGAGTCAAGTAAATAAATATGACCAATACAAAAGAGTAAAAGCAGTTGCTAGAAATTGTCCCTGAGGAAGCCCAGATGTTGGACTTTCTAGACAAAACGGTTTAAGTCAGCTGTTTCAAATATGTTTAAGGAACTGAAAGAAAGTACGGAACTTTGTCTCACCAAAAACAGGAGCTCAGTGAGGAGCTCAAATCATTTTAAAAGCAGGAGAGCCACATAAAAATTATGAAGTCAAAAAGCACAACAACTGAAAAATTTCACTAGAGGAACAGCAGCGCATTCAGGCTATAAGCAGAAAGAATAAACCAGCTTGGAGATGGGTCAGTAAAGGTTTTCCAGTCCAGGGACAGAAAGAAAAAGGTGTGAAGAAAAATGGACAGAGCCTCAGAGACCTGAGGACATCGTCAAGCATAACATTCACTGAAAGGTGGGCCCAGGGAGGGAGGAGATCGGAAAGGGGACAGAAGGAGCACTGGAAACACAGCATAGCTTCCAAACTTGATGACAACCCTGAGTCTACACTTCCAAGAAGCTTAACTAACTTGAAGCAGATGGGATAGAAAAGGTCCACACATAGACTCAGCATAATCAAAATCTCAAAGCCAAAGATAAACAGAAACCTTGAAAGCAGTCCTAAAGAATCAATGCATCACATATATGGGATCCTCAGCAAGACTGACCGCTGATTTCACATCAAATACCATAGAAGTCAGAAGGTATTTGGACGACACACTCAATGTGACGAAAGGAAAAGGCTGTCAACCAAGAATTCTATATCCAGCAAAACTGTCCTTCAAAAAATGAGGAAAAATTAAGACATTCCTAGATAGAAAAAAATTGAGAGGATTTTTCACTGATATAACTGCCCTACAAGAAACACTAAAGGAAATTCTTCAGGTTAAAATTATGGGGCAATACACAGTATCCAAAATCCACGTGGAAAAATAGAGAACACTCACAAAGGCAATTACATCAGTAAATATAAAAGACGGTGTGCATGTATCTTGGAACTGGTTTATTTTTTCTATCTTATCTTAAAAATACGCAACAGCATACAACAATAACGATAAAACTGTGTTACCATATAAATAGATAATTTGTATGAGAACTGTGTAGCACAAAGAACCAGGAAACCACGGTTCTACCTAAGAGCAAAGTTTTGTCTACTATTAAAATTACGTTTGTAGTAATCAGAACTGGATTGCTATACATTAAGATGTTAACTGTAATCCTCAGGGCAACCACTAATAAAATATCTCAAAAATATATGGAAAAAGAAATGACAAGAGAATTAAAATGCTATATGGAAAAACACCTCTTTACTACATGAAAGAGGGCAGAAATAGAGACACCAAAAAGACATAAGATGCATGGAGAAGACTGCCAAGGCAGGCCAGTGGAAAAAGAACAGTCATTGCAACAAGTGACACGGGAACAGTTGGACAGTCACACACAGAAGAATACAACTGTGCCCCTGCCTCATATCATATACAAAAAATTAACTAAAAATGTTAGTTTAAAAGTCAGCTTAAAAAACCTCAATGTAAGCACTAAAACTATAACACATGTAGAAGGAAATACACCTGCAAATCTTCACGACTGTGGATTAAGCAGCGGTTTCTCAGCCATGACGCCAAAAGCACAGCAGCTGAAGAAAATAAGAGATATACTGAACTCATCAAAGTGTAGACCTTCTGTGATCTAGAGCACACTGTCGATGAAGCTTAAAACCCCACAGAATAGAAGAAAATAGTAACAAGCCGTCCATCTGATAAAGGGCCAGTACCTAGAATATATAAGGGATTCTTATTACTCAACAATAAAAGTACAAATAATCCAATTATAAACAGCTAACAGATCTGAATAAACATTTCTCCAAAGAAGGTACACAAATGGCCAATAGGCATGTGAACAGATGTTCAACATCATAAGTCACCTGGAAAATGCAATTGAAATCACAGTGAGATTTTATACCTACTAAGAGCTTTCATACCTGGAGAAGGAAATGGCAACCCACTCCAGTATTCTTGTCTGGAGAATCCCATGGACAGAGGAGCCTGGCAGGCTACAGTCCATGGGGCCGCAAAGAGTCAGACATGACTGAGCGACTTCACTTTCACTTTCAAGGTATCTATATCAAAATGATGGACAATAGCAAGTATTGATAAGGATATGAAGCAATTAGAACCTTCATATTGTACTGGCGGGAATGTAAGATGCAGGTACTTCAAAAAACAGTTAAAATGTTAAACATATGGTTACCATATGACTCAGACAAATTTCACTCAGGTATATACTGAATAGAAATGAAAACGTGTTCTTTTTTTTTTTTTTTTTATAAAAACGCACATACATGTTCATAGTTTTGTTATTCAGTAACTAAGTCATGGCTGACTCTTGGTGACTTCATGGACTGCTGCAGCATGCCAGGCTTCCTTGTCCTTCACCATCTCCTGGATTTGCTCAAACTCATGTCCATTGAGTTGATGATGCCATCCAGCCATCTCATCCTCTGTTGCCCCCTTCTCCTGCCCTCAATCTTTCCCATCTTCAGGGTCTTCTCCAGAGAGAGAGCTCCTCATAACAGGTGGACTGGACAAAGTATTGGAGCTTCAGCTTCAACATCAGTCCTTCCAATGAATATTCAGGGTTTATTTCATTTAGGTTTGACAGCCTTGATCTCCTTGCTATCCAAAGGACTTTCAAGAGTCTTCTCCAGCACCACACTTCAAAAGCATCAATTCTTGAGTGCTGAATCCTCCTGCAACACAGGAGACCCCAGTTCAATTCCTGGGTCAGGAAGATCCACTGGAGAAAGGATAGGCTATCCTCTCTAGTTTTCTTGGGCTTCCCTGGTGGTTGCAAAGACGGGCTGGGCTTCCATGGGGTTGCAAAACGTTGAAAATACTGAGCGACTTTCACTTTCTCTTTCAGCCTTCTTTATGGTCCACCTCTCACATCCATACATGACTACTGGAAAAAGCATAGCTTTGACTAGGCGGTCCTTTGTCGGCAAAGTGATGTCTCTGCTTCTTAATACACTGTCTAGGTGTGTCATAGCTTTTCTTCCAAGGAGTGATGAACAGGAATATAAAACGTGGCCTATCCATATAACAGGATATTCTGCTAGGCTTTCTGCTGCCATCACTGGTGGTGGTTTAGCCGATAAGTCGTGTCTGACTCTTGCAATCCCAAGGACTGTAGCAACAGGATATTATTCAGCCTTAAAAGGAATGAAGTAAAAATGGATATTTGCTACAACATGGATAAGCCTTGAGAACATTACACAAAATGAAACAAGCCATACATTAAAGGCCACATATTGTGATGCTATGTATATGAAACATCCAGAATAGAAAAATCCAGAGAGGCAGAAAGTAGATTAATGATTACCAGGGGTTGGGGGAGGGAGAAGGCGAGTGTACTTGCTGTTGGGCATGAGGTTTCCCTACAGAGTCTCAAAAATGTTCTGGAAATAGGTAGGGGTGATGATTGTACAACTTTCTGAATATATTAAAACCCCGCAGAATTTTGCAATTGGTGACTGAACATGTTATGTAACAGTGTGATCTCATATGGGTAGAAAATGCGTCTGTGTCTTCTACATGTTTAGAAAAAAATGTGAAAGGATATGTAATAAATTACTAACAGTGGCAATTGCTAGGTTATGGGGATGTAAGGTTTCCATTTACTTATTTTTGTTTTCTAATTTTCTACAAAAGGAATACACTGCTTCTATTTTAAAAAGAGAGAGATTAGTTCTAATAAAAAACAAATGTAATTGCAAAAAATTTGCAAAGCTAATTCCCATGTAACCAAAAAAAAAAAAAAAATAGAGCATCGTCAGCCCCCAGAAGCCTTTTTAAATTCCAACCTCCTCTGTCCACCCTCCTGTTAGGGTGGCCACTGTCCTAGCTTTTGCAAAGACCACCCCTTGGTTTTCTGTTGATCCCCAGACACGCGCAGTTTAACCTGGCTTTGAACTACGTACTAATGGAACTGCACCTCAGGCGCTTACTTGGTTCTTGCCTCGTTAGCTCATCATGCTTCTGCGTTTCTCTGTATTGTTGCAGGTCACTCGAGCTCCCTGAGCCCCTCACCCATTGAATAAATATGTCACAGTCTACACCACAGTTTGTTTATCTATCCTGTATATGCTGAAGGATATTTGGGGTATTTATGAGTACTGCTCTGAAGATTCTGGAACTTCCTCTTAGTACCCAGGGGCACGTGTTTCTCTAGAGCAAATGAAGGGCAAAGCAGTTCCCAGGGATGTATAGCCGCGATCCTACTAGAAAATGCTTCTACTTCAGAAGTGGCTGAAACAGTGTACACTCCCTCTGCCCCGTGTGAGAGTTCCCAGTGGCCCACACCCTCAGCGACATCCGGCACTATCTTACTTGTTTATTTCTGTCCATCTGGTGGGTGTGTGATGGTATCTCATTGTGGTTTAACTTGGATTTCTCTGACCACTGAGGAAGTGGGGCACATTCTCATTCATTTATTGGCATTTGAATGTCTTCCTTTACGAAGTGCCTCTTAATTTGCCCATTTTTGTCTCATGGGTTTTCTGGGTTTTACTATTAATACTTCATAGAAATGCTTTGTGTAGCCTAGGTATGAGCCCCTTGGAAATTACGTGTGTGGCTCCTACGCATATATCTGAAGACAACTCAAATTCAAAAGTCACATGCACCCCGGTGCTCACTGCAGCACTGTTTACAATAGTTGAGACATGGAAGGAAACAAGACGTTCCGACTGGTGAATGGATAAAGAAGAGGCAATGTGTGTGTGTGTACATATGTGTGTGTCTATGTGTGTGCACATGTGTGTGTACATGTGTGTGTGTACATGTATGTGTATGTATACACACAATGGAATGCTTCTCAGCCATAAAGAAAGTATGAGATATCAGCATTGGCAGCAACATGGATGGAGTTAGATTATCATACCAAGTGAAGTCATACAAAGACAGATACCGTATAGAACTTGTATGCGGAATTTAAACAAAAATTATACAGATGAACTTATTTACAATGCAGAAATAGACTCACAGACACAGGGGAAAAACTTACGGTCACCAGAGGGGAAAGGAGAGGAGGAATAAGTTGGGAATTTGGGGTTAACAGAGGCACACTATGATATATAAAATATTAATAGATAACGAACAGGACCTACTGTGAAGCACAGGGAGCTATTCAATATCTTATAATAACCTATAATGTAAAATAATCTGAAAAAGAATAAGTAGATAGATACGTATAGTTGAATCACCCAGCTGTGCATCTGAAACATAACTCAAGTATACGTCAATTAAAAGCTTACGTATGTGGTACAGGCTGTCGCACTTTTTGGCTTTTCTTTTCAATCCCTTTGTAACATCTTATGATCAAGTAGAAGGTCCTACACTTATTGAAGAGCAATATAACTGTCTTTTCCTTAATGGTTAATCCTTTCTCTGTCTTACCCCAAGGTCATGACGATAATGTCACTATCATCCTCTGAAAAATTTATACCTTGTCTTGTGTGTGTGTGTATTTACATATGTATTTATAAAGGAGATTTATTACAAGGAATTGGAGCATGCAACTGTAGAGGCTGACTAGTCCCTAGATCTGCAAGGGAGATTGGCAAGCTGGAGACCCAGGAGAGGCAAAGATGCAAGCCCTCCCCTGAAGGCCAGTAGGTTCAAGTCCCAGGAAAAGCCAAAAGTATGGAGAAAGCTGTTATTAACACCATGTCCAAACTTGTACAGCCTGCTACACAATAGGCCACTAAACTGAGAGATGTTTTGGGAGGGGGCACGGAATAATGACTTTATTCAGAAAGCAAGCAGATCAAAAAGGTGGTGGACTAGTGTCCCAAAGAACCTTCTCACCCAGTGAGACTTCAGGCTGCTTTTACGTTAAAGGAGGGGGCGGAGTATGCTTGGTGGTTACAAATTTCTTGGTATTGGAATCCTGTGTCCTTGCAGCTGTCCATGTAGGTCAGGTCATGATGTCCCTGCAAACCTCCAATGGGACAAACGTTATTTTCTGTTCTGCAATATTTTATCTCTATGTGAATGGTAAAGTGTTATACTTTTAAAGGTCAGAACCTTGGGACTGGGTTTTCCTGTTTATTTGCAGCTATAGGCAACATTCTTAACACACCAAAAGCAGTTACAGGTTAAAGTAAAAGAAACAGATCTAATATGAATTTAGATTTATTCTTCCCTGTTTCAAAAATGATGCTCCAGTTTGCAAACAATCAAGCAAGAGAAATTCCATCTTTTGGGGAGAGGCTCATCCATTTTTTCCTCCTCCTGGTGTCTTCAACTGATTGGATAAGGCCCACCCACATTAAGGGAGTGCAATCTGCTTTACTTAGCCTGCTGGCTTAAAGGTTAAGCTCACTGAAAACACTCTCACAGAAACACCCAAAATAATGTCTGATCAAATATCTGGGGACACCATAGCCTAGTCAAGTTGGCACAAAGTTACCTGAAGGGGGGTCATTTTATCGCAGTTATTTCCTGACCCATCAATTCTGCTCTTAGATGAGCCCCCAAAATGTTGCTATTTCTTAGCAAATGTGTCCCCTAGTTTCCTCAGAGAACTTCCTCCTGTGGAAATAAACAAAGGCCACCCAAGTGAAAAAGCAAAGTCTGGCTCGAGCCAGAGAGAGCCGCCACCACCAGTGTTTGGTGGAGACTCGGGGCAGGCAGAGGACTGGGGAGCTTTGTGGTGGGCAGAGAGACAGCTCCAGAGCACCCTGCTCAGAGGCTGGGGCCCTGGGGAAGCCAGGGGTGGCCCAGCTGCAAGTGGGGCATCCCGTGTCATTGGTTGACGTGCATAGCTGGCTTTCTCTTGTTGGTTGTGCTTTTGAAGCGGAGCAGATATTAGGGAAGCTGTCAGTCACTAATCGCATCCTGGTCATTTGGGGCAAGTTGTTACAGGCATGGATGTTTCACTTTCTGAATTGTCTCTAGAGACAGAGGTCTGCCTTCCTAAAACAACTGTGGGCAGCAAGTGGCTTCCTGGGATGGCTACTTCAGAGAAAGGGTCAGTTTCCTGGGCTGGTTGCTTCAAGTCGTGAATCAGTTCTTGCTTCGTATATGGATGGCCAAGCTTTCGCCTGATTGTATAATCAGCCTGTCACTTCTTGCTGCTGCTGCTGCTAAGTCGCTTCAGTTGTGTCCGACTCTGTGCGACCCCATAGACGGCAGCCCACCAGGCTCCCCCGTCCCTGGGATTCTCCAGGCAAGAACCCTGGAGTGGGTTGCCATTTCCTTCTCCAATGCATGAAAGTGAAAAGTGAAAGGGAAGTCGCTCAGTCGTGTCCGACTCTTAGCGACCCCATGGACTGCAGCCCACCAGGCTCCTCCGTCCATGGGATTTTCCAGGCAAGAGTGCTGGAGTGGGGTGCCATTGCCTTCTCTGTGTCACTTCTTAGCAGGTAACAAAAGGAAGCACAAAGCCCACTTGGCGTCCAGCTTGGTTCATGTGTTTTTAGCTATAAAACGAAGTTGGGATCAGGCATCTGACTCAGAGATGGGGAAAATAATTACTAATTGATCCAAATTCGTTTAAATGTTTTTCACATGATTTCCAAGAAACGGTCTGAGTGATTTGAAGATAGGCTCTTTGTTTAGTGAAATATTTCAAAATCATACAGATTGAAGTTTGAGGAAGTCAGATATGCAAGGTCTCTCACTTAACTGGAGTAAGCTGCAGTGTGGTAAATCTCCATCTGACTCCAGCATTCACTTCTGTGGGGAGGGGAGGGGGAAGCTGCTTTCCCTAAAAAGGAAAGTGCAGGAGTCACTGAGACTGGTGCAATTCAGGTAAATGAGTGTGCACTTAACTACGATTTTAAAATACATATTTCGATTTGTGCAAACATCTTCTGTTCTTTTCTAAACATCACACAGCATTTTTCTACAAATCTGGATTGAGCTCCTTCACTTTAGCTTTCATCCAACTTTCCTGGAGTCTATAGGCCCAGAGAAGAATCTAGGATTCTTCAGAGGTCCCCCCAGAGCAGTAATCAGGGTAAGCGTAATTAGAGAGGGGGGCACCCAGAGAGGGCACTTTCGCCCCGTCTCATGGCAGATAAACACGGTCCCAGCTGATCCCGTCTGTGTGGCAGTTGCTCGGGAGTCACTTCTGCGTGTGTGAGTTTAAGAAGGTGTCCATCTATAGAGGTGACATCACATCTGGAGTGCTCAGTGTTTCCAAGGCCAAGTTTATGAATTCAGTGCCTCACAAGGCCAGCTACCTTCACACCGGAAAGAAATGGAGTCAGCTTCTGAGGTTCCGCCTCCCCAGACCCAGGCATTTCAAGTGGGGCAGGCCTTGTGACAAACAGATGGACGGAAGCTTTCCGTGCAGAAACCAAGCAGGGATGGGGGTCAGCCAGGCAGCCTGTCCTGGACCTTTGGGCACGAAGCCCCACCTAGAGTCTGGTCCCAGAAGTCCCACCGGCCGGGGAAGCCCTGGGCCCGGTGTTCCCAGCCCACGTGGTCCCTGGGGGAGGCTCTCGCCCCTCCTGCTCTCGTCTTCCCCGCGGGAGCCAGCTCTAGGGCTTCTCCGCCTCACCCACCGAGTGCAGGGACCCTGGGGCCTGTTCCCAAAGGGTGCGTTGGGGCCCGCCTGGGTCTGGGCTCCCGGAGAACTGATGCTCCAGAAAGTATTGTATTTTATCCTGATGCTGTTTCAAGGGACAGCGACGCTGTTGTCAAACACGAACTTCTAACTTAATTCTCCTCTGCCATGCCCACCAGGTGTCACAGTCCGGGGGCCCACACGCCTGTGTGTTTCTGGAAGAGAGCGGCCCTCCTCTGGACAGAGTGTGGGTCATCATCTTACGTCGCCTGGGTCCCACGGGGAGCTCAGGTGGGGGCCCAGAGGCTGGTGTCCCCCAGGAGAGCAGCGAGAGAAAGGGCCCCTCCTCCCACGTGTGCTCCCCAACCTGCAGTGAGGGGCGGGGGCCTTAAGCACTGCCAGCAAACCTGCAGGGGCTTCCATGGGCACAGTCTGAGGGGAGGGGAGGGGGTCAGGGTGCCCCGCCAGGGTGTGGGGAAGGCTGCCTGCCCCAGGGCCTCGATGGAACGCCAGCCCAAAGGGGGCCATCCTGGACAATGTTCCCAGGAGGCTTCTAGGACCCAGGACACAGTCCACAGCCTGGCATGTGGGAGCCCCTAGAGATGCCAGTGCCCCCCGGCCCTTCCCGCTGTCCCTCCCTCGCTCACCTCTTCCATTACCACCAGCCGCCTCTTCTCCCACCCTGTCCCATCTCATCCCCCTGGGGCCCTTCCCCTCCAGATGTAAATACACAGGAGCTCCCCCATTAAAACAGCAGGTGGGAGGGTTGGGGGTGGTGGGGCTGGGGGTGGTGGGCTGCAGGAGTCTGGCGGTGCTCTGCCTGCCCGATTGGCAGGAGGTGTGGGAAGGGGGTCGTTGAGTTAGCCCACCAGAGTCATCTTCAGCTGGCCTTTCCTGAGACCCGGCGCTCCCACCTGGGATGGTGGTCCGGCAGAGCCCCGGCCCAGGAGGTACTCGTGTATCTCCACAGTCCAGTGGGCTCAGGTAACCCCTAAAGCCCCCAGTTAAAACCAGCCTCGGGTAATTTAGGGAGAAATGCTTGCCCTGGCCCGAGATGCATTCCCTGGGGAGTGCACTGGGCGGGTCAGGGAGAGGGGCGGGGCCTCGGGTGGGTGGGGCGGGGCGTGGTCAGCAGGGACCTGGGGAGGAGGGCCTGCACCACACACACAAGCAACCCTACTCGCGGGGCACCAGACAGACCCCCAACAGGGGTGATGTTTCCAGGGGTCTCCCCCAAAGGCCCCTTCTGGACTCCGGTGCTGCGAGGTCAGCAGGACGGGCTCCACGTTTGTCCTTCTGGGTTGGAAGCCGACTGCTCTGTCGCCTCTGCCCCACGCCCTGCGCCTCCCTGACCCCTCGGTCCCAGGCTCGGGGCAAATGAAGTTCAGAATCTAGCTGAGTGGAGTTGGGCACAACCCTGAGAAACCCTCTCGCCCCTCCTCCAGCTGCAGGCTGGCACCTGAGTCATCTGCCAGGTGTACCCGGGGCCCATCACCTGTGTGGGACCAGAAAGAGGGAGGCAGGCTATTTGTGATGCCCCAGAGGCCCGCATCGCCCCCTCTCACCCCCACTGGACTTTAGAGCCAGCACTTTGACCACCTTTGGGGAGTGTCTGCCTGGCCACCTAGGGCCCCATCTGCCTGGATTCTGGGGTGGAGCTGGGGGCGAGCAGGGGCCACACAGCAGCTGGTCTCTGAGAGACCTGGTACCCTCTGACCCTGTGAGCTGGGTCTGCCTTATGTGCAAGAAGAGCCCAAAGATCACCCAGCAACCAGGCCTCCCCACCATCCCACGTGGTCCCCACCCTCAGGAGGGCCGCCTGAGTGTCGGGCGAGGCCAGGCGCTGTGGAAGCACGATTGCAAACGTAAAGTAGAATGTGGGGCTGATTCCTTAGCCTGCTGCATGGAGAGGGTCAAAACAAAGCAAAAACCCCAAGCAGAACAGATTTCGCAACTGCAGGAGGAAGCAGCTTTGTAAGTGCCCAAGAGAGGCTAATTAGAGACTTCAACTGGAGCTTTGCAAATGAATTATTTACAATTCTTCAGAGGGAAATGATTATAATAATAACCTTTGCAATTCCAAAATTAAGCTTATTATGCTCTTTTCCTCTGCTCCAGAAATTCTCTGAGGTCTGTCATCAAGAAGAAAGCGAGGAGTGAGGCCAGTCCTCTCCCCCCCAGGGTGGGTGGGTCGGGGGAGCGGCACCCCAGGGCCCCTGAGGGGCTGGCCCCCAGTATGGACCAGTGATGCCAGGTGTTTAAAAGGGAAAGCTGTGGAATCGTCCTTCATGCCTCTCCGCCGACCCCATTTCCTCTGATTTAAGGATGCTCTGCTCGCTCAGTCAGGACTCCAGGAGCTGCAGAGGCTCAAAGAAGAAACCAAAGCCTCTGCTCCCATCAGAGGCAGACCCTGGAGCTGCCAGGTTTACAACAAAGTGAGCGGCACAGCTGTTAGCGAAACTAACCAAAATGAAGGTCGACTGACCGCGTCTTCCTTGCCCGCACCGGCGGCCGTCTGATTGGAAATTAAGGGTCTGTTTCTTTACGATGCGAGGCTGCAGACTCGTGGCATGAAAGGGGTGAGGACCACTGGCTGATTGGACCCCCTGGGGTGCAGAGCCTGTGCTGGTCCCCAGAGGGTAGCCTTGCCCTCCCTCAGCAGTGATAAGCTGCTTCCCAGCACCCCGCAGGTCCTGCAAACATGCCTTTCCCTCATTTCCAGCCTCATCTCCAGCCTCAGCCCACTCGCACATGGGGCTGCTCTGGGGCAGGCCTCAGGCTGCCGGTATCCGAGCCTGACACACCCGGCATCAGCCCAGGGCCGCCGTCAGAGGCCCAAGAACCCACAAGGGCACAGAGGCTTTAGGCTGGAAGTACCCAGGCCCTGTGGCCAGTTCAAGCCAGAAAACCTGATGGTCCTGTGATGGGCCTTACTGTGGTCCCCACCTCGGCAATGTGTCCAGACCCCGGGGCAGCGAGATGCTGCTGTGGATGCAGATGGCCCTGGCCTGTCCCGGGTCACACAGATGGCCAGGGGTGCAGGGGAGGTGGGCACAGCACAGCCCGGGGAAATCCTCCAGCCAGCTGCCCCCTCCAGGGTTACTCCAGGCCCAGGGTTACTCCAGACCCAGGGTTACTCCAGACCCAGCGCTCCTCCGCTCTTCGGGGTCTTTCTTCCCCTTTCCCTGGGAATCCTCACCATCCAAGGTCCCTATTCAGCCTTAGGCTGGCTCGCACACCCTGCTGTCCCCAGCCACACTCCCCAGAGACGATCGAGAGTTAGCCTCACCCTTCCCCGTCTTGCCGCCCGCTGCCCTCTGCCGCAGCGGTGCGCCTGCGCATGTGTCTTCTGGGCAGGCGCATGTGGACTCTGACGTGGGGTCTGTTTCTCTGGCTCTCGCCATTCACTCCGCCTGTCATCCTGGGTCTGCCCCCACCCACCTGGGAGGGAAGGACGCCTCCCCAGGGACACCTCCTCTCCCTGGGCATTCTCTCCCCTTTGACCTGGCCTCCCCGAATGGCGGTGCCTTCACGTCTTCTCCCCAGCAGTGCTCCCTGGGAGGGGCTGCACATGTGTGGTTCAGTTGCTCAGTCGTGTCCGACTCTGCGACCCCGTGGGCTGTGGCCCACCAGGCTCCTCTCTCCACGGGATCCTCCAGGCACGAATACAGGAGTGGGTTTTCATTTCCTCCTCCAGGGGATCTTCCCAATCCCAGGATCAACCCTGTGTCTCCTGCCCTTCCTGCACTGGCAGGCAGATTCTTTACCACTGAGCCCCCTGGGGAGCCCGATGACCACGATTCACGGAAGTCATGTCCTCCTGGGGAGAGAAACCCAGAGAAAACGTGAGGACAGCTAAGGGAAGCTGCTGTGATCTGAACGTCTGTTTCCTCCTAAGATGGATATGGTGACATCCTCATGTCCAGGGCGATGGTGTTAGGAGGTGGGGCCTTTGGGAGGTGATTAGGTCATAAGGGGTGAAGCCCTCCTGAATGGGATTGGTGCTCTCATCACAGTCGTTCCCAGAGCTCCCTGGCCCCTTCCGATGCGAGAGGGCACAGTGAGAAGGTGCTGGCTGGACAAGCAATCAGGCCCCACCAGAACCTGACCGTGCTGGCCCCTTAGTCTCAGGCTTCCCAGACTCCAGGATGGTGAGCGATGAATTCCCGTGGCCTATGAGAATCTCCCTCAGTGCAGGAGACTGAGGTGTGATCCCTGGGTCTGGAAGATTCCTCTGGAGAAGGAAATGACAACCCACTCCAGTATCCTTGCCTGGAAAAGTCCATGGACAGAGGAACTTGGAGGGCTATAGTCCACTGGGCTGTGAGAGTCGGACACAGTTTAGTGACTGAACTGCCACCACCACCGCGAGGCGCCCAGCAGCAGCATTTTGTCACAGCCACCAGAACGAATAAGACAGCGTTGTCCTGACCTGAGGCTGGTGGGCATTGCTCTCTCATGTATCAACACTGAGCAGCTGGCACGGGTTTATTTTCTGCTTGTTTTTTGGTTTTGTTAGTTTTTTCAGTAGAAACCTCAGGCTTGTCAGAGGATAACCCAGAAAACCAGCATTAACTCCAAAACCAGCAAGAGCAGGAAGAGTCGCAGCAGCTACAGAGGACCCCAGATCTGCAGGGAAACAGAACAGGGGACGTCAGTGACGCTGAACTCTCCGCAGTGAGACGGATTCCACACGGCTGGGCCCCCGTCACCTTCAGCATCAAAGCTGTGATGCATTTCGGTAGGACTCTTTCTTTTCACAGGGAATACCCATGTCTCCCGCCTCTTAAGGGAAGAAGACTAACCAGGATCCTTCCCTCCAGGGACTCAAGGTTGCCAGCATGAAGACAGGCCCTCCTTTGGACTGAGACCCAGCAAGTTCTCAGGGTTCGGTAGATGGGGATTTGCCCAAGATCTCAGGACACGCTGCACATTGGGAGGCCTGGCTGGGAGCTTCCTGAATCCTTCTCTGTGAATCAGTATCCCAAACTAGAGATGTGTGTTGAAGTTGGGTAATGAGTACGTGGGGGGTTTCTGATATTCTCTACTTTTATATATTTGGAGTTTTTCATAACAAAAAATGTAATTGTTTTCCTATTTTGTATGCTTCCCTGGTGCTCAGGTGGTAAAGAATCTGCCTGCAGTGCAGGAGACCCAGGTTTGATCCCTGAGTTGGGAAGATCCCCTGGAGAAGGGAATGGCAACCCACTCCAGTACACTGGCCTGGAGAATCCCATGGACAGAGGAGCCGGACGGCCTATAGGTCTTGGGGCCACAAAGAGTCAGACAAGACTGAACATGTTTTATATAGTCTTTCCTGCCTTCTAGGGAAAACCATGAGGTCAGGCTCCTCAGATGTCACTTGTTGCTGCTTCAGGCAAAGTTGCTTCTTCTTGTCAATCAGGAGGTAGCCCCTTGGATATTCACACCAGCAAGCATCTTGCAGGTTCTGGCTGAAGGAGGGGTGGGCTCTTGCTGCCTGGACTTCCTTCTATCTCCCCAAGGGCCTTTCCTGGTTCATTAGCACTCCAGCTGGGTGAGGTGTCCTTAAGCTTCCTTCCTCACTGTAGGAGGGAGGGATGGAGAAGAGGGAGTGAAGTCAGCAGAGATCTAAATGCCCTAAAAAAGAATACATGTGGCTTTCTTTATAAGTGTGGGTGGGGAAATGCTTTCTAGCCATGACTAAATATCCAGACCCAATTAGAGAGAATTTAAAAGATATGGAGGGAAATGTCTGCAACACGTTTCACAGATAATGGCCTAATATTCCCTGAGATGGCCTCTGTCAAGAGGTGGCATCTATCTGTCCAGCCCCTTGAATTGGGGAGATTCCTGTAACTATTTGGATGAATAGAATATGGCAGAAGTGATGCTGAGCCAGCTCTGAAATATGCCTTAATTGGCTTGGCAACCTCTACTTCCTCTCTTGGAGGCCTGAGCCTCCATGTAAGAAATCTAGGCTCCTGTGCTAGAGAGGCAGGCCCCAGATGTGTGAGTGATAAAGCTATCTTGGACATCCAGCCCACATGGAACCCAGCTTCAGCCCCAATCTGGCAGAAGTGATACTGGGCTGGCTCCTTCCGTAACTGAAAGCTCACCTGGCAGCTTCCAGCTTCTCCCTCTTGGAGGGCTGAGCTGCTCTGTGAGAGAGGCCGGAAGAGGGTGTGCACGTGTTCTCCCAAACCATGGAAGCTGTCTTGAATGAACAGCCCTGTTGAGTGTTTGGATGACACCAAACTCAGCTTCTGTCTGACCATCCACAGGAGAAGCCTCAAGACAGAATCACTCAGCTGAACACTGGCAACTCACACGACTGTTAGGGATAATAATAACAAACTGTTAAGCCTCTACATCTTTGTGTGGCCTCTTTACATGTGCATGCATGCTAAGTCGCTTCAGTTGTGTCCGACTGTGCAACCCAGTGGACAGCAGCCCGCCAGGCTCCCCTGTCCATGGGATTCTCCAGGCAAGAGCACAGGAGTGGGTTACCAAGTCCTCCTCCAGGGGATCTTCCCGACTCACGGATTAAACCCACTTCTTTTACGCCTCCTGCGTTGGCAGGTGGGTTCTTTACCACTAGCACCACCTGGGAAGCCTGGTCTGTTACATAGTAGCATAACAGTAACCATATAGCAGGGAAATGGGAATTTATTTAAGTAACTTTTGAAGATAACCTCAGTCTAAAGAGAAAGACATTTTTGCTGGGTATAAATCTTGAGCATTACTCAGTACGTTCATTGTTGAATCATATGTATTCTGTTTGTGTAAATGAGTAAGCAGACTGATATTGTGGAGAAGGGGAGGAAAGAATGTAGGACAGAAGGAGGCAAGGAAGAGTTCTGTGGTGTTGGGCTCACATAGACATGTCAGAGTCAGATCATGAGTTTAAAATTTCTGTGTTTTCTTCTTTGTATTGATGTCTTGGCTCTGTCCCTGGAAAGGGCCTAGAAACAGTGATGCCTGTCAGCAATGAGCACACTAGGGGTCAGATCTGGTCCTTAAATATCAACCATTCTCCACTGGAAGAAACCAGGTTTCCCTGAGAAAATGGTTGGTTCTAGGGCTGAAGCAAACAGGATGAGCCTAGAGGGTCTTGTTCTGCCCAAAGGTTAAAAAGTGCCCAGGATGCGATGAAAGCAGAGTAGGAGGAAGGTGCTCTCAGGGTTGAGTCTAAGACAGTTTGAGCAGAAAGATTAATTATTGACAGCAATGGGCTAGAATGCATGATATTTTGCAAAGCGAGAGAGAGAGACCGTGTTTCCATATAAATTGTAGAGAGCGAGCAAGAGAGCGGAAATCTCCCTTTTGCAGGAGAATGTGTGTGTCTGTGCTCAGTCACTCAGATGTGTCTGACTCTTTGTAATCCCATGGACTGCAGCCTGCCAGCTTCCTCTGTCCTTGGAATTTTCCAGGCAAGAATACTGGAGTGGGCTGCCATTCTCTTCTCCAGGGGATCTTCCCGACCCAGGGATTGAACCCGGGTCTCCTGCATTGTAGGCAGATTGTTTCCCTTCTGAGCCACCGGGGAAGCTCAGTGTTGCCTAGAGCCTGAAATGAACAGAAGAACCTATTCTCAAGGCTCTGACCTTTAAGAGCATAACTCTCTTCTATTCATAGGGAGATAAAAGCTTCAGAACAGAGAACAGAAAGGAGACCTGACCTACATGGGCAGCTGCAAGAACGGAGGATACCAAAACCACAAGATCTGGGACAGCAACCACACCCTCTCCCCTGCAAGTTTAAAAGCGAAGCGGAAGTCGGTCAGTCATGTCCGACTCTTTGCAACCCATGGTTTAATAGTCCATGGAATTCTCCAGCCCACAGTACTGGAGTGGGGAGCCTTTTCCTTCTCCAGGGGATCTCCCCAACCCAGGGATCGAACCCAGGTCTCCCGCATTGCAAGTGGATTCTTTACCAGCTGAGTCACCAGGGAAGCCCTTTAAGTATAGAAGAAGCCTCAATTCTACCTCAGGTAAAATAGTCTTTGGGGTACGAATCCACCATCTTCTCACCTACTGGCTTTCCCAGTAGAGTCGCTATTTCTGCCCAACAGCTCATCTCCCTATTTACTGGCCTGTGATGCGGCGAGCAGAGTGAGTTTGGACTCAGGAACAGCACCGCACTGGGAAAGCCATCACCTGGACACGCGTCCCCTGCCCTGCGGTCCCTGCCCTGTTAGGGTCAGAGAGCCCCTCCCTGAGCCCCGAGCCCCCCGTCCCCTGTCTGTTCTCAGGAGGCTCAGCACCAGCCCCAGGTGCGCTGCTTCAGAGGCGTCTCACCCACATCCACCGAGAGCACCTTCCTGGCCGTTGGGCTGAATTCCTTTTCAGGATGAAAGGGGGAACATGTGATGTAAGAATAGAAGATGACAAGTGCTGGTCCCAGCGGCTTGCTGGCCACCTTGTGAAAACCGTGCCAGCCTCTTGGCAGCCTCGCCCAGCCTGGAGGCTCAAGGCCACACCACGTTCAATAGTAAAACTTTCTGGACTCACAGAGTGTCGTCTGAGGCCTGGTGTCCACAGCTGGCTCTTGTGCTCAGCATGCGAGCAAGGAGGCTTCACAACGTTTTTATTGTTTTGGAAAGGGCCTGCTTGACCTTTCTGTGACCTCAAATTAACACTCAGAGAGATCAAAAACTCCTGAAATTTTTACCTTTCTCCTCCAGCCCTGAAACCTCAGTGGTCCTCTCTGCCAAAGCCTGGATCCCACGAAGGCTGGGGTCCCCGGACGGCCCTGTGGGGAAGCACATCCCCCAGATACCCCCAGGCCTTGCCTTTGGAATTCTCTAGGAACACCAAGGAGATTAAAACTGTTAATCCCGTCCTGGACCCGAAACTGCTGCTCCTGGCTGCAGAATCGCAAAGTGAGAGTCGTTAACGGAGGCAAGAGATGTAGGTAAACAGGCGCTGGTGAAATAAAGCCCAGCGGACCCTTCACCGGGGGCGTGGCGCCCACCCACTGCCTCCCCCAGGGCGGCCTGTGACCGTTTCGGAGGCCCGCTGCAGAGGCACGGGAATGGGTTCTCCACGCCTTTAAGTCAAAGGCTGAAACATTTCGCAAACTTTGAGCAATAAAATGGCAAAACCTCCCATGAAGGCAGGAGCCTGGGAAGGGAGGCCAGTTCCATAAAAATTAAGGAAGGAGGTAGGGGGAGCCAGCCCCCCGCGTGCCGGGGTCCCGGCCGCACACTCTGTTTAACTCCCCTCAGAACTAGACTCTGTCACGGGGTGGGATGGGGGGAGCAGAGCCTGGCCAGCCTGGAAGCACGTCCCTGTCCCCATGGAAGAGCCAGGCTCCAGGTGCACGTGTGCGTTGCCCACCAACCAGGCAAACCCACCCCAAACCCCTGCGGGGCCTACCTGTGCTTCCTAAAGTCCAGTTCAGTTGCTCAGTCGTGTCCGACTCTTGGCTACCCCAAGGACTGCAGCACGCCAGGCCTCCCTGTCCATCAGCGACTCCCGGAGCTTGCTCAAACTCACATCCATCGAGTCGGTGATGCTTAATAAAGATGTGGGTTTATGTTTTTAAAATGGGTATTTTGAAATATTCTAATATTATCTAAGCATTATACATTGTCTAAGTGCAGTCTTTGTTCAAGGGTGAGGAGAAAAATCTGGCATGGGTTCTGAGAAGGGGGAGCCCAGGAGAGAAATACCCCGGCTGTGCAACAGGCAAGCAGGGAAGCAGCAGGCTTGGTGGCCCCCGCTTCGCCCTCCCAAACAGCCCCATGGCGCCTGCGTCTGCCCAGTGTTGGCACTGAGGGCCCTCAAGCAGGCTGGGAAGGTGTTCTCATTACAAGAGAAAATAAAGCTGGAAGTTTAAATCTTGATCGAGGTCACGAGCTAAAAGCTGGAGGAACTGCGATAGTCAAGTCGGGCAACTCCAAGCCCGGGGCTCCTGCTGAACCCCCGGGGCTTCCAGAAACCCTGCACACTGATGTCTGACTGAGAAGCTGGGAGTGAAGTTCCCTGAGCCGCTGCATAAGTGTCGGCCCGCCATACCTACAAAGCAGAAACGGGCCCACAGACGCAGAGAACAGACTGGTGCCTGCCATGGGGGAGGGGCGTGGGGGAGGCAAGGACTGGGAGTTTGGGACCAGCAGGTGCAAACGAGTGTGTGCAGGATGGGTCAACAACAGGCCCGGCTGCAGAGCCCCAGGGACGATTAATAGACTCAATAACCTGGGCTAAACCGTAGTGGAAAAGAGTATCTGTGTGTGTATCATTGACTCGCTTTGCTGTACCGCAGAAATTAACACAACCTTGTAACCCAGCTGTGCTTCAAGACAATCTAAGAAAAATCTTCCCACCAGAAGGCCCCTAAGTGTAATATTAGGATCATGAAGAGACCAAGCTTGCCGTCTGCAGCCCTCGGTGGTATCTGGGAACAAGACGAGCTCCAGGTACAAGGTAAGGAGAGTTGAGGCTAGCGGGACCCGGGAAGGGAGTGTAGAGACGGGACACAGGTGGGGGCAGACCTCTCAGGACTGGATGGCCACTCCTGCTTGTCGCTCACTGTGGGGGCTCCCTGGCCAGGCCCTGACCACCACGGACCGCCCTTCTTCACGGCTTGAGGTCTCCACACACGGCCTCTGCCCAGCTTCCAGCTTCCGACTCGTGTCTTGGGTTCTTACCTCCCGGCAGCCCCCATGGATGGCTGCTGGCCTCATTTGTCGTGACCCTCTGTGGGATGTCCCCATCGAGCAGAGCTCTCAGGGGAGGTCGGCGCTCATCCTGACCCACGAGGCAGGGCCTGTGCCATTCTGTCGGGGGGCCCACATGCCTGGGAGGAAGCTTTGGGCAGGGGGGCCCCCAGAAGGAAAACAAGCAGGTGCTCTGATGTTCCCTGAGCAGTCAGCAGAGGAAACGGGAAGGAAGGGCACCCCGCCCACTGCCAGGCCCCACAGGGTGAAAAATCTTGCTTGTGCACGAATGTACCTTCTTAGGTGTGTGTTCACCTTCAGGCCGGCTGGACCCCCTTCCCACGCGGTCACTGGGGGCCGGGGGCCGGGCTGATCCGTCACCGTATGCAGCCTTTTGTCCACCGTCTCCCAGGCGAGTTTGAGTGCTCCCTCCTGCTGAGCTCAGGAGCACAGGCCACCTGCTCTGGCCAGTGAGCTGCGGGCGGCAGTGCTTTCAGGCAGACGTGCTCAGAGCCAGCCTGTGGCTCTGGGGGGTCTCTGTCCAGCAACGGCCCAGGTAGAGGCCCCTCCGACCGCCCGAGTCCTGATCGCAGAGCCAGGACGACAGGGTGCAGGCTGCCAGCTACCCAGGTGGGCTCTCGGCGTAACCAGCCCATCCTGCGCATGGCACTGTGGAGGCTCGGTCTTCAATCTAACTTTCTATTCTAACGACTTTCTTTCATCCGTGTTCACTTTGCTTCCTTCATTCTTTTTTTCTGACCTGTCCCTGTCGTCCGTTTTTTGTGTGTCTTTGAAGCGGCCTTTAGTTAAATTTGGGGGAGACTGGCTCAGTCCTGCAGTCTCCAGCCTTTGTACTTGAATTTAACCCCTTTTTCATGGCATCCAGTCCCATCACTTCATGGGAAATAGATGGGGAAACAGTAGAAACAGTGTCACACTTCATTTTGGGGGCTCCACAATCACTGCAGATGGTGACTGCAGCCATGAAATTAAAAGACGCTTACTCCTTGGAAGAAAGGTTATGAGCAACCTAGATAGCATATTCAAAAGCAGAGACATTACTTTGCCGACTAAGGTCCATCTAGTCAAGGCTATGGTTTTTCCAGTAGTCATGTATGGATGTAAGAGTTGGACTGTGAAGAAGGCTGAGCACCGAAGAATTGATGCTTTTGAACTGTGGTGTTGGAGAAGACTCTTGAGAGTACCCTGGACTGCAAGGAGATCAGCCCTGGGATTTCTTTGGAAGGAATGATGTTAAAGCTGAAGCTCCAGTACTTTGGCCACCTCATGCAAAGAGTTGACTCATTGGAAAAGACTCTGATGCTGGGAGGGATTGGGGGCAGGAGGAGAAGGGGACGACCGAGGATGAGATGGCTGGATGGCATCACTGACTCGATGGACGTGAGTCTGAGTGAACTCCAGGAGTTGGTGATGGACAGGGAGGCCTGGTGTGCTGCAGTCTATGGGGTCGCAAAGAGTCGGACACGACTGAGCGACTGAACTGAATGGAACTGAACCGATGTGCAGTGGATGCTAAAATGGTGGGATGGTTTTTCCTGTTCTGTCTGATAGCTCGCACACTGTGGCTCCCGTGTGCTCCCTTTGCTCTCGTCTGCCCTTTCCAGGCATGATGGGATTCTTTGAGTCCTTCTCTTCTCCACGATGCTGTGGAGGCTGCAGGTTTTATTTCTAGTCTTGTGCCAGTTAGGCTGTGTCTTCCATCGACATTCTGAACTCTAAGTCTTCTCAAATGAAGTCTAAAGTATTTACATCTTCTCTCTGAACCAGAAAAGAGATTTGATATCTTTTATTGCAATTTTGTTATTATTATTATTTACACAATGCAAAAAATGTGGAATAGTATTCTTACACTGAGCAATTCATTTTTGGAGTTTCCCCTACAATCTATAGCAGAGATGACTGAGGGTTCATTTTATTCTCCTGCTTGATTGTCAGAGGTGGCTGCGGTCTGAGGATTTGTGTTTCCTTTCAGTTTGGGATCCTTCTTGGTGTCTGTTCAGATATGACCTCTCCCCTCTTCCTGTTCTTCTCTCTGGGGCTCCTCTCCTCCTGCCAGAGTTGCCCAGCCACACCCACATGTCTCTGAGTCACTGTTTCACGTTGGGTGACCTCTGAATCTCTGTTTTTCTGGGATGCATTCTTGGTGAATTCCTTCCATCTATCTTCCAATTCATCTACTACCCCTCTGACTGCACTTAACTTTATTCTGTCCACTGGCTTATTTCTACTTCAGTGAGCATCTTTTTTGTCTCCAGGTTTCTGGTTCAGTTCAGTTCAGTCACTCAATCATGTCTATTTGTGACCCCATGGACTGCAGCATGCCAGGCGTCCCTGCCCATCACCAACTCCTAGAGTTTGCTCAAACTCATATCCATTGAGTTGGTGATGCCATCCAACTATCTCATTGTCTGTCGTCCCCTTCTCCTCCTGCCTTCAGTCTTTTCCCAGCATCAGGGTCTTTTCCAATGAGTCAGCTCTTCACACCAGGTGGCTAAAGTATTGGTGCTTCAGCTTCAACATCAGTCCTTCCAATGAATATTCAGGACTTCCAATAAATATTTCCTTTAGGATGGACTGATTTTTATCTCCTTGCTGTCCAAGGGACTCTCAAGAGTCTTCTACAACACCACAGTTTAAAAGCATCAATTCTTCAATGCTCAGCCTTATTTATGATCCAACTCTCACATCCATACATGACCACTGGAAAACCATAGCTTTGACTCTAGACCTTTGTCAGCAAAGTAATGACTCTACTTTTTAATATGCTATCTAGGTTTCTCATAGCTTTTCTTCTAAGGACCAAGTGTCTTTTAATTTCATGGCTGCAGTCACCATCTGCATAAAGTCACCATAAAGTCTGTCACTATTTTCATTGTTTCTCCATCTATTTGCCACAAAGTGATGGAACTGTATGCCGTGATCTTAGTTCTTTGAATGTTGAGTTTTAAGCCAGCTTTTTCACCCTCCTCTCTCACTTTCGTCAAGAGGCTCTTCAGTTCCTCTTCACTTTCTGCCGTAAGGGTGGTATCATCTGCATATCTGAGGTTATTTATATTTCTCCTGGCAATTTTGATTCCAGCTTGTACTTCATGCAGCCTGGCATTTTGCATGATGTACTCTGCATAGAAGTTAAATAATCAGGGTGACAACATACAGCCTTGACGTAGTCCTTTCCCAACTTGGAACCAGTCTGTTGTTCCATGTCCGGTTCTAACTGTTGCTTCCTGACCTGCATACAGATTTCTCAGGAGGCAGGTCAGATGCTCTGGTATTCCCATCTCTGTAAGAATTTTCCACAATTTGTGTGACCCGCACAGTCAAAAAGGCTTCTGATTAGATCTTTTCCATTTCTGCCAGCTTGGGTCTTTTTTGTTTCTGCCAGCTTTTGTTTATAGTTTATTTTATATTTATAGTAACAGCCATTCGTAGGCTGTTACTCATCTCTTTTTTTGAAATGCTAACAGCTTGCTTTGTTGTTGTTCAGTCACCAAGCCATGTTCAACTCTTTGCAACTCCATGGACTGCAGCACACCAGGCTTCCCTGTTCAACTCCAACTCCCAGAGCTTGCTCAAACTCATGTCCATCGAGTCGGTGATGCCTTCGAGCCATCTCATCCTCTGTCACCCCCTTCCCCTCCTGCCTTCAGTCTTTCCCAGCATCAGGGTCTTTTCCAGCATGTCGGCTCTTCACATCAGGAGGCCAAAGTCTTGGAGCTGCCCGCTGGGTATGCCGGCCACAGTCGCTGAGCAGGTGTTCTCCACCCAGGTTCTGGATACGCGGCTGCTTCCCCACACTGGTCCTCACATCTGCAGAAGGCACTCAGCTGGAAATTTCCATTCCCTCTTGTGGGTGGGGGCTCCATGCAGGGGCCAGCCTCTGTCCTCCTATCCTCCACCCCTCAGGTGGGGCTCTTTCAGTCACTGTTACGGTTACCACCTTCACTGACTCTGGACCCGAAGCCCAGCACGCCTCCAGCCCACACCCATCACTGCTTCCTATCTTCTGTACCTGAATCTGAGGTGCTCGGCTTGTTCTGCAGTGTGGCTGTGACTTCTGTGTGTGTTGCTATGGATTTGGAGCAGAGAAGAAGCCACAAAGCATTAACTTACAGTGCCATGTTGTCCAGAAATCCAGAAAGTTCCAGCCCCTATGGGGCTGGCAGAAAATTCAACCCTTCTCTCCCATCCTAGAGGAAATCAACTCTGAATATTCACTGGAAGCGCTGATACTGAAGCTCCAATACTTTGGCCCCCTGATGCGAAGAGCTAACTCATTGGAAAAGACCCTGATTCTGGGAAAGATTGAAGGAGGACAAGGGGACAACAGAGGATGAGATTGTTGGATGGCATCACTGACTCAACGGACGTGAGTTTGAGCAAGCTCCGGGAGTTGGTGGTGGACAGGGAAGCCTGGTGTGCTGCGGTCCACGGGGTCACAAGGAGTTGGACACAACTTGGTGGCTGAGCAACAACCCCTGTCCTGGAGTTGCTCCAGAATCAAGAAGCTTCCATGACGCCCCAAAGAGCAAAGAGAGCCTCGAGTGGTCATGCCTAGCAGAGGCCTTTCCCCAGCGCCCTTCTCCTGCCCCCAGGTCAGGCCATGCTTGCAGCTCAAGGATCCTCGCCAAAGTGGGAGCCCACAGCGCCTGCGCTCAGCCTTCCTGGGTCACAGTATGGCCGGCCCACACCCTTCCTGCACTCAGCCTGGTTCTGCTCAGATCCAGGACCCTCGGGACTGCTCTCTTCCAAATCTCAGGGAATCACTCTCTCTCCCTCCCACTCGCCCTTTGGGATTAGAGTTTTATGAAACAGGCTTAGCTTTTTACAAAAGACAGAAAGAGCATTTGGCTTCAAGCTGCTTTGGCTTTCTGCCTGGGAAAATAAAAAAATCCCTGAGGCAAAAGACTGACAAAGAGCTGGGTGATCTGCTGGAAATGGGATGAGGATGAAAGATACAGAAAGCAGATAAAGATTAATATTCCCCCCAAAATAGAGCGTTTCCATGAATTTTACAGCTTATCTCTTAAGAGACAAGTGTCCTGTGAGAGCTGGTGATGAATGAATGAGCTGCCCTTCTGAGAACTGAGCATTCTTGGGGAAGTCGGGAAGCTCAGGAATGTATAGGGGCCGCAGCCCAGCTGAGCATCACCACGTCACTGCCTCTGCTTAGCAATGACCGAAGGTTACCAACAAGATGACAGAATGGAGATGGACTCTTTTGCTTTAAATTCTGTTTAGTAAGTTGGAAGAGGACGTGTATACTGTTTAGAATGCTTATCTTCAAACGGTACTTTTTTCAGAACTTTGTCTCTAAATGAGATGAGCTTTGGTGATCTGAGAAACTCCCAGAAACACTGTTTGCAGTGAGCAGGTCTCACCACGCCTGTCTTGGGGCCTCCCAGCCCTACTGTCCAATCCCCTCACTGAGTCGCTGGGACCCCCTGGCAAACCCCTTCACTTTGTTCACCTGTCAGGGGCAGAGGTGTAGCGGGGTAGTTGGGGTCACCTCTGAGAGCTTAGCTGACAAGGTCCATCTAGTCAAAGCTATGGTTTTTCCAGTGGTCATGTATGAATGTGAGAGTTGGACTTATATAAAGAAAGCTGAGCACCGAAGAATTTATGCTTTGGAACTGAAGTTGGAGAAGACTCTTGAGAGCCCCTTGGACTGCAAGGAGATCCAACCAGTCCGTCCTAAAGGAGATCAGTCCTGAGTATTCATTGGAAGGACGGATGCTGAAAATAAAGCTCCAATCCTTTGGCCACCTGATGCGAAGAGCTGACTCACTAGAAAAGACCCTGATGCTGGGAAAGATTGAAGGCAGGAGGAGAAGAGGACGACAGAGGATGAGATGGTTGGATGGCATCACTGACTCGATGGACATGGGTTTGGGTGGACTCCGGGAGTTGGTGATGGACAGGGAGGCCTGGGGTGCTGCAGTCCATGGGGTCGCAAAGAGTCGGACACGGCTGAGCAATGAACTGACTGGCTGAGCCGAGAGCTGTGGTCACCAGCAACCTCAGAATGTAACCTCGTTTGGAATAAGGGCCTTTGTAGATATAATTAACGTAATGATCTCAGAAGAAATCTTCCTGTATTAAGGTGGGCCCTAGAGACAGGGATCCCCCTCAGCAGAGAAGGAGGGCGGGACACCCAGAAACAGAGAGAAGCCCAGGCAAGGAGCGGCAGCCGAGTGACGCCCTGCAGGCTGAGGGCCCCCGACCTGCCGGCACCTTCTTCGAGCCAGACAGAGACTGCAGTGTCTTCTCCCCGAACCCTCTGGGAAACCAACCCGCCAGGGCTGTGACTTTGGACTTCCAGCCTCCAGAACTGACGGAGCGTCTGTTTCTGTTGTTTGAAGCCACCCACTTGGTGGTCATTTGTTATGGCGGCCCTTTAGAAAGCTAAGGCTGGAGGGTGAACGACAGAGTCTTAAAGGGTCCTCTGGCCACAGTCTGCGAGCAAAAGTGGAGCTGCATCTGGGGAGAACCAGCAAGGGACACTGCCCAAGGCCTGCTGCCTTCGCCATCTGCATTTTACCTCCAGTCTTTGCTTGTTTAAGTTGTGACTTTACTTTCTCTAAATTTTTATTTCATATTGAAGTGTCGTTGATTTATAATGCTGCGTTAGTTTCAGGAGTACAGCAGAATGCTTCAGTTATATATATAGATATGCTTTCTCAAAGTATTTTTCCAGACAGGTTACTGCGAATGTTGAGCCGAGTTCCCTGTGCTATACGGTAGGTCTTTATCAGCCATCTGTTTTAGGTATAGTACTGTGCGTGTACATGGAGAAGGCAAAGACACCCCACTCCAGTACTCTTGCCTGGGAAATCGCATGGACAGAGGAGCCTGGAAGGCTGCAGTCCATGGAGTCTTGAAGAGTTGGACAAGACTGAGTGACTTCACTTTCACTTTTCACTTTCATGCACTGGAGAAGGAAATGGCAACCCACTCCAGTGTTCTTGCCTAGAGAATCCCAGAGACGGGGGCCTGGTGGGCTGCCGTCTGCGGAGTCGCACAGTCGGACACGACTGACGTGACTTAGCAGCAGCAGCAGCAGTGTGTGTACATGGGATCTACCGTAGTGGTTTAGGCGGTAAAGACTCCACCTGCAATAAAAGAGACTCTGGTTTGATCCCTGGGGTGGGAAGATCCTCTGGAGGAGGAAATGGCAACCCACTCCAGTATTCTTGCCTGGAGCATCCCATGGACAGAAGAGCCTGGTGGGCTACAGTCCACGGGGTTGCAAAGTACTGGGCACAGCTGAGTGACTAATGTTCAGTGTGTCACATAACATTGAATGTGACGTATTGAGTCTCACCATGTCCATCTCAGACTCCCGTTTTCTCTCCCCCCAGCCTTTCCCCTTTGGTAAGCATCCATCTGTTCTCTAAGTCTGCGAGTCTGGTTCTCTTTTGTAAGTAAACTTGTTTGCATCATTTTTTAAAGATTCCGCACATCCGCGATATCACATGGTATTTGTCGCTCAGTTACTTCACTCAGTATGGTAATCTCTGGGTCCGTCTGTGTTGTTGCAAACGGCCTTATTTCACTCCTTCTGTGGCTGAGCAGAATCCCGCTGTACACGTACGGCATCTGCTTTACCCCCTCCTCTGTCGATGGACATTCAGGCGGCTTCTATGTTGGGCTGTTGTAAATGATGCCCCATGAACATGGGCTGCACGTATCTTTTCCAATTAGGGTTTTTGTCTTTTCCAGATACATGCCCAGGAGTGGGGTTGCAGGATCGCATGGTAATTCTCTTTTCAGTTTTTAAGGAAGCCTCCACGCTGCTCTCCACAGTGGCTGCACCGATTTACTTTCCCACCAACAGTGTAGGAGGGTACCCTTCTGTCCACAGTCTCTCCAGCATTTATTGCGTGTAGCCAATATTGAGCTTTAGCCAATAGAGAGAGAAATGACTGTGGATTTTGAAGACATTCAACCAGAAAAAGAGGAAACTTTAAGGTCATAATGAGTGAGTGTATGTGGTTGACGGCTTCTCATTTGGAAAAGAGATTCATCTTATGTTCAGTAGTTTCCAGAGGAAGTGCTCAAAGAGGGGTCAGACTCCAATTCAGCACAGCACAACCTCCTGTAAGGAGAGGTCTGCGGCCCTCGAGGACAACCGTCCTGCAGGAAGTCAGGGCCCGTCGCCAGAGGGCAGGAGGGCTCTCAGGCCGGCGGAGGGTGTTGGGCCAGATGACCTTGAGGCCCTTAAAACTGGGCTGTTAGACGTCATCGACGCTAATCCAATTACAGGAAATCAGACAAGCCCTGCCCTCCAGCAGGCAGGGCCTAGGAATGAGCATTTTTGCAAAGAGCATCACCCTGAGCATGGAGACACTGTGGCCAGTGGCCAGGCATTTCCTGTGCTGGACACACCCTGACCAAAGCCAGCTCCATCTCCAGGGGCTGCTGCAGAAGAAGACCACCCGGGGGCCCTCTCCTCACGCTCGAGAGCCCACACCTTCCACAGCTCGGATCCATCCCTGCAGTGGCCCCTGGTCCGTCACAGGCAGATCCCCGTCTCTTCTGGCTCCACCTTTTGACCCGTTCCCTGTAACCTCGTCTCATCTCCCTAGACCCGCCTCCTTTGGGAAGACTCCCCATCTGCTCCCCCCGTCCCTGCCCCTCCCGGGCTTTGCGAGTCATCACCTTGTTGCTGCTGTTGAGGGCCTCCCTGGTGGTCCAGGTGATAGAGAATCTGCTCCTGATGCAGGAGACCCGGGGTCAGTCCCTGGGTTGGGAAGATCCCCTGGAGAAGGGAATGGTGACCCACGAGCCACAGAGTCATATCTGACTCTCTGTAACCCTATGGGCTGTAGCCCGCCAGGCTCCTCTGTCCGTGGAACTCTCCAGGCAAGAATACTGAAGTAGGTTGTCATTCCTTTCCCTAGAGGATCTTCCTGACCCAGGGATCAAGCCCACATCTCCTGCATTGCAGGCAGATTCTTTACCACTGAGCCACCTGGGCAGCCCAAGCTGCCGCCTTAGCTCCTTAAACCTATCAGGGCTTGGAAAGATGCATGTTTCTGGTTTGGTGCCCTCTCTCTGCTCCTCTCGCTTGAGTGGACGATCCCTGGGAGCAGGACTGTTTCAGTCTTGCTTGTCCCCACAGCGCCCCTTTTTCCACCAGGCACTGACCCGTAGCAGGCACTTCAGCCCGCTGGGATGGGCTTTGTTTCAGGCGGGAGGGACTCAGTTGAGCACTGGCCTCACCACGCATGGCTTCGTTCCTTCAAGCCAGAGCTCCAGAAGCCACATCCAGGCTGCTCGGGCAGCTTTGCTCCATGTGATTGCCGGGGTCCTGGGCTCCATCCCCTGCTCCAGCGTCACCAGGCAGCCCTCGTGGTCACAGACAGGTGTCCAAGCTCTGACCAGTCTGCCCTTGTGCTGGGCGGCAGGAAGGGGGAAGAGAAGGTGACACCACGACCCACTCCGACCCGCTGGGTCACAGGTTCCTGCAGAGATGCGTGGGAAGCTGGGCAGTGTGGTTTCATTCCAGGCAGCCACGGGTGTGGCTAAAAAATATTTCATTTCTAGGAAATAGGGGACAACTGGAAGCCTCTGCAGTGGAGCTCCGCAGTTCCCACTCTAAGCAATCTTGAATCAGTCTGTTCTAATCCGGTAGAATGTTCTGGTTACCTTCTTTGCTCCTCTGGGAGGGTCGCTATGGGTCAGCGGACTGGTCTCTGCACATGCCTTGGCTACCCCAGGGGCTGGCCAGCCCCTGAGGACAGAGTATCTTCCCCTGCCCACTGAGTCTTTGCGACCCCTCACCTCTCTCCCTGTCCCCACTGCGCCAGGCCCCACAGTCCACACACAGCGCAGATAGCTGCTGTTGTTCAGTTGTGTCCGACTCTGCCACCCTGTGAACTGCAGCACGCCAGGGCTCCCTGTCCTTCACCGCCCCAGGCCCCAGGACCTGCACGCAACACACACAGCAGGTGGCTGCAGATGTCCTGTGCTGGGGATGAAAACGGAGGACAGGGCTCGTGGTGGGCCCTCAGCAGCCGTGGGCGGCTCCTGACGGGCCCTGACTGCCATGTACAGCACAGGATAAACGCCCTGCAGAGTCAGGGAGGGGCCGCTGTCACAGTGCAGCCAGGAAGGGGCTTCCTCCCGGCCAGTGCCGCCCGATTCAGCACGGCATCGATAAACAGATGCTGGGGCAGAGACCAAAGCCCCACCGAACTGAGTTCTTGGGGATAAACAAGGGCAGTGTGGCCCCAGGCCCCAGGCCGACCCTCTCTGGTTCAGGAACCAGCCATCTCCTTGCTCATCTTCTCCACGGCCAGTTTCTCTGTGCTGCTCATGAATCATGTCCGTCTTTACAAGCAGACAAGGCGAGGGTGGGATCCCCTGTCTCCAGCAGAGCCTTGGGGATTTCTGGACCTGCTGGTTCCTGTCAAAGTTGGCTGGTGTCGGATGAAACTGTGGACTCTGAAGGAGACAGGACGAGTTGCTCCTTATCATGGAGATTTTAAAAAGTATGTACACATTATCCTTGTGGGCAGTAAAGTTTAAACGTGCTCCCATCCCAGCCTGATAGGATGCAGGAACGAACCCTCTCCAGGGCAGATGGAGAAGTGTTTGTTAAGACGGATGTGATTCATGAAGACCACGGAGAAGATGGCCGTGGAGGAGGTGAGCAAGGAGACGGCCTGTGATGCTGCTCAGAGCGTTCGCAGGAAGCAGGTTCCAGGCAGAGTGGAGGGTGGGACGGAGGGACGGAGGGATGGAGGGATGGAGCGTGGGATGGAGGGATAGAGCGTGAAGATGGAGGGAGGGATGGAGGGCGAGGATGTACTGGATGGAAGGCAGCAGGCCAGGCCCACCCAGGACCCCCAGGAGCGCATCAGGGAGGAAAGCGCCCACTTCATGACTACGCTTGCTGTCCTGGGGAGCCCAGCTCATGCACGGCTGGCCAGCCCTGCCCCCTGTCATTCCCAGGGGGCCTCCTGAATTTGCGGGGGTGGAGGGAGGACCATTGTTTTGTGCAGGGAGGGCTGCTATGCAGCTTCTAGCCCGCCTTTGTGGGAGGAAGAGGAAGGCAGACAAGTCTGCTGGGGCACGTGCTCCTCTCCACACTCAGCTGGCTTGACAGGCGGAAAATGACATTTCACGGCTGTTACTCAGATTCCTCCAGAGTCCGTGGACCATTTTCATCTCTCACTCTCTTGGGCTAGAATGACACACTGGGAAAGCACGCAGGCTCTGGGTTCAAACCCCTTGGCCCCAGCAGCTCCATTGCCTCGCCTCTGAGGTGGGTTCAGTCCTGCCCTCCCAGGTCAGGGGTCCAGGCGTGGGGTCTCTAGCCATGGTGCAGGCCTGGGCCGGGACAGAGGTTGGCTCCGAGTCTCAATATTGCTCTTCTTTACTGGACGGCAGTTTTACATTAGTTTCTAAAGCCAAATATGGGTTGAACACAGTACCCTTTATCTATCATAGATTTTGCCAATGATTTTGACCTTTAACTTGCCACTTTCTCCTAATACAGGCTTTATTCTTTTTTAAAAATTAAGATGTAATTGACATATAGTAACTTGCCAGTTTTAATTTCTTTTGCTATAGGGAATTTTGTTTGTCTCTATGTAATAAACATAGTCATGTTTTCCTTTAGAGAAAATCTTAGGAAAGATTTTCCCACCTTGATATCAGAGCGTATTCACATACTTTTTATTCTAGTTGTTTTAGGGTTTATCAGATGAGTCACCTTTTTTCATTAGTCTAGCAGATACTAAATTCAGCCATGTTACGATCTATTTCTGGACTTTCTTGGGCATCTTGAGTTACCTCCTTCTAATTATGCACTGATATCACACAATTTAATTACTGTAATTTTATGATACATCATAACAGATTTCAAATTTCTGTTCTCCAATTATCCTAACTGTGAACACAGTTGTGGCTCCCTTTTTTCAATATTTCACCCCAGTGGGCATTAAAGGATCATTCAGAAGTATTTTGTGAGTTTCCCTTAAAAAAAATAGGAAGAAGGAAGTTCTATAACATTTTAATTGACATTTAATTAAACATATAAATTGAGAAACTTAGAGGAGTTTATGAAAATCACAGTTAGAGAAAACAAACCGATCTCACGGATCACAGCCTTGTCTAACTCAACGAAACTATGAGCCATGCCACGTAGGGCCACCCAAATGGACGGGTCACGGCAAAATGCGGTCCACTGGAGAAGGGGATGGCAGACTGGCTCAATATTCTTGCCTTGAGAACTCCATGAATAGCATGAAAAGGCAAGCAGAGGTGACACTGAAAGATGAACTCCCCAGGCCGGAAGGTGCCCCTACACTGCTGGAGAAGAGTGGAGAAGTAACTCCAGAACGGATGGAGAGGCGGAGCCAAAGCAAAAGCAACGCCAGCGGCGCATGTGGCCGGTGGCGGGAGTAAGGCCCAGTGCTGTAAAGAGCAGCCTTGAATATTAGGTCCAAGAATCAAGGTAAATTGAAAGCGATCAAACAGGAGATGGCAAGAGTGAACCTCAACATTCTAGGAATCGGTGAACTAAAACAGACTGGAATGGGTGAATTTAACTTAGATGACCATTCTATCTACTACTGAGGGCAGGAATCCCTCAGAAGAAATGGAGTAGCCCTCATAGTCAACAAAAGAGTCTGAAATGCAGTTCTTGGATGCAATCTCAAAAACAGAAAGATCTCTGTTCATTTCCAAGGCAAACCATTCAATATCACAGTAATCCAAGTCTGTGCCCCAACCAGTAATGCTGAAGAAGCTGAAGTTGAACGGCTCTATGAAGACCTATAAGATCTTCTAGAACTAACACCCAGAAAAGAAGTCCTTTTCATCGTAGGGGACTGGAATGCAAAAGTAGGAAGCCAAGAGATACCAGGAGTAACAGGCAAATCTGGCCTTGGAGTACAGAATGAAGCAGGGCAAAGGCTAACAGAATTTTGCCAAGAGAATGCACTGGTCATAGGAAACACCCTCTTCCAACAACATAAGAGAAGACTCTACACATGGACATCAACAGACAGTCAATACTGAAATCAGATTGATTATATTCTTTGCAGCCAAAGATGGAGAAGCTCTATACAGTCAGCAAAGACAAGACCAGGGGCTGACTGTGGCTCAGATCATGAACTTCTTATTGCCAAATTCAGACTGAAATTGAGGAAAGTAGGGGAAACCACTCAGATCATTCAGGTATGACCTAAGTCAAATCCCTTACGATTATACAGTGGAAGTGACAAATAGATTCAAGGGATTAGATCTGACAGACAGAGTGCCTGAAGAACTATAGATGGAGGTTAACGGCATTGTACAGGAGGCAGGGATGAAGACCATCCCCAAGAAAATGAAATGCAAAAAGGCAAAATGGTTGTCTGAGGAGACCTTACAAATAGCTGTGAAAAGAAGAGAAGTGAAAAGCAAAGGAGAAAAGGAAAGATATACCCATTTGAATGCAGAGTTCCAAAGAATAGCAAGGAGAGGTAAGAAAGCCTTCCTCAGTGACCAGTGCAAAGAAATAGAGGAAAACAATAGAATGGGAAAGACTAGAGATCTCTTCAAGAAAATTAGAGATACCAAGAGAACATTTCATGTAAAGATGGGCTCAATAAAGGACAGAAATGGTATGGACATAACAATCAGATGATATTAAGAAGAGGTGGCAAGAATACACAGATCTATACAAAAAATATCTTCTCAACCCAGATAATCATGATGGTGTGATCACTCACCTAGAGCCAGACATCCTGGGATATGAAGTCAAGTGAGCATTAGGAAGTATCACTGCGAACAAAGCTAGTAGAGGTGATGGAATTCCAGTGGAGCTATTTCAAATTCTAAAAGATGATGCTGTGAAAGTGCTGCACTCAATATGCCAGCAAATTTGGAAAACTGAGTAGTGGCCACAGGACTGGAAAAGGTCAATTCTCATTCCAATCCCAAAAAAGGCAATGCCAAAGAATGTTCAAACTACCGCACAATTGCACTCATCTCACATGCTAGCAGAGTAATCCTCAAAATTCTCCAAGCCAGTCTTCAACAGTACATGAACCACAAACTTCCAGATGTTCAAGATGGATTTAGAAAAGGCAGAGGAACCAGAGATCAAATTGCCAACAACCACTGAATCATCAAAAAAGCAAGATAGTTCCAGAAAACATCTATTTCTGCTTTATTGACTATGCCAAAGCCTTTGACTGTGTGGATCCCAACAAACTGTGGAAAATTCTGAAAGAGATGGGAATACCAGACCACCTTACCCGCCTCCTAAGAAATCTGTATGCAGATCAAGAAGCAACAGTTAGAACTTGACATGGATTAACAGACTGGTTCCAAATAGGAAAAGGAGTACATCAAGGCTGTATACTGTCACCCTGCTTATTTAATTTATATGCAGAGTACATCATGAGTAAGGCTGGACTGGATGAAGCACAAGCTGGAATCAAGATTGCCGGGAGAAATATCAATAACCTCAGATATACAGATGACACCACTCTTATGGCAGAAAGTGAAGAGTAGCTAATAAGCCTCTTGATGAAAGTGAAAGAGGAGAGTGAAAAAGTTGGCTTAAAACTCAACATTCGGATAACTAAGATCATGGCATCTGGTCCCATCACTTCATGGTAAATAGATGGGGAAACAGTGGAAACAGTGTCAGAATTTATTTTTCTGGGCTCCAAAATTACTGCAGATGGTAACTGCAGCCATGAAATTAAAAAACATTTGCTCCTTGGAAGAAAAGCTATCACCAACCTAGACAGCATATTGAAAAGCAGAGACGTTACTTTGCCAACAAAGGTCCATCTAGTCAAGGCTATGGTTTGGATGGATGTGAGAGTTGGACTATAAAGAAAGCTGAGCCCCCAAGAACCGATGCTTTTGAACTGTGGTGTTGGAGAAGACTCTTGAGAGTCCTTTGGACTGCAAGGAGATCCAACCAGTCCATCCTAAAGGAAATCAGTCCTGGATATTCACTGGAAGGACTGATGCTGAAGCTGAAACTCCAATACTTTGGCCACATGATGCGAAGAGCTGACTCAGTGGAAGAGACCCTGATGCTGGGAGAGATTGAAGGCAGGAGGAGAAGGGGACCACAGAGGATGAGATGGTTGGATGGCATCAACAACTCGATGGACGTGAGTTTGAGCAAGCTCCGGGAGTCAGTGACCGACAGGGAGGCCTGGGGTGCTGCAGTCCATGGGGTCACAAAGAGTCGGACACGACTGAGTGACTGAACTGAACTGATAAATGGAGAAACTTAGAGGAGTGTATTCCTTTACAACACAGACTTCTCGCATGTATGAACATTATGTTCTCCACTTACTGAATTTTTCTTTAATTAGTTCAGTTCAGTTTTATTATCTTCCATAAAAATCTCATAGTTGTCTTTTTTGGGGTCTTTCTAATGGAATGAATTCCTACTTTTAAAATGTTTGGGTTTACTGTTGCCAATATAATTTTCTCTGCTACAAAATACCTCCCAGTGTAAGAAAGCAAATGACGATTTATCTATTTCCTATGTACTGAAGTGTATCATCGGTTATAACACCTTTCACACACGTTTTTGGATTTCCTTTGGACAGCTAAATCATCATCAAATGATGATTATTTTCTCTTCTACTTTTTACTATTAACGCTTTATTTTTCTTGTGTTGGCTAAGATTCAAGAATATCCTCAAAAGCAGGAACGGAGACACTCATGTCCTGTTTCTGACTTTAATAGAAAACTTCGAATAATTTCCACATATCACTTGTGACATTGT
Organism: Ovis aries; assembly: GCF_016772045.2. Taxonomy (NCBI): domain Eukaryota; kingdom Metazoa; phylum Chordata; class Mammalia; order Artiodactyla; family Bovidae; genus Ovis; species Ovis aries. The sequence continues at coordinate 2,447,346 of NC_056054.1, read as the reverse complement.
TGGCTATACACTTTTTTGATCAGTTTAAGGAAGAACTCACTGATGCTAATAGACTCATTGTCAGAGAAGGAAACGGCCGCCCACTCCAGGGTTCTTGCCTGGAGAATCCCAGGGACAGGGAGCCTCTCGGGCTGCCGTCTATGGGGTCGCACAGAGTCGGATACGACTGAAGCGACTTAGCAGCAGCAGCGGCAGACTTACTGTGGTCATCATTTCTCAGCACCTACAAATACTGATGTATTAGGTTGTTTTTTAAAAAAAAAGAAAAAGAAAGAACCCATCTATTCCCTGGTTTTCTAAGAACTTAATATCAAGAATTATACCCACTCAGAATGCATTCAGCTTCAAGTAACAGAATATGTGACAATAATGTCTTAAATAAATGGATTTTGTTTTCTTAGATGGAGTACTTAGGTGCTGCTGCTGCTGCTGCTGCTGAGTCACTGCAGTCATGTCCAACTCTGTGCGACCCCATAGACGGCAGCCCACCAGGCTCCCCCGTCCCTGGGATTCTCCAGGCAAGAGTACTGGAGTGGGATGCCATCGCCTTCTCCAACTTAGGTACTACAGCTTGTGAATTATTTTTTCTGTGCTCATATGTTTTTCACACTGAAGACAAAATAGCGTCATTTCCAGCAACAGGGGTCCTGGGCTCTTGAGACTGTTGTTGCTCCTCCGCTTTGCTAGCATCTAGTGTTCTTCATAAGAGCTCTCACTGCGTTCTGATTGTTTTGCTCTTTTAGGCAAATTATTCTGTCTGATTGAAAGTTTGCTGGATTACTTTCCCTTAAGGAGAAACTCTAGAAATTTTTCATCTTTATTCAAATATATTTAGGCAAACTTTGCATATAACAAAATGGGACCATTTTAACTGTATGTGTCAATGAGTCTGACAGATTTATACATCATGTATTTATTAAAAGTTTCCATGACTATCCCAGTCAGTCCTCTGGCCCCTAATAATGACTGGTCTGATTTCTATTACTATAGATAAAATGTGTGAAGAAAACTAAAGAGCATCTAGATGAAAGTGAAAGAGGAGAGTGAAAAAGTTGGCTTAAAGCTCAACATTCGGAAAACTAAGATCATGGCATCCGGTCCCATCACTTCATGGCAAATAGATGGGGAAACAGTGGAAACAGTGGCTGACTTTATTTTTCTGGGCTCCAAAATTACTGCAGATGGTAACTGCAGCCATGAAATTAAAAGACATTTGCTCCTTGGAAGAAAAGCTATGACCAACCTAGACAGCATATTAAAAAGCAGAGATATTACTTTGCCAACAAAGATCTGTCTAGTCAAAGCTATGGTTTTCCAGTAGTCATGGGGACTGGGAAAAACACGAGAGGCCTGTGAAAGCCACCAGTGGGGATGGCGTGACCTACCCTGGTCATTGGAGAAGGGAATGATAGCCTGCTCCGGAAGATCCCCTGGAGAAGGGAATGATAGCCTGCTCCAGTATTCTTGCCTGTGAAATCCCCAGACAGAGGAGCCTGGCAGGCTACAGTCCATCAGCTCACGAAAGAGTTAGACACGACTTAGCAACTGACACCCAACCATACGAATGCAGAGTCTGTAACCCTCCCCATGATACCGCGCAGGCTGTACGTCTTCTCACAACCCTGGAATTCGATGAGCCATTCCGCGTGCAGGTTCCAGACTGTCCTCGACTCAGAGGAATCTTCCCAATTCCAGCTGTGGCCTTTCTCCCAGCTGTTAGCTTTCTCCGCCTCTGGAATTTGGTTAGATCTGCTCTGTCTTCTAGGCCAGCCCCGTTTTCCTTTGCTGCATCTTCCTCTTTATCCTCCTGGTTTGTCTGTTGAGATATTTCTTGTCCTCTTTCTCCCAGGACCGCTCCTCAAGGGCTGCATCCCCACCTCTTCTTGAGTTAATCTGCTGGATGTTTCCATGTTGAATCACGTTTTTAAGCTTCGGCCATTCTTTGCAGGGCTGGAATTTAGATCTTTTACACAGAAGACACAGTCATTCAGCTCCTGGATGTGGTCCATGAAGCCCCCTTTCTCAGGTCCACTTCCTGCAGATCCTCGGTTCTCCCCCAGGCCCTGACTCTGCTAACACTGACCACCCAGCTCCCAGAGGCTGAGTGGGCCCACCCAGTGCTCCCCGGGCCCGTGGCCACTGCCTTCTAGAGAGGACCTGGGGTGGAAGGAAACCGGTCCAGGCTTCAGCCCTCCCTCAACCCCCTCCCAGACTTCCTCTCCACTGTTGGGATGACTTTTGTTTTTGAAACACAAGTGTTTTCCATTTGCTGACCTTTTCTGGATGACAAGAAGCTGACAACTGTGCACTATTTGTAGATTTTTTTTTTTTTTTTTTTTGGAAAAAGGAACACAGTCTGCCCTTCGAGGTAAAGTTGACATTTTAGTAAAGAGTGAGAGAGTAGTTTCTTCAGAAAATGATTCTCTGCTGACTGTACTTAGAACAAGGGTGTTTTGAAAATTTTCCACTGTTATGTAACACTGAGGCTTACTATTTGTCATCCACAAAAATTCTTGTATCTGGATGCTTTAAAAACTTATGGACAAAATTTTCTAGCCTGTTTAAAAATCTTTCAAATGATAGGATTGAGTGAGATTTAAATCCATCGGTTAAATAAAAGAAAAACACAACTCCATCCAATTAAGTTGCAAGAACAAATTATTCATTAACATCAGGGAAGAGGAATATTGATTATGCAAAATTTTAACCAAAATCCTTGCATGATTGATGGATGGAATTGAAAATTGATTGCATGGCTTAGAAAGTACAGCCAGTTAATGCATTATTCCACTTCAGTCAGTTAGTCAGTTCAGTCCATCAGTCATGTCCAAACTCTTTGTGACCCCATGGACTGCAGCACACCAGGCTTCCCTGTCCATCACCAACTCCCAGAGCTTGCTCAATCTCGTGTCCATCAAGTCAGTGATGCCAACCAACCATCTCATCCTGTTGCCCCTTCTCCTCCTGCCTTCAATCTTTCCCAGCAGCAGGGTCTTTTCCAATGAGTCAGCTCTTCCCATCAGGTGGCCAAATTATTGGAGTTTCAGCTTCAGCATCAGTCCTTCCAATGAATATCCAGGACTGATTTCCTTTAGGATGGACTGGTTGGATCTCCTTGCAGTCAAAGGGACTCTCAAGAGTCTTCTCCAACACCGCAGTTCAAAACCATCAATTCTTTGGACCTACCTGACTTTGTAGGCAATAAAGTGAAGTTACAGACAGACCTTGAATCGCGATGTAACACACTGTTACCCCAGACACAGTCCACGTGCCATTCACACTACGCAACCCGTCGCCAATGACGCACGTTAGGCTTTGTCACGTGGTGCCACTGCCAGGCCCAGCAAAGGAAAGGGCTTCTCCCCCTGCTCCCAGGTGTCCTTGCCAGCAGGGCGTGGACACCACCACACGAGGGGCCCCCCAGTCAGTTGGCTGCTCCCCTCCCCAGAGCAGCTTCCCAGCATGCTCTGGGGGAACCGGGAGACACCCCTCAAGGGAGTCTCAGCAGCTGCCGTCTGCCTGGCCGGCCTCCCTGAGCTCGGCACGTGCCCTGACCGCCTCTGCAGCGGGTCTTGCGGGGCCCCAGAGAGTGGCTCCCCAGGGAACTGCCGGGACCCCAGGAGGCACGTTCCTGATTCCTGCTCTCTGCAGGGCATTCTAGGCCGCTCAGCCATTCACCCCATGACTGGATAACAATTCCTGGTGCAGACTTCTCAGCAGATGCTGCCCTGCTGTTTTCTGACCAGAGCGAGGGCTCACTGGTCTGGGCAGGGCTCCTGGGGGGTCGTGCCTCTGCTGGGCTGGGTGTTGGCTGGTTTCTCAAGGAGGCTTCTCTCTGAGTGTGCACGGCTGGCTCAGAAAGTGGGTGGGCTCTCACACCAGAGACACACATTACGTCGACACTCAAGGTTTTAGCTTTGGGCCAGGAAGATGTCCCTCTCTTTCCTGGGCCCACCTTCAGCCCAACCATTCCACCCCTTCTTTAGGACTGTCCCCTTCTTGGCAACTCTGGCAGGAAGTGCGGGCACCGGAGCACGGATGTAGGGGATGGAGCCATGGAGAGACCGCCTGCGTGGCCGGCACAGAATGTTCTGACCTGCAGGGGCCCTTAGAGGGACACGGGTCGGGGTGGAACAGACGTGGGCAGGGACCGGGTGTGGGGAGAATGGCCGGGTGGGGACAGGAAAGGCTGGAGGGCAGAGCTCTGCATGCCAGCCCTGGAGCTAGAGGGCAAAGCAGCGCAGCACCCCGGGCCCCCAGCAGCACCCCCAGGCCAGCCCTCTGGCAGCCCAGCGTAGGCTCCCCAGGGCTTGGGGCAGAGCTAGAATGGAGAGGCCCCAGCCCGCTCCGAGGATCACACTGAGATGGCCTGTGGCTCCACGGGGCCGCAAGGCTGGGCTGATCCAGGGCCCCCTCCCTCCCAGCTGTGGACGCAACAGGGAAACACTGCTGGCAAGCCAGACAGGGGTGAGCAGGGTGCTTTGGGGCGTTGATGGTTATGGCTAAGGACGTCTGAGTATGGCCAGGTCTGTAGGGAATTGTGGGTGTTGCTGGGCTCCACTGGGGACTGCCAGGTACAGATGAGTCCTGCTGGTGGTCATTTAGGGGGGCTCACAGATTACTTTAAGGGCAGTACACCTGATGGGATGTCAAGCTTGGTGCTGACAGAGGCAGCTTCTTTCACGTTGTCTGGGACTCAGTGTTCTGGGCGTCTGAGTCATCAGACCTGGTGGGACGCAGCTCCTCGCAGGTCTGTCTGAGCCTCACCCGATGCATCCTAGACCTCCCTTTTCTATGTCAGGTGCCACGGGGCATCCTACTGGGAGATGCTGGGGGTATTGCCCCCAGAGCGGGGAAGGCAATGAGGGAGACCCGTCCTGTTCACACGTGCAGGGGACACCTTGGGCCACAGCCCTGGGAGGCTGGCCAGCTCGCCACGAGCACCAAAGGTCCCAAGAAGCCCTTCAGACTAATAACAAAAACCCCTTCCGTGTAGCGCGTCTCAAACCCCGTGTGAACAGGAAACCGCTTAACAACCCAGCGGACCAGTGTTTCAGGGAACCCCCATTTGGGGAGCCCTGGTTTGGATCACCTCTCTTTCTCGAGGGAGAATGAATCATTTCATCCGTGTGGGGAAATTTTTTGGAAGACCAGGCAGCGGCAGTGGTAACCGGCTTCAGGAGAACAATGGGCGCCTTCACTCGAGCGGAGCGTCTTCCTGCAGTATGTTTCAAGGGCTTCCCTGTGGCTCAGACGGTAAAGAGTCCGCCTGCAACACAGGAGACCCCAGTTCAACTCCTGGGTCGGGAAGATCCGCTGGAGAAGGGCTAGGCTACCCACGCCAGTAGTCTTGGGCTTCCCTTGTGGCTCAGCTGGTAAAGAATCCACCTGCAATGTGGGAGACCTGGAGTCAACCCCTGGGTCAGGAAGATCCCCTGGAGAAAGGAAAGGCTACCCACTCCAGTATTCTGGCCTGGAGAATTCCGTGGACTGTGTAGTCCATGGAGTCACAAAGATTCAGACACGACTGAGTGACTTTCACTTTCTTTTCATGATTTCATCTCTGTAGAGAAGGGCTGGGGAGGCAGAGGGAAAAGATACTGCTGAGAAGGTGGAACGGCACTTGGGCACGGAGGCCTGGCGCCCATGGCGGTCTGCACAGCCTTTCAAGCCCTGTGTCTCCTGCGGCAACACCTTGATCAGGCCCTCGGCCCCAGCAGACAGGACGCCCGCGCCAGCCACAGGTTCCTCTGGCCCAAGAATCGCTGCTGCTCTTCCCTCTGTTAGGAAATCAGTTTTCCTCTGGCAACGCTCTGCAGTCAGAGGTGTTCAGGGACCAGAGTCTAGGGGGCTCAGCCCCTCCAGATCCCTGCCCATCCAGCGCCCCTACCACTGCCGGGAGCCCGGGGCCTGCCCTCCAGCTGTCAGGCCATGTCCACATCAATGCCGAGGTCACCATGCATAACAGGGAAATCCGGGAAGGCTGGAGAGAGGACGCCCAGATGGGTCTGGAGGATGAGGTGGCCTTGGGCTGGACCTGGGCTGATGGCCAGGATGATGGGCATTCCCGGCAGACCAAAGAGGCCCAGCCTGAGACGGACAGAGGGTCCCGAGGAGAGTGGGAGGCGGGCCCTGCAGAGTGGCTGCCAGCTGGAGGTAGTCCTGAACTACTTTCCTGAGCCACAGCTTCCTTAAGATGCTGAGCCAGGTTGGGGCTGAGTCCATTCAGGGAGCTCACGGAGCCCCCGTTACTCTGGGACGCCGGGGAAACTGGGGCATGATGTCACAGGAGCAGCTCAGCCCAGGGAGGGCTTTGGGACAGAGAGTGGCCGATCAGAGCTACCTCTGGGGAAGACCACCCTGGGCCAGGGCAATCAGGTGAGGACGGAGGGGTGGGGGAATCAGGGTTAGGGTTAGGGTTAGGGTTAGGGCAAGCTGGGCGGGGGTTGGAGGACTGGGAATCTGGGGGAGTTAGGGAGCGGGGGCAAGCCATGGGGCAGTTGGGGATCCAGGGAAAGAAGGGGCAGTCAGGGGCCCGTGCAGAGGTTCTGCGTGGCCCATCTGGGTGCCCCGTCTTTTCCGATGATGCAACTCAGCTGCAGATGCAGCTCGGAATTGACCCCTTCTCCACCGTTTCCTCTCAGGAGCGGCTCTTTCCAGCCAACACAGGTTAGTTAATCTTGAATCATTTTAATCTGCTCCGTGAAGTATTTCCACCTTTGGGAATTGGATGATTCATAAAAGAGACAGAACTCTCCCCTTTACGAAGAAGAGCTGTGCATTAAGCATTTGACTAATGGGGGCAAATGCAAACATACATAATTCTTCTGCTAAAATCAGGGATGGAGGAGGAACACATGTGACCTCAAAGTTGCTTCATTTTCTTCCTCAAGAGCAGACAGCTATTTGGCTGTTTTCAAAGTCTTCATTAAAAAAAATAATAATAATGGGAAACGTTCATGGATGTAAAGCTTGAATGACAAGTTTAAAAAGGCAGGGGGGCTGGAAGCAGCTGAAGTCTCCAGCACTGAAGGACCGGTTTTACCGGCGGTGGAGTCTCCCTGCAAAGGCGTGCATGCAGACCACAGAGAGGATCAGAGCGCTGGCTAGAGCCAGATAAAAAGCATCGTGAAGTATAACGGTGAACAGGAACACACACTGGGGCTTCCCCGGAGGCTCAGACGGTACAGAATCCGCCTGCAAGGCGGGAGACCCAGGTTCAATGCCTGGGTCGGGAAGATCCCTTGGAGGAGGAAATGGCAACCCACTCCAGCATTCCTGCCTGGAGAATCCCATGGACAGAGGAGCCTGGTGGGCTACAGTGCACTGGGTCACAGAGCCGGACACAACTGAGTGACTAACACACACACTCACCTACACTACGGGGCAGTATGGCCTGAGGGGCTTCAGTTGGTTTCCCGGGACCCCAGCAGGTCCCCAGGGATGACGGTTCTCGTGGGGGCGGGTGCCGGGCAAGCGGCCGTGGCTGCCACCCTGCCCTGCCGCCCTCGGCAGCTCATGTCCTTGACCCTCTGATCACAACTCCTCTTTAAGAAATGGGCCCCCGCGTGGGAAAATGGTTTTCAGCTCCTGCTGGTTGGTGGGAAAGTGCTGGGCTCGCGGTGCAGAGACCCGAGCTCCATGGCAGAGGTATGCAGGACGGGGCTGGTCCCCACCTATGGAGCCTCTGCCTCCTGTGGTGCTGGGAAGTGGGGGGTGGGGTGGGGTGCAGGGTCCGGGATGGAGGACGCGTCATGACTGCACACTGAAGGGCCCTTCCATGGTGACGGCGGCTCGGGGAATCTGGGCTGGGGGGAAGCTCGGAGATGTGGAAACAGGACAGGCATCTCTGAGCAGAAGCAGAAAGGGAGAGCCTGGCTGATTTGGGTGCAAAGGGGCAAAAAGGGTCCAAGATCCCAGACAGACTCCGGTCACACTGAACCGCACCAGCAGCCAGCACCGAGGAGAGATGGAGCCAGACCCGGGAGTCGCCAGGACCTGCTGATGGGAGCCAGGACACACGGACTCGGCAAGCAGAGTGGCAGTCTCTGTGGATTTGAACTCCGCCCCTCCAGTTGAGGAGGCCAGGCCTCCAGGCCCAGCTCTCAGGTTACCAAGGTAACCCTGGAAATGGCTGCTGGGGGAAGGTCACCCATGGGCTGGGCTGTGCTGGGAGAGGGCAGCACTGAGTGGACGCCAATGATGCTCTGTCCGGGTCTCAGAGGAAGAGAGACCGTGGGTGAGGCCTGTCCCGGGAGGGGCAGAGGGGGACGCTGCCCACCTTGCCTCTCCCTCCTCGGGGTCCTGCCCGCCCCTCTCCTGGGCACCAGACTCCAGGACACTCGTGAGCTGACGAGTTTCAAAACATCACGCTTCTCAGCACCTCCTCCCGTCGGCGCCCCGCCCCCGCCGTGGAGAAGCCCCGCCCCTGCACGTGGTCTCAGCGCCCCTGCACGTGGTCTCAGCGCCCCCTCGCGTCCTCCTTCCTCGCCCCCAGGGAGGAGCCATGGCCCTTGCCTGGACCGTGGCTTTTCTGCCAAGTTGTCAGAAGTCTGCCTGGCGGTGCCAGCAGCCTGCCTGGTCCCGGCCCTGCCCGCGTGGGCACTCCTCGCCCTTGTGAACAGCTGGCTTCATCTGCAGGGCTGAGTGCGGGTGAGCTCACGCCCCGGGCACCCGCTGCCCCGGCCTCGGTGGACCCCAGCCTCCAGGACTTGGCTGGAACCCGAGGCGGAGCGGCGGGAGGTACCTTCCTGGACAGTTCCCGCCCGATCAGGCCACTGCCTTTGACGCCCCTGGGCTGCTGCGAGGGCGCCGGCATCTGCTCGGCTGTGAGGGATCCACCTGGACGGCAGCTCAAGCTTGCTGCTCGCCAGTATCCGTCCTGCAAACCCCTCAGGACACCACATGGCTCCGTGGGGACCACCCCTCTGCAGGAGGACTTGCTGGGGGCAAAGGGTGAGGTTGTGGGGTTCTCACAGAGAGTGGGGGCCGTGAGCACCCCGAGAGGGGCTGGACCTCAGGGCCTCAGGCACTCCTGCTGCTGGTCCAGGATGACCAGGCTGCCCTCACGCCCAGGCCCAAAGGACCCGAAGCCCCAGGAGAATGCGATCTCCGGCCGAATGGGCCCCCGTGTTCAGCAGCATGACCCGCGAGGGGTGGCGTGAGCGTCAGTCGAAAAAGAATGAGGCACCACAGCAGCTGGGGCTGGGGGCCAGACTCTGAACCTCACCTCATCCGCCCCCACACCGCCTGGGGAGCGGTCAGGGCCCAGGGCCGTGTGGCCTAGACTCCATCAGGGATTCTGCTAAGGGCACCCCAGCCGGCACAGAAGAGAAAGGGTGGACTCAGGAGGCCACCAGCCGCGGGCTGCCTTCACCACCAGCCGGGAAGGGGTCGGGGCCGGGGCTTTTCTGCTTGTAGAGACTGCGGGACAGGGGATGGGAGGACCACCGCGGGCATGCTCACGGGACCTCTGTCCCTGCGCACAGAGCTGTCCTCCGTGGGGACCCCGCATGACTCTTCCAAAGGCTCTGGATAGGCCTGGGTGACCACGGGGACCCTCGATGTGGATTGAGGTGAAGGGGGGTTGTCCTCCCAGGGGAGCTGAGCAGTCTTTGGGGGATGGGGCCCCCCAGTTCCACAGGGCTTGCAGCAAACACGCGTCTCCTGCGGAGGATGTCAGGACCTCACAGACACTCAGGCACACAGACGCACAGGTGCACGCACACGTAGTCACATGTGCGCATGCACGGCAAGTGTGCATTGCCAAGTCCAGCCACACACGTGCACATGTGCTCACGCAAGCTCGCACTTTGCAACGTCACTGTTCCCAGAAAGCAAACCTCCTCAAGTCAAAGCCTCTGCGCCCACCCTGTCCTCCCCACCTCCCTGCCTGCTTCCCACGTTGATTTACCGCCCCCCAGACGGCTCCCCGCAGAGCGTGAGGAAGCCCAGGCTCCCGGTATCTCCTGGTGGATTTCACTTCCTTGCCAGAAAAGTTCAGGGTTGGGTCAGATGCTTTCTCTTTGCACTGTGAGCTGAGTTTTCCCAGCCCCCGACCCAAGGCCGGGTGTCCCTTTGGGGGGTGGTGCAGAGCCTACAGGGGTGCAGAGCCTATGTGGTCCCAGGGCAATGCTGGCTCACCCTGCCTGGCGGCCCCCGGGCAGTGCCGCATACCGCGTACATCTTGCAGCGGGGTCCCGTGTCCTCACGGATGGTGTACCCAGAGAAGACGCTGAGTGTGTGGGGCCGGGAAAGGGTGGGGGGCGTTCATCGGTGAGTCAATCAACAAACATTTCTGGAGCCCCTTCCACAACAGCCCAGGCTGGACTCTGGGAGTGAAGATGGACAGGCCAGTGTGGCCCTGGCCTTAAGAGGTGTCGGGACCAGCCTGACAGGCCCCTGCCGGCCTCCTTCCACAGACGAGTGCCTGGGCTCTGTTCTTCCAGCGGCTGGTGGCTCCTCGGATTGAACATGCCAGTGTTCAGCATCAGGTGGACAAAGTACTGGAGTTTCAGCTTCAGCATCATTCCCTCCAATGAACACCCAGAACTGATCTCCTTTAGGATGGACTGGATGGGTCTCCTTGCAGTCCAAGGGACGCTCAAGAGTCTTCTCCAACACCACAGTTCAAAAGCATCAATTCTTCGGTGTTCAGCCTTCTTTATGGTCCAACTCTTACATCCATACATGACCACTGGAAAAAACCATAGCTTTGACTAGACAGACCTCTGTTGGCAAAGTAATGTTTCTGGTTTTGAACACACTCTCTAGACAAGGAGATCCAACCAGCCCATCCTAAAGGAGATCAGTCTTGACTATTCATTGGAAGGACTGATGCTAAAGCTGACGCTCCAATACTTTGGCCACCTGATGCGAAGAGCTGACTCATTTGAAAAGACCCTGATGCTGGGAAAGATTGGGGGCAGGAGGAGAAGGGGACGACAGAGGATGAGATGGTTGGATGGCATCACTGACTCAATGGACATGAGTCTGAGTAAACTCCAGGAGTTGGTGATGGACAGGGAGTCCTGCTGAGCTGCGGTACATGGGGTTGCAAAGAGTCGGACACAACTGAGAGACTGAACTGAGATTTGTCATAACTTTTCTTCCAAGGAACAAGAATCTTTTAATTTCATGGCTGCAGTCACTGTCTGCAATGATTTTGGAGCCCAAGAAAATAAAATCTGCCACTGTTTCCCCATCTATTTGCCATGAAGCCTTGGGACCAGATGCCATGATCTTAGTTTTCTGAATGTTGAGGTTTAAGCAGACTTACTGTCCCCTTTCACCTTCATCAGGAGGCTCTTGAGTTTAAGAGCTGAGGGCTGTATCTGCACAATCAGGGCTCAGGATGGAGGCCCTGGTGAGGGATGCACTCCGGAACGTGCGAGGCAGGCAGGAATGTTCCCTCAAGGCCGTGTCCACGTGTGCCTTTGTTTCCCCCAAGCCCTAGTGAAACGATGGAAGAGTGCTCAGAATAAGAGCTAGCCAATGGCTAGGCTGGAAAAATCTCCCATCCCTAGGATCACAAGGAATCTCTAGGAGATCAGGAGGAATGGGATCAGCTTGGAGAAGAATTATTGATTGAAGTTGACCGGCTGACAGGGCCTGGAGAGCTGCTCCTCCAGGAGCCCCAGGGATACTCCATGAGGCCATGCTGAGTGAGGGGACACGCAGGGCCCGGGCGGACCACTGGGCTCTAGCTGTCGGATCACGTGGCCTGGGATATGGCATTGTGAGGGGGCAGGGTGGGTGGGGGCCGGCACTCCCAGAAGCGCCCTGACGCTGAGCACTGAGGGCGCCCCAGTGCCCAGGACCGTAGGGCCATCCCAAAGGAAGGGAGAGGTGGGCCCACCAGGGGTGGCTTCTTGGAGACCCTCCTTGAGCCTCAGTCCTGGGGGAGCCCCCTCCTTCTGCCTTACCCAGAGCCCAGCCTGTTTCTGCCCTTGGACAGCATTTCAGCTTAGACATGGTTTTCTCTGCCATCGATAGCTGTGTTTTTTACAAGCTTATAACAGTCCCTAGAGTTGCCTGCGAATACCATGCTGTGCAGAGAATAATCAAGCTGTGAGGATGCGTGGGGCCAGGGAACCAGCCTGGCTTGCTCCCCACAGTGACTCACGCGGAGCAGTGCCGGACCACCCCGAATCTGGTCTCGTCGCCCAGGCGACAGCGTGCTGCCTGCCTCCAGGATCACAGGTGAGGGATCATGCTCTGCCCCGCTGGATCCGGGGACTGGCTTACTATTTGGGGTGTTCCCTGGTGGCTCAGAGGGTAAAGCATCCACCTGCAATGCGGGAGACCTGGGTTCGATCCCTGGAGAAGGGATGATCCCTGGAGAAGGAAATGGCAATGCACTCTGGTACGCTTGCCTAGGAAATCCCATGGATGGAGGAGCCTGGTAGCCACCGTCCACGGGGTCACAGAAAGTCGGACAGGACTGAGCGACATCACTCCCTCACTCACGCCTGAGGCCAGCCCTCCTCACTCCTGAAAATACTCTGCATACAGCTGCTCCTCCATTTGCGTGTGGGTCTCACAAGCACACAAGGCCGTGGGGAGGAAAGCTGTCTGAAATCCTACCATTGACAGCTCACATTTGCCTTTTTCGTCACAGGTGGTGCCTGAAGCACATCAGTGCCACTAAATCAGTGAGGTCACTCCAAAATGACCAAGTGTGCCCAGTGGCCACTGAGGGGGCTGGAGGGCTGATCAGTGGAGACTCAGTGCCACCCGCTTCCAGCCCATTCCCTGGGTCACCGAGGGACGGTCACTCGTGGCCAGCGGGGAGCACAGGCTTCGGTCCAGAGGCCCCAGCACTGCCCGCAGGGTCGGGAGCCCTGCAGCCGAGTCCTCGAGCCATCCACCCCGAGGCCGGGCAAAACTGAGAGCAAGCTGTGGGTGCCTTGGCCATGCTAATTGGGTCCCCAGGGGCCTGTACATGTTGAAATGCTAATCACAGACGGTGTGAGAGGCACTCGTCTGCAATACGGTAAATAATAACAGAACCAACCCCTTCGAGAGAATCAAGTGCCCTTGAGCCGCCCACCTTGGCAGAGCATCCACCGCCACAGGGGTAGCAGGTGAAGAAACCCATCCTTTTCACCAACATGGCATCGTGGAAACGTTCTTCAAATCAATTGACTGGTTCATAAGGAAGTAATGCCCCCTCTTGGTTTGTCAATCATGATTTATAAAGACTAATTAGACACTTGAATAAAAAATAATTTGTACATTTCAGTGAAAAACCAGTAGACACGAGCTCCTAGGGGTGCTAGGTTCCTACACGCTGTCAGCCGGGGGGGGGCCTCCCCTCTGTGTGTCCTCTGTCGGGGGGATCTAGGGCTTCCTTTCCAGGAGGTGGACTTGCTGTCTGCATGATCCTCACCTCTTCCCCAAACCTTGTGGCAGAACAGGTGTGGACAGCTGTCAGGTCGGGGTGAAAACACTGGACAGTTAGAATAAGGGGTCTGAGCCAAGCCCTGGGTGGAAGGAGTTTGCTGCCATGCACAGTGTGGGAAGTGAGGTCCCTGGGGCGGGGTTGGGGCGGTTCAGAGAGAGGCAGGCAGATGGCGCAGACTGGTTAGGAGTCAGGGCAGACGCACCGCTGATGTGGATGCTGCCCCAGATGAGGGCGCGATGGAGGAGACGGAGAGACTGGTTAGGAGTCAGGGCAGACGCACCGCTGATGTGGATGCTGCCCCAGACGAGAGCGCGATGGAGGAGACGGAGAGATCTTCCAGAAACATCTATGAATCACTCCCCGTTTGTGCAGCCTTGAGCTGTGACCCTGGGGGCCAAGATCATCACAAAACGCCACCCTTTCCCGAGAGGAGTTATAGTGTTGTTTCCAAGTTGAGTAATTTCTCTCCTTTCTCTCTTCTTAGTTTTAAACCCAAAGTCTAAGAACAATGAACAAGACCGCAGGGTCTCCATGGGTGATCCTGGAGGATTCCAGGGAAATGGGACAAAAGCTAGTTTCCCTTTTTTTAAAAAAAAGAAAAAGAAAAACACACTTATTTGGCTTGGCTGAGTCTTCGCTGTGGCACGCAGGATTTTAATTGTAGCATGTGGGGTCTAGTTCCCCAGCCAGGGATGGAACCCAGGCCCCTGCGTTGGGAGCTAGGAATCTTAGCCACTGGACCATCAGGGAAGTCGCTAGTTTCTTTTTTGGGCTTTGGTCGCTAGAAAGTTCACAGCCAAATCTGCAACCCCCACCCTCACCCCCAGCAACTGCACAGAGACTTCCTGGGCAGCGCTGGTGATAAAGAGCCTGCCTGCAGTGCAGGAGACTTAAGAGATGCAGGTTCGATCCCTGGGTCGGCAAAAACCCCCTGGAGGAGGGCACGGCACCCACTCCAGGACTCTTGCCTGCAGAATCCCATGGACAGAGGAGGCTGGTGGGCTACAGTCCATGGGGTTGCAGAGAGTGGGACACGACTGAGTGACTTAGCAGGCAAGCATGCACCCTCATGCCCAACAACTGCAGAGGAGCACAAGGAGTTCATTCTGAATTCTGTTAGACTCTTGTCTCCCTCAGTTTCTCTTACTTACTCCTTTCACCACAATGCCTCTCACAGCATCCATGTTTTTGACAGGGGTGTGTGTGTGTGTGTGTGTGTGTGTGTGTGTGTGTGCTTACTCAGTAGTGTCTAACTCTGGAACTGCAGCCCGCCAGGCTCCTCTGTCCATGGGAGTCTCCAGGCAAGAATACTGGAGTGGGCTGCCATTCCCTTCTCCAGGGGATCTTCCCAACCCAGGGATCCAACCCACATCTCCTACGTCTCCTGCGTTGCAGGCGGATTCTTTACCCACTGAGCCATCAAGGAAGCCTGGTGGTGCCAGGAAAGTCTGTGGGGGGAGGGCAGCCTCACTCACGACCCCGTGGTGGTCTCTGTCCACCCCCCGCACTGGGATGAAGCTGTGGCCGTCCTGGTGCTGGGTTCAGTGCAAGGGCCGGGTGCTCACCGTCTGCAAACACCCCTCTCTGGGAAACCCGTGGATGGTCTTTCAGGGGTGATCAGCGCCGAGTCTGATGGGCAGTGGGGGGCTGGAAGTCCCCCTTTTCTGGACTCTAGCAGCCCTACCCTGTGGCCGCCATGCAGGCCTCATGGAGAGCCCCGTCCTGGGGGACCCTGTGTGGGCAGGGCTCCACATCCTCTGGGGAGTCATCCGAGCCCAGAGCAGAAGAGGGGTCATGCTGTCCCCCACAAACACAAACCCGCCCCGACTGCCCTGCAGGGTCTGGGAGCCACCCCCCACGTCTGCGCAGCAGGCCAGGGCATCCTGAAGACTGTGAGCGCTTGTCTCTCAGCTGGGGCGGGGCCCTGAGGGGACCCCCGACTCCAGGTGAGAGGACCTCCCTCACCAGAGCAGTTCACGGCTCCCAGAGACCCGAACAGGCCCCCGGAGCCTACCGCGAGAATGCTCAGCCACTTCCAGCCCTCCACGATCACCCGAGGGACAGATGGACACCCCCATCTTCCCCGGTCACCAGGTCCTGCTTTGTGGTTCCAGCGGGGCCTGGCGGATGGCAGAGAGAGCTTCGGCTGCCCCGGGTGTTCACAGAGCCGTCCTGCAGTTTAAGACCTTTCATCTCCGCACGCCTCTGCCTGGGACCCGCCCCTGTGGACGCGCTTGTCGGTCCCTGTCCCCTAGTGACCCAGGCCTTCCCTCTGCTTTCTGCCCCGCTGGTCGTGGCCATGGGCCGTGGCTGCAGCCGCAGCTACGCAGGCTAAATTTTGGTCACAGGATCTGAGGTAGCAATGCACTCTGAAGGACTGTGGAGCTCAGTTCTCTGCTGCTGCAGGGTATTTGCCTTCTTGCGTGTCGTTTGGAAATGGCTTTGGCCTCACCCCCTAACCAAAGCCTTTTAAATGGCCGTGAATTCCTCGGGATCTTGCTGAGAGGCTCTGTCCGTGTGTAAGGTGAGGGTCCTGAGTTCTTGCTGCAGACACACCTATGACCACCACACCCTGAGGGTATCTGGGAAGAAATGCATCCTTCCCTGTGGCACAAATCAATAACCTGTCGAATAGAAGGAAACCCACCTCTCTAAGCTAATGGCTGGTCATAAAACCTTATCTTAAGAATTAGGTTTGTGATCCACGCTCATAATCATCCCAGATAAGTAGAACAAGTTTAACACAAATAAATGGAGCCGTTTCACGGGGAAGTTTAATGACTTTTCTCCCCTGATGTTTCCGCGGTGAGTCATGTGATGACAAACTGAGTCAAGAGGAATTTTGCTGCATCAAGGCTTTACCCAGATAGTATTTATCACGATACAGACCTGTTAACACTCTAAGGCTTTCCCCAAACAAGAACTTACAGTCAATTGGAAAAGGCAGCCAGGACACTCTCTCAGATCCTCTGTTTCCAGACTCACTCTCGAGCACACTATGAAAGGCTTGCTGGTTCCCCTCACTGGGCTTGTTCAGTGCGCCCTGCTCCCAACAGCAGACCCCCAGGCCTGACTGCTGCAAGGCCCAGTGGGGAGACAGCTCAGAGGGCCCAGAGATACTGCCCAGGGCTCCTCCCAGCCAGGAGGGCCCGACCGCCTAGCTCTGGGCTCCCCCAGGACACTGTCTCTCACCGCTGACTTTCCGGTCACTCCAGATCCACCCTGCAGGACAGAGGCACTTCCCGCGGTCCTCTTTGAAGCCGTCTCCCCACAGATGGAGAAGGGGAGGGGAAGCATCCCTTGACCGGCTCTGGTTAGGAAACCTGCCGACCTTGCAGCCCGTCCCCCAGGGCAGACCTTATCAGCTGATCCAGCGTGGATCGGGGTCCTTAGAGATTTCCAAGCGCATCTGGAGGGCGGGGGAGGGGAGCACACAGCAGCTTTCTGCGTCTTCCTGTGCTTTTCATAAAAGCAAAAAGCTCTCATCTCCAGCTCCATCTGTTTTCTTTTTCAGATAAAATCTATTTTCGGACAGAAGTATGCGCTTCACTTCACCACGCTCGCCTCCCCGGCGTTTGGACGTGGCCGCGTCTGTGGGTGGCCGCAGCTGTATCGGTCTGTCCCCCCAGCGCGCTCGAGGCCGGGCAGGGGGTCAGGCCCGGGGAGCGTGGCCCGCGCGGGCCAGCCCAGGGGAAGCTCGTAAAGAAAAGCATGTGCAACCCCCCCAGGGGCCTGCAGCTGTCCAGGGCCCCCACCCTTGACTCCCACAGGCTCCGGGACCCCCATGCGCTCCCAGGGCCTTGCCCAGCCAGATAAGTGCCCCCCGCCACGCAGGGGTCTCCCCAGGGGAAGGCCCTGGAAACTGGGAGCAGCACCCAGGGGACCTCCGACAGGCTCCACTTCCTGCACCAGGGTTTCCATCTCCTGACACCTGAGCAGAGTAGGTCAGGGCCTCTGGGGAAACAGAATCGAACTGAAATCAGCGTCCTAAGAGCCTCTCAACAAGAGCGATGGTTTCCCTGTGACCCCAGGCCCGAGCCGCCTCTGGACCTTGATGCTCAGGCAGCGGCTGGTCGGACCTGCGGAGCTTCAGGCTGCGTCTGCCAACCTGGGAGGCCATCGCATGTCCCGGCGAGCTGGAGAGGAGCTGCCTGTGTGCCCAACCAGGGAGCCCTTCACTGGCCCACGGGGCGCTCCTCCCATTCACATCAGCCCGTCCACACCACCGCAGCCTCGGAGCATCCCCGCAGAGCAAACCCTGTCTTCTGGGCTAGTGTGAGATGAAATCAGCCACCTCCCCTCCGGGGAGCGTGTGTGTTAGTTGCTCGGTCGTGTCCGACTCTTTGTGACCCCCATGGACTGTCACCCACCAGGCTCCTCTGTCTGTGGGATTTCCCAGGCAAGAACCCTGGAGAGGGTGGCCTTACCTCCTATAGGGGATCTTCCCGACCCAGGGATCAAACCCACGTCTCCTGTGTCTTCTGCTTTGGCAGGCGGTTTCTCTACCACTGGGCCACCTGGGCTAGCACGAGCTGAAATCAGCTGCGTGAGTCGCTCAGTCATGCCCTACTCTGTGCAGCCCCGTGGATGGTAGCCCACCAGGCTCCCCTGTCCATGGTATTCTCTAGGCAAGAATACTGGAGTGGGTTGCCAGTTCCTTCTCCTGGGATCTTATTGACTCAGGGGTCGAACCTGGATTTCCCACATTGCAGGCAGATTCTTTACCATCTGAGGTACCAGGGAAGCCCACGCTTCCTGGCAGCATGGCTAAAATTCAGCTGCGCTGAGCTGAGGGGCTTAAAACAAACTGTTAACTCACATTGGTGATAGGAAGAGAAATATGCAGCTAAATGCATGATAAGAGAAGAAAACATTCTTCCAGTCCATTGTGAGCAATGAGAACACACATTTTCTCAGGAAGCATGTTCATTCTTTCCTGGAGGTCGCCAGCCGGAACTCTGGTGCGGGAACAGGAGGCCCAGAGGCCTCGGGGCAAACACTCTCCAGGACGCCCATCTGTCCAGGCCTATTCTTGTCCACCTGGAGCCTGACAGACTCAGCGACAGCTCACGTCTCATTCAGGGTAGCGTGCTTTGAAATATGGGCAGGACTTTCGAGACACTAGGAAAAAAACAGCAAAAAAAACCTGAAAACAACAAAGGGTTTAGACAACAAGGAGTAGAGAAGGAAACAAGGAGGCCTGAGGGCAGAGTGGCCGTTCTTCTCTGAGGACAGGAAGGCTGGCCCGCCCTGCCCTGCAGGCCCCGCCATCCCCGCGGACACCCTGAGGGCCAGTCACCGCTGGAAGATGGTCTTGGACTTGGGAGGATGTCCTGGACTTCTGCGCTTCTCCCAGGCGGGCTGGGCATGTGCTAAGGTCCCCACAGGCAGCCTTTGGGACAGGCAGGCCCAGCCGCTCGCGGGGAGGACACCAAGCCCCTGGCCCATCGGGCCCTTCCTTCCCTCCTCGTCGCCCCAGGAGAGTTTTCATCTTTTTCTAGGACAACAAACAGATCCAGATGTTTCTCCAAATGGGAAGGGCCACGGCCCGCCCTGCGCACAGTGCCACAGGGAGCAGGCAGGCCCCTGGAGCTGCCGGGACCCTGAGGGGCCCAGAGCCACACTCAGGCAGGCGCCGGGGGCACTGGCTCGCACAGCAGGCTCAGTGGCTCCATGCTCAGGGATTGCCTCCTGCCGTCCAGCTCCGTCCTCCCGCCCTCTGTCCCCTCCTTGGGCTCGGTGCCCCCTGGAGCCACCCCCCTCCGGGCTGGCCTCGTGATTGCTCTGCTGGGCTTTCCCGGGGCCTGACTCACCCCCCGACTTCCCAGCACCAAATCCCCTAGCAGGTTGGTCGGCATGAACCGGGGGGGCGGTCGTGGGGTCAGGGTTGCTGGCCGGCCTGTAGGAAGGCTGTCCTTAGGGCCTGGGGCCGCGGCGGGTCAGCGGGGGGAGGGGGGTGAGGCTGTGCCCCGAGCCGCCTGCCTCCTGGGCTCATTGTGAGCGAGGGCACCCGTCACCTCTAGCAGCACCAACCACAAACCCCCTCTAAGTCCCGTCCCAGTTGTGGCAGCCACTCCCCACGCGCCATGGGGCATCGAGATGCACCCAGGGTGACCGACACCCGACATTCGCATCTTCCATTTTGTTTGACTTGAACTCATTTCGATTTAAGTAGCCTCACCTGGCCTGTGGCCCCCAACGGAACACGGCAAGCCCTAGGGGTAAAACGCGGGATTGTTAAAAAGTGAACAGCTGTCGAGATGCTGGGAGTGAGATGGATCTGCTGCTGAGGAGTGCGGCAGAGCCAGCAACTGTGGGTGCAGCACCCTGGTGTCCACCAGCACGAGTGACCTCACCAGGGGGAGACGCGCCCCAGCGTGGGCACTGCCATCTCCAGGCAGGCCAGACTTCCAGTGTTTAACGATGGAGACGCAAGCCACTCCCAGGGCACAGCGCCCCTCCCAGGACGCAGTGCCCCTCTCAGGAGGTCTGAGATGCAGACCACAGGGGCTGGGGACTCAGGGTGCCAAGCGGCAGGTCAAGGGCCAAGACGCAATGTGCAGGGAGAGGGCGCCCTTTTGCACGGGGAGGCATTTACTGAATGAATAAAGTAAACGCTTTGTTGATTTTCCTGGAAGCATTCTTCCTGAATAGACTGTCTTCATCAACCAACTCTCATGCCAGTGCCCACTTCCTGAGGAGGTATCACAGCACGGGGCTTGAGGCCAGGACTCTGGGCTCAACAGCTCTGCCAGGGGCCCAGGTGCCCTCAGGCTGTGCATCACCTGTGAAATGGGGATGGTGACCCCTGCTCCTGGACAGGCCGATGGTCAGGGTGATGGGCGTTGGATGGCCCCCGGAGTGTGAAGCACAGGCCAGGCCTCCGTGAGTCCTCTGGGCAGAGCATTTCCACACCCGGAGGTGCTGGGGCAACAGCCCCAGAAGGGGCAGCCTCCACGCCTGGACGAGGACACTTCACCACGGGCGGAGGGCCCCGGGGGCGGGCTCTATCCCCTGCGAGCTTCCACACCGCCCTAGGAGGGTCCGGGTTGGGATGGCTTTCCCCTGGGGGTTGAGACCTGGACTGCCCACCCCTCCCTCCCCGGCACCTGGGATTGGAAGCCACAGGCCCTTGTGACATAGCGTCTCGCACGCTTTCTCTGCTTTCTGGAGAGAGGGTCCCAGCTGGGTAGCCTCCTGGGACCCAAGCCACTTGAGGATGATCTCAGAGCCGGAGAGCCTGAGGTCCAGGTGGAGCCTGGGACTTGAGCCCTCCCTGCAACCATAAGCATCTCATTCCTTGCATGGACTTTCTTCCGCCTTGAAGGGCCCACATGGTTTTGCTCTCCACTTTGAACTCCCACAGACTCCCCAGTAACACAGCATTCCCTGTCACTGTAAACAATGTGACTGGATCTTCTCATTAACGTATTTAAGCATGCACTCAGACCAGACCATCCTAAAGAAAATCAACCCTGAATATTCATTGGAAAGATGATGCTGAAGCTGAAACCCCAGTACCTTGGCCACCTGATGCGAAGAACTGACTCACTGGAAAAGACCCTGATGCTGGGAAAGACTGAGGGCAGGAGGAGAAGGGGACGACAGAGGATGAGATGGCTGGATGGCATCACCGACTCCATGGACACGAGTTTGAGTGAGGTCTGGGAGTTGGTGATGGACAGGGAGGCCTGGGGGGCTGCAGTCCATGGGGTCACAAAGAGGCAGACACGACCGAGCGACTGAACAGCAGCAAGCGTTCACTCAGCATTCACTCGGCAAAGCCTGGAAAAGCGAAAACTGCGTTTTTATTCTGATGCCGATCTTACTGAGCAGTTTTCTTTCAGAGCGTGGTTTATTTTTATTGAGGTATAATTTATGTAGCATAGAATTCACCCATGATAAGTGTGCAATTCAATGATTTTCAGTGCATTTATAGAGTTGTGCAGTCATCACCACAATCCAATTTAAAAACATTTCTGAAACATTTCCATCACCCCAAACCACAGTGTTCCGTGTGCTCGTGTGCAGCCAGTCTCGGCCCCCGTGCCCAGCTCCGGGCAAGCACTGCCGTGTGTTCTCTCAGCAGAGACTTGCCTCTTCTGATGCTCTGCATGAGTGGACTCGGCGAGGCTTTTACTGAGCATAACGTTCTTGACGTGGATCCATGCAGCTGGTCAGCACTCTGCCCCTTCCTATCCCCGAGCGTGTCTACCGTACAAACGCCACGTTTTGTGCGTCCAGTCACCCATTAATGGAACGTTCTCGTCCAAGTCCTCGTGAAGACCTGTGTTTTCATTTCTTTGGGGTGTTGATTAGCCTACTCGGGCTGTTATACAAGCGCCACAGACTGGGTGGCTTGAACACAGCAAGCCTTCATTCCTCACAGTCCCGGATGCTTGATGTTCAAGATCAAAGTGCAGGCAGATCGGGTGTCAGGTGGGAAGCCGCTTCCTAGTTAGTAAGCAGCCGTCTTCTTGCTGAGTCCTTGCGTGGTGGACGGGGGCAGGGAGCTCTCTGGGGTCCTTTTCATAAGGGCATTGATTTCATTCATGACTGCTCCACCTTCATGATCCACCCATGTCCTGAAGCCGCCTCCCCCCCCCCCTCAACTAACACTGTCACTTTGGGAATTAGGATCTCAACATGTGAATTTTGCAGGAACTGGAACATTCAGACGAGAGCAGGTAGATACTAATGGAGACTCGACTCTCAACATCCCGGAGAGCCGCCAGCGGCTTCCCACGGTGGCCCTGCCATTTGCCATTCCTACCAGCCACGGATTGCTGCTGTTGCCGTTGTTTGGTCTCCAAGTCGTTTCCGACTCTTTGCCACCTTGTGGACTGCAGCACGCCAGGCTTCCCTGTCCTTTACTATCTCCTGGAGCTTGCTCAAATTCATGTTCACTGAGTCAGTGATGCCATCCAACCATCTCATCCTCTGTCATCTCCTTCTCCTCCCGCCTTCAATCTTTCCCAGCATCAGGGTCTTTTTCAATGAGTCAGCTCTTTGCATCAGGTACCAAAGTATGGGAACTTTAGCATCAGTCCTTCCAAAGAATATTCAGGACTGATTTCCTTTAGGATTGACTGGTTTGATCTCCTTGCTGTCCAAAGAACTCTCAAGAGCCTTTTCCAGCACTACAATTCAAAAACATTAATAAAGAAGGTTCTCAGCCTTTTTTATGGTCCAACTCTCACATCTGTATATCCCTACTGGACAAAAGCCGTAGCTTCAGTTCCTCCACCCTCTACTCCACCACTTAGGACTGCCTGTTCCTCTGATGACAGCCGTTCCAGCTAATGAGAAACGCAGAGTCTCTGTGGCTTGCCTGCATGAACTTCATGTCCAATGAGCCTGAGCAGCTCCTCAGCTCTGTCTCTCAGTCGTGTCCGACTCTTTGCAACCCCATGGACTGCAGCGCACCAGGCCTCCCTGTCCATCACCAACTCCTGGAGCTTACTCAAACTCATGTCTGTGGAGTCGGTGATGCCATCCAACCATCTCATCCTCTGTCGCCCCCTTCTCCTCCTGCCCTCAATCTTTCCTAGCATCAGGATCTTTTCCAATGAGTCAGCTCTTCACATCAGGTGGCCAAAGTATTGGAATTTCAGCTTCAACATCAGTCCTTCCAGTGAATATTCAGGACTGATTTCCTTTAGGATGGACTGGTTGGATCTCCTTGCAGTCCAAGGGACTCTCAAGAGTCTTCAGCAACATCACAGTCAAAAGCATCAATTCTTCAGTGCTCAATTTTCTTTATAGTCCAACTCTCACATCCATACATGACCACTGGAAAAACCATAACTTTGGCTAGACGGACATTTGTTGGCAAAGTAACAGCGTCTCTTAATGGCCTTATTAGCTGTTGGTGCATCTTGGGTGAAATAGCTGTTTCTGTCTTTTACCCATTTCTCAAGAAATTTTTTTTAGGATCTTACTTTTTGGTTAATTAACTAGCTTCTGGTCTTGGTCTCTGCATGCAGGCGTTTCTCTAGCTGTGGTGTGTGGCTTCTCACTGGGGTGGCCTTTCTTGTGCGGAGCACAGGCTCAGGGCCTGCGGGCTTCAGTAGCCGCAGCTCACGGGCTCTAGGGCCCAGGCTCAGCAGCTCACGGGCTCTGCTGCTCCGCCACACGTGGGCTCTTCTCAGACCAGGGATCGAGTCCGTGTCCCTGCATTGGCAAGCAGGTCCTTAGTCACTGGGTCACCAGGGAAGTCCCAATCTTCACTCATTTTAATTGGATTGTTTATCTTCTTATTAAACTGTCAAAATTTTTTACGTAGTCTGGATACAGGTCCTTTACCAGATACATAATTTCTAAGTAATTTTCCCCTGTCCCTGACTTGTCTCTTCCTTTCCTTAATGATGTCTTTTGAACTGCAAAAGGTTTTAATCTTGATGAAGTGTATCCTTTTTTTCTTTCATGGATCATGCATTTAGCATCAAGATTAAGAACACGTTGCCTAAGTCAAACTCCCAAAGATCTTCTTCAGTGTTCGTCCTCTAGAGTGTTCAGTTAGGTCCACGATCCTCTTTGAGTTAATTTTTGTGGACAACGGGAGGAAAGGGTCTCAATTCGTCTTTTGGCCTGTGGATGTCCACTCGTCCCAGCACTTTCATGGGGAAGACTCTTCTCTGTTGGTTTTCCTTAGCACTTTTGTTGAAAATGAAGCGACCATAAGTGTAAGCATTTATTTATGAACCCTTATTTTTCACTCTGTGGTCTCTGTGTCTACCCTATGCCAGAGGTGTACAGCTATGCTTACTGCGGCTTTAGAGAAAGTTTTTAAATCCTCTTTAAGTATGAATCATCCTTTTGTTCTTCTGTTTCAAAATCATTTTGGATATCCTGAGTCCTTTGCATTTCCAAATAAATTTTACAGTCAGTGGGCCAATTCCTACTAAAAAATTCTGCTGGGATCTTTATAAGATTTAATTGACTGTATAAATCAGTTTAGGGAGAATTATGATTTTGAGGATATTGAGTCTTTCCAATTCCTAAACATGGGATATTTCTCCAATTATCTAGATCTTTGATTCCTTTTAGCAACTGCCACTTCTGAGAAGCCAGGCGCAAAAGCAGGGCACTGTGCATGCCCCTCCACGCAACACCAACAAGGGGCAGGCGTGCCACCCAAGCCACCCCTCGGGCCCGACCCCCGGACTCACCCCCACCTTCGCTCCTAGGAACCAGCTCGCCCCTCCTGGGGAAACAGCAGGGGAAGCTGTTTCTGTTCTTGTCCTCCCGCTGCACCAGGGCCCCCGACAGAGCTGCGCCTGGATTTCTTGTCTGCCCTCTGGTCAATTTCTGCTGATTAAGGAGCAAGAACCCCGGCTGGTATCACGGTCACATCCACACCTCCCCCGGGCCAGGGGCTCTTTCCACTGGGCATTTGTGTCCCTCTTCTTCCAGGCAGATTCTTTACGTGCATTCCGTGACTGTGACAGATTCCATCAGCATCTCAGCTTTTATAGAATTCGTCTCGGTTTGGAGGAGACATTAAATCCTCTGGCACCATCAGAGATTAAACACAAGGAAGATTTCTGATAGAAATGCCAAGGTATATCGACATTCCCATTCAGAAATTTCCACCTTAGCAACACTACTAAGTCTGTCTTCTTCCAAATTCTAGGTACGACATTCACCACCATTTTCTGCAGAGACACAACTTTAACTCTGTGGCTTCTGCAGTGACGGGTGCTGTTTTGGTTTTAATTTGTGCTGGACTATAACAGCTTTACGGGCTTCCCTTGTGGCTCAGCCAGTAAAGAATCCCCCTGCAATGCGGGAGACTTGGGTTCGATCCCTGGGTTGGGAAGATTCCCTGGAGAAGGGAAAGGCTACTCACTCCGGTATTCTGGCCTGGAGAATTCCATGGATTGTATAGTCCGTGGGGTGGCAAAGAGGCGGGCATGACTGAGCGACTTTCATTTCTTCCTCTCCTTGGATGAATCTGTTTGCTTCTTTCATAACAAGGTCAAATTGTACTTCCCGTCTGGTCACCACTAGGAAAACTGTACTTCCCAGAGTTCCTTATAGCTGGTGTTCTGTATGTAGTTAGGGTGCGGCCTGATTGCAGGGACTCAGGAGCGACTGGAAGGCAGACGTGGCCACTGTAGGCAGGGGCTGGCAAGCGTGTGTGGCCGAAGGTGGTGATGGTCACAGCAAAAGCGGGGCGGGGGCTTCCTGGTCTCCTCAGCCTCAGGGGTGGGACCGCTGCCTTGCCTGTGTGAGCAGAAACCCTCTTCACTGCCCTAGCCCACAGGCATCTTTAAGTCCTTACAGCACAGGCTGAATCTGTTTCTGCTTCTAATACGCGTGCGTGCTCAGTCCTGTCGGCTTTTTGCGACCCCAGGGACTGTAGCCCGCCAGGCTCCTCTGTCCATGGGCTTCTCCAGGCAAGAACACTGGAGTGGGTTGCCGTGCCCTCCTCCAGGGGAGCCTCCCCACCCAGGGATCGCACCTGCGTCTCGTGCACTGGCAGGTGGACTCCTTCCCCGGGAAGCCCCTTTCTGCTTCTAATGCTGGAAGTGACTTCTTTGAACCTGCAGGTTGGTGCATCCCCTGCGAAGAACCATCTGGAAAATCCCGCACTCACTTCTGCTCACCGACCATTGGCCGAACTCAGTCTCACGGCCATAGCTGTCTGGTGGAAATGGGTGCCTGCGGCCCTGAACACAATCAAGGTTCTGTTTCTGAGGAGGGCACTGGGGCAGATGATGTTAAAACAGGCAACCAGCCTTGGCCGCTGAGTCCCAGCTGGTTGGCCCCCTTCCCTGTACCCAGAGGCGGTTGGATGGCATCACCGACTCAATGGGCATGAGTCTGAGGAAACTCCGGAAGATGTGATGGACAGAGAAGCCTGGTGTGCTGCGGACCATGGGGTCTCAAAGAGCTGGACACGTCTGAGCGACTGAATAACAAATGGGTAGCGTGGCTTCTGGAGCATCGTAACCGCCAATAAACACAATCGTCTCACTACAGTCATCGGGTTGAAGCTGTAGACACGTGGGGGTCCCTGAGTGAAGGGCCTCCTGGGGCCAGGTGTGCAGGGACCATGTTGTTTGAGGAGTTTGTCCCCCAGGACGACGGGTCCTGGGGAGCTGCGGTCACCACGCTCCTGCTCCCAGCTGACCTCCCGGGCTTCCAGCAGCCGGCAGCCTGGGTCCGCTTCCTCTGACCGGACTGGGCACTGGCTCAGGATCGCCCCTGCTTGCTGTCCCGGGACCCTGGAGCCCCTGACTCTGCCCCACCCTCCGGCACGCAGATAGGTGCCTTCTTTTGTGCTGTGTCTCTGCCTTCCGGCCCCCACCGGGATGTGAGCCCCCTTATGGACACTTCTCCCGTCCACCCGCCAGTGCCCAGGTGGACAGACCACCCGGCTTGTCCACACGGAGGCAGTGATGGCCCAGATGGTGGCTGAGCTGCGGCGCCAGCAGGCCGGGCTCTCCAGGGTGCCTGGGCGACCCCGGCCCTGATTGGCAGAGCAGCCGGGGGTCTTCTCCGCTCCCTGGGGTGGTGGGCTTTTCCCAGGGTCCCCCAGCAGAGCAGGGGATGTTAGGAGAACCCCACCCTAAGCCTGCACACCAGGAAGTCTCGCTACGTCAGCCTTCCCCCGGGATAGTGGGGGTGGCTCTCGGTGTCTGACGAGCTGCGCCACTGTCACGCCCAAAGTGTAAGCAGGGTTGGGGCTCAGGCTCTGGGGGGCGGGGTGGCGTGGGGGGTTTCAGGGGGATGTGGACAAGGTTGGGGATCTGCCTGGGGCTGCAGCTCCAGGAATTGCCAGCAGGCGGCGCTGGGCTCACAAGGCTCCCCCAGGAGCATCTGGATGGGGCTGCACCCACTCTCCTCTCTGCCCCCCAGACGGCAGCCTGCTCCCCTCTGCGGCGCCCTATGGTGGTGAGGTCTCCTCAAACCTCAGAAAGCCTCCTCTGTTGCCGCCCTCTCGCCTCTGATGAGGGCAGGACAGGGTCCAGGGGTGGCCTGAGTAACCCCCCAGTCCAGGGAGAGAGGCCTGGAGAGGGCGGACCCCCCCCCAACCCTGGCTCCCACAGGGCCTTCTGAAAATCCATCAGACTGAGTGACCAGTGCCGGACCGTGTCGCACACTGAGTCAAGCCCACTGGACATAGTTAATTACAAGCCCTGTCTGGAGGCGCCATCAATCTCCACCTCCCCAAGGCCCCAGGGGGGCGGCTCTGCAGCCCCAACTATGCATCCGGGGGTCAGGCGGGGGGTGGTGCTCAGCAGAGCCCAATCCAGTGGGGGCAGTGTCTTCAGTGATGCCCAAACCTGGGCGGGGTGAGGGGTGAGGCAGCAGAGAGGGGGTTCCAAGGGCCTCAAGCGCGAGATGGGCCTAGCGGGGTCTTCCAAGCCCTTCTGCCTAGTGGCCCGGAAGGTTCCAGATGAAGGGGCCCCTGGGAACTGGTGCTCGTGGGCCCCTCCAGAGGCCCTCGTGGGTGTCATTGCTCCCGCCCCTCCCTGGGCTGAGCAGACCCCCGCTCACGCATCACTGGGGACTCCGCAGCATCTGGGTCCTGGCTTTCTGCCCGGTTCTCCTGTCCGACCCACAGCCCGGGCTGAGACGACATCCATCCCCGAGGAAGGGCCCATGGTCCAGGGCTGCCCCCCGCCTGGCTCCCAGGGTCTCGTGGGGCCACCCTGCTCTGGCTCACCTCTGGTTCCCCTTTCATACCACACAGGCCCTGCCCTCCTCCAGGGCACAGCACCCTACACTCCCTGGGGCCCCGGGCGGCACCACCTGTCCCGGCCTTCAGTCCCCCAGACCCCACAGGTGCAGCTGGGCGACCCCGGAGGACAAGGGACAGAGGGTCCCAGGCTGGGCGGGGTCTGCCAAGCAGGTGACGCTTGCCTTTTCTGCTCCATTCTGCTTGGATCTGGGGACACCGGCCCAGGCCCTGGTCCAGTGCCCAGGAGCCCCACAGGAGGTGGAGGATGGACATCGCCCTTCCTGGGGGGCCCCCAAGGATGGGGACAGAGGCTCAAAATTGCCCTGAGATGTGGGGAGCTGCTGGAAGCACCATGCCCTCCCTCCAGAGAACACTGCGTGAGATGTCGAGAGCGTTGGGTCTCGGAACTCCGAAGCCCCCAGGCTCCTGGGTGACACCAGGTTGAGAAGCCTGATATAATGGACCCTTTCAGACGCTGACCCAGCAGGGCCAGTGACCCCTGGCTCCCCCTCGAAGGCTCCGTGAGAGCCTCTCGGGGGTCTGCTAACAAACCACCAGAAACCGGGGGGCTTGTTGTTGTTCAGTCGCTAAGTCGTGTCTGACTCTTTGAGACCCCATGGACTGCAGCACGCCAGGCCTCCCCGTCCATCACCAGCTCCTGGAGTTTGTTCAACTCCATGCCCATTGACTTGGTGATGCCATCCAACCATCTCATCCTCTCGTCCCCTTCTCCTGCCCTCCATCTTTCCCAGCATCAGGGTCTTTTCCAATGAGTTGGCTCTTTGCATCAGGTGGCCAAAGTATTGGAGTTTCAGTTTCAACATCAGTCCTTCCAATGAATATTCAGGGTTGATCTCCTTTAGGATGGACTGGTTGGATCCCCTTGCTGTCCAAGGGACTCTCAAGAGTTTTCTCCAGCACCACTGTTCAACAGCATCCATTCTTCGGTGCTCAGCCTTCTTTATGGTCCAGTTCTCACCGTAAAGAGAGTACTCAGGACAACCGAAATTGACTCCCTTGCAGTCTGTTGGGCAGAAGCTGGAAGTGAGGTGCCAGCAGGGCCCCACTGAGGCTCGGGGCACAGCCTCCCCACCCCCTCAGCATCCGGGGCTGTTGACCCCCCTCGCCTTGTGGCCACATCACCCCAGTCTCTGCCTCTGTCCCCATGGGGCTCCTCCTGCATCTCTTTCAGGGGCGCCTGTCACTGGGTTGAGAGCTGCCTGAGCCATCCGGGATGATCCCCACTTGAGATTCTCACGTGATTCCATCCACACACCCACTGGTCCCCAGGGGCAGGATACGGGTGTCTCTTGAGGGACCACCGCTCACCCACTGCTGCCTGTCTCAAGGTCAGAGGGACTGGCTGCCAAGAGTGAGCGTCTCTGGGCAAATGCGGCCAGTGCCCTGCTCCATCCAGGTCAGTGCAGGGAGGGGCCGAAGCCCATCAAGGATGCTCCCAACTCGTGTGCAGCATTAGGGCTCGTCCTTGGGCCATGAGCTCCCCACCCATCACCGTCCATCCCGGCCACCACCCTTGCTGCCTCAGGGGCCACTGGCCGCCTGTGCCCATGGAGAGCGTGGAAGCAGAGCCCACCCTCGTGGGGCTGCTGCCTGATCTCCCTGTCGCCCAGAGGGTCTGGTGCCAAGTCTCCAGAGGATATTGGGGCGTAGGATTGGCCTGAGGTCACCGTCGGGAGGAAGAGCTGCCACCCCAGTCATGGGAAGAGCCCTGCCTGCCCCATCACCTCTGTCTCTGCAGTGTTTGGGGAGGGGGACGGGAAGGTGGCTCCACTTAAACTGGGGTTCAGTGGGGAAGAGAGGGCCCAGGGAGATGGGAGGAAGGCATTCCTGGCAGAGGCCAAGGCCGGGAGGCAGGGTTCCACAGTGCCTTCCAGGAGGCCCGCCCACGGTCGAGTGGCATCCTGCCCCGGGCTGGTGGTTTCCGGGGGGTGCACGTGTGGAAGCAAGTCCCGAGCTCAGGGACAGCCAGCCGGCCCCCCAGGCAGGCCCCTCAATGTTTCATGGGCCGTGGGCACCTGGACAGGACACGGGAGGCCCCTCGGTTCAGGCAGCTGGCAAGCAAGCAGGGTGCTGCCCAGGGAGGAGCTGGGCACCTCCCTGTCCATCCCCTCACCCGCCCGCCTCTGCGGCCAGGGCGCCTCCTTACCCGTGGCTGTGGGGTGGGTATGGGGGCGCTTCTGTCCTTCCGGCCTCAGGGAGGCTCTCTCTGCTCTGCTCCAAGACGGGCGTTTGCCCCATTTTCACCTTCCTAGAGCACATTCCTTGCAGTGCAGTAGCAGCTACGCTGGTTCCCCAGGAAGCCGGCCCGCTGGGTGCCACGGGGATCTGCCCGCAGAAAGGCCAGGGGCGGGGGCAGGGCTGGGCAGCGGGAGATGCTGAGCTGCGATGAGGTCTCAGTGAAGGCCTCAGCTTCGCTGCAGCTCTAGGGATGGATGGTCCTTCACCCTGCTGGCCCCCGGGTGAGGGGCTGCCCTCCGTGGGCCCCTGATGATCTTGGGTCTGGGCTGAGGGCTGAGGGCTGGACCTTCCACCGTTCAGGGTCCAGGGGCACCTGTGCCCTCTCCCCTCCAAGAACCAGGTTCACTCCTGTAAGCATGTGGAGCAGCTAGGGACAAGGGAAGGACTGAGGAATGGAGGGTCTCCTGCCATTTCAGCAAACAAGGGCATCTCAGCCAGCAGCCACTCAGCCCTTCAAGTGTGACTTTCTGAGCCTGCCACGTGTGACCGGTGAGCGAGAAACGAAGGATGTGAAACTCAAATCGCAGGATGCTGGCCCCAGGCAGCCGAGACGTGCAAGAAAGGGGTGAGCTCAGTGAGCCCAGGCTCTTGCGTCTTCCCACGCATAGGAAAGTGCTAAACTCCCTAACCTGAGATATCTGGTTTCTCCTAGTTAGCGCTCGTCTTTTGATATTCAGAGCCCCTGCCCCCTGTTGCACACTTCTGTGTGACCCGACGCCACCGCCCCCTCCCGCCCCATCCTCCTCGGAAGAGTTTTCTCAGTGTCACTCGAGATGCTGCCTCCCAGGCCTGAAGTCCTAAAACTCTCCACCCAACAAACTGCTTCCCAGGTGGCTCAGGGCTAGAGAACCCGCCTGCCAGTGCAGGAGACTCAGGAGATGTGAGTTCGATACCTGTACTGGGAAGATCCCCTGGAGGAGGAAATGCAACCCACTCCAGTATTCTTGCCTGGAGAATCCCATGGACAGAGAGCCTGGTGGGCTACAGTCCGTGGGGTCACAGGAGTTGGACATGACGGTGCAGGCACGCTCAGTATTTAGGCTGTGCTTATTCTTAAGTCGACACTGCGGCGGGGCGGTCACGGGGCTGATGGCAGACCTCGGAGGCCGGGCGGTGCTCAGGTGGTCCTCCTAGCGGTCCTGCATGACAGCTCAGCTGCCTCCCCTGGGCCTTCGCCTTGCGTTGGGTGTCCTGCACCATCTCCCCCCACCTCCCGCCCCCAGCAGTGGGCTTCTTCAGGGGCTGTGCCCCAGGGGGGAACCTCCAAGGCCTTCAGCACACAGGAGGTGAGGCGGGAATGCCCTTCTGGGCTGGGGCGGAGCTTGGGGAACATGCTAGAAACCACTTTCCCTGCACTTTTGGTTTTCCTGCATGACAGCTAACAGACTCCATAAGGAAACGGCTCTGTGGGACAGAAGCTGGAAACATGTTGTCAATTCCAATGGACACTGGCCATCTACCCCTACGAGGATTAAATCAGGCACTTCTGTAGCCACTGACCTTCAACCGCCCCCTGAAAGGAGGTCAGGGTGCACAGCAGAAACGAGGCCTCTGTACTCTGGGAACACAGGCAGAACGGGTCTTCAGATCGGTATTTTCAGGAGCTGGTTTGATCAGCCCAATTCTTGCAGCTCCTTACACCTAGAAATGCAGAAAACGCACCGAAACCCTTCACGATCACATCTGCTCCTCATGACCAGCAGTAACCTTCGGCAAAGAAGCACGTGCTCGATTGCGCGTGCTCCCCGTCACCAAAACTACACACGCTGACCTCCCCTCCTCGTCCGGAGCAGCCTCTCAGAGCCATCAGAGGTGCTGTCTCCCGGGCCGCGGTCCTCACTCTGCCCAAGTGAACCTTAACCCCAATTTTCACACCGCGCGTATATTTTCTAAGTCGACAATGGCTTTAGGGTCGTTGCTCATGAATGTAAATGAGATAAACTCGGAGCTTGTATACCTCCTTCTATCACAGAAGGAAAGGAGAACTGCCCTCAGTGTGCTGTGACGGCCCCTCCCCCTGCTGCTTGGATGTCAAGTTCAAAGTCCCAGCTTGGGTTGCTTCAACAGGTCGACACTGAATATGGTGCTTCGTCCATGCTCTGGCCCTGAAAGATGTGCTCCGTGTGGTGAGCAACGGTGTCGGTCAGCCCAGCCCCAGAGGGGTGCCACCACCCACGTGCCCAGCAACCTGGCACCCGCCCCCTCCCGACTGTTAAACATTCATATTTCCAGGTGTTTCCAGCTTTCCACTGAATAATGCTGAAGTGAGCATCTCTGCACAGGAAACGCTTTCTGTGATTAGATTTCTGTCCCTGGGACCGATTCCTGGAGTGGAATTACCAGGTTGAGCTTCAGCCATCTGCAAACAGGTCTGTCTGCAGCCCTGACCATTCCCCACCCAGGCTTGGCCAGGGAGGAGCTCGGTCCTCACACCCTCCCAGAACTGAGCTGAGGGCATCATTTGCATACAATTCCCTCCACCCCATCTAATTTCTATTCAAATCTTGACCTGAAGTCACACCAGCAACTCTGCCCCTAGGAAAATGCTGCAGGGAAGCGTTTACAGGGGCACAAGCTCAGCCCTGGGAGCAGTGGCTCAAACGATCCTGTTGCTACTCCTGTGTTTAGAGCCTCCGCTTGACTGTGGGGACAGCTGAAGACTTGAGGGGCCACGCGCCCACCTGTTCCTTTTATGGAGGAAACTTCGGTCCCATAGGGTCAAAGGTCACACCACAGTTCCAAGCCTCCTCTGCCCCTTCGGGCAAGGGATCTGGGAAGGGCGAGGCCTGGAGGGACGTTCTCCTGGAGGGAGGGTGGGCTTTGCCCTCAGCTGGCCTGCACGGGAAGCCCGGTAGGGACTCCATGTGTGGGGCCTCTGGGAGGGACAGCCTGAGCCCCCAGCAGTGCCTGGGCCTCCTGGTGGCGCTGAGATCTGAGCGTCAATGCCACACAGGGGCCGGGGCTTGGGGCACCTGGTCTGAATGCAGCTGGAAGGCTGGACCCATCTCAGGGAGGATGGCTGGGTGGGGAGGGGAGCAGCCCAGAACCTCATCTCTCCCTGGGGTGGGGGTGGCGTTGCCCAGCTCTCTCTACATCGGGCCGTGTACAGGGCGCCCCTAGGACCGGCCCCACGCGTCCTTGTGCGGAGGGGACCAGCCCTGGTCCGGACACCACAGGCATCGGTCCCCGTGGGTCCTCATCCTCTCCAGCCAGCCGTGGCCTGTGCATCAGTGTGGCCCGGGGACAGAAGACAGGGGTTCAAACGAGAGGCTCAGCAAGGGGACTGCCCTGCACCTAGGACCCTATGCCTGATGTGCAAACTCAGGCAAAGTACTTAGACTTTCTGAGCCTTTGTTTTCGCGAGGGCGAATGGGGGTGACCACACTACCCCCTCCAAGGACAGGGGGCTTAAACTTCAGCGGAGTCGCTGCGGGGCCTGAACCATGAGCAGTGGGTGAGGAGAACCCCAGTTTCTACACACTCAGCACCAGATCAAGGGGTTTTAAGTGGCCTCAGACCCTGGGGATGCGCCACTGCTTTAGTTTCGTGCACGAATCCCAACACTTTAATGAATCAAAATGCACACTTTTCATCCCCGTTTTCCAAACTGGAGCTCATGCTACCGGCGGAGAAATAAAACACGTTGGTACTTTTACATTCAAACCAAGACAATAGTTTAAGCCCACTAAGGGTGTATTTTGAACAGAAATATGAAGTGCATTTTAAAATTAAACTCCGAGTCTTCCATATTGAGTTAAACCGTGTAATATTACCCTTTCAGTTTCGGTTGAAATATCTAGTATCACTGAGATGCGAATGGGAAACTTCTTCCTTTTTTAAGTGTCACCTTCCAGGGCTTATTTTTTCCCTGTAGGCACTGTAACCAACTGCGAAAAGCAAGCAAGGAAACAAGATGAAAAATGAGGCCTCAGCTCTGGCTGGTTACTGGGCAATGTGAAGGAACTGTCCGTTTTTCAAGCAAGATGTGGTGTTGTGCCACGTCTGTGAAGAGTCCTGATCTTCCAGGGATGTCTACTGAAGTATTTGCAGGTGGGTGATGTGCTGCTGGGATTTGCTTCAAAGCCGCCCTGTCTGTGGGGAGAGGCGCAGCGCCCACAGATGTGGGGTGTTTGCAGGAAGAATACCTCGGGACATGTATCGTCTCAGGACCCCTCTTTCTGCTGCTCTGTATTCGGCCAGACTCCTGATCCAGTCAGGGCTGGTGGAGGCGAAAGTCGGTGAACCTCTATGGGAGTGACCATTCTGATTTAACAAGAGCTGACACCTTGCAGGGCCAGCAACTCCCCTGGAGAGGAGCCCCCATGACACCCAGGGCAGCGCGATGTGTGGGGGAGACCACGCGGTGAGCGCTACGTGCCTAAGTCAGGAGGGCTGGGCTGTGCGTGCGGGGACAGCCACTCAGTGCACGAGCATGCAGCTCTTGTAATGAGTCCCTAGAGGCGCACGCAGGGGTAGAAAGTGAAAGTGCGAGTGAAAGTCACTCAGTCATGTCCGGCTCTCTGCGACCCCATGGACTACCCATGGGATTCTCCAGGCCAGAATACTGGAGTGGGTAGCCTTTCCCTTCTCCAGGGGATCTTCCCCACCCAGGAATTGAACTGGGGCCTCCTGCACCGCAGGCGGATTCTTTACCAACTGAGCTATCAGGGAAGCCCATAAGGTGAGCCCAATTACACACCGTGGATGAAAAAGGCATTCACAGAAAATTCTGGCACCTTCGCACTAACTTCTACTTCTGTGGAGATAAAATTATGCAGTAAAGACGCAAAACCATGGACACGAGGTCCACACACCGATTCCAGGGCAGCATTTACCCAGGGAGGGAAGGGAAGAGGACACTGAGCTGACCCGCATCCTCCGCATCTATTTACCACAACGCTCACAGCAAAGTGTGGCTGTGTGCTCACCCTGAAGGATGGGCACTCACACATGTGTTATTTTCTCTGCTCAATGTGGTTGCGATATTTCACACTTCCAAAAGGTTAAAAAAAACAACCCACTGCTTTATAACACACATTAAAAAATGATTTTCAGATAAAAATCATCCAAAAGATGTCACAAAAAACCCACAGTGCAAAAATAAACCTGAAGAAAAGCTGCCCTCACAAATCTCCTTGCCTAGAGCTTGGAAAGGACACACTCTTTCAAGGCTTCTTTACATTTGAGTCTGTTTGGAAAAGAGAATTCCTATTGGAATAAGATCCTCTCATTTTGCATAAATTAATAAACATGTCTTCATAAATACCAGCAAAGCATGAAAAGACTCAGGTCACACTGGAGCCTCCTGTCTCTACACTGTCTGCATCAGTCAGCTATTGCTGTGATGATGCTGCATAACAAATATC
Organism: Ovis aries; assembly: GCF_016772045.2. Classification (NCBI taxonomy): domain Eukaryota; kingdom Metazoa; phylum Chordata; class Mammalia; order Artiodactyla; family Bovidae; genus Ovis; species Ovis aries. The sequence goes on along the minus strand of NC_056054.1, from coordinate 2,411,624 downwards.
CCCCTTCCCCAACTCAGTGACCCCAGCTCCTAGGTTCTCGCCTGGGTCAGCTCTGCTTGCGTCTGGAGGTGGCTGTGCTCCATAGGTCTCACTGGGGGCCTGGAGGCCCCTGGGTGTAGCATTTGGGGTTCCCAGAAAGCAGACCCTGGATGGAGTCTGGTGAGCACGATATTTTTTAAGGAGCGTCCTTGGGGTCGACAGCTGAGAAAGGGCGAGGAAGGAAATATGACTTGGCAGAGGGAGAGCCCAGCTGGGGGCGGGCTGAGGCGCCCCTGAGTTGTTCTGTCTGGGACCCATGGGACTGGACCCTCCCCCCCTCCCCCAGTTACGTCACTGGATGCGAGCGCCTGGGAAGGGTGCAACGGGCGGGGAGGTACGGTGCCACGTGGAGGTGGCCGTGTTTGCAGGCTCACAGCCTCAGGGATAGTGTCGAGCTCCAGAGGCCAGGCCTCTGGTCCTTTCCCTTCAGCCTCGATCCTTTCCAAGGCTGTTTCCAGACCAGGATTTTGGGGAGAAAAGAGAATTACCAGACATTTAAGTGAAGATGTATCTGTGGGCTGTCTGTAACAGGTGGAAGGTGGGAGGGCTGCTGATGGGCTGGTGCCCAGGTGCTCCCCCTGCCCCCACCGCCCCCTGCAGGGACCCGGCACGGAACCGGCGAGCATGAGAGCACACGGCAGAAACCACGGGTCGGAGGGCAATTAATGCTCTTTATTTACACCACAAGAGTGACAAGTCGCATGATGAGGTACAAATACTGGACTCCGGTGAAGTGGAGCCGGCCGTCGGGGGAGGACACCGCAGTTGGTGCAAACCCCCCCCACACAGAATGAAACAAGAATGAGAAAACCAAGAACAGAATCTCCAACTCCACTGAGAAAGGGAAAGGACCCCGGGAAGGTCCAGACAATCAAGAGAGAACGGATGCGAAGTTACAGAGGAGACGGGTCTCTGCCGCCCGCGTGGCGCCCGCAGGAGCCGGAAGTGGGCGTGGGCGGGGACGGGAACGCGTCCCCACCGCGTTTTCTGCGACAGACCGTGAGGAGCTCTTGGGTGAATAGGGTCAACCCCCCTCTTATACAGACACATGATAGTATGTTTGTCATTCTCATAAATTGGAAAATAGCGCCTCCACTGTGGAGCACACACACCAAAAAGATTGAAGAAAAAAAAAAAAAAACCAACCACAAACAGAAAATGTCTGCTTTCTTTTTCCTTCAATAGGAGGCTTATAATCATGTCAAAGACACAAAGTGAGCTGAGCTGTGAAAGCTCTGCTTCATTACAAGGAAGAAATGGTGTCCTTTCGATGCAAAGCATGATTTTAAACCACAGCGAGCGCAGCACAGTTCGTGACTGCTGAGTGTCGAGTGAGATCCTAGCCGAACATCACCCGGAAGTCAGGAAAAGCGGGCCAGACTGTGCGGAAAGGGCCGCGGGGGCCGCGGCTTCCCCGGGGAGGGGGACCAGGGAAGAAACCCAACGGGGCAAGTTCCTCCAGAGCAGCTGCGGGAGACGGGCGGTCCGCCTCGACCTCCGCATCAGCTCCCTAAAACACTGTCTCCACATAAATACAATAAACTCTATTATTGGTATGCCACAAGTGCTAGATAAACTTTTTCTTAATATGACAAATGTTTAAGTAGTCCTTTTATTTTTTCTTACAATAAAAAGTACAATTTCTTAAGAATAAGTTCAATAAGACGCAAACGTTCCCCCCTCCCCCACTCTCCTTCAAGGTTTCGTTTTACAGAAAAAAAAAAAAATCCCCATCTTTTGTTGTCTGCAAATGTCATGGGAGGGGAACAGAAAGGCATTTCTCTTCTTCCCCAAGCTGCCGCGTTTGCGTGCAAAATCCGTATACAATATAAAGACATGCCGCTCGTACAGCCCATGCAACCTCCAGGTGTAGGAAACTTAAAAAAATATACTCATATGTGTTTATATATATATTTATATACGTATCAATGCCCGTAAAACACGTGGGCCCGAAAGTCTACAAAAAAGAATGGAATGAGCGTGTGGCTGTGACCAGGAAAGGAGGAATGTTCCGATCGAAAATCAAAAACAAGAAACTCCATTGCTTAGTGCTGCAAAAATCAGACTTGCTTTCGTGTCAGAACCAGGACAAAACGGTCCTTCCTCTGGAAACAAACTTGGAAAGGAAGTCAAGAAAAACCCAAACGCTTTGACAAAGTGGCCCTTCGGAACCGGAGGGGCGGCTAGTCCCAGGCGGCCGGGGGGCGGCCGGGGGACGGCCGCCTGCTGGTGGGGCTCGGGCGCCCTGAGGCGCAGCTGGAAGGCCCGAAGGGCAGGGGGACACCACGAGTCGCGCGGCATCATGGGGTTTCCTGCAAAGGGGTATAAAGTGCTCACTTGCTGACCCCCAGCCAGTGCCCCCAAGGCCTCTGAAAAGGAACAAAAAGGCTAGAGGTCCAGGGACCACAGCGGGAAGGTGTGGGTGCCTTCCCTGAGGCGGTGGGAGCTCCGGGTGGGCCCTCCGCCCTCTGCCCCAGACGGCTGGCTGTGGAGAAGGGCTGAGTGTATCTTCAAAGAAAACAAAAGGCTACACGGTACTGCTTTAAGCACGCTTGTGAAGCTGGAGTGAGCTGACAAATGAAAAAGGCCCCCGTTGGGCCTTCTGCAGAGGAGGTCTCTGTTGGATGAGAACAGAAGCAAACCCTTCCAACAGGAACTTGGCCACCAAGGTCACCTGTTATCCCATCACCTGGAAAAATGTCAGGTGATGTTTCTCCCCAGGAGCCATGGCTGGCAGGAAGTGGGCAGGTGGCAGGGGGGTCCCAGGAGGCCAGCAGACACGACTGGCTGGGGCCTGCCTCCACTGTTGGGGGCTGGGTGCCTCCAACTCCCCCACCAACCTGGGCCTCAGGGCAAGGAGCCAGGAGGAGAGGGGACACCAGGCATGGCCCAAGACCTTCCTGTCCTACTCTTGACCACTGTCCTGAGAGTGACCAACAGCAACCCGATGACCAAGCCGGTCCAAGAATCTGGGCTCCTTTGGTCCCAAGTCTGGCTGCATCAGAGTCTCTTCCAGAAGCTACCCTGTAAATGTCACCAGACTTGAGACTTGGCTGGGGTTCCCTGCCCATGGCAAGCTGTGTCTGCGCTTCCTCATCAGAACCCGATGCACACTCTGGAATGAAACTGGTGGCTTCAGGGCTGGAAAATGAGTTACCACTAAAAACTGATCCTTTTCAGTTACTGTCAAAGAGAAAAAAAAGAGCCAAGGATAGACGTCCTGATGGGGAGTCTGCTGTCCCCACGGGGTCACCAGGCAGCGAGGGTCCAGGCTCTCCGTGGCCACAGGCTTCAAAGTTCAGGCCTACTGCCCCTAGCCAGGGCCCTGCCACGTGGCTGCCGCAGAAGAGCCTGGGGAGGGTGCACAGGCCCACTGGCCACACGCGTGGCCGACAAGTTTACAAGCTCTTTGGAAAAGCCAAGTGAAAAATGCTATCCTGACCACGTGGTCAGAGACGTCTACACGTGAGTTTCATGGATACTGATGGCCCATGGTGGCTGGCAAGCCCCTCAGCTCAGCGCTGCGAGGGTGCCCCCTGCCCAGAAAGCACGGGCGGCAAAGGAAGGCTCCACGCTCTGTGTGCAGCCACAGGCAGGCCCAGGTGGGCAGACCTCAGACCCCGCTGCACGCTCCGCGCTCACTCTGAAAATAAACTCTGTGCTCACTGTACAAAAATAAACAAAATGAAAATAATAATAATAATAATAAAAAAAATACCTTCCAAAGTTAAAAAAATGTACAAGCAAAAGTTTAGAAAGGAAAAAGGTTGACGTTATTACCATTCAGAAAACTGCTAAATGGTGAGAAAAAATGTAAAATTCACAAAACAATGCTTATTCCGGATCTTTTTGTGAAAAAATTCATACAAAATCAACAGCAAATTGATATCCTTTGCTATAAAAACTTATCAGGTACACATGTGCATGGAGGCTTGGAGTGGGGAGGGGTCAGGTCAGAAAATAATTAAGATGAAGGTACAATCTTGCAGGGCAGGTGTCCCATGGCGAACCTGTGATTGAAAGCTCTCCAATCTGGAGTTCAGAAATAACATGAGCTTCAAACTAGATCCCTTTCCACAAGCACCTTGAGAGCTGAGTCACAAGCCGTTCATTCGCCAGGGACCTTTACAATCTGCATTTATTTTATATATATATACTTTTTCTATAAATGCATTATAAATATTTTATCAAGATTTCATAAGAATCAAGTTTCTTAGCTTGGAATACATTGGAATATATATTATACATATATATATTTATTTATACCTAAAATTTTAAGCAATACTTCATGCTACTTGCTTTTAATAAAAAGCATTCCGATCGTAACACTGAAAGTGTGCCTAGGACATGCTTCACAACCAAATGGAGATGCTCAATTGTTATATGATGTACGAGAAAAAGAACACTTTGGATTCATTTAAAATTTGTTGGACTTCGAAACCCCCAACAGTATTTGCCACTATTTTGGAACTACCTCCATTTTTCTTCAACAGCAATAAAGCGAAACAGGGTGGCAGGACCTCAGCCCTCCAGAGCTGCTGGCCGAGGCGGGGACCACTTGTGAAGCGCCAGGCCAGTGCGAGCCGGCCTCCGGCCCCACCGGCCACAGGGAGCGGTCCCACCGACTCCTGCTGTTTATTTTTCTTAAGGCATTGTTCCTCGGACTTCGGAAAACCCAGCCACAAAAATCCATCAGAGCAATAAAAAAAAAAGGCACAAACGCGCATCTTCCGTCGGCTTTGAGAAACCAAAGCCGCACGGGCTCACATTTCTGCTTTTGTCCAGTTTTTTTTTTTTCCTTAAACGCTCGCCCGCTCCGTGTCCCAGCCCCACCGCGCACCCGCGGTGCGCAGGGGCAGGCCAGCGCCGGAGCGGCTGACTCTTCTCTGAAAAGAAATAAGCTACAGAATGAGTTGAGTGGTTTACACGGAGACTGTGGGATTGTGGGGAATCACCAAACCGTAAGCACCAGTTTTAATCAAGTTTGTTTTGTGTCGTGAGATCTTTGATTTTCATTTTCTTTTCCTCGGGTCGGCTCGCTCGGCAGGCGGCTCTGCCCCGAGCCCCCGCGGGCTCCCTCCCTCCGCGGCTGCCCTGCGGGGCCCGGAGCGCCCGCTCCCGCACGTCCGTGTGTCGGCGCGTCCCGACGTCTGCCCGGGTCCGGCAGGCAGAGGGCCGCCGGCTGCGGCTCGCCCCGCCGCGCCCGCGGGCTCGGAGGAGGCCGGCAGGACGCAGGGCGGCAGCAACTTTTCTCGGCGGAGCTTCAAGACGGAGACAGACAAACAAGAGACCCGCAGCTGCGGGAGCGGCTACAGAGGCGGCTCCTCTTCCATGGGCTCCTCGTCGGGTCTGCTGGGGCGGGCGGGCGGGCGGGGTGGCAACAGAGGAGAGGGTGGATGTGCAAGGTTCCTAGCTATCTCTGCCCCCCAACTCCGAGGCATCCCCGCCCCCAACCCCGAGCCACCTCCACCCCCATCTCCTAGCTACCCCGCCCCGACTCCTAGCCACCCCCGCCCCCTCAACTCTCAGCGACCCCCACTCTTCCCCTAGGGAAGTGTTCCTTCTGGCCCAGACGCCCTTCAAGTCTTTCTCAGGCTCTTGCTTCTGGGAAGAGGTGTGGTGCAGTCTGCCCTGGGGCGAGGGTGAGGCCCTGCTGAGCTCACCCACTCCCCGCCCTGCTGAGCTAGCACGTGCCCCCAATACACCCGGGAGCAAAGACCCGGGTCACCCGCAGATGGCGGCAGCACCCACCGCCGGCCAGTGTCCGTGCTCACCTCTTCTCAGGGGCCTTCACGGCCACAGACAGCGAGGCCATGGCAGTGACAGTCTCGGCTTCCTCGTTCTCACACTTCTGGGCCTCGACCAGGGAGTAGCCAGCGGTGGAGGCGAGCCTCTGCAGGGAGCGCCAGTACTGGCCTGCGGAAGGGGCGGGTGACTGCTCAGATACGGGACCCCATCCCTGTGCTTGGGCCCACGGGGCTCCAGCAGCACCCATCGCTGGTGACTCCAAAGCACCACGCTCTCCAGAGACAGAAGCCACGAGGTGGCCTGGTTAGAAACTCACAGAGGGTGGCAGTCTGGAAAAGCTTCCCCGTGACCAGGAGAACTGGGCCCTTCAGGGGCAGGACACCTGGGTGGGGGTGGGCTCCAGGGAGGGTCCCTCCCTCAGGGTGGGGCGGCTGGGACGAGCACTCCCTGACTCCCTGCTGGAGTCCCGAGATGATGGGGGTGGGAGCAGGCAGCCTCCCGGTGTCTCCTGGGCCTCAGGGCTCCTCATTCAGGAGGCCAGGAGCTCAGTGCACAGCAGGAGACCCTGGGTCCCGCCCATGGACACGGACACTGGCGACTGGGCCACCCCGCAGACCCAGGATAAAGGCGGGGCAGAAGTCCGTGTGCAGCCCCTGGGCTCCTGGGCCCCATCGCTCGAGGGGCAGGGCTGGTCTTTGGGCCAAGGGTACCCTGAACTGATGGAGTGGGGTTTGCTGGTCCAAGGGCAGAGGCCAGACCCGAGGACACAGGCTTCCATGCGGGTCCCAGCCTGTCAGTGGGGAGCCTGGAGAAGGGACCTCACACACCCCCTGAACCACAGCGCTTCTGCCCCACAAAGCAGAGCTGGTGACTTGGCTGTGGCAGGTTGTTGGGACGTCAAGCGGGGTGAGAGGAGAGTCACCAGCTCATCACATTCGCCCTGAAAGCCAGGTCTCAACAGGCGGGCCTGGGGACGCTGCTGGCAGTGAGAGAGAAGCAGGGGGTGGGGGCGGTATGGGGGGTGGGAGAAGGGCTGTGGAGTCGGGCCCCTCCCTTGGGGGGGGTCTCCTTGCTGAGCCCTGGGCCAGGCAACTTACTGTGGATTTCAATGACCTTCTCCATCGACCGCACGGCGTTGGCGTTGGGTCTCTGCTGTAAGACCTTTTCTGGGAGAGGATCGAGCTGGGGATGAAAGAAGAATACACGGTGAGTTCGAGGCCATCAGTAGAGTCCCTGTGCATGTTTGGATGGGACGTCTGGATCATAGAATCCCCGTGCGTGTTCAGATGGGACGTCCGGATCATAGAATCCCCGTGCGTGTTCAGATGGGACGTCCAGATCAGTGTCTTCCTCACGTGCACGTGCTAACAGAGAAGACAGCTTGAAAAAGCCAGAGGTGGTTGTGGCATTACATAAATGTTTTCACAGAAGTAAACTTATTTTCCTTAAGGTGTTTCCCCTAGGAGGCTCTCGGGTACGTTCGTGGGTGCCCGTGTGGGCAGGACACTAGCTGGTGTCCAGAGGCAGCTGGCGCAGAGGGGTGGCAGCATGGGCTCCACCGCTGGATGCACGGCACAGCGTCAGGGGAAGGGATGATGACTTTTCGGAAACATCAGTTTCATCACACTTGTCAACAAGGGTTTTATAGACAGGGCTTGAATATCCCCACTTTGGGCCTCCCTGGTGGCTCAGCGGTAAAGAATCCGCCTGCCAAGCAGCAGATGTGGGTTTGATCCCTGGGTCAGGAAGATCCCTTGAAGGAGGAAATGGCAACCCAGTCCAGTATTCTTGCCTGGGAAATCCCATGGACAGAGAGGCCTGGCGGGTTATGGTCCAGGGCGTCACAAAGAGTCAGACACAACTGAGCGACAAGCACATCTGCCCTTCAGGGTTTTCTTCCAATGATCAGAGAAAAGGTAGACAGAGGGTGTGAGCATCTCTGCTCCGAGCTCTCCCTGAAGTCCCTGCCGCAGGTGGAGTGGGGAGGCGCACACGGCCCACCTGCCTGACGGCCACAGGGCACGCCGGGTGTCTGCCACAGAGCCGCCCAGCACGCGGGCTAAACCGATCACAAAGTACTTGCTCCTCACAAGTGCACTGCAGCCAGCGTTCCCCATGTTTATTTGCAGTACAGGCAGCCCCCGCTCCAGGGCCCGGCCGAATTCCCTGTCGCCCCTGACTGAGGGCTCGCGGCCCTCACTCTGCCTCCTTCTTGACTTTCACTGACGTGGCATCGTTGTTACTGTCTCCTGGAGTTCCTGTTGATTCGGGCTTTCCTGCACTGACACCTCCGTCTTGCTCAACAGACAGCTGCCCGGGCTGTCGTCCTGCCTGAAGCTCCTACAGTTTCCTTTGGAGAAGGTCTCACGGGTCAAGCTTTCCCAGGTTATTTCTCTCTTCCCACCCACCCCAGCCCCGCGGCCACAGTCCCGCTGGGCCTGCGGCTCTGGGCTGGTGGGCTCTTCCTCTCGACACGGAAGACCTTGCCCCGCTGTCTTCTGCTTCCTTCACTGTGAAGCGGTTGGTGTCTGGCTCACACTGCTCCTTGTGGGTTGCCTGTCTGCTCTCTCCGGCTACTTTCACAGTTTCCTGTTTGTCTTCGTGGTCCTGCAGTCACTCAGATGAGCTTGGATGCAAGCTTTTTTTTAAACTCTCTGGGTTGGGCCCCCTTGCCTTCCAGGGCTGAGAATGGTGCCTCCATCAGTCACGGAATATCCTGGGCCGCTGGCACTTTCAGCCATCCACCCCGCACTCTGGTGGGGTCGCTGAACAGACACACAAGCCCCCTTCTACGCCTTGTCTCTGGGCTGTGCTCAGCCCCATTCCTTCAGTTGTTGCTTCTAGACTGTGGGATTCCTTGGTGGCTCAGTGGTGAAGAATCCTCCTGCCAAGGCAGGAGATGAGGGTTTGATTTCTGGGTGGGGAAAATCCCATGGAGAAGGAAATGACAACCCATTCCAGTAATCTTGCCTGGAGAATCCCATGGATAGAGAAGCCTGACAGGCTACGGTCCACGGGGTGGCACAGAGTCAGACACAGCTGAGCACACACATCCCTTCCAGGTCATCAGCCTCCTCTCTAGCTGATCTCACCAAGTTTCTGTTTTCTGCTAATGTGCTCTCATTTTCAGACGTTCCATTTGGCTAACTTTAAACTATCCCATTTCAGTTTCAGCGATTTCTGGTTCATCGTTCATTAGTATCTTACTTTTAATATGTTAAAATGATTACTTTATCGTTTAAAACGGAAATGAACAATTAAGTTCTGGTAGGGCTGGTGACGAAAATCAGAGGCGGCGCAGATAAGCATGTTAGGATAAGCACCATGACTACAGGAATAGTAGAGATGAAGACAGTACAGGAACGCTGTCAACTTCAGTCAATAATTTGGAAAAATTGGCCGAGATAGAAAAAATTCCTGGTAAAATGTAATCTTTCAAAATTTACTCAAGAAGGGATAAAAAATAAATGACAAAATCAGTCACTTAAAAATTTCACCCAAAGGAGACCCACGGCCCAGGAAAGCCCTTTCAGTCGAGGAACAGATTATTCTGACCCTACATTCACTTTTACAAAGAGGGTACTCCCAGCTGTCCATCGGTCTGTCTGTCCCTCCAACCATCCATCATCCATCCATCCATCCATCTATCCAACCACTCATCCATCCAACCAACCACCAATCCATCCACCCACCCATCTATCCCTCCATTCAACCATCTACTATCTATCCATTTATCCATCCATGTACCCATCCACCACCCACCCATCCATCCATCCACCAGTCCATCCATCTGTCCAACCATCCACCAGTCCATCTGTCTATCCATCCACCCATCTACCATCCATCCACCAAATCATCCATCCATCGATCATTTATCCATCCATTCACCAATCCATCCATGTACCCATCCGTCCATCTAACCACTCATCTACCCACCCATCCACCATCCATCCATCCAACCATCGACCATCCATCTATCCATTCACTAGTTCATCTATCCATCCATCCATTTACCAATCCATCCATCCATCCATCTGTCTATCCATCCACCCACCCATCCAACCATCCACCATCTATCCATTTATCCATCCCTCCATCTGCCCACCCATCCATCCACGCACCCATCCAGCCATCCAACCACCCACCATTATCCACTTATCCATCCATCCATCCAACCATCCACCCATCTGTCCATCCAACCATCCACCAATCTATCTATTCAACCACCCACCCATCCAACCAATTCTCCCCCCAAAATTGATTGGAAAAACATGGTCTAATAGAAAAATGGGCAAAAAAACGGAAAAGAAAGGTTGAGTGGCCAAGAGACCCGTGAAAAGGTGCTCAGCCTCTGAGGAACGAGGAAGTGACCCCCAGCTGAACTGAGTTCTGTGTTGTCCTGCAGACTTATAGGGTCAAATCTGAAATGCCATGTTGCTGAGGTTGGTCCTCCACTACTGAGGGCCTGAGGGACAAACACTCAGATGCCACCTTGTAGATGTGGGACCACCCCTCCCTCCACTGGGATCTGCCTCAGGGACGCAGGGCCATGGCTGACCGCACAGGGTGGGACCCTGATGTAATTCCCAACCTGGGCCAACCCGGTGAGTCCTGGGCCAGAGAGCAGATACAGATGGAGAGCCCCTCCGGGAACACCTGCAGGTCCCCGTGAAGACAGGAATGTCCTTAAGCACCTTCGTCAGTGGGCCACCAGGGGCAGAGCCCAGGTCCCTTGTGTGTATGAAGCTGGAGCAGAAAACATGCCTTTCAGGTTTGGGGTCCTCACTGTGGCATAAACAGCTGAGGCCTCATTGTTGCAGTACAGCTCTGATAGTTTGCTAGGATTTTATCCCTTTTAAGAAAAAAGCAGTCTTTAGAAAATAACTCATTCCATAAAATGCCTATTACTTGAAGGCAAAGAGGTGTGTCAGAGCACGGTGCCAGGAATTTTCTGAAATGCAACCCCGGTCCTGTTGCTCCCAGTCCTGGGGGGACCCCCAGGTCTAACCTCCCCAGGGGGCCCTGGACGTGGCTGGGGGCTGACCCTCCAGGGGGCTACATGGCTCTCCTCCAGCACCCTCTGCCCGGGCCACGTCCGGTGAGCACCCTGGCGCCCACACTGCCGTCTGCTTCCCCACCACCATTTCTGTGGCGGCTCCCCATCTCCAGCCGCTCTGGGCGTCAGTCTACCCCTGGCATGTGTGTAGCCTCCACTTTACACACAAGGACTGGGCAGTGCGGGGAGGCTCTAGCTCTTAAAATACATAAATCTCTCATTACTTGGGGTCTTATTTTTCATTTAATAGACATCCCTGAGCAGCCCAGGGAGAACCAACCACTATCCACCCTACAAACTTAGGAAACATCAGGGAACAAAAGAGACAGACCTCCGCCTGGCCTCACAGAGCAGGGCCCCACGTCTGTGGGACCGGCCTGGGTGAGGGGTGACGTTCACTCAGGGGCCAGGGCGGTGGGCCGCAGGGAAAGCAGGGGAGAAGGGGTCAGGCTGTGCTGAGCAGGAGAGGGCCTGGGGGGCAGGTGCGACTGGGAGCAGGGAATCGGGCTTGGCAGAGGGATCTGAGGCAAATGGAGGCGTATGGTGGCCCCAGGAGGAGAGCAAACGGGCCACCATCCTGCTCTTGGCCCGGCCGTGCGAGCTCGGAGAGCTGGGGTGTGTGCCTTCAATTGCCCGCCTGTGTCTGGAAGGAGTCAAGCTGGAGAGGCTTTGAGGACTTCCCTGGGGGCTCAGACGGTAAAGTGTCTGCCTACAATGCAGGGGACTGGGGTTCAATGCCTGGGTCGGGAAGATCCCCCGGAGAAGGAAACGGCAACCCACTCCAGTATTCTTGCCTGGATAATCCCATGGATGGAGGAGCCTGGTGGACTATGGTCCACGTCGTCACGAAATGTCAGACACGGCTGAGTGACTTCACTTTCACTTGGAAGAGAACAGAGGGCCGGCTGTGGGTGACGCTGAGTCCGAGTGATAGATGGGAGCCCCTGGCCACCCCGGGGCACGTGCACCTCGCGTGTATTCCACTTCACAATTGAATCAGAAAGGAGGCTCGTCCTAAGCTCGGCCTTTAACAAGCCAGCCTCGGGGAAAGTTCGCAAGAAAACCCTTGTGCAGAGCGCCTGGTTGTGGGTGTGGGTGTGGCTTTCTACTCTGCAGTTTACAAGAGCTCACACCACACCCTGAGCGAGCAGAAACCAGAGAGGTTACAGCACCAGAGAAAACGGTCCTTACGAAATCTTGGCCGAACCCAGGTCACAGCGTGTGTTTTCCAGAAAACGAAACTGCACTTTGGTGGACATCTCTGGGCCTGCCGGAAACACGAGAGATGACGGAGCCCAGGCCCCCAGCCTGTCCTCAGGGGCTCACGCCCCATCCCACTGTCCGGGAGCTGCCCTGCCATCTGCCCAGCCTGTGACGGTCCTGACTCATGGCCGCGCCCAGGTTCAGACGCCCGGCCACCCTGGCAGGTGCCCCAGCCCCCGCGTTCTTCTCAAGGAGACAGACAACGTCCCCCGGGTCTCTCTGGCCCACTCCACCCCCTGCCCAAAGGCTGGCTCTGCGACCCCCTCTCCCCATCTCAGTCCCTTCTCCCCATGGGCAGAGGGCCCTGCAGGACTCAGCCATGGGGGCCCGGGGGCCGCCCCAGCCTGCTCTCCTGCGTCCTCCCTTCTCTCTCGGCCTCTCCAGGACCACTTCCAGAGATGGGTTTCTGGTCGGCCTCCTCTCCCGAGTCTTCCGCCCTCAGGCCCAGCCCCAGCCTCCCTGCTGGCTCCCCTGCGGAGGGGCCGGGGGCCATCTGCGGTCGCCTCTGACTGCGGTTCCCACCTGCTGGCCGAGCTCCACCGGGGGCCTTAGGAAAGCACGCTCCTGCCAGGGCCAGCGCTGAGCCCTCCTGGGCCATCCCCTCCTCGGGGTCCTTGAAGGGCTGGGCTGTGGATGGGGTCCCCTCCCCCTCAGGAGGAGGGCCTGCACGTCTGTCTGTCTGCTCAGGCTCTGTGGCCTCAGCGTGTGGACTGCATCTGGCAACAGGGCCGGACTCAGCGATTATCTGGGGCCGGCCACGTGGCGTTTCCTGAGCCTCCTGGTGACGGCGCAGAGGCTTGGAGGACGTGGCTGGTTTTCAACAGTTTTTAAACACTGACGAAAATGAACCACATGGCACCAAAAAACCACAATTCCTTTGGACAAAGGTTAAAAGACTGAGGCTCCATTGATAGGACTGCGGAATGCATGCACCCAGGATGGCGGGATGCTCCCGGGGCCCCCGAGGTGGGTTCCGGTAACACCCTCGGGCTCAGGTCCCCATTCCCTCACAACAGGAGGCCCAGGAGCTCTGGGGCGGGTCCCCTCTTGCCCGCAGAGGGTGCAGGGCCACTTCTCCAGGGGAGGGTTGGGAGCTGATGAGCCCGCTGGAGGCACATCTCGGACACGCTGGAGGCCCACCTCCCCGACCCAGTGTAAGCCGTGTCCTGAAACATGACTGGGGGACAGCCTGCTCCATCCTCACGGCCTGCGTGCAGCTGCTTTGGTGAGGTGAGCACAGGTGAACCACAGCTGGCGGGCTGGAAGCTGACAGCGGGCTCGGTCAACCCTGCATCTCCTGCGTCCACCTGCCGCTTCTAACCCCCCGGGGCCGCCTCACTCTGTGCCCTGGCGAGACAGCACAGCGGAACAAGGGAGGGACACTACCGCGGCTGCTGGCCACTTGATCCCCTACCACCTCCTGCGTGGGGTCTTGGACTTGGGCTCAATGAGACAGTGCCATGGGACCCCCAGAAGCCGCATGGCTAAACAGAAAATGGGCCCCAAAGGAGTCTCCCCTTGGGGGCGACCTGTGACGAGAAGTGACTCCCCATCTGCCCGGGGCCCCGCCCTGGGCTGCAGCTGCTTGGCACACCACCCACCCAGCTCCTGTAAGTGACATCTCACTGTCACCATCCCGAAGGGCTGCAGATGGCGTGAAGCTGAAACTAGTCAATGCAGCAGCTTCATGTCCAATGGTCAATCCACACAGCTTCAGTTCAGTAGTCAGTACGATGGCTGTTGGGGTGGGGCAGCCCTCCAGGCCCAGCCCCGTGCATGCCCCTCTGCTGACCCCCACGGGTGGGCAACACCGGCCGCGCACAGTCGGCTTCCCCAGCCCCGGAGCAAGCTGTCCCCGTGCCCGGCATCAGCCTCATCAAAGGCCGAGGGGTGAGGCTCCCTCCAACTTTCTGGCATTAAAAAGATTTTTAAGAGACCTCGATAAAACTAGGGCTTCCTGCTTTTTGATGTGTTTCACCAAAGGAACACTTTGTCCGAAAAGCACAAGCAGCTGAGCTGAAAGCCGAGTTCTCTGCTGCTATTTTAAAATAGCTGGCTCTCAGAATCAAAAGCCCTCAGGATGGCTTGAATATATAAATCAGCTGCCTTCTCCTAGTAAAAGGGGTGGGGAGATCACGTTATGGGAAGAGAAGAGAGGTGGAGAGCTCTGCACACTTTGGAAAGCAAAAGCAGGTGGGGGTTTGCCAGAGAACATTCACACATGTTGCTAACAAGCTGACCAGACGGGAGATTCCAGCAGGCCCCTGGACCCAGGTGTGACTTCGGTTACAATGGACACCATCCAGGACACGCAGAGGTTGACAGGAGAAAACAGAGCCCTCCCCGGTGACTGCCCAGCCAAGCTTACCACCTCCACCCCTGTTGCCAGCCAGTGGCCTGTCCCAGCAGACAGCCAGGGAGCACGTGCCCAGGCCAGGGAGCACGTGCCCGGGCCAGGGAGCATGTGCCCGATTCAGGGAGCATAAGCCCAGGTCCTGGAGCACAACCCTGGGCCGTGGAGCATAAGCCCGGGCCGTGGAGCACAAGTCCAGGCCAAGGAGCACGGCAGGCAGGCCTTTCAGGGAGCTGCCCTGCAATTCTGCCTCTTTCCCTCCCTGCCAGGAGTCTCAGATCCCCCCTGTGAGCCCCTGGGCCCAGCCGCTGGGAGCTGCTACTGCAGGAAGGACACACCTGTCCGGGGGCGGGGCTCAGGCACCCTCACGGGGCACCAGATAACCCTGACCCTACTGAGAGAGGGTCTGCGCACTCTGTGAATGTGGAGAAGCCCCATTTCGTCTGACGGGCCCTGGGGAGGGGAGCAGCCTCCAGGCATCGCCAGGTGGGCCTGCACCTCCCTAAGGCCTCCACGAGACCCTCTGTGTCTGGGGAGTATGGACCCCGGGCCTTGCTCGGCCATGGGCCAGCTGGCGACCTGGGCCACTTGGCCCTGCTGCCCAAACACCAGCGGCTCTTTCCTTGGCCCCTCCCAGCAATGCCGTGGGAAAAGCAGCCAGAGAAAGATGTGTGGCGGGCGTGGGAACCACCCACGCTTCCCTGATGGGGTCAGGAGGCTGGGATGTGGCCTCATGTCCAAGGCCGTGGATGCATTTAAAGCCTTGGCAAGAGCATGGTTCCAAAATCCGAGGTGGAAGCTACAGAGTGGGTTTCCGTCATGAACTTCAGATTCTCAGAACCGACCCAGGCAGTATCCCCACCCCCGTCCTCCCCTGCCGGCGGCCGGGTAGCTTTGTCCACCAGGAGTGCCAGTGGGCATGAGCGTCCTGGCCTGATGGCATTTTAGCCTGGAAAGCTCCCTCCCAGCAGGTCTCCCTCCATGGAACCCTGCAAAGTTCCCTCTGATCCCCGCTGGGCATCGCCCGAGGGTCAGAGCAGCAGGAGAGCCACAGGGACCCAGGCCCACGCCCCAGCCCCCGAGACGGCGTGGTGACACCTCCCCCAGGACCTGCTTCAGGACGTCCCAGAGAACCGACCACCTGCGAGGAGGAAACCAGGTAAAGGCGTCCCGTGCGAGCCCCGCATCGAGGCGGGTGCCTTTAAAACACAGATGCTCAGCCGTCCGCTCAGGGGACATGGCTTCTAACTGTCCCTTTGCCCACCCACTTCCGGCCACAACCAGACAGTCCTGCCGGGTGGGCAAACCTCCTCTCGGATGCGAGTGGCAGATGTGCAGGCTGCGGGACAGTGGGGCAGGGCGGGGCCCTCCTACCTCATTCCCCAGCAGAGCAGAGACGCAGGCTTCCGAGGCGTCGCAGATGGCTGTGAGATCGTGGCCCCCCTCCAGCGCCAGGACAACCCGGCCACCGGCCAGGCCCATTAGCTGCTTCGTCAGGTACCCGAAACCTGCGGGGGACACGGGAGAGGCAAGTGGCGGCTGAGGCCAGGCCGCGGTGCCGGTGCCTGGCGGCAGACCAAAGCGGCCAGGGGCGCATCACGTTGCCTTACCGAGGCCCCGAGGCTGGCACTCCGAGTGAGACACCTAATGGGAGTCAGGTTGGCTTGTGATAAATTCACTGGAGGGTTTCGGCTTGGGATTCTTTTTGATCTCCGTGGGAGTAGGAATTACTGTTTCGGGGCTTTGATTTTATAATTCTGCAAATCATCTCGTTCGGGGGCGGGGAGGAGCCCCGGGGGAGCCCCCATCTCGCCTGCAGAACCACAGAAGCCGGGAGGCAGGAGGGTGGCGGGCAGGGCAGCTGCCAGGGCCCGGCCACGTCCATCCCAGAGCCCAGGGCGCTCTCGTCGGCCGAGCGCCGGGCACAGGTGTGGCAACACGCTCGCGTGTCACCGCCAGGGCCCCTGCACTCTGTGTCACTGCCGTGCCGCCGCTGCAGCCCTCCAGGGCCCTCCTGCGTCCCCGCCTGGCTTTCCTCAGCAGCCATGGTCCCTGCACTGCGGCACAGCGCCCTCCCCACGGGGAACAGGAAGCGCAGCGCCCTCCCCACGGGGACGGGAATGCCCCTCCTCGGGAGCCAGGCCGCCTGACCCATCTGTCCGAAGAGGCTGGCGCTCGGCAGAGCGGGCCCGAGGCTGGACTCTGCCCCTGGGCAGCTGTGGGTGCCGGCGAGGCGCTGGGGGCCCCCAGCCTCGGTCTCGTCTCTGATGGCAACAGTGATGCTGGCTTGGGAGGGACTGCGAGGGCCCCAGGAAGCACTCAGACATGGCCCCCACGCTGGGCGTGGAGGCCGCTGGTGCCGTCTGCCCGGGACTCAGCCTCTCGGCCCCCGGCCGGGCAGGTGGGCTCTGCGAGGCTGTGCTCTGAGGCTGGGCTGCTTCTTTGCTGCACCATGCTCTCCCCACATGGGGGTGGGGGACAGGCTCCCCTGACAAGCCTTCCCTGTCCCCCTGGAACCCCAGGCACCCAGACACTGCAACCCCCAGGTCGCTGGTCAGGGTGGGGGGGTCCAGGCCTCTCTGTGGCTGGCGCTGGGGTGGGGTGGGGGGCGCTGTCACCTGCGTGAGTTGCGGAGACCGAGAGGACACACAAATCTCTCCTCCTGACTGGAGTGAGCCTGCTCTCGGCTCTTTCTGTCTTCACAGCGTTTAGGGCCAGCTCCCCCACAGGCCCCGTGTGGGACGACAGCCCCCAGGAGGAGGGGGACCTGACCCCAGCTGACAGCGGCAGCGGGCAGGCCCCAGGCTTGCTGGCCTCCTGGCTACATGCCTGCCGCAGGCCTTGTGCTCTCTGGGGAGCGGGTATCATGGTTTCAGTAAGATGTCTTTCGGGTTTTGGGGTGGATGCTCCTTCCACAGCCACCGGAGGGGAAGCCTGGTGTGCACACCGCGCATCTGACACCCGGCCACCCACAAACCTGACTTACATTTGGCGGAGAGGTTGTAGCCTCCGAGGGGCGTGGGGTGGCCCTCCACAGCGTCGAAGCCCGAGGACACCAGCACCACGTCTGGGGCGAACTCGCTGGCGATTGGCATGACCACAGTCCTGCAGGGGGCAGATGGGGAGATGCCGCGTCAGCCCAGGGCAGCCACCGTCGCTGGCTACCGGGGCTTCTGGGGCACCGCCCAGCACTGGGGACCTGGGGCCGGGTGCCTGAGCTGGTGACGGTGTCCCAGAGCCCCTGCGCTGGGCTTCCACAACCCCAGCCCGAGGCCACGCCATCAGCTGCGATGGACCAAATGACCTGCTGCTGGGGTGCAGGAGGGACGTGTAAGGTTAATTAGAAAGAAATTCAACACTTAGAAAACCGATGCTCCAGTTTAAGAGAACCAACTAGTTAGAAGTATAAACAGACACTGAGGAGGTCAGGGGCTGTTACATTTAGGAAACAAGGCAAGAAAAGTTGGGGGAAGCTCCTGTTAACTGCCTCAGGAGCTCGCAGCCTGAGTGTATGGCTCAGCCTGGAAATCTCGCTTCCTGCTGAGACCGGGAAGACTCCCATCCAGTCCAACATCTGGCCCGGAGCCAGCCTCATGGGCCTGAAAATTACCCCGACTTTCTGTCTTCCTCCTGCCCAGCTCCTCACCTCTGAGACTCACCTCACCCCCCACCAGGTCTTCAGAAGATTGCATGAGGGGGCTCAGTATGCTAGGCATGACCAATGGTCCCCACCCCTCACGGGATGGGCCCCAGAGGGCACCATGGGCACAGGCCAGGCCCCAGGAAGCACATAGGCACGGGGCAGGCCCCATGGAGCACCATGGCCACGGGCCGGGCCACAGGGAGGATCATGGCCACAGGGCACCCCCTACAATCCCACAGGCTCTCATCAGGATGACATGAAATCACCGTTTACGACAGCAAAGTCAGCTCTGGAAGATGACAACTTTGGTCAAAGAAACAGAATCTGTTCAGTTCAATTCAGTTAGTTGCTCAGTCGTGTCCGACTCTTTGCGACCCTATGGACTGCAGCACGCCAGGCCTCCCTGTCCGTCACCAGCTCCCAGAGTTTGCCCAAACCCATGTCCGTAAGAAACAGACTGCTCAGCATTAAATACTTCTCCATCTAGGAACTATCCTGGGTCGCAGTCCTATTGAGAGGGCCCTCTGATCTCAGGTGGGGGCGGCCGAGAACCCCGGAGAGCCACACACAGGTGAGACCTGGCCCCTGCCCTGCAGGGTCCGCGGTGAGGACCAGGAGGCCCGGCCAGACTCCTGTGGCCACGCACGGCCCGGGGGGCTTCCCAAGGGATGTCCACCTGCGACGGGTCAGGTGCTGGGAGCGTCTACCACCAAGACTCACCGACTTCACCCTGGCCCTTGGTCCACCAGGAAACCCCCTTCTGGAACCAGGGAGTCACAGGCTAGGTGGGCCTTTCAGCAGCTCGCAGCTTCTATTCTTTTCTCTGAGGCTGTGCCCAGTTCAGTTTACTCCTGAAGAGCCTCTGCAGAGCTGACGGAAGTGCTCTTAAGGACTCAGGCTCTGGGCCTCGGGGGCCACGCCTCAGAGGCCAGCAGCACTGTGTGTGGATCAGACCAGGGGCTGAGAGCATTCCTGCCGAGGGCCAGGGAGCAGACACTTCCATCTTTGGGCCACTTGACTGAAAAAACACAAGGTGGTGGTCCTTGGGCTGCCGTCCACCAGCCCTGCCCCAGGCTTCTGCCATTCCAACTCTGCTAAAGTTGCTCCACGTGTGATGCCAGCCCCAGCTCTGAATGCTTCTCGGCGCCAGTGGGACGAGAGCTCATAGGAACTGGAGACGCGACGTAGAGAGAGCACAGCCTCTTTTTCTGGCTGTACCACACAGCATGTGGGATCTTAGTCCCCCGACGAGGGGTCAGACGGGTGTCCCCTGCACTGGAAGCGCAGAGCCTTAACTGCTGGACGCCAGGGAAGTCTATAAGCCCGGTCTTCTAAACACAACACAGGCATCAGAGCAGGCCCTGGGGCTTGTGTGGAAATTCCTGGTCCAGGCTGGTGGGAGGGGGCCCGCCTCAGAATTCAGGAAGAGCCGTCTGCTCTCCCTCCACGCCCGGCAGCTGTCTGTCCCCACAAAGGCACAGGCCACCCTTCCCCACTTTGAGCACCCGGCGGGCCCCTCTGCACGAGCCCTCATCATTCCAGCGAGGCTGGTTTTCAATTATTTTTAATGAAGTTCTCGTCACATAAACTTTGTCTTTTTGGGCGGGAGACCGGCTTCAGCCGCAATCTTGGTAGGGATTTTAAAGCCGGCACGGTGTTTCATTGAAAACCACAGACATTTCAAGCAGACGCTGGCTCATTCAGAGAGCCCCAGCAGACGTTTTGAAGCAAGTGCATGTGGGCGCTCTGCTGCTCTGCTTTGAAGTATCGCGGAGCGATTTCATTTCTAATCCCCCCACAAAATTAAAAAAAAACAGCCCTGTGAAAATCATCATTAAAGGAGGTGAATACCGAGAGGGTCCCTGGTGTCTGTGCTTGGTGTGTGGCTTCGCTCCAAAGCCAATCATAACAAGCTGTAAAGCACGGCTGATCCCACGTGTTGGTGTGTGGGTGAGTGGTGTGTGCGTGCGTGTGTGCAGGGTTTGGGGAGGGGGGTTGGCACGCCGTCCAGGCGGGAGTCTGAGCACCTGGGAAAGCGGATGTCCGTGTGCACGCCCTCCTTTCCTCTTCCTGACTGGGACAGTTGACACTGTAATCCCGAATGCTTGCTACAGTAAGAAAATCTGAAATGGTGCTGTTTGCCCGGCGTGTGCTGAGTGGGTGTGCAGCACACATTTTTAGTGTGCCCTAAGCCCCGAGAAACGTCGTCTCCCCTTGACTCGGCTTCCTCGTGGGTAGGAGAGGGCTGGATGCGTCACTACTGACTGTCTGCCAGCCTGCCTTCTGGACCTCCCAGCATCACCCTGCCTGGGACCCTGGGGCCAGAAGCAAGCTGCCAGCCCGTGACCAGTTAACAGGTGCTGCAAAGAAACTGGGAAACTGCCTGACATTTTATTTCTAGGATGAAGTTTTAATGAGCAGTTTAGTCTGAAAATAACAAGATCTAAATATCCGTTGAAGGCCCTCCCTCAAACCTTAGAGTCCAAGCTCTAAGGTGAGTGGGACTAGGAGTCCTTGGCATCCTTCGGGGGGACAACCGAGGACAGCATTGAGGGCCAGGAGCCTCCCAGGGCAGCAGACTACCAATCATCCGCTTTCAGGGAGGAGACCCTGAGAGAGGAGGAGGCCAGGTGCAGCTCTGGACGTGGGAAAGCTGAGGGGAGATGGCAACAGGGACAATCAGCGGAGGTCCTGGGGCCTCTGCACCCCGGGGGGTGGGATGCAAACGCGCAAACCACCCGCGTAGCTGAGCTCCTGGCCTGTGACGCCTGGGACCCAGCCCAGCGCCTCTGCCCTGGACACACGCTCTGCCCCTCCATCCTTTACCCCTTTACCCCTCCATCCTTTGCTCGCTGGACAGTCCATACCTGCAGCCAGGTTTCCACGGGGAAAAGCCAGGCTGGGGGCCAGGGCTCGGCAGGCTGAACAGGGTGGATGTCGCTGACAGGCTTGTTCCTGCTCAGGCCAGCCTGGTGGCTCTACAAAGGCGGCAGTGCCCAGGGATGCTACAGGGCCCCTACAGCCCCCAGAATCATGTCTTATCAGCTGCACTGTAGCCTCGCACGGCCAGACTCTGCCGTGCCAACATGCCAATCCCAACCCACAGTGAAATCTCAATGCATGAGCTGATTCAACAGCTGGCTCCAACTTCTAAAAGAGAAATGACTTCTCGATACACCACCCAACTGGGGCCCGCACAAATCCACCAGACTGGCGGTCGACGCCAGCTAGGGGCAGACGACCTGGTGGCCAGTGGGCTGCGGCGCTATGTTCGGGGGCTGTGCCCACTGGTTCCAGAGCCTTGGCTGGAACCAGGGTTCCGGCTGCTACGCTGCCCCTGGCTCCCTTCTGACCCTCTGAATGTCCTAGAAGCACTGTCCACGCAAGCTGGGCCCTGGAGCCTTCGCCCCACAGGCTTCCTTGTTCACGCTCAAGCCCGTGTTGCTGCTGGCTCCACAGTTCATGTCTCCAGACAGGAGAGCGCTCACTGGCTGGAGGTGCCAGGCAGAGGACGCTGACTGCGGCTGAGCCCCGAATCCAGGCCCGGTTTTATAAGAGGTTGCCGCTAGGAGCCCGAAAGCACGATTTCAGTGACGGTGCTTTGATCATCGAAAACTTCCTCTCGTTCATGCTCTGCGAGGGGAGGTATGTGCCCTTTGGGATCTGGAATTCTGTACACCTGCCCAGGGGGGCCTGGCCTCTGAGCCCCTGCCCTGGGGGTCCCGGCCTCTGAGTCCCCCTGCTTTGGGGGCCCGGCCTCTGAGCCCCTGCTTTGGGGGCCCACATCCTCTTGAAACCCCGCCCCCTCCACCAGGACCGCAGGCCAGGGGCCCAGCACCTGCTATCAAGTACCCAAGCTCTGCTGAGAGTCGGGACGGGAAGCAAGACAGTGATGACGGGAATGTGACTGCCTGGGCCGGGCCCCCCAGCAGTGATGCCGTGGCCTCGGCCAGGCTGAAAGCCGCCGAAGGCCGCCCCTGCTGCCGTCTCCCCACACAGGCCCCGCCCCCCACCGGAGCTGCGTCCCTGAGGCTTGGCCTCTTCGCTCTCTGCTCGCCAGCCTCCATCTGCCAAGGTGTGGACGTCCCTCCTCCCCACCCCCGACAGGCTCCTGGGCAGCGGGCGGGCACCTCGCCCCGCTCCTGGCCCTGCGCTCTGGGCCCCGCCCGTCAGCCCCCAGGAAGCCTTGTGCTTGAAAGCTCCATGACCGGCTGTGGGTGCGTCCCCCGCCCCGACACCATGAGGCCCCCACCTGAGGGCAGGAGCACGCCACATGCCATCGGCACAGGCCCGCCTCACCCGGGGCCCTGCCACCCACGAGGACAGGCGCGTGCAACCCCCACCTGTACACGGGCGCAGCGACCGTGGGCTAAACGCTGCATCTCTCAGCTCCGAGGTTTTACTTCTATCTTCTGCTTCTAAGACCACTGCAGTAGAAATGTCCTCGGATAACCGCTCTGCTGAGGAGAAGACCTGGATGCCTCTGAAGAGCTACAGTGGCCGCCAGAGAGGTCCAGGTGGGTGTGTTCTCGGCCCCCGGGGGCTGGGCCCTCAGGGACAGTCTCCCTGGAGCAGACACGCTATCGTGAATGCAGCCAGCGCCCCGGACTGGAGGTTCACACGTGTTTCAGAGGGTCAAGTTTTATGTACAGTTTAGCTCAACAACAACCAACCGGTGTTTTTAAAAAAGAAAAACGTGGGAGAAACAAAAGCCCCTCAACCTCCCTGCAGGGTTTCAAAGGGTGGGTAAATGAAATGAACCTGCCCAGCTGCTCAGAAGAGAGGCCAACCTCACTCAGAGAGAGATGAAGGCTTGCACTTGGAAACAGGCAGTTTCATCAGCATCTCTGATAACTTTTATAACATGGCCTTTCCCTCGACACGGCGCTCTGAGAGCAGAAGCAGTCCCGGTTCCAGCATCCCTGAGTACCTTTATAACATGGCCTTTAAACCCACACCAGGCTCTGGGAGCGTGAGCAGTCCCGGCTCCACCATCCCTGAGCACCTTTGTAACAAGGCCTTTCTCCCCACACAGCGCTCTGAGGGCAGCGGCAGTCCCGGCCCCTGCACCCCGCGCTGCCAGGCGGCAGGGAAGTGAGGGGTTAAGAAAAGTACACCAGCATCTCCTGGCCCGGAGGCCTCCGCTCGCTGCTCAGCAGACTTCAAAGCTGCTGGCCTGGCTGGTTTGAATTAAGGTCCCCTTTTCTCCCAGAGTCTCAGGCCCAGGAGAAAGTGCTGCTGCCTCTGGCTTTCATTAGGGGCAATTTTCTTATCTCTTCTTCATCTCGGGCTTGATCTCCTGAAATGCAACGAGGCAGGCGAGGGTCTCAGCAGAAGGTGCCGCCTGGAAGGCATGGGGCGAGCGTCGTCCGGGCCCCCGGGGAGCGGGCAGAGGAGGGGAAACGGCTTCTGACCCTCCTTCCCCACTCTGATCGATGCCCAGGGAACCATAAATTGTAAACTTCAAAGTGCTATTTTACATTAAAATCAATAAAAGAAAAAAACCCTGAAACAATTTTCCTTTTCAAAGAGGCCATTTGAGCTTTAAAAAGTTCACTTGATAGGGCATCACCATGTACACACTTGGCAGAAGATTAAAACGGGACATCAACAGCAGCTAGGGGTGAGGGGTCTGTCGTAACGCTGGCAGGCGGGGAGGGGGCGACCCCCAGGACCCGCCTCCTGCCCGCTTTCCCACCCCATCAGCGTGCCCAGCACCCCGAGATAGCCCTGGAGGCCGGTTCAGTCGGAACCTGGTACGAAGGAAGAGGGAACCGCCATTTTTATCACTTTAAACCCGACTGAGCAACTTCCCTTTCACTTTTCACTTTCATGCACTGGAGAAGGAAATGGCAACCCACTCCAGTGTTCTTGCCTGGAGAATCCCAGGGATGAGGGAGCCTGGTGGGCTGCTGTCTATGGGGTCACACAGAATCGGACACGACTGAAGTGACTTAGCAGCAGCAGTAGCAACCTGTAGTTTAAAGACAGCCTCCACCAGAATTCAGCCATGCTGGGTCCCCTGAGGCATCAGAGGTCACTGGGCTGTATTCATGCCTCTCAGGGCCGAGTCCAGACACTTTTCTTCCCCAGGAAGCCCCTGAGGAGGGCCAGTTCTCGGGGTGGGGCATGACAAAATGTAGGTGGCTGGAGGGCATCCCGGGCCGGGTGGTGATGGCCTCCACATCAAAACTGGTAAAGGCCAGTTTGATTTCCTGAAGCTGACATTTAACTGTGTACGTGAGCGGTTTTCAGACGTGGTGTCTGTTTGGGGGGTGTCCTTCTCCCCTGAGTGAGGAGGGGGATAATGCCATGACTGCATTACGTCTTACCAAGGGGAAGAGGAGACAACAGCATTAAGCCACTGAGATCGGAGGAGAGAGCGGTCCGGGTGGCGACCTCGCGGGCCTTCTGAGGAGGCGATGGGGTCCTGTCTGAACTGGCTGCTCTCACTGTCTGCACAGCTCATTGTCTGAGCCGCTGTTTGACGGGAACCGAGTGGCAGGAGATGGGGCCTCACGCAGGGGAAGCCACCCTTGGGGCCTGGCCTTTGCATCGCCAGACCCAGACAGCCACCCCTGAGGCCGGGGCACAGACGCTGCGAGAGGCCGTGTGACCCCTAAGGCCACCCCACCCAGAGCCCAGGCCAGGGCAGGCGGCAGGGAGGGCCCTCGGTCAAGCTCTGATGGCCTGGCCTTTGCTAGGATCCCAGCTGCAGGTGTGACACAGCCGTGCTTACATCCACGCGTGCCGCCACGTACATGCTCATGTGCACAGGCACGCACGTGCACACACGCACAGAGGTGGGGCACACCCACACACAGATACAGGCACATCACACAACCACACACACACAGATACAGGCACATCTCACACACACAGATACAGGCACATCACACACACACACACACACACAGATACAGGCACATCACACACACACACAGAGATACAGGCACATCACACACACACACACAAACACACACAGATACAGGCATATCTCACACACACACACAGACAGATACAGGCACATCACACACACATACACACAGATACAGGCACATCTCACACACACACACAGATACAGGCACATCACACACACACACATAGATACAGGCACATCTCACACACACACACACAAACACACACAGATACAGGCACATCTCACACACACACACAGACACAGATACAGGCACATCTCACACACACAGAGATACAGGCACATCACACACACACACACAAACACACACAGATACAGGCACATCTCACACACACACACAGATACAGGCACATCACACACACACACACACAGATACAGGCACATCTCACACACACACATACAAACACACACAGATACAGGCACATCTCACACACACACACACAAACACACACACAGATACAGGCACATCTCACACACACACAGACACAGATACAGGCAAATCTCTCACACACACACACAGATACAGGCACATCACACACACATACACACAGATACAGGCACATCTCACACACACACACACAGATACAGGCACATCTCTCTCTCTCACACACAGACAGATACAGGCACATCTCACACACACAGATGCAGGCACATCATACACACACACAGATGCAGGCACATTTCACACACACACAGATACAGGCACATCACACACACACACACACACAGAGATACAGATACAGGCACATCTCACACACACACACAGATACAGGCACATCACACACACAGATGCAGGCACATCTCACACACACACACACAGATACAGGCACATCTCACACACACACACAGATACAGGCACATCTCTCTCTCACACAGACAGACAGATACAGGCACATCGCACACACACAGATGCAGGCACATCATACACACACACAGATGCAGGCACATTTCACACACACACAGATACAGGCACATCACACACACACACAGATACAGATACAGGCACATCTCACACACACACACAGATACAGGCACATCACACACACAGATGCAGGCACATCTCACACACACACACAGATACAGGCACATCACACACACACACACACACACACACATACAGGCACGTCTCACACACACAGATACAGGCACATCTCACACACACACACAGATACAGGCACATCTCTCTCTCACACACACAGACAGATACAGGCACATCTCACACACACAGATGCAGGCACATCATACACACACACAGATGCAGGCACATCACACACACACACACATCACACACACACAGATACACGCACATCACACTCTCACACACACAGATACAGGCACATCACTCTCTCACTCACACACAGGTGCAGGCACATCACACACACACACACACACACACACACACACACACACACACACACAGATATAGGACATCACACACACACACACGAGCCCGCAGGCAGGACGACCAGAGCACGCGCTCAAGAGGAAGGGAGGAGAGTCCCTCGGAAACTTGATGGGCTCCAAAGCCTGGTGCAGAGGCCGTGTCTCAAACAAAGATGGAAGGTCTGTTGGGCTTTGCTACTGATCAGAGCTCTCCTCCTTCCCAGGGGCCCTGGACGCACACTTGCCAGGGGCTGCCCCCCGGCCCCCGCCGCTCGCCCCCCAGGCATCGCTCCGACTGCAACAGGAGGAGGCAACCAGTGCTGCCAGCCCTAGGAGTCCCTTCAGTGTGGCCCACGTCGAAGCAGAAATCGTGGCTCGATGACAAAAGCAAGGACGGTTTTACGAATCACCTTGTACCCGACTCGCCCAGCCCAGCCTAACACAACGGAACCGGAGTGACTAGGGGAGTCACCTCCTGATTTTTAAGTCAGCAGAGGAGGGATGCTCACTTCTGTTTCCCATCATCTCACAGAAGGTTTTTTGAGAGAATTAGGAGATCAGGAGCCTTTTCAGACCGCAGCACCCGATTCTCATTAACCTCATGCTTTCTGACACCTTCCCCCAGCCTCCCTCACTTTCTTACTATCAAGACCCCAGATAGAGTCCTGGTTTCCACATGACGCACAAGACGGGAACCCTGCAGACGGAAGGTGAGAAACAGTCTTGGGGATGCCACCTCTGGCCTGAAGAGCAGACTGTGAGAAGCCTCAGGGTTCGTCCCCCAAAACGCAGAGACAGCAAGACTGGTCCCCGAGGTGCCAGCACACAGCAGTGCCTGGGGATGGAGCGGGGGTGCTCACGAGGGAAGGTGAAGGTCAGAGAAGAATGGTGAAGCCCGCAGGAGCTGGGCCCCGGTGGAGCGTTCCCAATTGCTCCCTAAGTGCCCCACGGGGCAGAAGCCAGGACCCTCACCTGAAGGCCGCCAGGTACTCTGCGTCTCCCATGGGGGGGTCCAGGCCGCCGGTGAAAGCCATGTTGACGTTGAAGCCCACGCCAGCGCCCGTGCCCACCTGCACAGAGGAGAGACATGCATGTTATAACCCGACCTGGGCAGCCCTCGGGGTGCGCCCCTCGCCCACCCACCCGCCTCCAACACGCTGCCTTTCAGGATGGGGAGTTTTCAGAGGCAGGAACCCTGTTCCCCTGCATGTGCAGAGTGTGGGGGCTGCGCGCCCTGCCTGAGGGAGGGGCCACACCGTGAAGGGCTGCAGGGACCACTGCGAGCTGGCGGTCTGCTCCGACATCCCTTCTAGGACGAGACCCCGAGGTGGGCGGGCCCGTCTCCTTGGATGGGATTCCCCACTGTCGGGCTTCTCCGCTTAGAGCAGGGACCTTCGCTAGAGTCTCGGGGGTCACTCGGGAGCTCACCATGGGCACTCGACCGGCGAGAGGGCCGCTGCCCTGGACATACGTGGTGACTGTGCAGAAGCCTGTCCCGAGGGCGAGGGCGCCTGTGCTCACCGGCCCAAGCCCTCGGCCCGCTCAGGCTAGAACCAGCGTTCCCAGGACGTCGTCGGCACACGGACCAGACGTGGCCCGTGGGGGCACACGTGAGGGATCCGGGCTGACGGCTGCCCTCACTCACGCCGGGCCCCCTCTGCTCATGGGCTGAGCCCACAGACGGGGCCCCGCTCACCTCGTCGGGGGCGCCGCTGCCTGGGAAGAAGTTGCCGTCGTCGTAGCGGTGCAGGGAGATGTAGAGCACTCGGGGGTCGCTGTAGAAGGCCTGCTGGGTCCCGTTCCCGTGGTGCACGTCCTGTGGGGCGGGGGGTGCTCAGCGCCGGCGCCCTCCCGTGAGGCCAGCACCTCCCGCCAGCAGGGGTGGGCCCCCGGGCTCGGGGCCCTCCGGGCATGGCCTGTGGCAGGTTTGCAGGGTGTCCTGCTGCTCCGGGGGCTGCCGTTTCCAGGCAGGGTCATTTGATCAGTGTCTTGCCCCAACCCCAGGGGTCAGGGGCTGGTGGGGGGGAGCTTGGCAGCACTGCCACTGCTGGAGTGAACGTCGTTCCCGCCAGCCTGTGGCTCCCACGGCTGCTCACTTGGGAGGGTGGGCTCAGGGCCAGCTCTGCTAGGGGCTGAGAGCTGGGGGCAGACCCGGGACACCAGGGGTGCCAGACCCCGGGTGGGGTGACAAGCCACACGAGTGGGGGTGGCTGGCGGCCAGTGCGTGAGCTGCGGGCTACAGACCAGCTGCAGTTTTCAGCCCAGGAACTGCTGAGAATCTGCGCGTGAATGCTGTCCGAGCCCACTGGAGAAAACACAGGACAGCTGGAAGCGGGGGACCAGCCGGATTCCACCGAGGCCTGAGGGTGAGGGTGGGGGAGGTGCCACCCGCCGCCATCTGCGGCCACAGCAGAGCTCCCCGCACAGCCCTGGATGGCAGCCGGTGAGTGTCCGCCTTCTCCAGGGGCTTCACGCCCCCAGCCTCTCTGACTGCTCCCCATGGGGGGCTGATGAGGGGCTCCCTGGGCTGAACAGAGCAGGCACTGGGCGTGTGAGGACCAGGGTCAGCAGCTGATGCCCTGCAGCCCCGGCACCAAGGACCTCTGACCAGCACCTGCTGCCCGGAGCTTGGGGTGTCTCGGGCTGTGTTCTGGTTTTACTTTTCCCAAACCCAGGAGGAACTCTGCAGCATAAAGGATAATCCCGCCCGAGGTACCTGATTTTTTTTAACTAAAATAATTGTGAAATGGATCATAAAATCCAAAGGGAGTTTCCTCCCCTCCCCTTGCCATCTGTGGCTTGAAAAGCAGTAATAAAGTGAACACCTTGAGTGCCCACCTCCTACTTCTGGAATTCAGTTATCCTACAGCGTTGTTCATAGGCTGTGCCCTTTCAGGCAGGGCACTGTCAGAAGTGGCCCGTCACGTGGGAAAATGGGACAGGGGGTTAAATTGGTAAAAACCCAGTCACCCGGCAGAAGCAGGAGTGACAGGGAGGCAGGGTGGCCAGGCCCCCGTCAGTGCCAAGGGCCCACGAGCCCCACCCGCCCCCCACCCTCCTACAAGGTTTGGCAAGACCACACTCCAGCTGCTGCCCTCAACCACCGGCCTGTCTCCGGACACTTCAGAACCATGGTCACTGATAGGACGGGCTGGTAGGAGCTGGCACACTCCTCAGGTTTGGGGTTTTACTTTCTGCATCTTTGAGGGAGTTTCCACAAAGTGCAGGTCCGCAAATCCAGTCGTCAGCGGAGGTGGGGAAGTCTGCCTCCCTTCTGTCTGCTGGGAGGGGGGGTGGGGTAGGGACGAGCTGGCAGCGCCCCACGCCCCCCAACTCACCCAGTCTACCACGAGGGTCTTGCTCACGCTCAGCCTTTGCTGGAGAAGCTTGGCAGCGATGGCCACGGAGTTGAAGTAGCAGAACCCCCTGCAGGGGAGAATCAGGAGAAAGGGAGAGAAAACGCGGGCGCTGACTAGTTTACACACAGCTTGCACGAGAACACTAGAGAATCCCAGGGGTCTAAGAAGTCTGGTGAAGCACGGCTTCTGATGACGCGATCTGGACACCTTAACTGACGCTGATCATGGAGACACGCACGCACACGCACGCACACACACACACGCACGCACACACACACGCACGGACCCCGCACACAGCCCGTCCACGCTCTCAGGGTGACAGAGTCCATTTCACTTTGTGTCCCGGGACACCTCCTGGGACATACACTGACCAGCCTCCCAAGAGGCACGAAGGCCCACGGAACACAGAAGTTACTGTTTCACTTGCTCCCCGCTTATCTTTCCGTGTTCTAGGATGAATACAATGGTTCTAGAGAGGCTTCAAGAGGACGGGAAAAACAAGCTAAGAAAGTGAGGCGAGTAAAAATGAAAATCTCCTAACCCTGAACTGCCACAGAGGCTGAGAAGCCTGGGTGGGCTTATTTTGGGGGTGCAGGCTGGCTGTCTGGAAGGGGTACCAAGCACTCATAGCCTCTCCTGCCTTGCTGGCCTCTGGGACCCCCAAGAGAGCCTTCAGGGACAAGACTCTTCCAGGCTCCATCCGGGTCCCCCTGAGCCCACTCTCTAGAACATGTGACAAGCCAGACTCAGATTAGAAAGGTGACCTCAGAGCAGATACCCAGTCGGTCAGCACCCGCTGCTGGGCCACGTGGACTGTCCTGGGCCAGGGAGGGACGCACGCGGGTGACGACAGCTCCCTCCACAGCAAGGGCCCTTACTGTAGCCGGGTCCCGACGCCCCCACTGGGGTCAAGGTGGCTCCCTGCCTGAGTGCTTCCTGCTTCTCCCCGTGGCTGTCTGCACGTGTGTGCCTCACCAGCCAACAGGCTGGCACTCAGCCTTCCAGGCTCTGCCCGTTGCCTCATCCTGATGACCCCAACCCTGAGTCTTCTGTCTCAGGCCCCGGGGAGAAGCCCCATATGGCACTCGCTGAGGGTTTCCTGTGTCCACTTGGGGCACAACTTGTGGGGTCAAGTCCTGTGACTCCTGCAGGGGGCTTCTCCTAGACAGGGATGGACCCTGAGTCCACATGCCACCCCCTGCCACCTCCCTGCTCCACAACCCCAAACACAGGCTGGACAGCTGACCACTGTGGTCGTGGCCTGGCGACTTGAGCCTCATGGTACCAGAGCATGAGCAGGTCGGCTGTAAGGCCACATGTGAGCAGGCCAGAGAACAAGGACGTGCCCCCTGAACTCCTCCTGGGGCAGCTGACGTTCCCTTTCCTGGGCTGGTTCCCGGGCTAGACAAGGAGGTGGCATCTCTGGACTCACTTCTGCACCCTCGGCCTCCCCTCTGTGCCCCCCACCACCCCACCCCGCATCTTTCCAGAGTCACGGTCAACTCCAGCTGCACATCCTGCTGGCCTGGCACACGGAAGGGGTGTGAGACAGTCGTGTCCCCTGCCCGTGAGTGACCACGTGTCCACTTACATGGGCGTGCTCTCCTCTGCGTGGTGTCCTGGAGGGCGGACCACAGCAAAGCCATTCTAGGCACGACACCAGCGGGGAGAGACGGACAGAAGATTGGTTTCAGGTCAGTGAGAAAAAGATCACAGGCTGCCCTTGAGCACAGGCAGTCTGCATGGTTTCCAGCTGCCCCCGGGCGCAGACGCGGGCAGGACCCAGGGCTCCCTGTGAGTGGTTCGGAGACACCCAGGTCCCTTCTGTGAGGCCTGCTGTCATCACAGATCACGGAGACAAAAGGTCAGCTCACTCCTGACTTTCTATCCATAACAGTCTTCTGGCCAGGCTGTGGGCTGCCGAGCGGGGGAGTCTAGGAAGGAGGGGATGGGGCGCCTGTGGCCCTGTTCTGATTATAACCATCAGGAAGTAACTGGATGGGAATGCTGGAGCAGATGAATCTGACGGGGCTTGGCTGTACCCTGGTTGGGCTGTAATGTCAGCTTCCCTGCTGTCTCTGTGGCTCAGCTCCCCGGGGAATGGGTAGTGCAAAAAAAGGGCCACTATCGCCTGTGAGCAAAGTCGACAGGCTGGAGAAGAGCTGCAGGCTGCCCCCTCCAGGCCCCGAAATCACTCAGGCTTTAAAAGGACCATCTGCAAACCATCCTGCAGCCACCGTAATAAAGACGGCTTAGACCAGCACGCCCAGTCTCGCCAGCCCAGGAAGCTGTGTGGTCAAGGTCTGCAACAGAGGCCCCAGGGCCATGGACCACGCTGGCCAGGCATGGGAAGTGTGCCCAGCCTGCTGCGGAGACTGGGCTGGGGGTGCACTTGGTGGGAGCCCCCCTCAGCACCGCCCAACCATCTCCCTGTCCCTGGACAGGACCTCATACCCCGGGCCTCTCCAGTACCCCCATGGCTCTGTGCCCACTCCCGTGTAGCTCAGAGCTGACCGGCGGCAGGGGCGGTGGTAGGGGGAGCACACAGGTTCCCAGTGGAACAGCACCTCTGTGCCAGCACCCCGAGGAAGCAGTGAAACTTATCAACGTCATTAAACCTGGACGTCTCTTTAACGCCTGTGCAGAGAGATAGGGGGTGTGTAACCAGCCCGGCAGGGCTGTCATCTTGGGGAGAGCGAGACTGTGGTCAGTGTGGGATCTGAGCTTCCTGGTGAAAATGAGAGCTTTGGAAAACCAGCTCTTGCCTGTGCGGAGGAGACCCTCCTGACGAGATGGGAAGTGACAGGCACGGTTCCCAGGGTGTGGGCTGCAGTGAACACTGCCTAGTAAGAGGCGACTGAAGGGTCTGGGGCCCTCCGTGACCCCTCATCTCCAGACAACCGAGCACCGTGCAAAGTCAGGATAAACGACGCACTTGGCGTGCAAGGCCCCTCATGAAGCAGGAGGACAGAGGCCGCTGGTGTGTTTCAGGGTCTGCACAGCAACATGTCTTCAGGACAGCGCCCCTCGCTGAACTGGGGTGTAGGGTCAGAGACGCAGACCTGCAGCCCCCTGAGGAGCCCCCTCTCCTTGCCCTGCACTAGGCCAGGCTGCACTGCCTTCGTGTGCTTCAACAAAGGCTGCGTGCCACCAGCCACAGATGCAGAAGCGGGTGTGACGACCCCGGCTGAGCCACGAAGCCAGATGTACTATTATTTTTAAATTAACAAATATTTACAAAGCTTCCTTTTTCAATCTCTGATGACTAGTCAGATGTGGATGACACAACTCCTACAGACAAAAGCTCTCCTGGTCTTTCAGCCACTGTGAGAGGGCGGGGCTCCAAGATCAGCCTCGCTGAGTACTGCTGCGTGGCTGTGTGTATTCCCACAAGGGGCAGGGTCCCCTGCGGGTCAACGGCGGGGACAGACCTGGGCGCCCCGCCCTCCTCACAGCCGCCTGGTGCCCTGCAGAAGTGGGGAGCAGAGGCGGCCAGCTGCCCCCTCCCTGGGCACTCTCCCCCCAACCCCAAGCCCCTGCTGCAGGTCCTCACTGACCTTCAGCTCCCCCGTGGCCACCTTGAAGACCAGCTCCACCACACAGCCCACAGCCAGGCGGGCAGCCCCCGACGAGTGCACCTCGTTCCATATGGTATCACTGTCCACCTGTGGAGAGAGTGCGCCTGCGGTGAGCCCACTGCCCCGAGGGCCACACTGCCCCCGCCCTGCCGGGTCCCCTGTGCTCTGCCTCTGAAACTGGAGGGTCTCGTCTCTCCCTGACTAATCACAGAACACGGCTCACATTCCAGCTTACTTTTTTTTGAAGACACGCCAAAAAATACTGAACAGGAAGAGAATGGTAAATGCACCCAAAATAGCACACCTGCGTTCTCACTGCTTTCTGAGGTGTCATTTCTTTTCTCAGTGGCTCCAAGTTACTCCAAGCTAAGAGTCGTGATGTCAAGGTTACCTAGCTCCCCCAACCTCTTTTTTCAAACTGCAACTGCAGCTGAGTTACACCCACAGTCAGCAAAAGCAAATGTTAAGCAGGGTTAGAATTAGCCGTTTGCTGTTCAGTCGTGTTCGACTCTTACGGACTGCAGCACGCCAGGCTCCTCTGTCCATGGGATTTCCCAGGCAAGAAGAGCAGGTTGCCATTTCCTTCTCCAAGGAATCTTCCCAACCCGGGGATCGAACCTGTATCTCCTGCTTTGCTGGTGGTTCAAACGGCAAAGAAATGCATCTGCAATGTGGGAGACTGGGGTTTGATCCCTGGGTTGGGAAGATCCCCAACCCAGTCTCTGGGAAGGCCGGCTCGCATGTCGATTTTATTGAACTGATTCTTGAGCTGAAATAACTGGTCCCCAATATTCTAGTTGAGAGGCTACTGCAACGAATAACAGCACACCATTATTTAGAACAGAAGCCTGTCTTTGAACGTTGAATATTAATGCCGTGGAGACCGGACTAAGTGCAGAGCGTTCTTCTGACATTTGGAAGCTATTTAAAGAACACAGCGGTTTGGTCATTGAAAAGAAGAACCCGCACGGAATAACGCTCCTCAGGAAATAGCTCGAACCGCTCGTAAATGTATTTTAAATCATCTTGCTTTGAAGATGAAGCCTCAAGACTTCATTGAAAGAAACCCATCCATCCCACATAATGATCAGGGCCTGGGCGCCGACCCTGGCGGGGGCGGGGTGCCAGACCCTCACCTGCAGCTCAGCCCGTGTCTGGGCCCTGAGCGTTCAGGGCTTGGAAGGGGTTGCTGCGGGCAGCAGGTTCTTACGGACCCTGCAGACTCCACTCCAGGTGGACAGGCTTGTCACTCAGGCTTCCCAGAGCCCTCTCTAGGAAGGGCATGGGAGTCCCAGGCGTGTGCTTCAGTCCATAAGAGTACCATCCCTGATACTCAGGGGTGGTTTGGGCAAAAAAACTACTCAGATTCTTTCTCCTCCAAATGCAATAAATTGGGCTTTTGGCTAAGTAACCAGAGCCAGGGGGGGAAATGGACCGACTCTCTGCGTTCAGTGAAGGGTCTTTGTGCTCTGCTCTTGTCTCGAGGGTCCAGAAGCTCCCATAGGTAACACTGTGCCCAGGGTAAGGGACAGACCCAGACCCCCAGCCCCACTGCAAGACCGGAGGCTGCCACTGCCGCCCGAGAAACTGAAGGTGATCTGCACTGCCTCGGGGCCTCCAGCTGCTGGCCAGCAGCTCCCCGTGGATCCACTCGGATGGAGGGCTTGGAGCCCTGAGTTTCAGAACGAGGCTCTAGGGAGGGCGCTGGGAAGGCAACACCACAGAGGCGACCCCACTCGGGGTGACCGCCACACACGGGAGTGGTGGAGGTGGGGGAAACAGGGCCCACCGCCCGATTCCTCCACAGTTCCCCACAGCGAAGGTGGATGGGAGGACAGCTGGGGAGACCTCACACGGAGGTTTCAAACGGACACTTGGGGTAGCCCTTCTGGGTGGGCTGCGGGCCCCCAGGGCCTGCGAGGGGCTGCCCCCTTTAGCCATGGCAGAGCTGGAAGGGAAATGCAAAAATCGGGAGGAGAGCAAAGCAGAAGTTGCTGTTAACTTGGTTTGGGGGGAAAAAATGTAAAACCAGAAAAGCGTGCATTGCACAACCTGGATGTTCACTTGAGTGACCTTTCCTTCCGTGTCTCCACAGCTGACCCACACCCTCCCAGCCACATCTGGGTCCCTGGGGTCTCCACAGCCACCTCGACACCCCGGGGGCTGGCCCTGTGGTCTGGAAGGAGACACTGAGGCCCAGGAGGGCTGTGGCTGCACCAGCGGCGTGGCGAGGCCCCGCTGAGCCTGCAGGAGGACGGGCACCTCGACCCTCTGCCTGCCCGTTTGTGTCAGTCGCTCAGTCGTGTCTGACTCTGTGCGACCCCAAGGACTGTAGCCCGCCAGGCTCCTCTGTCCATGGGATTCCCCAGGCAAGAATCCTGGAGTGGGTTGCCATGCCCTCCTCCAGGGGATCTTCCCGACCTAAAGATAGAAGCTGGGTCTCCTGCATTGCAGGCGGATTCTTTACTATCTGAGCCACTAGGGAAGCCCTCTTGTTAGGAGTAATTACAGC
Source organism: Ovis aries (assembly GCF_016772045.2). Classification (NCBI taxonomy): domain Eukaryota; kingdom Metazoa; phylum Chordata; class Mammalia; order Artiodactyla; family Bovidae; genus Ovis; species Ovis aries. Next base: position 2,375,753 of record NC_056054.1, on the reverse strand, counting down.
AAACAGTTGGGAGTGAACAGTCCCTTTGGAATCTGCACGGCTCACACTCCCCCGATTACTCTGACTGACGGACTCCCCTCTTGACCTGGCTCCTCTTGGTAAGACTCTACAGGTCTCTGTGCTCCTGAGCGTTTCTGTGCCCAGACGTGGAGGTGGATGCCATAGCCTGCCGTGGTGGGGTGGGACCTGGACTTCACACTGGGGAGGGGTCGCCTGGCTCAAGGCCCCAGGCCCCAGGCCCCATTTCGCTTTCGTCTGTGGATTATAAATCCTGCCTTGCGCGGAGCGGCTGCAGGGCACTGCAGATCCAAACCTTTTCAAGTCTGGCCAAAAATTTGCCCCGAATTAAGAGATTGCAGCCTATTTACAATACAAAATACAATAACTCTAGGAGGGCCTGGTGGTGGTATGAATAAATGCCGTTTATTCTCTTTCTGACGGGATAATTTTCAAAGCAGCAATTTTTGTAAAGACTCAGGAAGAAAACAATTTTGTTTCATTTCCATAACAGAATCCAGACCTGGGCTCCACTGTGCGATCTGTCATTACACGGACCTTCAATCGCTGCGCGGTTCCAGCCAGGACGCCTTTGCGTCCACTGCAGCCTCTGGCCTCTCTGGAACCAGGACCGGCCGTGGAGCTCCATGGCCAGCAGGCTGGCTGGGAGGGGGCTGCTCTGACCCCCGAACCCAGCACACTCGCCTTGCCTGCACCCTTCCTCATCCAAAGGCCGGCAGGTTGGGGGGCAGACCCCCCTGGATGAAGGAGAAGCTCTGGCTTTGCTGGGGGTCAGCTGGGCGCCCAGACGGATTCAGCACCCCTGCCACAGGCAGGGAGAGCCCCGGTGAAACAGAGCCTAGTTCTCCCATGTGTCTGCCCCCGCACCTCTGCTCAAGGGCTCGACCCAAGGGGCGCAGCTCTGCCCGCCTCTCATGGCCCATAAATCTCGTGCCCACAGTCAGAGCGGCATTGGGGGCTTCGGGCCGGAGCTCGACTCTGGGATCGGGATCGACATGCTCCCATGCGGCGATGGGATTCGCGAGCTGAGCCGGACCAGGGGGCACCGTGGCTGGGCGGGTCAGATGAGACGGGCCGCACACCAGATCCCGTTTCCTGAAGCCAGCCCGGCTGCCAGACGGCCTTCCCTGGAGTATGGTGCCCCAGACCCACCATCAAAACCCTCACAGGCTCACGGGGCCTTTGAAGCCTCACATGTGCGCGGTGGGGCGATCCGCCCCGCGGACCCTGTTTATGGAAAACACCTGGCAGCAATTACCTGCTCTTCGGAGAGCGGGGCGGCGGTTTCTGTGACCACCGGGACCCCGAGAACAAACAGGACATTATTTACACATTAAAGAAACACTTACCCCGACACCACCGCAGGGCAGCCTGACGAACACGGACGCCAATGAGCCTGCGGGGAGAAGAGAGCCCGGGTCAGGTGGCAGGGTCGCCAGGCACTAGTAGGGACGCAATGTGTCCACCGGGGGGGCACGTGCGGCTGCCAGGGCGACACCTGGCTAGCAGAGGGTCCCGGGCTGAGCAGGCCCAGCCCCGGGGAGAGACCCCGCCTTCCCCAGGGCACCAGCTGCTCCTCAAGGGGCGGGGAGCCCCGCGGGGAACCTGGCAGGGAACCGTCTGAGCGGCAGCGTCCAGAGCTCCCGCCGCGGACACGCGCTCTCAGCCCTGAGCTCTGGACGCTGCCCTTCCCAGCAGTGAGCAGGAGACTTGGGGCTGTCGCTGCCCCCTGCCCCGTCCTGGGGGAGCCCTTTAGATGTGGAATGCGAGTCACGGCAGGGTCCCCTCCCTATGCAGGAGTGTTCCAGATTCACCGGGATGTGCCCAGCTAAGAAACCACACAGCCGTGGGGCTGGCCGCCCAGGAAGGCCTGCGCAGGGTCCATGAGGCTCAGACTGTCCCCGCCCAGGGACAAGGCCAGGGACCGTCTTCCTCCTCGGTTTGAACCGGGTGCAGGATGACGACCAGCCTAGAAGGCGCCCCTTCTCCAAAGGGAGGCGAGGCCTGTGCCCACCTCATCCGGGCTCCTGGCCGGGACCATGCTGGGGACCCTCCCTGCCCCTCGAGACGGTGGACCTGTCCTGCCTGTACGCACTGCTCTCCTCCAGGTCAGGGCCTCCCCCATCGCCTGCCACTGCGGCTCTGGACTGCAGTTCCCAAAGTGCCCATTGTCAGAGCCACACGGCCTCCAGCCCCCTTCCCTGTGAGGCCGCGGGCACGGCTGCGTCTCCTACTGCACCCGTGAGCCTCAGCCACCAGACCAGGCTCCCTCCCCAGCTCGCTGCCGTGAGAAGGCAGTGACCAGACAGCTCCCTCCAGGGTCTGCTGCTGACATCAGTCTGGCCAAGCTGTGTCATCGCCCCATACTAACCACACAGGTCTTTTTGCACGTGGCTTAGAAATGTGTGGATTCAACTGAAAGTGGCAGGGAGATCACAGGGCAGTGTTGGGGCACCATTACCATCATCAGAGGTTACCAGTCACCACCAGGTCGGGATACTCAGAAAGATGTCCTGATGTCAGGACAGTCACCAGACACGTAAACAGGTCTCAGGCAGTGAGACGGTATCTGCCCGGGCATCCTCACGGCCACGTGGGCACACGTCACAACACAGAGCTCAGCAGAGAACGAGGAAACAGCACGGGCTGTACTGTCATTAGTGCAGATGGGACACACACAACACGTGTGTGTGGCGATACCCTCGGCTCATGAAAGAAACACTAACAGCTGCTGAGGGCAAGGGTTGGGGTCTGAGATGATGGAGGAACACTTCAACAAAGACACCACAGCAGCAGAGGGGCTTCCAGGGAGGACGATACTGGATGTACTGAGGAGGGCCCCCATGGGGGCGGGCCTGGCTCGGCGGGCGGGAAGCGACAGCTCCCGGCTCACCGCCCCGCCCCGTTTACTCTTCCCCAGTGACCCCTGTTCTGGCATCTCTCTCATTTCTGATCACCTGCCTTAAACTTTGGAACCAGTTTGAAAACCTCATCCGTCCTCCTGGTGGGGGACTTGCGTCCACCTGCACCCAGCGTGGGGCCCAGTCCCCCATCACCCTGCCTCCTGTCCCTCAAGTGTCACATGCCTGGCGGGTGGGCAAAAGGGGTGGGCTGACCACGAGGGTGGACGTGGAGCGCCAGGGCGAGCTGGGGAGACCCGCGCTGGTCAGAGAAGGACGTGCGTGGGCTTGGAGGCTGCGGGGTGTGCTCAGGGGTGGCCCGGCCACTCTCTGGCCTAAGGCCCTGCAGAAGCGGGGGTCACTGGGACTGCAGCCCAGCGCTGTCGTGGGACCCACGGGCAGCCCCACCGGTGCTGGAGAGCGTTCCAGGAGCGGGGCTCCGTGCGGGAAGGAGCTGAGCGGCCCCTAGGCTCCGGGGCCAGGCTGCAGGCCTTGCTCTTGGCCGGCTCCAGGCCTGCCTCCGTGGCCGCTGACGGTCCCCTAGCTGCACCGTCCTTGTCTTTGGGGGCTCCTTCTCACCAAGCCCCACTCAGCCACAGGCCAGGCCCTCTCCTCTGGGCCCCCACCGGTGCCGTCTCATTTCTAGGCGTTTCGGCTCGTGCCCATGCCACTCCCAGTGCGGCAGGCTGGCTTCTGGGCTCCTGGGTGTCCCCTGTCCTCCCCTTCCTAGGAGTGGCCAGCTTGGACCACCCTGCCCTCCCCTCTCCCCAGTGACTCTGGGTGTGGGGCCTGGACACTCCCGACACCCCCTCCCAAGCTCAGAGGACAGAGACGTGCTTCGGGGGCCAAGTGGAGGATGCTGTCCACACTGAAGAGGCTGTCCAGTCTGCACAGACTGGGACCGCACAGGGCCTCAGCCAAGGGAGGGAACAGCAGAGTGCCCCTCCATGGCGACCAGGGCCCTGCCCAGCTTTGGGCCGAGTGAACCTGCACGGCTCCTTCTGGTTTCTTGTGTGGTATCCTAAACCATGTGGTCGAGCTTTGGAAAACTCAGCGGGGTAGCATTCATCCTCCAGGGCTGGCCTCTGTGATTGGTCCAGCTTCAGTGTTATGTGTCCCTAGATTCACAAGTCGAACTTTGACCCTAGTGTGACGCTGGGAGGTGGGGCCTTTGGCAGCGGCTCTAAGCTGTGGAGCCCGCAGGAGTGGGGTCAGTGCTCTTCATAAAGAGAGCTCCCCACCCCTCCCACCATGAGGCGGCATCAGCCGTGAACCAGGCAGAGGCCCTTACCCACCACGCTGGCACCCTGAACCCACAAGTCCAGTCCTGGGGAAAGGGGCACGTCTGGACAACGTGCCTGAGCCTGGCTGGCTGGAAACTTGACTGGAAAGAGCCTTCCTCAGAGCTGGCCAAGCCTTGCCCTGCAGCTGTGGCCTGACTTCGTCCTGGCTCCCAGCAGCCCTGGTCCTCTTCCTGGGAGGCAGCAGCATGCTCACGTCCGGCCCCCATGCTCTGAGACTTTCCAGGGTGCTCGCTGCAGGGTCCTCCCGCCCTGGGACCCTCGAGTGGCCCCCCAGTGCTTGCCATTCCTCTCCATGTCCTCCGGAAGCTCCCGGGCCCGCGCGCTAGGGACGCTCCTTGGATTTCTTCTCTTCTCCGGCTTCCTGGTGTTCAGCCCTGGTCAAGTTCCTCGACTCCCTGTCCCGTCCAGCCCAGAACTCAATTTCTGAGTCCATGTTTCACATTACTCCCCCCGAATGTTTTTGTCTTTCTCCTGTTCTCTTGTCTTGGCTCGCATTCTGTGGACATGTTGCCTCCCCTCCAACGATTCTTAGGCCAGTCTTGGCTTCTGTGGCAACTCCTAGAAGTCTGGCCTCCGAGTGGTGAGCACCTTCCTAGGTGCCCGCAACCCCTGACCTTCTGCTCTGGCTGAGGGTGAGGGTGTGAAGCTGGTGGAAGGTCCAGGGACACGGCGGCTCAGGCACCGTCATCACCACTGTCGAGGATCTCAAGGCGCTATGTGTTGGGGTGTCCCACTGTCAGCTCCCTCTGGGCAGACGGACCCTGAAGGAGGTCCCCCATCTCTGCCGGGGGGGTAAAGGTCAGTGTGCCAAGAGCCCAGGATGGAGGGAGGGAGGGCCGGCGGCCTCACCTCCTCTGGGCCTGAGTCTGTCCCAGCCCAGGGGGCCCCTGCCTGTCTGTCTGGGGCTACAGGGCTGCCAAGGGGACGTGATGGAGACCTCTCAGGCCCTGTGGCCTGGTCCCCTGAGTCCTGCCTGCCTGCACCTCAGGGCCAGGGTCTCTACAGCCCCTGTCACTTGGCTGACAGCGGGCGGAGGTGGGGGCGTCTGTCCCTGGGGCCAGCTCTGGACCCACTTCCTGGCGCGTGCCGCGCAGCTCCGCGCCTCAAGCCCCTTCCCGTCTCCCAAGTGTGGTGGATTCTGACGTCTAAAAGCCCAGTCACTGCGCACAGTCCCCTGCCCAGACCCGAGCACACTCGCTATCGTACCCGCCTCCAGCTATGTGCTTTCCAAGCACTCAGCACCTACAAGGTGCCCAGCAGGAAAGATGCGACCCCACGTGCACGAGTGGGTGAAGGGGCCCGCGGGCACACGGGGAGGTGGTGGGGCCGCACTGCAGGGTCCCTGGGGAGGGGGGGTGACACCTATGCAGTGAGGGCCAGGCACAAGGCCAACCCTCTCCACGTCCACCCTGGAAATGAGAGCAAACTGGGCACGGCCCACCTCCCCCAACCCCAGCAGGACCCGAGGGTCTGGTTCTGGGACCCTCTCTGCATGCCTTGGCTCAAGAGAGATGAGGGGCATCTCGCGCCAGGGGGCTGGGACAGGTAGAGAAACCCAGGTTGGCGACTGTCCTGGCTCAAGATGATTGGGAAGTGGTAGTGGTGGTAGCGGGTGGAAACTGTCCAGGAAGTGTTCTGAAGGGGGGCTCTGCCCTTGTGAGCCTGGGCACCCCAGCTGTCTGTCAGCCCCACCTGCCTTATGGGGACCCTGACCACCTCCCTAGGGGGAAGCAGTTCTTTCCATCAGGCCCAGATCCTGTTACTTCATCTGGGGAGCTGCCTGTTCCAAATGAAGACCCGGGCCCCAGGAAAGGCTCAGGCCACTGCCGTCCCCCTGGGAGCCTGGACGAGCGTCCCCAGGTGGACTCTAGGCCCAGAAAGGGGTGGCCGGGTGGTGGCTGCAGGCCCCGACCAGCCTTGCCCGTCACAACTCAGCTAGTTGAGATTCTGCAAAACCAGCGGTGCTCAGCCCGTTTGCTCCCCAACATGCCCAATGCAAAGCAGGAAGCCAAGCGCCCATGTGAACGCCAAGGGCGGGTTCCTCCTTGGACCCTCACCTGACAGCCTGGCCCGGGCACCACGGAGAAGGGCTGCCTCTGCCCCCACTGCCCACACACAGCCCGGTGGGCGACACTCGGCCACCAGCCAGGGCCCCAAGGGCGGGATGGCGGGGCCTCAGGCGTGGGCCGGGCTGGGAGCAGCCTCGCGGTAAAGGTAAAGAAGGCCTTGAAATACCTAGAAGTTTCTTACTGTCCAGTTTCTGCCTGTTGAGGGGGTTTGTGCCGTAGAGCAGGGCGTGCGTCTCCGAGTGCACCGTCTGCAGCTCCTCCAGCGTGGCCTTCCGTCCACGGATGCACTGTGGGACAAGAGGGGATGGGAGGCCGCCGCGGTCAGCCACAGCAGCAAACCAGCACCCAAGACGGAGCGGGGTTTCACGTGCGCATGAGCACAGTGTGACTCGGTTGTTGTGAAATCAAAAGCAAACACCACCCCATGTGATATTTGAAAAATATTTGGGAAATATTTTAGAGGGCGTATACTTTAATTACAACTTAGACGTTTTAGAAAAAAAAAAAGAGATAATTCCAGCCTTCAACGCTTTAGCCTTCACTGTCACGTCAATGATTTGGCATCAATTTGTTATTTTGCTTTCCAACTGTCTGGTCTTAAAATAGATGGAAACCGCCTCACACGTGGGGCTGCGCTCGGCTCTCACGAGGCCAGACCCCAGCTCTCCGGGTACCGAGAGCCTTCCTGGAGGGGAAGGTGGCCCATAACCAGCCTGACACCCCGGGCTGGTTTGACTGGCACATGCCTGACACTCTGTCTGCATGCTTCTTCACTCTGGAGATTCCTCAGATCTTGGGCTATTTTCAGATGTTCCCCAGAAATTGCCATGAACATCACTCCTGAGTTGAGCTACGTTTACTTAACCTTTTAGAAGCAGGCTAGTTTGTGAAGCAAGATTCTGGTCGACACCTTACACTTTCCGAGTCAGACTAATGCAGGGGGAACCGACCGGACTCTGGGTTGCAGGGGGAAGGCTTGGGCTCTCGGGGCCAGACGCACCCTGTACAGAAGTGGGCCAGGAGCTGCACTCCCATGGAAACCCCCAGGGGGCCCCGGAACCATTCCTAACAGTACGACAGGCTCCCAGAGACGCCTGTCTGCTGACCAGGGGCCAAGGACAGGGAGCCTAAGATCGGCAGGCTGCGGCCAAGACTTTCGCGGCCTGGCTTCCAGCGTGAAGGGGTACAAGGTGGCAGGAAAGCTGACCCACCCACACCATGACCTTTCACACAGAGTGGCTCAAAGAGGGGAGCCAACCCAAAGAGTGGGGGTGCTGGCTGCAGGCTTGGGGGTCTCAGGAATTCATGGCACGGCAGGTCCCTTAACCTCCCCTGCCTCGGGTCAAGTCCCACAGCCATGTCCTATGGACCATACCTTGCATGGTGAGTGCTCCCAAGTGTGCGGAGGGCGGGCCTGGCCTCCAAGCATAATGCTGCGAGGAAGCACCCCTCCACCCCGGATCGGTACCCCCTCAGCCTGTGTCTCTTTACCTCGGGTCCGTCCCTTCAGCCTGGGTGTCTCACCCTGGGTCCGTCCCCTCAGCCTGTGTCTCTTCACCCCGGGTCCCTCTCAGCCTGTGTTGCTCCACCCCGGGTCTGTCCCCCCTCAGCCTGTGTCTCTTCATCCCGGGTACCCCCTCAGCCTGTGTCTCTCACTCAGGGTCTCACTCAGCCTGTGTCTCTTCACCCCGGGTCCGTCCTCGCAGCCTGTATCTATTCATCTCGGGTCCGTTCCCTCAACCTGTGTCTCTTCACCACGGTCCGTGCCCTCAGACTGTGTCTCTCACCCCGGGTTCGACCCCTCAGCCTATATCTCTTCACCCCGGGTCCGTCCCCTCAGCTTGTGTCTCTCACACCAGGTCCGACCCATCAGCCAGTGTCTCTTCACCCCGGGTCCATCCCTTCAGCCTGTGTCTCTTCACCCCAGGTCCGTCCCCTCAGCCTGTGTCTCTCACCCCGGGTCCCCCTCAGCCTGTGTCTCTTCACCCCGGGTCCGTCCCCTCAGCCTGTGTCTCTTCACCCCAGGTCCGTCCCCTCAGCCTGTATCTCTCACCCCGGGTCCCCCTCAGCCTGTGTCTCTTCACCTGGGTCGGTCCCCTAAGCCTGTCTCTTCACCCCGGGTCCGTCCCCTCAGCCTGTGTCTCTCACCCCGGGTCCCCCCTCAGCCTGTGTCTCTTCACCCCAGGTCCGTCCCCTCAGCCTGTGTCTCTTCACCCTAGATCCGTCCCCTCAGCCTGTTTCTCTTCACCCTGGGTCCCCCTCAGCCTGTGTCTCTCACCCCGGGTCCCCCCTCAGCCTGTGTCTCTCACCCCGGGTCCCCCCTCAGCCTGTGCCTCTCATCCCGGGTCCATCGCCTCAGCCCGTGTCTCTCATCCCGGGTCCCCGCTCAGCCTGCGTCTCTTCACCCCGAGTTCGTCCCCTCAGCCTATGTCTCTTCACCCCGGGTTTGCCCTCAGCCTGCGTCTCTCACCCTGGGCCGCCCCTCAGCCTGTGTCTCTTCACCCGGGGTCCGTCCCCTCACCCTGTGTCTCCTCACCCCGGGTCCCCCCCTCACCCTGTGTCTCTTCACCCCACGTCCCCCTCAGCCTGTGTCTCTTCACCCTGGGTCCGTCCTCTCAGCGTGTGTTTCTCACCCCGGGTCCCCCCTCAGCCTGTGTCTCTTCACCCCGGGTCCCCCCTCAGCCTGTGTCTCTCACCCTGGGTCCGTCCCCTCAGCCTGTGTCTCTCACCCCGGGTCCCCCTCAGCCTGTGTCTCTTCACCCCGGGTCCTCCCTCAGCCTGTGTCTCTCACACCACGTCCCCCTCAGCCTGTGTCTCTCACCCCGGGTCCCCCCTCAGCCTGTGTCTCTCACCCCACGTCCCCCTCAGCCTGTGTCTCTTCACCCCGGGTCCCCCCCTCACCCTGTGTCTCTTCACCCCGGGTCCCCCCTCACCCTGTGTCTCCTCACCCCACGTCCCCCCTCAGCCTGTGTCTCTTCACCCCGGGTCCCCCCTCAGCCTGTGTCTCTCACCCTGGGTCCCCCCTCACCCTGTGTCTCTTCACCCCACGTCCCCCTCAGCCTGTGTCTCTCACCCCAGGTCCATTTCCTCAGCCTGTGTCTCTCACCCCAGGTCCATTTCCTCAGCCTGCGTCTCTCACCCCGGGTCCATTCTCCAGGCTGTCTGCAGGCCTGTCTCCTGGGTGTGGGGACCCCTGCGGCTGTCAGTGACCTCCCTCGGCGTTGCTCTCCTCGCCCCCATCTTCCAGCTCCTGCCTGGAAACTACCCTGGTGGCCGCCGGCCTGAGGGGACCGTCCTGTGAGTGTGGAAGCAGCTCAGGGCCCCACAGGCCGAGTAGTGGCCGGGAGGATGGCCGGGCAGGGGGTCCTCTGCAGGAGGCGTGCCCACCGGACCGATGCTGCCCCCCAGTGGCGCGTCCTCACTGTGTCTGGAAGCAGGTGCGGCCTCTCCAGCCCTCTGCCTGGGGTCCCTATCGTCTTTCCAGAGGGACTCCTGGGCCGGATTCTGGGCCCAGACCTCCAGCCATCTCCTCCAAAGATCGTGAGTCGTCATAAGCTGGCAAAGATGTGGGGTCACCAGAGACGGGCTGACCTCAACTCCTCAACACCCTGTCCCGATGAGGGGCAGATGGGGAGTGGGCTCTGACCACACCCTCCAGACGGCGCTGGGCTCCGAAGGATGGACGGAACAGTTCTGCTCAGCCATAGGCTCGGGCTTTCCAGGGTCACCCTGCAGAGCTCAACCTCCTGCTAGCACCCTATCCCTGGCTTTGTGGGGTTCATGGTTTGGGGAACACAGCAGGTCCCCACTGGGTGGGCACATGGGAGGCCAGGCCCCGTCGTCCTGGAGGGCTCCCGGGAGGTGGCGTCGCCTGCCTGCTCCACAGATGACAGTGCTATGGTGTCCACAGCCTGGAGCCCCCCTGCTTGTGCACAGACGCCCTTCTACCCCGACCTCCTGCCCCAGACCCAAAGTCCCTTACGGTAGCCACACTCCTGCATCAGAGGGGTGGAGGGACCTCACAGAGTCCTTCAGCAGACCTGTCCTCCAGGACCCAGTGTTCAGGGGTGCAGAGGTGGGGGCCGAATTCCGGGCAGACTAGTCAGTCTGCCCACCACCTTCACCCTGCAGGCCTGAGGCTCTACCCACACCCTGAGAGGAGCTTTCCCAAAAACTCAAGGAAGAGAACCTTCGATGAAGAGCCAGCAGAAACGATCGTCTTTCCCCAGGCCAGGGCCACCAGACCCCATCCCGCGGCAGAGGCCCTGGGATAGCCTGGCTGTGCGTCCTGGGCGACGAGAGGGAGCCTGGCGAAAGGCAGGCTTCCCGGAGGATGCCCAAGAAGGGGAGTAGGCGAGAGGGGCCGGGGGAGGGCCCCCCGGGTTCCTCCAGAGGGCAGGCCTGCGTGTCTGCCTGCGCAAGCGTGGCGTCCCCCAGGTCATCACACGCGGCCTGGCTCGCGACACCCGCAGGGCTGCCCTCACCTCACATTTGCCTCGCAGGCCGGTCTCCTGCAGCCGCGACCAGATGCTCTGGATGCGCCCGGCGTGCTCCGGGTGGCTGTTGGTGTTCCCGCAGGTGCACTGGTGCTTCAGCATCAGCGTGTCGTACACGAGGCCTGCAGCGGAGGAGGCAGGGGTGGCTGCGCTCAGAGGAGCCCTCAGGGTACCCGGCAGCTGGTCCCCCTGCCAGGGGAGCTGAGCTCAGGGCACTTGCCCAACAGCCAGAGTCCGCAACACCCGGGGGAGCCGGCGAGGGAGGGAGACATGAAAAGGCAGCCCTGTCCCCAGGACTCAGGGCTCTCATATCACAGGGACCAGGCTGACCCAGACAGCGGGGAGGTTTTGCTCCCAAACTCAGGTCTGCCAGGGACCCGGTCTACGGAGTAGTTTGCCCCTGTGGACTGACATCCATCCGTCCGAGGTTCTTGGGGCTTAGAAGCCTTGGTTTCTGCCTGCGGAAACGTGTAGAGCCGCTGGACAGGAGCACACGCCCGTGCACACACACACAGACACACGCAGGGACGCAACTGCATTTGAAATTAGCCTAGACAGTGGGGCGGGGGAGGGTGGGGCGCGGCCTTCCAATAGCAGAGCAGCAGGACAGGAGCAGACTGACGGAAACACAGACGCACACGCCGGTCCACGTGGACCGCAGGTGCGCGCATGTGTGGACAGCTCCAGGACATGGGCCCCACCCGACGGCATCACGGCTACACAGCCGCGTGCTGCTGCTCTCGGGGTGCGAGGTGGGAGCTCCACGGTGAAGCCACCCGCGCCCCTTTCGCAGACGGGGAACGGCAGCCGAGCGAGCGGGGAGTGGCCAGGACACTGCGGAGACGCGTGTGGACGCAGGAAGAGGCCCAGAGTCCTGGCTTTGGAAAATACACCGTGTCTGTGTCTACCTGCCTGTCTGGCTACGCACAGACACAACCTTGGACATGTGGCCTGATGCTGACCGTGGCTCCCCCAGGGGTGGGGTCGGGGCCGCCCACTGCCTGCTCAGGGCGTCCACTCTGTGTGCTTTCTTTCAAGGAACACGCACTGTTTCATAAGTGTCAAAAAGGAATAATGAGGAGAAACTGGGAAACAGCAACAGAGCGGGGCTCGCCCGCCAGGACACTCGTGGTGACATCATGCTGGCCCGTGGGCTCCCTCGTGGGGACCCCGAGCACCCAGGGGGCACACGCGACGTGAGAGTGTCTCCACTGGGGTCCTGGGGTCGTCCGAGCTGTGCCTCCTAAGCACGGGCCCAGCTCAGCCGATGCCAAGGACTCACTCTTAAAGAGCCCCTGCTGACTACTCGTGGCACCTTGCAGGTCTCTGGTTTTCTTACTGCAAAGCAGGAATTTAACTTCTGGAAACTGACTACGAAACTCTTCTCCGAATATGATCAGTCTCCTTCCAAAATCTGACAAGGAGAACGTAGCCACGTTTGCACGTTACAGCGAAACAGAGTGTTTGGTGAGATCTGAAGAAACACCCGATGCATTAGCACAGGACGGGGTGAGGCGCTGTCCTGGGGCCCTCTGTCCCAGGCGGGGTGGGGGCCGGTGGCAGGGGCCGACCTGGAGCCCATGGGCCGGGACAGCCAGTCCAGCGCCTCGACTCCGGCAGACGCTGCACTCAGCCCTCTGCCCTGACTACCAGGGAACGCTTTCAGGCGGAGAGAGACTTCTGCAGGGTTGGGAGGCTGTGGGTGGGGGTGCGACAAGACCACAGGCAGGAGCAGGCTGTGGGCCGTCCAGGAGCGGAAGCGAGTGTCTGGGCCAGCCGCGCCCTGCACCCACTCCACCTGCACGGTCCAGGCATCGCCCGGGCCTCATGAGCAGGGCCCTGGGCGGAGCCTCGGTCCAAGGCCAGGACAGACGAAGGAGGGCAAGATGGTGACCCCGCCGACCCTGGGCGGGGAGCTGCCTGGGGTGGGCAGGCCCAGGGATGGGCAGTTCTCTGAGGCCATGCTTCTCTGGGGAAGAGGAGACGGGCTTCTCGGCCAGGACAGACCCAGGTGACCTCTCTCTGTTGGTGCCCCCAGCCTGGGGCTGAGCCTCGGGCAGAAGGTCAGGTGGGTGTGAGGCTGGGCACCACCCGGGAGCCTCGCCCAGTCTGAGCCTTGCCCTCTGGCCCCACAGGCCCCGCGTGGCACCTCCCTCATGCCTGCAGCCGCGGCTGCCCCGAGAGGGGGCCCTCGCCCTCCCCCGGCCCCCAACACCCCGCCCCATGGTACCTGTGGTAAACCTCGGCTTGGCTGGGGGCTCCTGCACGGACATAGGGAAGGTGGCAGACGCGGGGGAGGACTGCGCCCGGGATAGGGGCCGGTGCCCGCCGAAGGACACGGGGATGCCAGCGGCCTCCATGGATGCCTGGTAGTTCCTCAGCTGGTGGATCCGCTGCTGCTCCAGGAGGAGGGCTTGCTGGGGGCGGAGGAAAGGGGCCACTCTGTTGCTTCCCGGCATCTCCTGTCCCTGGCTGTAGGGCTACGGGGCCCCTCTCTCCCAGACCCTCTGCCCCACCGCCCCGGGCTCCCAGTGCAGAGCCTCGTGCCAGGCTGCTGGGGAGAAGCCTGCCCTCTGGGCCAGGAGGGCAGCCAGTGAGGCGGCAGCCTAGGGCCCTGCTGATGAGTTTGGACATCCCCATGGGAAGACAGACCGTCAACGGAAAAGCCTGCTCAGAGCTGATGGGGGGCCCAGGCAGCCTAGGGGCCGTGAAGGGCTCCTTGAGGAGGTGACACCTGGGGGGCGGGGTGGCAGTACCCAGGCAGAGGGTGCTGGCGGGGGGGGGGGGGGGGTGGACTCTGCAGTGTGAAGGCAGGGACTCGGGGCGGGTCCAGTTTTGCCCAGGGAGGCGGATGGAACCCGGGGAGAGGTGGTGGGACGGGTGGGGGGCCTGCCCGGCCCTGCTGCTTCTGTGGGGACCCAGGGGGTCTCCTCCCCGCACGGCCGAGGAGGGAAGGGCAGGACACCCTACTTCGGAGCCTGCCCTGCAAGGCGGGTGAGGAGCAGACTGCCGCCCCTGCCTGGGGCCTCCCTCCACAGGTGCTTCCTCCCACGGCCTCTCCAGATGTGACACCTGACGCCCCCGGAGCAGGTGCCCGTCTCAAGGTGACTCTGCAGACTGCTGCGCGTGCCACCGCATTTCCCCGAGGCGAGCTTGCGGTTCTTCTCCCGAGAACCAGACACCCAGCGCCCCTGATCACTGCCTCAGACTCAGAGCCCAGGGATGACTCCCCTAAGAGAATGCCGACCACCTTATCATTGGCAAGACACCAGCCCTAAAAAACTGCCTCCCGGTTTCACACCAGCGCAGTACGAGCACGCTGAACTCCAGTTATAAGAGGAAGCCGCCGCCTCTGTGAATGGGCGAGGCCCTGACCTAAGCCCCCGGCGCGGGAATGAGGCCCGCGGCCTGGATGGCCCGCCTGGCCCGCTCACACTGCCGAGCCCACACGGCAGTGGGGACAGTGGCTTCCCCTGCCCTGCCCTCCTTGCTGTCATTAGCACTGGCTCCAGGGGCCCTTGAAGAGCAGGGGTTTAGCGCTAACACTGGCTGAGACGTGAGACAGGCTGCCCTCTGAATGAGAACTAGCAAAAGTGATCGCCAGCCACCTGTGGCCCCGCCTTTAAATGCGGAGCCGGGGAGAAGGCTGACCTGCTACCCAAGAGGGGCTCCCAGGAAACCGAGGCACTGAGCTGAGCCTTGGTGTCACCTCCCACCCTGGTCCCGGGGCGGTGGGGGAGGCACCCCCTGGGCTGTCGGGGGAGGAGGAGTACGCCTGGGCAGCTAGCACTGGGCCCACGGGGAGGGTTGGCTGAGCCAGGGCCCCACACCCCAGCTGCTGAGCTCCACAATGAAGGACACCATTAGATTTTAGAGTCCACCCCTCAGACGCCCTGGCCCAGCTTCTCAGGAACAAGACCGCTCCCTGGGGGCACTCAGGCCTAAGACAGGGTTCCGACTGGCTAGCTGGCTGTCCCAGTGCTTTCTCGTCCCGGCCGTTTTACTCTTCACTGTAAGTTAACGAGTCACTCCTTGGGTGTATTCATAGTCTCTTAGGAGTCTGTCAACTGTCAGTGCCAGGGAACCTCACTGGCTCCGGGTGTCCAGACCAGGCTGCTTTTCTGGATCTGCCGGGCTGGCCACTAGTGTCTTCTTGGGCCCAAAGGTCATGGCTTCTGACCAGATGCTGCAAACCTTGATCAATGATTAAGCCAGCCTCTCTCTTCCCCTTCTATGCTGAATCCACCAGCATTTGGATTTGCGTTAATCTGCAGCCTTTGGGCCTGAAGGGGAACCATCCCTAGGGAGTCTGGGGCTTGCTCAGCTGAGAAGCAGGTGCGTAAATACACAGTGGACAGAGGGCCAGTGTCTCGGGGTGATACCTGCAAAGCAGGGCTCCCGTCACATCTGCCTCCCGTATCAGGAGGGAAAGCTGGGGGCCTGGACCGGCAGGTGTCGAGGACGAAGACCTTGGACTTGCTCTAGGGGCCGTGCTCACCCGCTGCTGCCCATCCCCCCCGCTCTGCGGGCACCTGTCTGAAGAGCAGCTCCTGCTCCGTGGGCAGCCGCTGGCCGGGGTCCGCCTCCCGGGGGGGCTCCGCCTCCTCGTCGTCACTCTCGATGGGCTCCTGCTTCACCTGCACCCCAGCCAGCGCGTGGGCCTCCTTCTGCCCCGGGAGCCGGTCCAGGAAGGGCTCCTCCAGGAGTGCCTGGTGCTCCCGCAGCTCCTCCTCCGTCTCCTCGGGGTGGCTCTCGGGCTGCCGGGCTGGCTCGCTGGGTTTGGGGATCATCTGTAACACAGGGTTACCAGGTGGAGTGCGGCGGGATGGGGATGAGGGAGGTGCTGGGAGAGGAAGGGGGTGGTCACAGAGCCCACGTCTCGGGGTCAGCGGGGCTGACCTGGGCTGAGGCAGGACACACACAGAGCCCACGTCTCGGGATCAGCAGAGCTGACCTGGGCTGAGGCAGGACACACACAGAGCCCACGTCTCGGGATCAGCGGGGCTGACCTGGGCTGAGGCAGGACGCACACAGAGCCCATGTCTCGGGATCAGTGGGGCTGACCGTCCGAGGATGCTGTCACCCTGGGCTGAGGCAGGACAGGACACAGACACATAGACATACACTGAGCCCACATCTCAGGAACAATGGGGCTGACCGCCCAAAGACGCTGTCACCCTGGGCTGAGGCAGGACAGGACACAGACACACGCACACAGACACACACAGAGCCCGTGTCTCAGGAACAATGGGGCTGGCCATCCGAGGACACTGTCACTCTGGGCTGAGGCAGGGGACATGCAGACACACACACACATGCACGCACGCATGAATACACACGCGTGCCGGGCGCTGTCCGTGGTGTGTGCCCATGTGCACACACACAGACACACACGCCAGGAGCTGTTCACAGTGCACATGTGTGCGCATGTGCACACGCGCACACACACACACACACACACGCACACACACACACACACGCCGGGCGCTGTCCGTAGTGCTGAGATAAAACAGCCTAGTGTGGTACCTGCTACCACGTGCTTGTTTGCCAGGCACAGTGAATCGCAATGCAGTCACTCACCACAATCGCAAGGTGTTGACCCACGTCCATACCTGGGTGTGAAGTGGGGCTGGGGGGGTGCACCCTCCTTCCTTCTCAGTCACCCCACCCACCACCCCAGCAGCTCACAGCCAGGCACCACAGGGACAGGCGGCCTCTGAGTGCGCTCACCCACGCCGCTGGCCCTGAGCCCGCAGCCGGCACACCATGCCCCGTCCCTGCTGAACTTCCATGCGCAAGAGCCCCGCCCTGCCAGCGAGGACGGACCCTTCCCCACATCCTGACTGTTTCTAGAAGGAAACCAAGGGCTTCCAAGAAACCTCAAGTTTTAGTCCTGAGCACTTGTGTTTTAAAAAGTCCTGGAAGCACCTGCTCCCTGACCCACAGCTGGACGAGCGCAGCCTGGCCCATGAGGGGAGGACTGGGGACGCCTGTGCTAGGGCTGGGCTGCATGTGCGGTGAGCAGCTGGGGCCCCAGGGCCAGGCCCCAGAGGAGGACGGACCCACTGACACCCTCCCAGGCAGCTGGCTTGCTCTGCCGAGTTAACAGTTTCCATTGAGCTAGGGACTTGTTCTAGGGACCGTCCCCTAAGCTGCTGTGCTAAACTCTGCAAAGGAAGCATGCTGTGAAAGGCAAGCTCGGCCCCTCTCTGCATCCGCCCCAAGGCAGCATATCCTCAGGAAGCTCCAATCCAGCTGGAACACGGAGGACACAGCTTCTGGAGCAGGTCCGTGCTCAGCAGAAGGTGAGAGGTGTGAATGGGGACAAAGCCACAGGGCGGGCAGGGGGCAGACAGGCTCCAAACCATTTCGAGTAAACAATCCTCCAACCTTACATCTGGTGATTTGACTGACTTCTCACAGCGGTTCATCCAAAAAGTGTTCTGAAAATCTGTCTTTGAAGATTTGGGGATCTGTCCATCTCATCTGCTTCCCACATACCTGGAGCTGGTGAGGCCCCACTATGAGCTTTGTGCTTAGACAGAGTCCACTGGGGGTGAGACCACCACCTCCCGACCAGGCTGGGGGCAGGAGGACCCATCTCCACCAGCAGAGGGCTCTGGGCCTCTCCTGGGCCCCCCAGGTCCACAGGGGCCTGGAAACCTCAGCAGGTGGCATCAGGAGCCTCAGCTTTATGGTCCGCGGGGCCAAAGCGCTCGCGCTTCGTCATCCCTCAGCGTCTGATGCAGAGCCCAACAGGTAACAGGCTGGGGTTGACGGGAGGTTTGGGGAGCGCAGGGCCTGGGAAGGTGGCTGGGGGACAGACTGGTGAGTAGACGTCACAGCAGAGTGACGGGGAGGGAACAAGGACGGGGGAGAGTGGGAGCGGGCAAGGCCCCTGTGGTGTGCTCCAGGGTGCGGCTGTGGGGGAAGAGGCTGTGGGCACTGCGTGGGAGGAGGGAGGAGGACACGGGGACAGGGCGTGGACAGCGGGGGGGACATGGGGACGGGAGCCCCCAGCACCACAGACTTAAGCCTCCAGATGATGGTCTGGGAGGCAGGTGCTGTCTCAGAGCGGGAGGCAAGCTCCTCTCTGCTGTGGGAAGATAAACAGTCAGGCTGAGAACGGGTGGGGTCAGGGGACTGCCTGCAGAGAAATGACCCTTTGGGGGCTCAGTCGGGAGGGGGCAGAAGATCAGCAGAGGGGCTGGTCCAGGCGCGCCAGGGGACCCTTGGGATTCCAGGCCAGGCGCCTGAGGACAGCTGCATGGAGGGAGGTCGGGGCGTGAGGGGCACGGGACCTGGGCCTGCCACAGAGAGGCTGAGACCCAAACTCTGGGCAACCTGTGAGGGGCTGTCCTGGGAAGGGGGATCGGAGCAAGGGGTCGGGCGATAGGCCAGGGCTGGAAATGATGGTTAGGAAGAAGCAGGCAGACGAAGAAGCAGGGAAACGGAGGTGGGGCTTCTCCCAGGGAACTTGGAGAAGCCGTGGCTGATCCTGGAGGAGCCGGGGCTGCCCCCGGCCCTGCCAGGAGGTCAGCTCTGAGTGGGCATGCATGGCCTTGTGAACGACCGCGCTGACCCAGCAGCAAACAGCACACACAGAGCCACTCTGCCTCCCCAAGGCCTTCTGGGCCTCAGGAGCACCCTCTCACCAACTGAGCGAGAACGGAGGGAACTCCATGCTTGGAACAGCAAGCTTCTAAAAGCCAGACTGGAGTTCAGGGCCCAAACCAAACTGGTGAGCAGGCCAGCGTTTAAGACTACTGGACACGCTCACCATTAGACGTCCAAACAATTGGGACCCAGTGTTCACGTTCACAACTGGGCTGAGGAGCAGTAACCCATGCGAGGAATGGCTGAGACCCTGGTGCACTCCAGGCAGGGCTGCGGGGTGGGGCTGCGGGCCTTGGCTCAGGAGCCTTCAGGCCACGGGCCCGGAAGACAGGGGGCAGAAATGTCGGTACTGGCAGTGCTGGGTACGACTGTCAGCTCCCCGCACCCTCCGGGAGATCAGTGCATAAACACTTCAATCAGCTGTCGCTCGCGACAGCAAATCAATCACGGAGGGAAATCCAGAGAGATCAGCCGCGTCTGTCTCTCTGTTGGAGAACATACCACACGTGAACAGGTGTTCCGTCTTTCCAGTCTCCTACCCTATCACTCAGAGAACGGCACAACGCAAGCAAGAAGACCGTCGGCATCAGAAAGGTGACGCAGAGTGCCTCTGACACTTCGGCCTCCGTCTTGTCCACCTTAAAGGTGCCTTTCCTGCCCCGCAGGGCTGCGTCCAGCCGCCCCACCCACTCCTGACCCTGCCCTGTGCCATCTGGTAGGGGAGCCCGCCAGGCAGAGCGGCTCTGGGGCAGGGGTGCTGAGCCTGTGTCCAAGCGCTTGGGCAGGCAGTAGGGCCTGGTCTGGGGCAGCTTGCTGTTTGTTCAGGGCCCCCAATTCTCCCAGGACGGGAGCTGCCAGGCAGTGTGATGGCTCTGCGTTTAACCTTTGGAGGAACCGCTGGACAGCTTTCCAGAGTAGTTCCTCTCATTCTCTACCAGAAAAGGGCTTTGCTTCCAATGTTAGCATTTGGAACCAGTTATTTGAAACTGCTGCTCTTGCTTCAATAACCAGCAGGGGGGGCCACACTGACCTCGGTGCCGCCTGCTGCTGAAAGCAGGTTGGGAGTGACCGACCAGATGCTGGATGGAGGGACGCAGACCTCTGGGCAGGAGCCCTCTGGCCGAGGCTGCTGCAATGGGCAGGCAGAGCGCCAGTGTCCAGGGGCCTGGAACCTGTGCTTTGGGGGCCCTGTGCCTCTGCTGGGCACTCTCCGCTGGGGACTCTCTGCTGGAAGTTTGCTTAAGAGGATAAATCCCCTTAAGAAACCCCAGAGACTCCTGAGGGGCAAGGAGAATAAGCCACCCAGGGACACAGACGCTTCGGGAACATAGCCCACCCCACTCCTGCCTCCTTCATGCCACCAACGGGACAAGCTGCTCACTGCCCTGTGTCCCCGGCCCCGCCCCCACGTGTCCCCGGCCCCGCCCCCATCACTCCTGGCCCTACCCCCACGTGTTCCTGACCCCGCCCCCACCACTCCTGGCCCCGCCCCGCGCCTCACCTTGTTGAGGTGCAGCTGCGGCTGCTGGAAGTGCTGCTTGTGCTTCTCCAGGAACTGCTGGTGCTGCTGCTGGATGACCAGGTGCTGCAGCGCCTGCGCGCTCTGAGGCAGCGGCGCCGACTGCGTGCGGCCCAGCGGGCGGTGCTGCCGCAGCTTGTGCACCGAGGGTGCCACGCGCTCGGCCCCCACCAGGGGCTGCGCGTGCAGGGGCAGCGCGCCCAGGCCTGCAAGATAGCGGTCTGGAGAGAGCACGGGGAGGGGAGGAACAGAAGGGAGGGGCGAGGCCTGGTGAGTCCGTGACGGAGGCTGGCCGCCACAGCCTCCCCGAAGCCCGCCAGGTCTGCTCCTGCACGCTGACCACCCGAAGCCTGGACTTAGGGGCAGTGGCCAGTCATCTGGTCCCCCCATACCCAGTCCAGGTCGTAAGTGGGCAGCCCCAGCACAGGCGCCCTCAGAGGAAGGGGCTAGGGTCTGGTGGCTCCAGAATGTTCTGGAAGACCAGCGAGTGGGCACCTTTTTGACAGCCTCAGAAACCCAGGTGTGAGGAAGACACCTGCCCTTATGAACCAAACCATTTTAAGGGTCTCAAGACGTCGATTTTATACACAAAGAGGGCATCAACACTTGAAAAAAATTCTGATGCATGTTGTCAAAATCTCTGCAAATTTCTAGGAAAGGCTGTCACCTGCTGCCCAGGAGAAGGGCAGCTCGGCCGCACCGTGTCTGGGCTGAGTGTTTAAATTAAGAATCTGTGTGGACAGAAGAGGGTAGGTTTGAATCTGTGTTTGAATCTTGCTTCAAAATGCAACCTCCTCATGTGAACCAGGAGGGGGAATGTTCTCCTTCTATATTCCTTTCAGCCATCAGTACTTTTTCTTTTATAAATTGTGGGTTTAGACAGTTTACCATTTTCCCTGGTACCACAGGCAAAAGGGTGTAACAGACCCTTCCCAGGCCCCCTGCGTATCTGTCCCTCGGCACCAGAGCTGGAGAAACTAACCACATCACTCAGGCTGCCTGTGACCCCAGATCAGGGCGTCTGACCAGGAAAATCACAGGTGGACAGGCCATGCCAGCTCTCAGCCGCCCAGCGCTGACTCCTGGAGGGGGCTGTGTTGCCATGTTTAGTCGAACCCAAGCCCCCTCCAGGGGGAACTGACTGTCAAGTCTTTTCCTAGTCCCTTCCTGGAGGTTATTTCTGTATTAAAATTTTTGCTTTGTGTACAAATAGAAAAAAAAGGTTCAACTCTAGCAAAATAGTCCTTTACTACCTTTTCAAAAAGTTAACCAGTCACAGTTCCCTAAACCACCATCACTTTTGATCCAACCCAAACAGTTTTCTGGAAAGATAAGTTTTCTTAAACCTTATGATCTACTTGGCTAGTAAACTAAAGTGAATAACTCGAAAGGTAGAACCAATTCTGTCCTGGGTTTTCTATTGATAGAAAAGTTAAAAACAAACAAAAACACAGCATCAGCGTGGAGAAGGTCTTTCATCAGTTGTTGGTCTGGTGGCTCAGACAGTCACGAGTCTGCCCGCAATGCAGGAGATCCAGGTTCAATCCCTGGGTCGGGAAGATCCCCTGGAGAAGGAAATGGCAACCCACTCCAGTATTCTTGCCTGGAGAATCCCATGGATGGAGGAGCCTGGTGGGCTACATACCATGGGGTCGCAAAGAGTCGGACACAACTGAGCGACTTCACTTTCACTTCCTTTCCTTCCCAGGCGGCACTAGTGGTAAAGAACCCTCCTGCCAATGCAGGAGACATAAGAGACGTGGGTTCAGTCCCTGGGTTGGGAAGATCCCCTGTAGGAGGGCATGGCAACCAGCTCCAGTATTCTTGCCTGGAGAATCCCATGGACAGAGGAGCCTGGCAGGCTGCAGTCTGTGAGGAGGCACAGACTCGAACATGACTGTGAAAGTCACTGAGTCTATGTGGTCCATGGGGTTCTCCAGGGCAGAACGCTGCAGTGGGTAGCCTTTCCCTTCTCCAGGGGGCCTTGCCAATCCAGGGATCAAACCCAGGTCTCTCACACTGCAGGTGGATTCTTTACCAGCTGAGTGACCGGGGGAGCCCTAAGTGACTCAGCATGCAAATCGTTTCATGGAGGGAAGAAAGATGTCAGCCACTGGACACGGCACTTATGGGATTAAAAGTCCACTTAGTCACTGAAAGTCACCCTCTCAGAAGACATCACTTGTTGTTAAAGCTTCCTGGGCCCCCGAGAATGAGGGTGTCACAGGTGGCAGGGCTGGCAGGCCCTGCACTGGGGCCACTGGGCTGGCCATGCATCATATCTGCAGGGAAGCGGCTCTCGGTTTTAGAGGAGGAAACAATTCCAGAGATCCAGTGTCTGCTGTGACCCCCGTTAGGGAACCAGGACTCCAAGTGAGCTGGAAAGGCGGGGACTCTGGGTGCTCCAGGGGCCCCTCCCTGTGATTGGGGCTCCAGCCACTTGATGCTGGCCCAGAAGCCCGCCTTGGCCAGGAAGACACCACCCTGAGGACACAGGCCTCTGTCCCTGCAGGGTGCGGGCAGCTGGTGGTGGAGAGGCCTGACTTCCAGTTCCCGAGCGATGCCGGGGGAGCCCGTGTCTACATGGAGCCCCGGCTGTTCAGGCTAGACCCCGGTCTGGTTCCCCTCCCTCCCCTCACCTCTTACCTCCACCCCCTTCTGCCCAGATTAGGCTCTAGTTCTTCCGGCAGGGGGTGGGTAAAGCTGTGGGGCCCCCACACTTGAGGAAAGTGTCATGATCAGCACCCCTTAAAACTGGACATCTGACCTTCCAAGAGAAATACCCCATACCTGGTCCAATGTGGACTCAGGCCACACTTGAGTTCAGAAGTTTCTGGTTCAGAACTGGAAGATGACCCCTCAGACCATTCACAGGAACTTTTGATGGTAACTGGAAACTGGTTGGTTTTCGGTATGTGCTGTGAAACTTCCAAGCAAGAGGGCCCAGCACATTAGGGTCCAGTTCTGTCCTAGTGACCAGCTGGCCTGTGGAGGCTGGCTGGATAGCTGCCCTTGTCCAGCCCCAGTGAAGGGACCTGAGGGTAGCCGGTGCTGAGTGGCTCCTCCTGGGGGCAGGGCGGGCCAGCCTCTTCAGAGGTCCTCTCTAGAGCAGGGGGTAAGGACGGCAATGGGACGGGAGCTCCCAGTGAGCACCCAGCCCTTCCGTGGACACCTGGGCTGAAGGCTTCCTTCACCTGCACTAACAGCTAGCAACTCTGCAAACAAAGGTGCCGCACAGGCGTGCCCCCAGGTGTGGGGGTTCAAGAAAAAGAGGAGTCGAAAAGCCAAACCGCCCTCTGTTCTGGGCCTGGTTCGGCTGCGCCGGCCTTGGCATTGGGGATCCTGTTCAGTCCACGTGGATTCTCATGTGAAATCCATGTGAGACAGGTGACTCCTGTGGCCTGAGCCCTTACACACCCACTGCCCAACTTAAAGAGTCTTTAAAGCTGGGGTGTGTTGACCTGCACACCCCACCTTGACCAGCTGCTCAGTGTTCCACCTGGGGACTGTCTGGGGCACTGGGCTCTTTTCAGTAGACTAGCACACAATCACCGGCTGTCAGGAGCCTCCTGCAGCGGCGAGGAGCCAGGCTGTGGGAGCCACTCTGAGCAGGCGCCATGTGGAACTCACACCCGCACGCCTGCTCCCCGACAGACCCAGGCTGGCTGCTCCTCCTGCACGGTCAGCCTTTGTGGAATGATGCGGCCCTAGCTCTGACACCATCTGTCCACAGTGACCACCAGCAAGCAGGCACGTTTGTGGGCCCTGGGAACCTCAGAGAACCTACCAGAAGCCAGCCTGCAGTGTAAGCCTGACCGTTCCTGATATGGCTCAGACACCGCCTGGTACCAGGTGCCACCGCAGAGGAATCTGCTGTGCCCTTTCTGGCATCAGACACTGAGGGGGTGCTGGGAGGGGCTACGCAAGGTAACTCGGTGTCTGCGCTCTGGAGGATGGAGGTAAGCAGAGAAATTGCCCGTGCTGAGTGCCCGGGAGGCCCCCGAGCTGGGCCTGACATGGAGGAAGGGCTCTGAGGCTGGGCGTGCAGCAGGCGATGTGGGCCTCGTCAGCGCTGGGTGAGCCTGCACCCCGAGCGCACCTCGGGCCGGAGGCTGTGCGCCAGGCCGGAGCTGTCTGCCTGTGCTACCCGTGCTGGTGGGATGGTCCCTGTTCCTACCACGCCTCAGCCAGTGGCCACATGAGAATGTGGTGAATCATACGTGGCCTGGAGAAGCCACAGCCGGCCCCCACTTTTAACTGTCACTGTCCAGGGGAGGGACGGGGGCAGGGGTCATTGGGGAGTTTGGGATGGACCCATACACATCGCTGGGTTTAAAATGGGGAACTAACAGACCTGTTGAGCAGCACACAGAACTCCACTGTGTGTGGTGTGGCGGCCTGGATGGGAGGCGGGTTTGAGGGAGCACAGGTATGTGTGTATGAGTGGCTGGGTCCCTCCACTGCCCACCTGAAACGGTCACCGCACTGTTTGTTAACAATGAAAGTGGGATTTTCACTATGAAAGTGAAAGCCTCCGTTGCTCAGTTGAGTCCAACTCTGCGACCCTATGGACTGCAGTCTGCCAGGCTCCTCTGTCCATGGGATTTTTCTAAGCAAGAACACTGGAGTGGGCCACCATTCCCTTCTCCAAGGGAATCTCCCTGCCCCATGGATTAAATCTGAGTCTCTTGCATCGCAGGCAGATGTTTTAGTGTCTGAGCCACCAGGGAAGCATTGTTTGTTAACTGGCTATACTCCAGTACAAAATAAAAAGTGAAAAGAGCAAAAAAAAAAGT
The DNA here is from genome assembly GCF_016772045.2 of Ovis aries. NCBI lineage: Eukaryota > Metazoa > Chordata > Mammalia > Artiodactyla > Bovidae > Ovis > Ovis aries. The sequence continues at coordinate 2,351,034 of NC_056054.1, read as the reverse complement.
GAAAAAACCACAACTTCCAGTGTCAATGTGAACGGCCACAGCTCTGGGCCTGGGGAGGGCTTCCTGACAAACCTACAGGAGTGTAAGGCGGCCCCAGGGAGGCCCAGGAACAGGGAGTGGGGCAGGGAAGGGCCCACACGACACTGGGAAGGACAGACAGGCCAGCTGGGAAGTAAGGGAGAGAGCAAGGGCGAAAGTTGAGAACGATAAAACCAAATGTCTCCACCAGAGCAACCAACACCTGAGGGGGGACTCCCCTGCTGATACTGATACTGGGGGCTCTGTCGGCCCTCCTAAAACCGGGGGCGGAAGCTAAAGACCCAGCTGGATGGGTGCCTGGACCTGGGAGGTCAGCTCTGTAGCAGGGCCCCCTCATTTCACAGTGAACCCTGAGCACTCTGTCACTCGGAAAGTAACACCTTTACACTGCTGTTGCTATGCAAATCTTATAGCAAAATTTGTGTGTGTGTGTGTGTGTGTGTGTGTGTGAGTCGCTCAATCATGTGTGACTCTTTGTGACCCCATGCACTGTAGCCTGCCAGGCTCCTCGGTCCATGGGATTCTCCAGGCAAGAATTCTGGAGTGGGTTGCCGTGCCCTCCTCCAGGGGATCTTCCCGACCCAGGGATTGAACCTGGGTCTCCTGCATTGCAGGCAGAATCTTTACCATTTGAGCCACCAGGAAAGCCTTAATTTTTTTTTTCTAAACATAACCACCCATTAGATGGGGCATGTTTTTTTAAAAAAAAAAAAAAAAACGCTGCTGATAGGAATCCGCTGCCCAGCAGGGCCAGCTCTGTGCTCCATCACACCCTGAGCACCCAAAGGGCAGACACGTCAGGGAGCTGGCAACCTGCTCTTGGGAAATCAACCAGAAGGTGTGCCTGAGGCTCTGGCTTCCACGCCCCTGGCTCTGTGAGTGGACTCGGCCTCTCTGGCCACAGCCTGGCATGGGAGGGCTTGGGAGCAGGCGTTCTGGGGGACAGGTCGCCTGCCCCGCCCAGGGAGCCCAGGACGGCCTGATGCGGCCTGCTCACCTGTGACGAGGGGCGTCTGTGCCGGCGGCTGCTCCAGGAGGACCACGTGCTGCAGCAGGGAGCCAGGGGCTGCCCCTGTGTCACGCTCCAGGGGCGCCGTGCCCAGGTAGGGGGCGAGGTGGGCGCCGGGGAAGAGGGAGACGCGCTGCTGCAGGGCGGGGAGGGCCAGTCTCTCGGCCTCCTGCTGGCCGGCTGCCCCCTGGACAGACAGGCACAGCCGGGTGCCCGGATCAGGGGCCTGGTGGGGGCTGCCCCGCACCACCGCCTCGCAGACCCCAGGGGCACCCACTTACCGTGGAGGGGCCGGTGGCGGGCAGCCCCAGCGTGATGTTGGGCAGGGATGGTGAGGTGTAGAGGGGCAGCGGGCCCACCGAGCCCTCTCGCGCCACGAGTCTGTGCGCCAGGCTGGTCTGCGGACAGAGCACACGGGCGTCATGCAGGCTGCACGGCTGGCCTGTGGCCCTACGCCTGGGCCACAGGAAGCAACGAGAGAAACCCTCCAGGGCAGGCTGAGGTCCCCGGGACAGAGACGTGTGAACAAGGACAGCTCGGAGGCAGACACGGCATCGCAAAGCCATCAACGGATTCACGACCTGTCCCTCTCTCGTTTGCTCTTGTTCAATCCACACGACACTGTAAACCTATCAGAATAAACCTAGGATAATATACTTAAAAATGCAGTCTTAGGGTCAGGAATGTCTTTCCAAACAAAATGTGAGAAGTAGGAGCCAGAGAGGGAAATGCAGATTATAGAAAAATGCCTTCACGTAAAAGGCAAGTAACAGTGCTGACAAAGTTGGCGACTGTAGTACAGACAAAGGCCATGTGTAAAGAGCAAGCAAATCAAACAACGAGTGAGAAGCAACAAAGAAGAGCCAGGATGGAGAAGAAACTCATTTGAAAAAAAACATCAGCAGTAATCTAAAGAAAAAAGATCTAAAAAGTAACCATTAAAAAACCAATGCAGTTGGCAAAGATATTTTAAAATGACAACAGCACCTTGACCCAGAGACACATAACCACACTGCTGGGGGGACCATAATCAGCCTGCTCCTTCCACAGGACAGTTTGGCCATCCATGTCAAAAGTCTTGAAACCAGATCTAGCCTTTGATCTTAAACCCCACTCCACTCGCAGGACGTGCTCTTGGGAGAGGAAGCTGGACACAGACGGACTTGACTACGGCAGCGTTCACAGGGCCCTACAGCCAGCCAGAGGGTAAATCCAGGAGGTGTGTCACACACAAGGACACAGTCATCCACGGGGACGCTCAGGTCGGAAAAGTCCTGCGGATGACTTGGAGCCTTATTCACCGTGTGTGCTTAGGTGCCGGTCTCCGAGGACTGGAATCACGGCCGCATTCCACGCCGTTCTGCCTCTAGAATGCAGGCTCCTGGCAGAAAGGACACTGTCGCATTCGCACTGCCCCTCTCAGTAGTAGAGAAGGACACTGAGGATAGACTTATAACCGGGTTTCTCCCAGCTCTTCTCACAACGGATTATGTAGTTAAGGCTGAGAAACATTTTGCCTGCTTTAAGATTTCACTGGCACGGTTAGAAGGAATATGAGCTGAAAGTTACTGTGAACAAGGGCGGGACTGCAGCCCCGGGCGGTAAGTGCCCCTCGGTCCATCCGAGGACGGAGCGATGATCACCTCAGGTTGTGTGTGCTGGAGTCCCGTGCCGGGCAGCAGTCCCTGGGTGGCTTCCTGGTGTCACACGCACGGTGTCAGTGGAAACTCACACACACTTGTGCTCCGAGGGCACCGTAGGAAGGGCCGCTCGGGAGGGAGGTTAGAGTGTCTCTCGTAGTGAAGGCTGCATCACTTTACTCTGCTCACGTTGTAAATGGCACAGTAATGACTCAAGGGCGACTTTAAAAGTAGCTCTTTTTCTGGTTTTAAAAAAATCAGCAAGCTCTGATTTAGAGAAAGTGACTGAGCTTGCCAAGGAAAGCATGATTCCACTGTATTATCATTGTCCAGGAATAAAACAAGCAAACACTGAATGCTTGAAAGTTGTCATTTCCTCTTTAGAACCAAGGCTTTTTTTTCAAAAAACAAACAAACCAAACCTACTTTACTTTTAGAAGTCAAGCAGCCTTTGTCTGATGTGCTGACTGGTCCACGTTTCCACTGCTGGCCGTCTACATCTGCCCTGTGGCATGCCCCTCAGCTGCCCAGGAAGGCCAGGGCCAGGGCGGAACCCCCACTGACGTCCCCAGATCCCACCTGGCTTTCAGCATCGCATGAAGCTCCCTCCCTGGGGAGAGGCTGTCCAGGGTCGGGGAGCCCTGCTCCCCACTGTGTAAGGACGATGCTGAGCATCCCTCAGTCCAGCAGGGAAAGGGGCTGCAGAACTGGGCCAGTGGCCCCCCTCCCGCGTGAGGACCCCTGGCCGCCTCTGGACGAGAGGAGGAAGAGGAGTGGCCAGCTCTGGCCTCGAGATTACAGAGGCGCTTAGGGAACTGTCCAGGCCTAACTCAACTGAAACCCACGAAGGACATCCAACTGTGACCACATTTTCAAGGGCTAGCCCTGTGATTACAGTAAATATCTAACATAAAACACACGAACTGCAATCTTTGTTTCTTGCAAATCCTTTGACACCTTCTGTTAATTTCCAGTAGCTTAATTTACATGAAAATGCAATTTGTAAAAATGAACATGCAACTTAAACTGGCGTCCACTCAAATAAGGCGTCTCCACAGTAGAAACCATTCGGGGACTACCCACTGAAATAAAACCAGGATCTGCGAGCACAACCGACAAGCCACATGCAGCCTTTACAGCTCATTCTGGGAAGCAGTTTCTAGGGCAAGTTCTAAGGCTGATAACAGATAGATCTCAGCTATGACCTCAGCCTCACAGAGAAGGATTGTTAAAACTCTTAATCTAAACAAGTCTTTAAACAGGGAGGCGGAAATGCACAGGTAATAAAGACGTACCAGGAAAAGAACAAAGGGGGATTAACAAGCAAGAGGCAGCAGTATAAAATCGACTCAGTTTCTAAAAATCTGCTTTTTATCTTATGTGTCTAAAACCTGAAAATGGAGTGGACACGCGGGCCTGTGTACTCCAACCAAAACTTGTCAGCCCTCTGGAGGGACAGGACTCATTTCTAAACATTTAAGGAAGAGAGCAAAGTACTGTGTTTGACAAATGGCAGACAGCCTCCTGTAAGTTGGAAGGAACTTAAAAAAAAAAAAAAAAAAACACCTCACAAGAACCTCGCAGTCAGGAGGACCATCCAAGCAGGAAGCACACGGCACAGCCGGCTCAGTCCTGGGAAGCGCGGCATGTAGCCAGCTCCCCTTCCGGCCAGCACCTGCCCTCCCCAGTCGAGTGGAAACTGGCCCTGTGTAGGGGCCACACGGCTGGCACAAGGTGGGAGCTCCAGACACTTGTGGCATGAGCTGGGGGAGCAAAGTGAATAAGGAGGAAAGAGAAAGCATGGAGTGAAGGTTCTGGAACATCGCCCTGACCCAGGTCTGGTCAAGGGTGCGGCCTGCAGCCAGCCCTGAGGCCCCCCGCCTGGCTGGAGCAGCCCCAGGAGGGCTGTCCAGGAGCCGCCCCTCAACCTGCAGCACAGCTGGGGTCTGCTCGGCAGAGGTGAGGGGCACCGTCCCCCATGGCCTGAGGGCCAGAAGTCCTGAGATGCCTCGGAGACTCTGCCCCGATGGTCAAGATGGAAGGGGGCTGGACACCACCCTGCAGACGAGCGTGCCGCGCACTGACCTCGGCCGGGATGCTGGGGACGGTGGGCGCGATCCCGTTCTCCGTGCTCACGTTCCCGGAGCTGTTGTTGGGCGAGCTGGGCGCGGAGCCTGGGGCACTGCTGCACGCCGAGTCTAGGAGGGAGAGACACTCGTGAGCCTGACCCAGGTCCTAGCGAGGACCCGAGGTGTGAGCTGGGCTGGCCTCCTGCTGTGGTGGCCCTCTGTTCTGAGCTGGCCGACGGTGGAAAGGACAGGACCACAGTCCCCACCCAGGGGCCAAGGAGCTAATTCCCTGCTCCCGGCTGTGCTGTCGACTCGAGACCTTCACAAACCTGTGACCCCAGACGTGCCCCTGAAACCTTCTGAGCTGAACACACACTGTCAATTTTACTCTTCTTTTGTAAATGATCGTAAACACCAGAAAAGCAAGCCCTGAACACTCGTTAATATTGTAACAAGAGATGAGAAAGCACAGAGGCCAAACACCTGTGAACAGGGGAAGGTCAAGTGCGCTGTGCTCACGTACACAGCCTCCTCTGTCAATGTCTGCTTTGAACCAATCCTCGAGTTTTTCAGACATCCTGGGAAAAGCTCAGCTGTTGGCCTCTGTGACTGACCAGGTTATCTGACAATGCGTCCCAGACAGTCTCCGAGCAGCTGTGATGGCCTGTGTGGCCCCATCTCACCCACCGTGGCTGGGGCTGAGGATGGAGCGTGTCCCACCCCAGTCCTCCCACCCTCACTGCCGAAGGAGCCACTACTGCTGCGTGTGCAAACACGTGACGGGAAGCCCCTGTGACTCTCTATGGTAACAGGAGGGTGTGTCTTGCGTTTCTGAGTTCTTGCCTGGCTGGATGGTGTCCAACACTGGCACCTCCAGGTACAGCCTCTCAGAGGGAACCAGCCTGAGCTGTCTGCCTTTCCCTCCCGAGTGCCTGCTTCCCTGATAGCTCAGTTAGTAAAGAATCTGCCTGCAATGCAGGAGACCCCAGTTCAGTTCCTGAGTCAGGAAAATCCTCTGGAGAAGGGCTAGGCTACCCACTCCAGTATTCTTGGGCTTCCCTTGTGGCTCAGCTGGTAAAGAATCTGCCTGCAATGTGGGAGACCTGGGTTCGCTCCATGGGTTGGGAAGATCCCCTGGAGAAGGGAAAGGCTACCCACTCCAGTATTCTGGCCTGGAGAATTCTACGGACTGTATGGTCCATGGGGTCGCAAAGAGTCAGACACGACTGAGCGACTTTCACTTCACTGCCTGCCCCAAGCATGCTGACCACAGGACCTCTGACGACTTAACATTCTACCCCAACCTAGACTCGCAGGCACATGGAGGGGAAGCCTGGTCCATCTCCTGAAGCTGGATCCCGAAGGGGCTCAACAGGCATCTCCCAGGGCAAGTCTTCTCCACGCCCCCCTCCCCGCTACTGAGGCCCGGCCCAGGAGCGCGAGCCCACAGAGCTGCCAGTGGGGCCCAGAGGACTCTGAGACTTGGTTCCAGCTGAAGTCGGGGCAACAGTGAGGAGACTGGGGGTGCCATGCGGATGGATGGCAGTGCCCACTCTCGCAGGCCCAGCTATCATGGAGAAGGAAACCCGATCCCAAGGCCACATGCATGACACCCTCCACCCAGGGGACCATGAGCACTCGAGTCCTCGCCACCGAGCAGCCGTCCCCCTGGGAACACCCTGGCAGCAAGTGCCTCTGTCCACTTGAGGTCCCCCGGGACCCCCTGGTCTCCCCCGTGCACTGATGGTGAACCCAGGCCCTGGTTCCCCACCCACCGGATCCAGAGCCTGGCCTCCACCAGGTTAAGTCACGTTCACACGTGCCTCCCTGAACGGGGGCAGCTGGGAAGGCCACCTGGGCTGGTCACCCCCCAACACCCACCACAGGCATCCCCCTGCCTGGGCACCCTCCCTGCTGTCAGCCTGCCCCGGGCTGCACAGAGCCTCCCCTCTGGCCCTGCTTTAAACAGGCCCGCCCAGCACCGTCGGCAGGTAAACCCTTCAGAGTGTGTGGGAAACCAGGACAACTTTTGGGGGCAATAAAAATTATATGTGATCTCTCCAACGTTTCACCCATCTTCAGCGCAACAGTGTTTGGACTACTTTCTCACTCTACTTCAAGGAATCCGGTCTAAGAAAGAACACATAATCACCACGGTATCATTTGCATCAACACGGCGGAGTATCATTAAAGGCGCAAGAGTGTTGTGACTAATACTGAGTGGGAAAGGAACGCGTGTACACAGGGTACATGGCAGACCCGTGCAGAGAGGACCGGAAGGACAAACACCCAGAGGTTAACGGCATTTCTCTGGGCAGGGTCAGAGGGGCGGCTGCTTCTGCTTTCCGTTCGCCCTGCCAGGCACAGCTCTGATGAGGGACCAGGCACACACGGTGTGACGCGGCCACGCCCCTGACCCGTCTCATGAGCATGAGGGCCGCCACTGGCCGTGCCCTCACCTCCATCCCTCCTGGCCTCCCTGTACAGGCCAGAGGAGCCACGTCTGGGACTGCCGCAGCCCTCTCCTCCCCAGGACCCCAGGAGAGGGGACCCCACCCTGTCCAGAGCTCCTTATTTTCCCGTCTTCTGGAAAGCCAGCTCTGCTCAGAGCATTCCGCAACCCCCCAGCCTCCTGGGGCTGTGCTGGACCGGAAACCCACCCCCATCTCCGTTCAGCCTGTGCCCATCCGTCGAGCTCCCCCCGGCCCACGGGGCCCCCACCGCCCGCCTTTCTTGCTTCCCGCACGGCGCCCTCTCTGGGCGATGCTGCCCAGCACCCAGCAGGTGCCGCAGGCCGTGTGTTCCCAGCCCCAGTGTGGCGCCCTGGTCTCTGGAGTCAGAGAGGAAGCTGCTGGGAGGGGAGGACGTGGCTCAGCATTGCAGTGCCCAGCCTGGTCCTGACCTCACAGGCTGAGGGCGTGAAGGCCAGAGCCAGTCCCAGGACAGAAGTGGCCAGGCCTGACCGGTGGGGCCGCTGCCCCCCGAAGAGACTAGGCCTCGGTGCCGGGGGGGACACGCGCCCTGCCTCTTGCAAGGCCCAAGTCTGCACGGAACCCGCGGTGAGGGCGGCCTGGTCTCCCTATCAGAACCACCGGGCCCCAGGCCCTCGGCCTCAGACCGGACTTCTGGCAGGCTCCACCCCGGCCGCAGGGCAGGGCTGAGGGCGCTCAGAGCTGAGGCCCCTCCCACGGCGCCCAGGAGCCCCTCCTTCCTGGGGGGCGGCCCCGAGAGCCGCGGGTCTCCCTCAAACCCTGTCCTTGGTGCTCTCGGGCCCTCCCCGCCTGTTTCCAGGCCACCTGGGCAACCCCTCTGTGCTGTGATTCCAGGAACGGGGACTGTGCGCCCTCTGCACGAGGGGTGCGCCCTCCGGAGGCAGGGTGCCCCTTGAGAGTGGCACGTGCCCTCCTGACCGCACAGGCCCAGGAAGTGGGGTGCGTGCTCGGGACCACCAGGAAGGGCCTCGGCCCGGTGGGTGTGCTTCCGCGCGTCGGCCACTAGGTGGGGGCCGAGAGCAGCGCGCGGATCCGGGCGCGGAGACTCCCAAGCTCCCGCCTCCTTTCCAGGAAGACTCTGCCGTTTAGTGGGCAGGGGCAGGTAAGAGACCTGGGCTCACCACCAGCAGGGCGGGAGCTGTTAAAACACCCCAGCTCCAGAGAACCCTCCACTTAGAATCCCTGACCGTCTTCCGGGATGTCCGGGGGCCTGACTGCTCTCAGCTGCCCTGCGGGTCCAGCCTCGGGACTCGGAGGGCGGGTGTGGATGGGGAGAGATGCAGGTTTTCCTGCAAAAGGGAGAGCGTGCAGGCTGGCCTCTCTGAGATCGGCAGGCAGGAGGTGGGGTTCACACTCAAAGTACCTGTGACATCCAAGGGGCGCTTTTTCAGAGCCGTGACCACTGGCCCATCTTTCCTGCGTAGCAGGGGACTGCTCCGTCTCTCAGCCACTTTCTGCTTTAGCCTGGAGCGCAATTTCAGGTTGGGTTCAGAAGCTGCAGGAAAAGGAGACATCATTACCGGCAGGCAGACACAACTGGGGTCAAGGTGACTGGGGGCGGCTTTCCACGACTTCTACGTTACACATGTCCTCGCTCACCTGCAAGTCAAAGATCCCCCCACGTGTGACAGCCCAGGCCGGCTGCTCACTCGGATCCCAGCCACTGAGAGGTGCTAAGGCCAACCCACCTGAGGAGAGGGTCAGCCACCTGCCTGCAGGTGACCCCCCAACACAGGTGTTCGGGTTGCTCTTGGTAACAGCCCCGCTTGTGTGAATGGAGCCCTTTGCAAACCTGCAGCGGTCTGGCCTCTGCACCCAGAGCGCGGACTGCACCCTGGACCCGTCCAGTCTCAGTCAGCGTGGCTGCCTTGGGAAGGGGGCAGCGTCACTCAGCGGGGCCCTCCCTGTGGCCTCTGGACACCTGAGTCAGCCCCCCGGGAGCCCGTAGCAGCGGTGAGCTCACCGCCAGACCCCTGCCTTTGGAGGCGTTATGAGTTCATTCAAGCTTCTGCTACTTGTGGATCCGCAAACTGGGGAGTTTCTTTTACCTCTTGTTTTTGTTTGCAATCAGCAGCTGACTTTAGTCCTTCTGGAACAGGAAGTTTACCGCTCTCTAGAGCAACAAGCAACAGGGTCAGACTTCCCCTCAGAGCTGGAAGTAAGCTGGCTGGGGCTCTAAGAATGAGGCCGCGCGTGCGTCTCACGGCCACTGCGACTCCATCCTCTGGGGAGCCTGGGGGCAGGGCCGGGGGTGCCGGCAGTGGGGTGACCCTGGGAGGTGCTGGGAGGTAAAGGCGGGTCCTGGGAGGAGGGAGGAGCAGCCCGCCTGAAGGGTGCTTCCCAGAGAAATGAGGTGTCAGGCGCGAGCAAGGTGGCAGCCTCGCCAGATGTGCAGCCTGCTCCGGAGACCCTGCTCCCAGGGCAGACGCCCTCTGCTCTGCAGTGTTTGTCTGGATGGCCAGGTTCCCCAGCAGGATGTTCGTATCCTAAGAGGAAAAGGGCCCAGTAACGGAACAGCCATCCCTGCCGGCGAGAGGACCCGCTTCTGTGTTTTTAAATATTTAATGCTGCTTTTACATTTTTGAGAAGTGGAGCTTCACATTTCACTTATTTCTATTTCTACGCTGAGCTTCTTACTTTACCGTTATTTGAAAAGAAAAAAAAAAAAAGCCCAGCTCCCCCGCGAGATTAACAGGCACAATCCTTATCCCTGCAAGATGCCAGCTGAGCCTGCACGAGGTTGCTACAGCCACATGTCCGTCCTGGGGAGGAGTCTGCTTGAGACCCAGGAAGGACAGCATGGCCCCCGCCCCAGCGAGGGGGGCCCTGTCGGTGGCCTGGTCGTGACGGGGGTGTCCCGGGAGGTCTCAGAGCTTCGGGGCCCAAGGGTCAGCCTTGTGAGCAGGGTCAGGCTCCAGTCATTTGCAGGGTAAGACAAGGGCCTGAAAGCCCCGAAGGAAGGTGACGCTGGACCTAGCCACACTATCCATCACTCAGAATAAAGGCACCTGCCAGCAGGCAAGGGCTCCAGAGAGTCACGTTCCACACATAGCTTCTCAGAAAGCTTGGAGGAGCTGCACAACCAAGGTGGAAGAGGAGATGAGACCCAGGAGCAGGTGGAGTCCAGGGAAGAGGCCCGGGAGGCCGTGAAGGGCAGTCAGGGCCTGGAGCAGAGCCTCTGGACCACCTGCCCCAGAGGACAGCCTCCTCTGTCTGCCAAATCATGCGGCTGAATTAAAACCAGGGACAGGGAGATACCCAGGGCAGAGCTGATATTTTATAATAACTACAAATGGAATACAACTTTAAACAATTGTCCACTTGAAAGCTGTATAATACTGTACATCAATTATACCTCAATTTTAAAAACACAGGCAGACAGAAAACTAAGCAAATGAAAGAAACCATCAACTTCAGGATAAAGGGAAGTCACACACAAACAGGGATGCAGTCGAGGTCACAGGCGGTTTACGTGCCCTTTCTGTGCAATGTCATCATGACACAGGGCCGGACGGGCCGGGGCCAGCTGCTCCTGGAGGGAGCCTTGTGGGGCTCTGTGACTTATGGACAGTTACTTACTCTGATAACAATAAAAAGAGAACTCTAGAAAGACAAGGGCTTCCCTGGTGGCTCAGTTGGTAGAGAATCTGCCTGCAACGTGGGAGACCTGGGTTTGATCCCTGGATTGGGAAGATCCCCTGGAGAAGGGAAAGGCTACCCACTCCAGTGTTCTGGCCTGGAGAATCCCATGGACTGTATAGTCCCTGGGGTCGCAAAGAGTCAGACACAACTGAGCGACTTTTCTTCTTTTCTAGAAAGACAGAGGACAGGCTGGAATACAATTCTTTGTAGCATACGTGACAGATGCAGGAGGGATATTAACATATAAAGCAACGAGAAAAAAAAGCCGGCCGAGAGAAAAGCATATGGGGGAGCTGCCACTAAACGCCGACATTAGGGACCGTCCCTGAGTGCCCAGCGTGGCGGCAGATACTGGGCCCAGGGGGGTGCACAAGGAAGACACTGCCTGGCCAGCACGCACGCCACCAGGCTCAGGGGCATGGGCCACACTGGGCCCCGGGAACGAGGCCCAGCGGTTCTGCAATGCGGTGCTCAGCTTACTCCCGAGCAGGAATGATGGGACGTAACAGACATGCATGTCCCTGACGGGGACGGAACTGCTCTTTGAAAAGGCAGAGAGGTCACGGCTTCGGCACCCATCAGGCTGGCTGGGGTGACCCGTGGAGGCATCGCGTGAGTGAAGGGGGACGAGGGCCTCTCACGAGCGGAGGGTGCGGCACAGCAAGCTGGGCTTTGTAGGCTCTGCACACGCTTTCTAACTCAGGAGTCGATCCTGCAGAGTGACTATAGGCCCCCGTATTTGAGGGCAGAACTAAAAGCTAGAAAACAGTTACCACTGCTACAATAATTGTGAATTGAGACGATACAGGAAAGGTGTTGACCTTAAGCGTTGAAATGGAGTGGTACCCCAGATAGCTGGGAAGTGCAAAGCAGAAGTTTTCTTGACAAAGAGACAGTCTACGCGCATCACCCGCACACAGACACACACCCCACACGCCGGCATAGATCCCGTCTGCACTGTAGGCACCAAACCAGACACAGGAGCTGTTTCCGGAGGTCACACGCAGGATGCACGCGTCTGACTTATGTGTTAACTTGTCGGAATTCAGACTTAAGTTGAAGAAAGTAGGGAAAACCGCTAGACCATTCAGGTATGACCTAAATCAAATCCCTTATGCTTATACAGTGGAAGTGACAAATAGATTCAAGGGGTTAGATCTGATAGACAGAGTCCCTGAAGAACTATGGATGGAGGTTTGTGACATTGTACAGGAGACAGGGATCAAGACCATCCCCAAGAAAATGAAATGCAAAAAAGCAAAATGGTTGTCAGAGGAGGCCTTACAAATAGCTGAGAAAAGAGAAGACGCAAAAGGCAAAGGAGAAAAGGAAAGATATACCCATGAAATGCAGAGTTCCAAAGAATAGCAAGGAGAGATAAGAAAGCCTTCCTCAGTGATCAATGCAAAGAAATAGAGAAAAACAATAGAATGGGAAAGACTAGAGATCTCTTCAAGAAAATTAGAGAAACCAAGGGAACATTTCATGCAAAATGGACACAGTAAAGAACAGAAATGGTATGGCCCTAACAGACGCAGAAGATATTAAGAAGAGGTGGCAAGAATACATGGAAGAACTGTACAAAAAAGATCTTCACGACCCAGATAATCATGATGGTGAGATCACTCACCTAGAGCCAGACATCCTGGAATGAGAAGTCAAGTGGGCCTTAGAAAGCATCACTACGAACAAAGCTAGTGGAGGTGATGGAATTCCAGTTGAGCTATTTCAAATCCTAAAAGATAATGCTGTGAAAGTGTTGCACTCAATATGCCAGCAAATTGGGAAAACTCAGCAGTGGCCACAGGACTGGAAAAGGTTAGTGTTCATTCCAATCCCAAAGAAAGGCAATGCCAAAGAATGCTCAAACTACCGCACAATTGCACTCATCTCACATGCTAGTAAAGTAATGCTCAAAATTCTCCAAGCCAGGCTTCAGCGATATGTGAACCGTGAACTTCCAGATGTTCAAGTTGGATTTAGAAAAGGCAGAGGAACCAGAGATCAAATTGCCAGCATCCACTGGAGCATTGAAAAGGCGAGAGTTCCAGAAAAACATCTATTTCTGCTTTATTGACTATGCCAAAGCCTTTGACTGTGTGGATCACAAGAAACTGTGGAAAATTCTGAAAGAGATGGGAATACCAGAGCACCTGACCTGCCTCCTGAGAAACCTGTATGCAGGTCAGGAAGCAACAGTTAGAACTGGACATAGAACAACAGACTGGTTCCAAATTGGGAAAAGGAGTACATCAAGGCTGTATATTGTCACCCTGCTTATTTACCTTATATGCAGAGTACATCATGAGAAATGCTGGGCTGGATGAAGTACAAGCTGGAAGCAACACTGCCAGGAGAAATATCAATAACCTCAGATATGCAGATGACACCAGCCTTATGGCAGAAAGTGAAGAACTAAAGAGCCTCTTGATGAAAGCAGAGAGTGAAAAAGTTGGCTTAAAGCGCAACATTCAGAAAACTAAGATCATGGCATCTGGTCCCATCACTTCATGGCAAATAGATGAGGAAACAATGGAAACAGTGAGAGACTTTATTTTCTTGGGCTCCAAAATCACTGCAGATGGTGATTGCAGCCATGAAATTAAAAGACACTTGCTCCTTGGGAAAAAAGTTATGACCAACCTAGACAGCATATTAAAAAGCAGAGACATTACTTTGCCACCAAAGGTCCATGTAGTCAAAGCTATGGTTTTTCCAGTGGTCATGTATGGATATGAGAATTGAACTATAAAGAAAGCTGAGTGCCAAAGAATTGATGCTTTTGAACTGTGGTGTTGGAGAAGATTCTTGAGAGTCCCTTGGACTGCAAGGAGATCCAACCAATCCATCCAAAAGGAAATCAACCCTGAATAGTCACTGGAAGGATTGATGCTGACGCTGAAGCTCAAGCTCCAATACTTTGGCCACCTGATGGAAAGAACTGACTCCTTGGAAAAAGACCCTGATGCTGGGAAAGATTGAATGCAGAAGGAGAAGGGGACGACAGAGGATGAGATGGTTGGATGGCATCACCGACTCAGTGGACTTGAGTTTGAGCAAGCTCCGGGATTTGGTGATGGACGGGGAGGCCTGGTGTGCTGCAATTCATGGGATTGCAAAGAGTCGGACACAACTGAGCGACTGCACTGAACTAATGCATTCCTTTCGTGATTTTTTAATTAAAAAAAAAAAAAAAGCAGCACTCTACATAGTGTTTAAGACAGGTGTTTACACCTATCGTTTCGATAGCGTATTTCAGGTGGCTGCCAAGCTCAGGTATGAACAGGGCGCATCTGGACGAGAGAAGTCCAGGTCTCACTGGGCACTTCTCATGCGAAGAAGAGTCCAGGTTTGATGGACAGCGAGGTCCTTTTCCACATAGACACTGCCTAGTATGACTACTTAACCACACGTGTCATCTCTGGAAGTTTCTTTGGTAAAGCACAACAAAGCCTCTATGAAGACCCTCTGAACATATCCACACCCACTTTGCAACAAGCACAAAGTTGAGGGAAGACGTAGCACCAAAAGCCCCCCAAGGGCTGGGACCTTGGGCCGGCACGGCTGGGCACTGCGGGGTCGAGCCCCTTCACCCCGCCCGGAAAGCTAAGATAGTGCCTTGTCCCGCGCCAGGGCCGCAGGGCCTCTACCCCCGACCCCCCCAGCCTCTCCCAGACCCACATGAAGCACACCCAGGCATAGCGGTGTGCAGCGCGGGCCATGCCCACAGCTGCCCAGGCCAGTGGGCTGCCCCCAGTCCACAAACCACATCAGAACCAGACGGACCGCGAGGTGACCCGCCCTTCCCAAACTGCAGAGAGGCGTGCCACGTGCATCCCTGGTAACCTCGAGCCACGCTACTCATGGCTAGGATGAGTAGGAAGGGGATGACTGCAGGGCGAGCTGCATACACTTACCGACATGTCACAGGGTCTCTGATCAGATGGCCCGGCTTTCCACCGGACACCGCCCACTGTCTCAGCCCCGGCAGGCCCTCCCTGGCGGCGGGGGCCCCACCGGGTCGGGGGCTGTGGAGGGGGACCCTGAGGCCCAGAGGCAGCCAACGGGCCAGGGCTTCTGTGCAAACCTGATGGGGGGCCTCAGTCCCCTCTGTTCATTTGGGGTAAAAAGCCAGCCCTGCCCTCCACGGGCCAGGCCCCCTCCCCCGGGGCCCCACAGGTCCACCCTGGGCCTGGACTCTGCAGCTCCCCTCCTCCTGCAGGACTGGAGCACGTGGACAGTGGTGGCCTGTCCCCTGCCTGCCACACAGCTCAGGGCTGGGCACCTGAGGAGCGCCCGACCAGCGTGCCCCGTAACCACTTTGGAGATGCGCAAGGAGCCGGCCGCTGCTCAGGCTCAGGGCCCTGCCTCGGAGTGAGCACATGTCCTCCTGACTAAGTGCCAGGAACCCCGGGGTCCCCAGCTTTCTGCCCTGTGACCTAGCAAGGCCTGAGCATGAGTGTCCGCCCCGGGGGCCACAGCCCTGAGTCTGTCACAGACACACAGCTCCCGCAGACACAGACTGTCCCCAGGGCCCAGAGAGGAGCCCCTGGGAGGAGCCGTCCCTGACAGTGTCCTGAGGCTCACTCGCCCCAAACTGCCCATAAAGATGGAGGGAAGGCGGATCACCGTGGGATTAGCTGAGCGAGTGTGTTGGCTGCTCAGTTGTGTCCGACTCTTCACGGCCCCATGGACTGCAGTCCGCCAAGCTGCTCCATCCATGGGATTCTCCAGGCAAGAGTACTGGAGTGGGTTGCCATGTCCTCCTCCAGGGGATCTTCCTGACCCAGGGATGAAACCCAGGTCCCCTGCAGTACAGGCGGACTCTTTACTGCCTAAGCCGCCCGGGAGTTAAATGCATAGATAGATGTAAATTATTTAGAATTAGCAGCGACAAGTGCTTGAAAATAGGTGCTTCAAGAAAGACGCAGGACGCTGTGCTGCACTCTGTCCCCTAAGGGGTTTAAACTCTCCCCCAGAGCCTTGGCCTTATTGCCATCACTAATGTGCCAGGGCTGCCGTTTTAGAAGACAGGCCGTGCAAGCGCGTCTCGACTGAGCTCCTCCACAGCCCACGCAGCGCGGGCTGGGGCCTCTCTTCTGCCCTGGGGATGCGGGGCTGGGGGCGGCGCTGCCGATTATCACGCAGCTCAGGGCCACACGGAAGGTGGCTCTAGGTGGCCAGCTCTGTCCTTCATGTCCTCCCCTGCCCCAGGGTGGGCACAAGTGCTGTGTGCTCAGCGTGCCACTTTGCAGATGAGAGACTGAGGTCAGGAGAGCCTAAGGAAGCTTCGGAGCCCAGGGCTGCAAAGGAGGAGGGAGACACCCACTGAGCTGCAGAACCGCCAGCCACTTGCTCAGAGCCAGCGCCCCACCTCCCTGGGTTCCACTTCCACCAGGCCCAGGCCTCCTGGGGCAGGTGCCCGGGATCTCTCCTTGCACAGGGCCCTGTTTGACTGGCGGCAGCGTGGCTGATCGCAGCGTCAGCTCCAGGATGGGGCGTGGAGGACAGGCCTGGGGGCGGCTGGCCCGGATCCGAACAGACGCTTCTTTCTGTGGAGCCTGCAGGCTCTCTAGTTGAGAGCCACGGCCCTTCTGAGCACACGTCGGGGGACAACCTCGCGCTCAAACTGGAGGGCAGAAGCCACGCTCACACAGTCACCAATAGTGCTGCCAGCCTACGCAGACCCCAGCCACGTGTGCAGACGTCTCTCTGACCGGGCAAGGCTCTGTGGGCCCCGCTGCCCACTGGGGTCCAGCTCTGGGATGGGGCCCCTCCGTCTTGCACCCAGGATGCGGGGCAAGTCCCCTGGCGCTGAGCAGAAGTGCCCCCTTTATGTCCGGCTCCTGTTTGGGGCTGGTGACCCCACGTCCTCTCTGGCGTGCACTGCCTACAGGGGGCCCGCCTGTGTCCTTAGGATGGGGAGGCAGGGGCCCCCAGCCC
Source organism: Ovis aries (assembly GCF_016772045.2). Classification (NCBI taxonomy): domain Eukaryota; kingdom Metazoa; phylum Chordata; class Mammalia; order Artiodactyla; family Bovidae; genus Ovis; species Ovis aries. The sequence goes on along the minus strand of NC_056054.1, from coordinate 2,334,200 downwards.
TGCTCCCTGTACCCCACCACTCCGGCGGAGAAGCTGTTCCAAAGCTTCTCTGTCCGGAACTGACCAAAATCCTTTGAATGAAGACAAATTCATGTTCGTGAAAAAGCAGCTGCCGCACACCCCCACTCCATGAAGCCCGGCATTTCCCTCAAGGGCCAGGCTACACCTGCCTCCTCCGAGAGCAGAGCCCCGCCCTCCACAACCAGGAGGGCGGCCAGGCTTCCTGAGGGCACAGCTCTGGGGAGAGGCTCGCTTCGCTGGCTCCTGCCCACTTGAGCGCCCCAGTGCAAGACCCAGGGCTGCTTCGATCCTTCTTAGAAGCCACTGCCCGCTTACAGTCACCGCTGGACAGGGTCCAGGCATCCTGGGCACCTCGCCTGCGTCTAAACATCCTTCTGGCTTGTGACAGAGCGGCCGACGCCGCCCTGAGGACCCCCTGGTGGGCCCCCCAATCCCCTACCCCTACAGTGGCCCCGCACCCACCTGTCTTTCTGAGGGGGAAGTCGTCTTTGGCGTCGTACATGCCCAGGACCGGGTGGTTGTAGGAGGCCGACGCCCCGCTCTGGGGCGGGGAGCTCTGGTCCAGTGAGCTGTGCTGCGTCTTCCTGGAGAGAAAGGGGGGGATAGGGGCTGAGTGACCCTCAGGGACCTGGGGCCCCGGCCGTGCAGGGAGAGCACCCCTGGGCGCCCGCGTGGGCGGTTCTCCCTTTGATGTGTGGGCCTGGCTCGGTGGCCAGCCTGCTGGGCAGCCTGGCTTCCTCCCGGGGCAGAACTGAAATGATGATACAAGGCCACCTGTGAGCCTGCAGGGCTCCAGGCGTGGTCCAATCCCTGGGCTCTGCCTGGCCCCCTCACTCTTGGGGTCTCCTGGCCTGGCAGGCCTCAGGCTGAGGGGGGTGTTGCCCCCGGCCACTGAGGGGCCTGTCCCTAGGATGCAGGAGGGAGACAGCGGGCTCCAGGTGCAAGGAACGCAGCTGTTGTTGGAGGCGGCTGAGACCTGGCCGGGGCCTGTAGTGACAGTGCTGGCGGCCTCTGGGTCCTGGAGGGCAGAGGCCACATGGGGACTGTCCCCATCCTGGGGACGGTCACCCCAGATATCTCCCCTCTCCTAGGGAGGCAGGGATCGGCGGCACCCTGGGCCCAGAAGCTGATCCCAGGAAATTTGCTTCCTCTGTGAGTTGGCAGACACAGCCCCAAACGGAATGACAGGAGGGCGCCGCCAGAGGCGGCTCGAGGTGGGCTCAGGCCTCAGGAGGGGGTGTTGGCCGTGCTGGTGATGACCGTCCGCAAACGCGCTGCGTCTCGCTGGCAACACTGACGGTGTAATGAATTCCAAGAGTCTGTACACGGTGTAATCTGCTTAATGACTTGAAACAAATTAGCCAACTTACTTATTTGGAATTTGTTAGACTATTTATTTGCATACACAGCACTCCACGTCCCCACGCACCTGGTGGTGTTTGAATTGAGAATGTGAGCACTTAAACGCTTACAGGTGGATGTTTAAATATTTGAGAGCGCAAATGGGTGTAAAGAACACGGTGATCACAGAGCCGGATCCATGAATGCCTGCAGGCAGGCCACAGCGGGCGCTCAGATCCCTGGGACAGGCCTGCTGCCCGCCTGCAGCCCCACCGCCCCCAGGAAGCATGTCGGGGGCCAGGGCCGCGGGCTCAGGGCTGGACCAGCCACGCTCATGCTGTCTGCGCCCTCACTGCGTCGGACTGCCAGGCCTCACTCGGGGGTCCAGTCTGGCACGACCCCATGGAAGGTCTGAGGGCGTCTCTCTACCCGACTTCTCCAGGCCACAGCCTCCAGGGAGCGTGGCCTCGGCGGCCCCAAACCGTGCCATCACTGCCGAGGTGTAAGCTGGGAGAGAGTTCACTTTCTCTTTCATGAGAAACATGGAAAGGCCTGTGTGCGTTATGTAATCTCAAAACATGGATAATTACGATTGATGAAGCCTCATAGGTAATAATAATAACTACTGTCATTAGACTCCGACGGTAGACTTTGCAATTAAGCCAGAAGTATATTCAGTATAAGGCCTAGCAGACTCTCCGCTGTCTTGATCTCTCGAGATGCCGTCAGTATTGAAACCCTCCCTCCCGTCCAGCCCTGACGTGGAGGAGCACAGGCGGGGCTGGCCCCCGAGCCGCTGCTCCGCGCCGTCTGAGAGGGCACTCGGGCCGGGGCAGCGGCCGGGCTGACCCAGCGGAGCAGGACCCCCGCTGGTGGCCGCGAGGATGGAACCAGACTTCTCAGCAGCCAGGCTTCCCCAGGCCTCCAAACACCACGCAAAACGGGGGAGAACCAGCTCATCGCTAGAGGCCCAGGCCTCCCAGGGAGCAGTGGCCACCGGCCCTCCTGTGGGACCCGGCCCTCGTCACAGAGCCCAGGGCTCACACGCGCCGCAGCGGGCGACGGCCGGGGGTGTGAGCGAGGGCAAGGCCTGTCCTTGTCTGCAGGGCATGTGAACGCACACCCACCCTCACACGCAACCACCGCACAGGCACACACTCACACAGACACACACAGACACACAGAGACATACACACCACACACACTATACACACAGATACACCTCCTACACATACCACACACACAGACACACATACACACCACACACACTATACACAGATACACCTCCTACACATACCACACACACACAGATACACACACACACACCACACACACACCACACAGACACACATACACAGACATACACACCACACACACTATACACAGATACACCTCCTACACATACCACACACACAGACACACATACACACCACACAGACACACATACAGACATACACACCACACACACTATACACACAGATACACCTCCTACACATACCACACACACACAGATACACACACACACACCACACACACCACACAGACAGACATACACACCACACACACTATACACACAGATACACCTCCTACACATACCACACACACACAGATACACACACACACCACACACACACCACACAGACAGACATACACACCACACACACTATACACACAGATACACCTCCTACACATACCACACACACACAGATACACACACACACACCACACACACACCACACAGACAGACATACACACCACACACACTATACACACAGATACACCTCCTACACATACCACACACACACAGATACACACACACACACCACACACACACCACACAGACACACATACACAGACATACACACCACACACACTATACACAGATACACCTCCTACACATACCACACACACACAGATACACACACACCACACACACACCACACAGACACACATACAGACATACACATCACACACACTATACACAGATACACCTCCTACACATACCACACACACACAGACACACACACACACCACACAGACATATACACCACACACACACTATACACAGATACACACACACACACCACACACAGCACACAGACACACATACACAGACATACACATCACACACACTATACACAGATACACCTCCTACACATACCACACACACACAGACACACACACACACCACACAGACATATACACCACACACACACTATACACACAGATAAACACACACAGACACACACACACACCACACAGACACACACACCACACACACACATTATACACACAGATACACCTCCCACATATACCACACACACACAGATACACACACACAGACACACACACACTATACAGACAGATACACTTCCCACATATACCACACACACCCACAGACACACACACTACACACACATACACACCACACACACACTATACACACAGATACACCTCATACATATTCCACACACACAGAGACACACACAGACCACACACATACACACAGACACACACACACACACTATACACAGATACACCTCATACACATACCACACACACACCACACACACACACAGACACAAACAGACACACACAGACACACACACCACACACACACTATACATAGATACACCTCCTACACATACCACACACACAGACACAAACACACACACTATACCCACACACCACACACACAAACGCACATACCACACACAGACACACACAGACAGACACAAACACTACATAGACACACCACACAGACCACACACACAGAGACCACACACATATACCACACACACATAGACACAAACACACAGACCACACAGACACACACACTATACACACAGATACCTCATACACATACCACACACACACACAGACCACACACACACACAGACCACAGACATAGACACACATACTACACACACAGATACCCCTCATACACATACCACACACAGACACACACACAAATAGACACACCACACAGACACACACACAGAGACCACACACATATACCACACACACACATAGACACAAACACACAGACCACACACACACACCACATAGACACACACACTACACACACAGATACCCCTCATACACATACCACACACACCACACAAACACACATACCACAGACATAGACACACACACTACACACACAAATACACCTCATACACATACCACACACAGACACACACACAAATAGACACACCACACACACACACACAATATACACAGATACACCTCATACACATACCACACACACCCCTTGTACCCCGGGGGCAGAACGTGAGGCGCTGCTCTTCTAACTCAGCTCCAACCAGAATCACTGTCCAGGTGTTTGACCTGCCCTCCCAGCTGGGAGGAAGCGCCTGGAGTAGCTCTGCTGTGATCCTGGCTGACAGAAGGGGCACCGTGTCTTAAAGACCATCGGTCCTCAGTGAAGATGGAAGACAAACACGCCTGCTTTTTCTTTCTAAACATTGCTCTGACCGTGATACAGAACACAGCCAAACACAAACTCAGCCATTTACCAAGTAATTTAGTAAATTTAGCCATTTAACTAAATCCTACCAACAGCTGGCCTTTCCCAAGACCTCAGGTTTATGCAGGTGACTAACATTTGTAATCGCTCACACCAGCACTGTCCAACAGAAGTAAGACAGGCTGCGTGTGCAATTTAAAATTCTCTCTTGGCCACGTGAGCAGGAACAAAAAGAAAGCAGTGAAATCACGTTCAGTGTTCTTAATCCAATACACCCCAAATCCTATCAGTGCAACTAAAAAGTACTAAGGAGATGGTTCTCATGTCCCACATCCGGCATGTCTGACGTTCACAGCTTGTCTCCATCTGAACAGTCCATTTCGATGCCCCGGAGCCCACGTGGCAGGCGGCACGGTCTCCTCCGGTGCACCTAAAACTGGGGGTTATGACCCAGGTACACCGTAGAACCATGCCAGTGCAGCACAGAGAACAGCCACCTCCACGGGAAGGCCCTCGGCCCCCTCCCAGGCCACTGCCACTTGGCTTCCTGTCCCTACAGACTGGCTGTGCCGACTCTAGGACCACATGCAAATGGCATCTGAAGGCACAGACTCTGCGTCTTCTCCAAAGCCTGATGCTTCTAGGTATGGGCAGGCCGCCCCCGGCCTTGCTGAGCAGATGCAAAAGCAGGTGCCCGTGTTGCCATCACCTGCTGGCGGACACTCAGCTACTCCCATGCTTTGGAGCCAATGAGCAGAATTGCTGTGACCATCAGAACACAAGTCACTGCCCGGATGGAAGACCTCACCTGCTCTTAGGGACACACCTAGGAGAATGGGCCATGGGTCATGGAGTGGGCATATAGGCAAGAATGCTGGAGTGGTTGCCATTTCCTCCTCCATGGGAATCTTCCTGACCCAGGGAGAGAACCTTTATCTCTTGCATCTCCTGGCAGGTGGATTCTTTTACGGTTGAGCCACCTGGAAAGCTGGCACTGGGTCTGTTCAATTTCAGCCGTTCCTGTGTGTGAGGGGGCGTCCCGCTGTGCACTGCATTTCCGGGGTGACTAATGATCTTCGTGAAATTACTGACCATTTGCATCTTATTTTGTGAGGTAATCAGTTCAGTCACTCAGTCGTGTCCAACTCTTTGCGACACCATGGATTGCAGCATGCCAGGCTTCCCTGTCCATCACCAACTCCTGGAGCTTGCTCAAACTCATTGTGAGGTATTGGCTCGTGTCTTTTGCCTGTATTTTTTCAGTAGGGTGCTTGTCTTTTTGTTATGGAGTTGTGAAGTGAAGTGTTACTTGCTCAGTCGTGTCTGACTCTTTGTGCCCCCAAGGACTGTAGCCTGCCAGGCTCCTCTGTCCATGGAATTTTCCAGGCAAGAATACTGGAATGGGTTGCCATTCCCTTCAGGGGATCTTCCCAACCCAGGGATCGAACCTGGGTCTCCTGCACTGCAGGCAGACTCTCTACCATCTGAGCCGCCAGGGAAGCTCTTTGAGTTGCAGCACTTCCTTATGTATTTTGGATCAAGGGCTCGGCTGCTCACATTCATTGTGAATATTTTGTTTCTGTCTGTGCCTTGCCTTTTTATTTTCTTAAGGGTGCCTTTCGAAGGATGAAAGTATTAAGTTTTGATTAAGTTTACATTTTTGGTTTATAGTTGATGATTTTGGTGTTCAAAGATCTCCTTGCTTACCTCTTCACCAACGTCATGAAAACGTTCTTCTACGTTTTCTTCTGGAAGTCTTAACAATGCAGCTTTTATGTTCAGGTCCATGACACCTGAGCTGACCACACGGGTGGAGTGAAGCTGGAGTCCTGGTGAGGTTTTTCTCTATAGAGATGGGTTTCCCCACCTTGCCGTCATGCAGCAAGTGAACATGACCCATGATTTGGTTTGGCTTGTGTGACAAATCAAGAAGCCCACCACGTCCAAGGCAGGCAGGCCCACTCCCTCTGACGCCACCGAGGTGAGCCCTTCCCCCACTGCAGCGGGAAAGACGGATCTCCCCACCAAGCACTGGACCGGGGCAAGCAAGCCTCCTCCGCATCTGGGCCACCCTGCCGGCCAGGGAGCCATATCCAACCCTTTGGGACCCTGCCCCCAGGCCCAGCCTGCGTGCCCCCGCCTCCCCCTTCCAGTTCCCAGGTGCTCCTTGCTGACCCCCCTCCCCAGCAGCCCCCAGCACTGAGGTGATGCAAGCTCCCAGCCCATGGACTCTGTCCCCCTCTTTACATGCAAGCACATCATCATGGCGTCTATTCCTGGAGACTGGACGCCCCACCTCTCCACTCACGGGGGTCCTGACACCCCAGTCTTCCCTTTGCGTCCCTGTGGCCACCATCCATTGACTCCGGCATGGCCAACCGTGGTCCTCCTCCCACCACAACCTCCTCTGGGCCCACCGCCTTCTTAGCGCTGCTCCTGAAGACCCCTGCTGCTCTCAGGGCAGGGCCTCTGCTGAAAAGCTTCCTGGCCTGCAGATCACATCACCCCTCCCAAGGGAGGGTCCAGGGGCGCTGCCCACCTTTACCCGACAGGCTACTCCCCGGGGTCCTGGACCCCCTCAACCCCACCCAGCTTCTCCTCCTGCCCTGCCCAACCTACCACAGTGCAGGGCATTTGCCTGGTAGCCCCCCCTACAAAGGAGGACAACAGAGCCTTCCCAGCACAAAACCCAGGGGGTGGTCACTAGCGGGGAGATGACTGATCAGTGCCGCCACGTAGTGGGGCCCCCAGGAGCACGACCCCAGGACTGCCCCCGGGCCCCAGTGTCCAGCGCTTGGGGCACGTGGCCGCCATGGGCGGCTCTTCGAGGCAGCCGCTGCCGTCGCGGCTGTGGGCGGGTGGTGGCGCTGCTGAGCCCGCAGCCGGCGGGTGCGGGTGCAGCCGGAGCGGTTGTGTGTTGTGGGGGCTGCCGACACTCAGAGCGGAGATGGCTTCAGAACCAAACGTCCTTTAGGCCAAATCTACTGAAACAAACGCGTTCATTTCTATGTGATCTGGCAGCATGTTAGCAAGACTGCTGTCCATCTCGGGGCTCCAGGAAGAGCTATGCTTTCCCTCCATGAATGAATGATAATCCCATTTTATTTAAAAAAGCTGCCGATGAGGCTTCTTCCAGGACAGAATCACCCTTGAAAGGAGAAGCAAACGATATCAAAGCAGAAAAAACCCGTGGGGCACCCTGGACTATGGTCTGAAGCCACAGAACTTCGTCACTGCACTTCCAGCTTGGCCTGGGTCGGTGGCCAGCCCCTCAGAGCCACACGTGGGCCCAGAGGAAAGACCCAACACAAGCAATCCCGCCACCAAGTTCAAGTCCTCTTTGCCAGGCTCATCGGCCTCTGAGCACTAACAGGCGGTTTGTGGTCTCTGTCAGTTACGCAGGCTCTGGGAGGGTTCTTAGTATAAAAACAATAAAAAGACCACAGGTGCTTTTGACTTGACCAGTAATCAATAACATGTTGGGCAGAAATTCAGTAGGTGCATATGGACGATTTAGACCAGAGTTCCGGTTTAACAGGTGCCTTTTGTGGCCAAAAATTGCATGAGAAGCCAAGAATATGGTCAGACACCGCCCCACGAGTTTCCCTTTAATGTTTGTTTAAAGAGCAGCCCTCTCTGCATCTGGACAACAGCCATGTGCCCTGACCACTGGACCACTCGGGTCTGACCACGTCTGCTGCTGGCTCAGGGAGCATCTAATTCCACACCCTCCCGGGGGGAGAACCGAGCGCCCCTCTGGTCTCCCACGGACCCCGTGTGCCCGGGGCCCTCCACGTACCCGTACCAGTAGCGAGGGTCGCTGGACATGCAGTGGTTCAGGTTCCGATGAGCCAGGGCCTTCTTTTTATTGAGGACAAACTCCTGCAGCTTCATCTTCACTTCCGTGCTGGCCACGGCGCCTGGCGCGGGAGAGAGCGGGGGCGAGTGACTGCAGGCTCCAGCCCAGGGCCCCCTGCGCTGCATGCCGGAAAAGGCAGGACAGTGACGGGCAGGGGTGGTTCCCACTCAGGATGCCACTGACACCAGAGAGCATCTCATGGGAAAGAGGGGGATCGGGGTTGAAGGGAGAGAGCTTCTTCCCAGGAACATTTCATACAACTGCATTTCATTTAAAGTGCAGACGGAATCAGCACAAAGACCGAGCGCTACCTAACACAAATCCCCTGCGGAAGGAAGTTCTAATGGTCTTCCATAAGAGGAGGGCCTGAGTTAGGAGTGCAGCTGTGCGGTTTCTTTCTCATGGCAGCAAAGCGAGGCCGAGCCTCAGAAGAGGTTTTGTGCCAACTGAAGAATCGTGTCTAGACAGGGACGAGAGTGACAGCGATGTGGCCTGCCTCGCGGGGAACGGGCAAGGCAAGGGCGGCAGGCAGGGCAGCCGGGGGCCTGGCCAGGCATGCCGGAGGGACAGTCCTGCTCTTTCTAGCCTACAGCTACCTCCTGAGGTAAGGCGTGTTTCACCAAGTGGGACCAAAGCTGAAATCTTGTGTTTTGTGCTTTTCTGGTGGTGGTGGCGGTTGTTCACAGCCCCGTTAAAGAAAACCAGCAAATCGGAGAAAAGACACTAATAAAGGCCAAAGCCACCGCCCTGTCTCAGGGGCCGCTGGCATCTGATCTGTGCTCCTCAGAGCTGCAGTGAGACACCAGGGCACATGGGATCTGTCCATCAGAGACACAGTGTCGTCCCTGTTGTCCCAGTATCCAAACAGCATTCGCAAGGGTGGGAAAAGGCCTCACGAGGTGAGCCAAGCCCACTTCAGAAAGCCCGTTCCGGATTGGGAGACGGCTTCAGACATTCCCTTTTGTTGTTTTTGTTAGAAACGATGTTGGCCAACATTTATGAGTATCACCCACCCACCGCCTTCCCCAGTGGCTCAGACGGTAAAGACTGCCTGCAGGGCTAGGATAGACGCGGGTTCAGTCCCTGGGTCAGGAAGATCCCCTGGAGAAGGAAGGGGCAACCCACTCCAGTCTTCTTTATGGAGAATCCCATGGACAGAGGCTGTCAGGCTACAGTTCACAGGTCACAAAGAGTCGGACGTGACTGAGCAACTAACACTTATCATCCCCCACATGTAGGATTATTCCCACAGAAGGGATGAGCAAAGCAGCTGTGAACAACAAAACAACATTATAACCCTTGAAGAATCTAAGCTGTTTTCCAAAATGTCTCTATACAATGACCACCACACGCCACCCACTGGCCACAGACCGGGAGCCAACGTTTCCCTATCAGTACTTGAGAGTACCAACTAACCCGTGTTTCTGCCTATAACAGTACTCAAGAGTACCACCTGACTCTTACTCTCTATCAGCACTCAGGAGTACTACCTCACTTTGTGCCTCTTTCAGGAGTTGGGAGTACCCCCTGACCTTGCATATCCATCAGTACTCAGAGTACCATGTGACCCTTGTCTCGATCAGTACTTGGGAGTACCACCTGACCGTGTGTCTCCATCAGTACTCCAGGGTACCACCTAATCCTTGCTTCTATCTATATCAGTACTGAGGAGTACCCCCTGACCTTGAGTATCCATCAGTACTCAGAGTACACGTGACCCTTGTCTCGATCAGTACTTGGGAGTACCACCTGACCTTCCATCTGTACAGTACTCAGGGAGTACCATCTGACCCTCTTCTACCAGTACCTGGGGGTCTCATCTAACTCTGAGTCTCGTTCAGTACTCAGGAGTGCCACCTGACCTTCAGGATCCATCAGTACTAGCCAGTACCAACGGATCCTCATCTATCGGTACTCAGGAATGCCACTTGGCCTTGTTGATTGGTACTCACATGTACCGCTCGACCCCATGTCTCTAAGAGTGCTGAAGAGTACCACCTGATCCTTGTCTGTCAGGATTCTGAAGTACCACTCAATCTTGTCTACTAGCACTTATGAGTACTGCCTGACCCAGCATCTCTAAAACAGTATTTGAGAGTACCCTGACCCTTTATAACAGTACTCAGGAGTGCCACTTGCTGCAAATGAGAAGACCGAGTCTCACTGCCAAGCCCTTGATGGCCACCAGGATGCACTGGTGTTTCTCTCTAGTGATGCTCTTCAGTGATGCTCTCGGCTCAGTTTTCTCAGAGTCTTCCCGCGGTGTGTGCGGTAGTGGTGCTGTGGGTCTGTGTGTACAGTTAACATTTGTATCCTTTAGCGTGCCTTTTTTTTTTTTTTGCAGTAATACACTTATTGTCAGCCATCACACATTAAGGCATGTTTAAACCTCATCACTAATGCTGTTCAGTTCAGTTCAGTTGCTCAGTTCAGTGTCCGACTCTGTGCGACCCCATGGACTGCAGCACGCAAGGCCTCCCTGTGTGTCACCAACTCCTGGAGTTCACTCAAACTCATGTCCATTGAGTCAGTGATGCCATCCAACCATCTCATCCTCTGTCGTCCCCTTCTCCTCCTGCCTTCAATCTTTCTCAGCATCAGGGTCTTTACCAAGGAGTCAGTTCTTCACTTCAGGTGGCCAAAGCATCAGAGCTTCAGCTTCAGCATCAGTCCTTCCAATGAATATTCAGGATTTGTTTCCTTTAGGATTGACTGGTTGAATCTCCTTGCAGTCCAAGGGACTCTCAAGAGTCTTCCCCAACACCACAGTTCAAAAGCAGCAATTCTTCAGCAGTCAGCCTTCTTTATGGTCCAACTCTCACATCCATACATGACCACTGGAAAACCATAGCTTTAACTAGATGGACCTTTGTTGGCAAAGTAATGTCTCTCCTTTTTAGTATGCTGTCTAGGTTGCTCATAGCTTTCCTCCCAAGGAGGAAGCGTCTTTTAATTTCATGGCTGCAGGCACCATCTGTAGTGATTTTGGAGTGATTAATGCTGTAAGTAGGTGTTAACATCACCACGTGGTCCGGGGGGGACTCAGGATGGGCAGTCCCGGCGAAGTCGTTCTGATGTCCAGTCTCATTAGACCCCTGGCTCCCAGCTCCACACTCTGCGGTTCACACGAGGTTGGCCTCGGTCTCTCATTTCTCTTTAAAGTGTGGCTTATATTCTGATGCTGTGAGGTGGCAGCAAATGCTTGTCTGCCCTCAGTGCCTGGCACAGAGCTCCCGAGACCCTGTCACTTCTGAGTGACGGGAGCATGAGGAGTGCCCTGAGCTTAATGGGGTGACTCTGGGGGGCCTTCTGGTGGGGGGAGGGCCACCAGCAAGACAAGCCTCAGGAGAAGCTCGCAATTCTCAGCTCCACCTGAATCCTCCAGAGAGGAGAGGGGCTCGATGGAGGTGGAGCTGGTAACTGATCACGCTCACGTGAGGAATCCTCCGAAAACCCCAACTGTAGGGGTTCGGAGGGTGTCCAGGTTGGTGAGCACATCCACACCAGGAGGGGAGGCCCAACTCCACACACCAGGGGCTTCTGCACTTGGAGCTTTCCCACAGCACCTCTGTACCTGTTCCTGGGCGGCTCATCTTTTTGAAGCACTCGGCTTCGTTATTCTCTCGTTGGCCGCGCTGGGTCCTGGGCGCTGCCCATGGGCTGCGTCTAGCTGCAGCAAGCGGGGGCTGCTCTCCAGTCGTGCTGCGGGGCTTCACACTGCGGCGGCTTCACTTGCGGCCGAGCGCAGGCTTGGTGGTCGTGGCCCACGGGCTCAGCGGCTCCGGGGCATGTGCACTCTTTCCAGACCTGTGTCCCCTGCACTGGCAGGGCAGATTCCTATCCACTGGACCAGCAGGGGAGTCCCTCATTTTGTTCGACTCAGCCCTTAGCCTGTGAGATCTGATGCTTCCTCTGGGGAGATAGTATCAAAACTGAGCTAAATTGCAGGACCGTGCCACCCAGTGCTGCAGGAATTGCCTCTTGTGGGGAAATCCTCCACGTGCCTGGTGACCAGCAGTGTCAGGAGTGAAGTCCTCTGAGGGACCGGAGTGTACGCAAGACCAAAGGAAAAGCGTGAGACCAAAGAGCTGCGCTTTCCCAACACTGGAAAGAAAAGACTTGATTTTTCCTAACTCAAATGTTCCAGAGCTTGTTTTTATGGAGTCTATTCTAGCTTTCTCATTGTGATTTTTTTTTTCCCCCGATTTCCTGGAAGTTTTGAAATTGATCTTTGCACTGGTTCGGGAAAATAATCAGTTTCATTGTATCCTTGTTTTTCTTGTGTTGAGTTTTCATAAATAGGTTCACGTTAAAGGCAGCACTCCACTGAGGCCATTTCACGACAGATTTCAGGGTGCCGTGGATGAGGGTCAGGCAGAACGAACCCCCTGCGCACAGGACAATCCACGCTGCAGCAGGACCTGAACGAGACCCACCAGGAAGGCACAAGGAAAGTGCCAGACACTGAGTGCACGGCGAACAGTCCACTGGGGTTGCGGGGCTTTTGCCTCAGGCCTTCTTGGTGTCCCAGGAGACAACCCACCATCGCTGGAGCAGCGAGGCTCGCCCAGGCTCCATGTGTGAAGGGCAAGCGGGTGAGCCAGCTGCCTGGCAGAGCAGCCCAGACCGCGTTACAGACCCAGCGAGACCAGCACGAAAGGCCAAGGGAATGGTGATGCGACCAGGTGGTGGGAAGTGACCGGAGGTGTAAGATCACACCTCCGCTTTCGAGCAAGGCTCCCTGGGCTCCCTCCAAATGCAGCCAGGGCCGGGCTCGGACCATTCGGAACACTTTCAGCCTGTCTGTGTCTGTCTGGTCTGAAAAATCCCATGCACAGAAATGCTGAAATCTGCATATCAGGTGCCCAACACGCAGCCCCCTGGCATTCCGGATGGCCTCTCAGCCCCAGGTGGACACTCAACAGAATGCAAATGGTGGACCACAGCAGGACACAAGGTCCTGCAGGACACCCCCACCAGGGGTGGGGCCAGGAGAAACGGGGGCCCAGGGAGGGGCTTGGTGCCTGGCTGCAGCGCCAGGCTGGGGCGAAGTCCACTGGGAGGACAGGCAGCAGGACGACCAGAGGGCCTGTCCAAGGAGCTGACCCTCAGGTCCGTCCAAAGGGCCCGAAGGGGTAAACCAAGCAGACGAGAAGCAGGGTCCTCGGGGCACAGGACCCCACTCTGTGGGTGTCAGCTGGCCCGACTTGCCCAGGAAGCCCTGTGAACACGGATGCACTTGCCCCTGCAGAGTGCACGGCGCGGGCCGCGCTGGGGAGGGCTGGCCTCCCCGCGTAGTGCACGGCGCGGGCCGCGCTGGGGAGGGCTGGCCTCCCCGCGTAGTGCACGGCGCGGGCCGCGCTGGGGAGGGCTGGCCTCCCCGCGTAGTGCACGGCGCGGGCCGCGCTGGGGAGGGCTGGCCTCCCCGCTTAGCCACAACCCAGGCTCGCACCATGGGCTCCTGAGCTCTGAGGAGCAACAAGAATAGATGTCCGGTGCCAGCAGAGAGGGCACACCCATGATAAACACAGTGCCAGGCTGGGCAGAAGGGTCCAGACGCGGGCAGAGGCGCTTGCGCCGTCCAGGGAGACGACCACCCTGGGGCCCCTGGGGGACCTCAGAGGTGCCCACCAGGCCGGGGCACGGACGGTATTCCCGCTCCCCGAGCCGCCGCAGGGTCCTCACAGCAGGAGGTGCATCTGACGGGCCCTGGGCCGCCGCAGACACACGAGGCCCTTGTCCAGCTCCAGGGTGGGCGCGGACACCCTGCTGGGCTCTCATGGAGACAGAGGGAAACAAATCCAAGTCCCCAAACCCTGACTTCCTCCCCCATAAAAAAGACCTGGCTGTTCCCCTGACAGGAGAGAACTCAGAGCGGACGATGCTGGCTCTGCTCCTCATCCTCTAGTTACACACGCCCTCGCCTCTCAAAAGACCTCTCCACCTTAAGTGAAGGCTCCAGCAGTGACAGAACACCTTCAGCAAATGAGTCCGCATGTTTTGAATTTTTTTACTTAAATTAATTTCTGCTGACGATCACTCATTCATCTGACAGCCCTACAGGGAATATACTATGTGCCAGCAGTGAACTAGCTGGCGGGGACAGAGGTAAGCAAGACACAGGCAGCCTTCTGCCCCGGGGGGTGTCGGGGCAGTCAGAGGATAAGCTTTCAAGGAAACCCAGGCAGGGAAGGGGCTCTGGGTAGGGCCCACCTGCTGGGGGCAGAGGCCGGGGGCTCAGTGGTCCCTGAAGCAGGTGCCACCAGACATGTCTCCCAGGTTAGCGCCCGGGGAAGGAGTGATCACCCTACAAACGGGACAAAGAACGACTCTCGCGGGCTGGTGTCCCATCTTCTAGCTCCATCTTTTTTTTTTTCCCTTTTACACTTTTTTCATATTTTTAAATTTTTATTTATTTGGTCTTAGTTGTGGCATGTGGGATCTAGTTTCCTGACCTGGGATTGAACCCAGGCCCTCTGCATTGGGCATGGGGAGTCTTAGCCACTGGACCTAGCCATTAGGGAAGTCCCTATCTCCACCCTTTTGAGCCATTTTTAGGCAAAGCTAACAACTTCTCCAAGTGAGGGCGCCTTCCCCCCGCCCCCCAGGCTGTGGTTGTAACTACCAGAGAAAAATATGCACTTGTGTTAGTTCCAAACTGTCCAGAGGACAAAGACAGGTCTTCTGTTGAACTTTTTGTTTTTAAATGAATTTAAAGACAGTGTACCTTAGAGTCTGAAACATGGTATATTAAATAAAACAGATGAAAGAGCATGTGTTCATGCTGACTAAGATGAAAACTGCCATCAGCTCTAAGAAGTCACTGCTTTACCAAATCAACAGCATTAACTGGTATCAACCAGGAAAGCTGCAGAATAATCTAACAGCACCGTGGATGTTAAACGTAACAAACCTTCCAATGAAGAATTCAAAAAGAAATCCATCTTCTGAAGATCCCCAAGAAACGACACAACAGAAGCTCTGCACTACACTTTCAAATGCTTACAAACTGGAGATGCTAATGCCAGGGCCTCCGTGAGCCACACAAACAAGAATCTCCTTCATAGGTGAGGCCCGAGCAGCGTCCAACATGCGGCCTGCCAAGCCTGCCTTCTCTCAAGACCACACTCTGAGGGCTGCAGGGCCGATGCAAGCATGCCAAGTACCCACTGTACACAGTCCCTTATTAATAATAAACCCGACCACCCAAACCCACGAGCTGAATCGCTGGGGCTGCTGCTGCGATGAGCCTGGAGGGGAGCAAAGAACATTTCTACAGCCTGTCAAGGGGCTGCCCGGTAGGCAGAAGAAATTGTTTTTGACTTTGAACAGATTGAAACTGTTTTCAGAAGTCAAATCTTTTCATATTTTGTGAGGCCTGAGATGTTATTTTTATTGGAAGTTTCTGGCAGACAGGGAGGAAGCACTGTAGACCAAGCTGCCTTTGAGCGACCTGGTGAGTCCCTGGGTTTGCTGGTGAGCCGGGCGCACAGACTCGCTGACCCTCACCACCTAGCCCTCGTTCCTCAAAGAACCACCTACCGTCACTGCAAAGAGCCCCTGTAAGATCACAAGGAGGAGCTGGCAGGAGCAGGAAAGGGGGCGGGGCAGGAGAGGGGGCGGGGCGGGAGAGGGGCGGGGTAGGGCAGAAGTAGAGGGCGGGGCAGGAGAGGGGTAGGGCAGGTTATGGGGCGGGAGCGGGCTGGGCGGGAGTAGAGGAGGGGCGGGACCAGAGGGGGAGGGGCAGGAGAGGGCGCGGGGCCAGAGCAGATGCCCTCGGGGACCACGTGGGCAACTCAGCAGCCTCTGGGTGCCACATGCCTACTGTTCCACAGCAAAGCCCCTCACAGGGCACCTGTGGGACCACATGCTGTTGTCCGTGGGGCGGGGTCTATGGAAGGCAGCCCCCACGCGGTGGACACAGTGGGTGGCCACGGAGCCTCCAGGATCCTCAGGCCCCTAACTCAGAGCGAGGGCAACCACCCCGACCCCGGTTCGCAGTCTCCACTGCACCTTACAGTCATCCCGGGAGTATTAGCAATGAAAGCTGGCGCCCATCCTCCGCCCCAGATAAGCCCATCCTGACAGCCCGAGTGCTGGTGGTTCGTGACATCGGCGCTGCAGGCTCAGGTGTGATCAGCGCCCAGCCACACCCTCAGCACGAGTGGTGGTGAGTGGCCTGTGGTGTAGACCAGCCTCCGGGGGTGGTTGAGCCTGTTGGTGTGGAGCAGCCTGGCAGGTGGCAGATGGGGGGCATGGGAAGCAGAGGGCAGGGAAGTAGGGACCACGTGTGATGGGTGCCATCTGGCACTGCCACCCACAGCAGGGCCGCGATCTGAGTTCACAGAACAAGGTGCAGGTGGCCGGCCAAGCCTGCAAGCCCACTTCTCCTGCCAGCCTTCCACCCTCATGTATGAAGTCTTGGCTGCGGGCTCCCAGTGAGTCTGTCTGTCGTCACCCGCCTCATCGCTGAGCTGTAATGAGCTATACCACTCGGACTTATCGCTTCCTTTCAAACACTGGCACACAAGCTAGACTTCATGTGGGAAACAAACTCTGCTGACCTGCTTTTTACACTGAAATTCTATTGGACAGTGAAAGTGCAAATATGCTTAAAATACATTTATTATTTCAAGAGTGAATGCTGTAGTAACTGACTGGAAAAGCTGTTAATTTTGTGTATAAAAACAATGACTAAGAACGTGCAAATAAACAGAGACATAAATTGAATATGAAGAGACTACATTAGTTACATCCTTTGAGGAAAAGTAATATGCTTTATGAAATAAATTATTTATAAAAATGTACAAAATAATATAGGCATAATAATACAGATTAGATTCCATTTTAATTTAGAAAAGACCAGTGTAATTTAGGCTGCATTAGAGCTGAGACTTCTGTGGTTTCAAAGGCACCACCAGGAGAGGGACAGGGCAGGTGAAGGAAGACCCTCGCGACACCCATGACCGACCAGAGAACGGGCAAGAGACTGGAACAAGGACCCCACTGGACGGGACATCCCCATGAGCAGGAGCCCAGGAGAAGACGCTGAGCCCTGCTGTGACCAGAGGAAGCAGATGAAGCCAAGGGACCGCTGCTCGGAGCTGAGATTTAAAGTCACGGCAGGGATGCAGAGCTATAGGACTTCTATGATGTCACTGATGGGGGTGATGAGCAGTCCAGCCCCTCTGGAGACTGGCCTCACCTGTGGAAGCTGACCTGCTCCACAAGACGTGGCCAAAAGTGTATGGAGCAGCAGCGTTTGTAAGAGCCCAGGAACAGCCCAAACATCCACCGACTCGCGAGTGGATGGACACAGCTGCGGGGACCTCAGCAGGAAGTGAAGCCCTCCTGCTACACAAGGACATGGCAGACACCACACGCATAGTGTGGGGTGAAAGGAGGAAAATACAAAAGCCTACGTGTTAGTGAGTCCACTGACATCAGCTTCAAAAGCGGTGCTGTGTGTCGGAGCTGCAGGGCCGAGGGGCGGGGCGGCTTCTCCTGAACTGGTCACAGGTGCTGTGCTGGGGGTGGCTGCTCAGTGAGGTGTACTTGTGGGTAATTCCCTGCACACGGAAGTCTGTGCACTATTCTTTATGTACAACACACACCAGTAAGAAGACTTTTAAAACAATTTCAAATAACAGACTTTACGAGAATCTTCAAGACATGTTATGCTGTATCTCGTGTGTATATAAACTATGTATATAAACTTTAAAGCTTGTTAAAATGACTGGTATAGATGGCTAACTACTTTCAGTGTGTGCCTGTGTGCAGAGTCGCTGAGTCATGTCTGACTCTTTGCAGCCCTTTGGACTAGAGCCCGTTGGGCTCCTTTGTCCACACTGGAGTGGGTTGCCATGCCCTCCTCTAGGGGATTTTCCCCACCCAGGAATCAAACCAACGCCACCTGCATCTCCTGCAGGTGGATTCTGTACCCGCTGAGCCACTGGGGGAACCCAACCACTTTCAGCAGCTGAGGATGAAGGAGCTTCGAGGTTTTTGGAGGTTAGTATGTATTGGTAAAGTGTGTAAAGACTTGTTTTACTCATGAGAATGAGACGAGTAAAGCACCATCTGGTCAGGACATCGAATCCTGACATGGGTAGAAGTGCACGGCCTGACATACTTGCAGGATTAACAGGGCACCCACACGTGCACCTGAGCGCTGAGGTCTTGGGAGAAAGGACCGGAGCCTGGGAAAGTCTACCTAATTTCCAGAGACAAGCACACGGAAGAGTCTCCTGTCTACGATCAACTGGGCGACTCTTGCAAGATAACGGACTCTGCTGGTCTTCACATAAGCACAGCTAGGATGGAAAGCAAACACTGGGGTCAAAGGGCAAAAATGTGCAACCCAGGAGTCATCACGCCTCCTCTAGGTGACAGGCCATCCTACCATCTGCCTCTCAGAAACGCTCTCAGATAAAGCAACTTTGAGAAAGTTGAGGCTGAACTCATAGGTGAAGCTCACTATGATGCTTTACGGGTCTCAGTCATGTCTAAGTCCGCCAAGAGTCTGCAAACTTTCCTGTAAATGCTTAAGCCAAACCAAAAGTGGGGCCAGACGCCCTCTGCAGTCCCTGTGTAAAGACAGAGCCGGGGACCAGCCCTAAAGCTGGGGTGACCAGAAACACACGGGCGAGGTGGCTCCTGACGCGGCTTGGCTCTGGGGCCTGGGTTCCAGGCAATCGCGGGTGAGGGGCAGGTGAGGGGAGGGCGCCCGCCGCCGCCCGCCCGCCCGCCGCCGCCCGCCCGGCGCGCACTCACTCTCTTTGCCCTTCTCCTTGTTCTTCAGCTGCTGCAGCTTCTGCTCCCGGTGCTGCTTCTCCAGCTCCTGCTCCTGCCGGTGCCGCTCCAGCTTCCGCTGGTGCTCGAGCAGCTCCTGCTGGTGCTTCATAGCCAGCAGCTCTTGCTGTTGCTGTGGGCGGGAAGCAGCAGACACAGACGGTCAGAACCTTGCCCCAAAAGGGACAGCGAGGCGGACCCGCACGAGAAGAGCGGCGGGGGCCGGGGTCCCCTCTCTGCCGGTGCGGCCCCGGGGCCTCGCTCCCCCCTGCAGGGCCCGCATCGCCAAGGAGGAAGTGGGGCCGCTCAAGGGCGCCCCCACATGCCGCATGCTGGAGGCTGCAGATGAGAATAACGACCGACTCCTGGAAGGAAATACACATGACGATGCACGCAACCCAGGAAGTCGGCAGTCACGCACGGACGCCAGAGTTGGACCACAAGGAAGGCTGAGCACCAAAGAATTGATGCGTTTGAACTGTGGTGCTGGAGAAGACTCTTGAGAGTCCCTTGGACTGCAAGGAAATCAAACCAGTCCATCCTCCAGGAGATCAATCTTGAATATTCATTGGAAGGACTGATGCTGAAGCTCTAATACTTAGGCCACCTGAACAGCTGACTCATTAGAAAAGACCCTGATGCTGGAGAAGATTGAAGGCAGGAGGAGAAGGATGGAGCAGAGGATGCGATGGTTGGATGGCATCACCAACTCAATGGACATGAGTTTGAGCAAGCTCCAGGAGATAGTGAGGGATAGGGAAGCCTGGTGTGCTATATTCCATAGGGTTGCGGGGCTGGACACGACTGAGTGACTGGAATGCCTTTTCGAGAGTGACACAAAAGAGCACGAAAGAGCGTGGTCACTTTGCAAAACTGCTTGGCACATTCTTACAAAGTTAAACACACACCCATCCGAGACCTAGCCATCCCACACCCAGGACTAACCCAAGAGACATGGGAACACATCTGGGCAAAGCCCTGTGCAGGACGGCGCGTGGCCGCTGTGCGCACAGCAGCCCTGCCTGACACACCCCCGACGTCCTCTGGATGTGAGCCCAGGGACAGGAGTGCGCGTTCTTATGTGAGAATCCCACCCGGCGATGCGAAAGAATAAACTGGACATACTGGCGAAAACAAGGATGGGCTATAAAGCAAGCAAAATGATCAGGTCTGGTGTCGGCTGTGGAAACAGGACAGAAAAAAGGCCATCTGCAGACTCTATTTACACAAAGTTCTGGAGCAGGAAATCCCAAGACACGGGGATAGAAGTCAGAGAAGGCTGCTTCTTGGGTGAGGCAGTGGGCAAGCCGGGGGAGCCGCCCGGGGTGTGCACTGTCTGCTGGAGGCAGCGCCTACACAGACACTCACGACTGTCCACGGACACACACTCAGGATATGTGCGTTCTGTTCTGTGTAAGTTAGATCACGTTTCCAAAAATGATGTAACTGACAATGTAAGAAGCTACCTTCACAATATATATTGTCAACAAAATTAAGATGCAAAAGGTGAATGAGAAAAGCTCCTTGCCACACTTACGGTGCACAGACTAACTTTTATATGCAGATGGCTGTTTCATGTTAATACGAACATGATAAGCAGCTACTAAAAAGGTGAGCAAAAAAAAGGCCAGGAGATTCACCAGAAAGAGTTCAGTCGCTCAGTCATGTCCGATTCTCTTCGACCCCATGGACTGCAGTACGCCAGGTTTCTCTGTCCTTCACTATCTTCCAGAGTTTGCTCAAACTTGTAGATTGAGTCAGTGATACCATCCAACCATCTCATCCTCTGTCAGCCCCTTCTTTTCCTGCCTTCCATCTTTCCCAGCATCAGAGTCTTTTCCAACGAGTCAGTTCTTCCCATCAGGTGGCCAAAGTACTGGAGCTTCAGCTTCAGCATCAGTCCTTCCAATGAACATTCAGGACTGATTTCCTTTACGACGGACTGGTTTGATACTTTTGAACTGTGGTTTTGGGACGACTCTTCAGAGTCCGTTGGACAGCAAGGAGATCAGACCAGTCACCAGAAAGAGTGGTTAAAAATAAATGGGAAACAATGTTCAACTTCACTAGCCATCAAATCCCATTTTCACTTAGCGCGTTGGAAAGGGCAAGAATGGACAAGCGGGCCAGCACTGACGGGGCTGTGGGAGAGACACGATCAAGCCCAGACACCTGACAGGTTTTCCCAGAACATCAACCAGCCAAGTCCTCCAGGCCAGAGCCGCCTGCTCCCACTGGACAGCCCCTCCGACTCATGCTCCCGCCATCTGTCCGGCCCCACCCCTGCCTTCCCGCTCCAGTGCTTGGCCACCCCTGCACAGCCTCAGCTTCCCACCAGCCACGTGGGGCCTCGGGAAGCCCCGAGGGCCTCCCCTGCCAACCTGGCCACCCGCCCAGGGCAGGCCTCTGCCCACAGCATCTTCCCGGGGGGCGCTTGTGTCCCGGCCGTGACTCACTCCCGACCCCTCTCCTTCGGCTGGGGCAGGTCTCGCCCTCTCCCTGTCCCATGGGGGGTGGGGGCGCTGCGGTCTGTCTCCTGCGAGGCCCCAGGACTCTCCATGGACAAGCACGCTTCCCCCCAAGTCAGCCACCACGCGTGTGAGACGCAGCAGGGCGGACGCCCCCATGGCCACCGCTGGGGCCCCTGGTGGACACCTCCTCGCCAGCCAGCTGTGGAAAAGGAGGGATGGCTGAGCCCCGACCGGACAGAGCCCGGGCAGGCAGATCACAGCTGTGACACACACACGCCCCTGTGGTCACAGCGGTGCCTGCACACACAGCAGGGCACCCAGCCCAGGGCCCCCACCCACAAGCCCTGCCACCTCCCACCTTCCCTGCCAGGACCACGGGAGACAGAATGCAGAGGCGTGGGTGTGAGGAAGCCCAAACTCAGCGCGGGAGGGAGGGAGGGGGAGGCGGCCGCTGGACAGAGGGTGCCGGGACGGGGCTCACGCAGAGGAGTGAGTGTAGACGGCCCCCGGGCGGCAGGGGAGCGGGTGTAGACGGCCCCCGGGCGGCAGGGGAGCGGGTGTAGACGGCCCCCGGGCGGCAGGGGAGCGGGTGTAGATGGCCCCCGGGCGGCAGGGGAGCCGGTGTAGATGGCCCCCGAGCGGCAGTGCACCTGCCCCCCGCCAGGGCCCGGGGCTCCCAGGCCATATCGTGCAGCAGGCTGTGTGGCGATGGGTAGGAGCGGACGCCCAGCTCAGCGCCCACCCATGTGCTCCATACACGCTGAGCGTCATGGCCGACCTCTCTCTATGGCAGAAATTAAACAACCGCCTTCCCAACAGGTGGCTGACAGGAGCTGTGGCAGGACGGGGGTGGCAGAGGTGGCTCTGGGTGACCGGGCTTCAAGAGTAGCTCTCCACCCTGGCTCCCCAGCTCTGCAATGACCGTCGCCCGCAGTCAGCACATCTGGGTCTGACCTTCAGCGCTTCCAGCTGGCGTTACTATGCGTGTCTGTAAGACCAGCTCGAGAACTTTGCAAATGATTTAAAAAGGGGTGTTTTCTTCTCTTCTGAAAGGAACATGGAATGACACCGCTGGGGTAAAAGACTAACCGAAGTGGAAAGGAGCCACCTCCCTTGCTACTAGTTTCCTTCCAGGAAGGAGGGCTGCTCACCCAGGGAGGTTCTTCTACCAGAGAAAATGTCTGTTGATCTGCCTGGATGCAGAGGATCCTGCCTTGGGGCCCAATGGCACTGTACCTGATGTCCAGGGGTACAGGCCCTCATGGGCATCACGAGGCCACTGCCAGCCAGTCTGCGATTCCACCAGCATCGCTGGCCTTCGGAAATGGACACCTTAAAGGGCTCTGTAGTGTTGGGAAGCCAAGACAGTGCCCAGAACAGCAGGTCTTGGGATGAAGAACCTGGCGCTCTTGGTATTACCGATGCCCTCAAACGGCCTACACACAGCCCGGGCTCCCTTCCACTGCTCAGCGTTCATTTAACGCGTGAATGAGGCACAGACAGAAATCTGCTGAATCTGGTCTCACAATATTTACGTTTCAGCCAGGACCCAGAAAAGGAAAGTGAGATCTTTCAATTATCATTACAAAGAGACTCTGGAAACAACCAGCCTAGATCCCGGTGATTAAAATTCACAGGACGACACAACTCGCAGAAAACGACTGTTTTAGTCAAAGGAATGTTAAGAAACCAGGTCTCCGGCATCCCCAGCGTCATGGCGTGAAGGAGAAAGGGGTGGCAGAGGATGAGATGGCTGGATGGCATCACCGACTCGATGGACACAAACTTGGGCAAAGTCTGGGAGATGGTGAAGGACAAGGAGGCCTCGCATGCTGTAGTCTGTGGAGTCGCAGAGAGTTGGACACGACTGGCTGACTGAACACAGGGGTCCAGCTCGTTTTCTGCCCCTAAGCTCTCGTGCCCAAACAGGAAGGATGCGCGATGTGCTGTGGTCTCTGCGCCCAGCCCAGGCCCCAGGGGAAAGCAGAGGCCGCTGGGGCTGCCTGTCTGCTCCGGGCCAAGGGCAGCTGGAGGCTCACCTGCCCCGTCTCAGGAGGGCTCCTGGTCGCAGGTGGTGGGCACCGCCTGCTCCTGTTGTTCCTCATCTGCTGATGGCTCAGGCTGGGGAGGCCCATACCCGCACACAGGACAGCCTGGGTCGGCAGGGCCAGGACCGGAGAGGCAGGCCAGGCTCCGTGGGGGCTGAGCCGTCCCCCGGGGCTAGGACCACCAGGGGCCCAGGCCATGCCCGAGCTGAGCAAGTGGGCCGGCGCGGGGCCTCCCCGGCTCCTCTAAGGCACTCGTGGGACTGTCTCCACCTCAACACGCGCTGGGCGCAGCAGGCGGGGAGCTGGCCGAGGCCTCTCGACCCTGCCTCCGGCTGACACGGTGGCTGCTCTTGCCACCCACTTCCTGAGTCACTGTGAAAATAAACGCACGGATTTCAGGTGGCCCCTCACCGCAGAACGCACAGCGCTAGCACAGCCTGGCGTGGCCGGGGCAGAGCAGGGGTCACCCTGGGGGCATGGGGCTGCCACGGTGAAGGCCATGTCCACCTGGGGCTGGACCCAGAAGCTCTGTGCATCAAGCCCCAACAGGCGGCGGTCATGGAGCTTTTCCAAGACGGTCAAGGAGCTTCTAAGGCTCAGATGGCCCGCTTTCGGGGAGAAGTCCAGGACAGACCAGTAACCCCCGGGGGCCAGAGCACCAGTCTGATGGAGGGGGCCTCCTCTAGGCTGCTCATCTCCAGGCTCACGAGCTACTTGGCCACGGTGGTCAGGGCCCATGCGAGACTAAAATATTCTTGCCTACGGGGTCCTCCGAAATGGAACCATGTCCATCTTTATCTCCCTGGATTTACTGGCTCAAATCAAAGAGGCACCCTCATTTCAGTTAAGTTCAAATCACCCTTCCCTCCAGCCTCATGGAGCACAGCAGCAGTAATCAAGAGGTCCCGTGGACAAGTCACTCAGGTTCCCCCCAAATCGGACACTCAGATGCCACAAAGGGTCAGCCATCCACAGGCGGGTCAGAGAGAGGAGGGCCTGCATCACAGACGCTTGGCGCCCCGGACGTGCGGATGCCGCGGACAGGGCACTGCTGTGAGTGGTGGGGGGAGTGGGGCGGTGACAGCGGCCCAGGGGGAGCCCGCCACCCCCACCACCCCAGCTCCACTCCCGGGACACGCCGCCTCCTCTCAGGTGGGCGCCCTGGAGACCAGCGGAGGGTCGCCTCACCCTGCAGGGCACCCCAACCCCTCCTCTTTACGGGGCTCACCGCCACCTGGACACACTTCCCGGGGCGGCTCAGGGCTGATGAAGACCCAGGCTGTGTCCTCTGGCCCCTCCCTGCCATCCAGCACACAGCAGGTCTACGTGCGCCCATGAGGGTCCCGGGCCGGACCAGAGGCAGCGCGTTTATCAGCGAGAGCCAGTGAGGAGAGATGAGAGAGAGGCCGTGGTGCAAGGCCACACGAGAGGGTTTTCTCTGCAGAACAATCTACGGCTGCCAGCTCTGGAAACACGCTCGGCGCTTCTCCTCCTACCGGCCGGGGGCGGCGCAGGGCAGAGCGCGGCATGGAGCGGCCATCCACGCCCCCAGGGCGGCAGGCGTCTTCCTAGAAACGCGGAGTGCAGGCTGTGAGCCAGCCCTGACCGTACGTGTGCTCACGGGGTGCCGACGGGCTCAGGAATGACGCGGCACTCGCGGCAGCCACGCGCCTTCCCGGGCACCAGGGCTACGGCCGCCGAAGCGTGTCCTCCGGGCTCATTACAAGTTGCTTGAGACAACCCAGAAGCTGGGGTCCAGGCAGCATTGCTCAGACACCTGGGGCAGGTAATAAAGACAGTAAACACCACGGCCTGGCTCCCAGGCCGGAAAAGCAGGCTCCTTTCAATTCTGTCCACTTCCCTGCAAGGAAAAGTGTCATGTGCTTGCTAAACAGCTCCTAAAGCTCTCCTGTCCAGAGACGGTACCAACCACAGCAGGCTTCACACACAGCTCCTAAAGCTCTCCTGTCCAGAGAGACAGTACCAACCACAGCAGGCTTCTCATACACACAAGCTCAGCCTCGCTAGTGAAAAAGGACGTGCAAATAAAGAGTGGAAAGCGCTTTTATTTTTCACTTGTTCGACAGGAGATATCCTGAGACCTGGGGAGAGAAGAGCCAAGCTGGACACAGCCTCGCAGAGAGCAGGCACACTTCTGGACGGAGACCCGATGAGACCACAAAAATACACTGTAGCGTATCTTTCATAGGAAGGGGTTTATTCTGAGGAAATCTGCCTAACGGACGGTGCCGACAGTCTGGGCTACAAGTAGGAACTACAGAAAACCAGCCCCATCCCCCAGGATCGCACCTGTCAGACCGAGGCGTCAGGACGGGTCTCTACCTTGCAGTGTAGACGGGAGGGGACGCGGCAGTGTAGATGGGGAGGGGAGGCCGCAGTGTAGACGGGGAAGGGAGGCTGTAGTGTAGACGTGAGGGGAGGTGGCAGTGTAGACGGGGAGGGGAGGCTGCAGTGTAGACAGGGAAGGGAGGCTGTAGTGTAGACACGAGGGGAGGCTGCAGTATAGATGGGAGGGGAGGCGGCAGTGTAGACGGGAGGGGAGGCTCAGTGTAGATGGGGAAGGGAGGCTGTAGTGTAGACGGGGAAAGGAGGCCGTGGTGTAGACGGGAGGGGAGGCGGCAGTGTAGACGGGAGGGGAGGCTGCAAGTGTAGATGGGGAAGAGAGGCTGTAGTGTAGACGGGGAGGGGAGGCGGCAGTGTAGACGGGAGAGGAGGCTGCAGTGTAGATGGGGAGGGGAGCCTGCACTGTAGCTGGGAGGGGACCCTGCAGTGTAGACGGGGAGAGGAGCCTGCAGTGTAGACGGGAGGGGACCCTGCAGTGTAGATGGGGAAGGGAAGCTGTAGTGTAGACGTGAGGGGAGGCAGCAGTATAGACGGGGAGGGGAGAAGGCAGTGTAGACGGGGAGAGGAGCCTGCAGTGTAGACGGGAGGGGAGGCTGCAGTGTAGACAGGGAGAGGAGCCTGCAGTGTAGACGGGGAGGGGAGGCAGCAGTGTAGATGGGGAGGGGAGAAGGCAGTGTAGACGGGAGGGGAGGCTGCAGTGTAGACAGGGAGAGGAGCCTGCAGTGTAGACGGGAGGGGACCCTGCAGTGTAGATGGGGAAGGGAAGCTGTAGTGTAGACGTGAGGGGAGGCAGCAGTGTAGACGGGGAGAGGAGCCTGCAGTGTAGACGGGAGGGGAAGCTGCAGGGTAGACGGGGAGGGGAGCCTGCAGTGCAGACGGGAGGGGAAGCTGCAGTGTAGATGGGGAAGGGAGCCTGTAGTGTAGATGGGGTGGGGAGGCAGCAGTGTAGACGGGGAGGGGAGCCTGCAGTGTAGATGGGGAGGGGAGCCTGCAGTGTAGATGGGGAGGGGAGAAGGCAGTGTAGACGGGGAGAGGAGCCTGCAGTGTAGACGGGAGGGGAGGCTGCAGTGTAGATGGGGAAGGGAGGCTGTAGTGTAGATGGGAAGGGAGGCTGTAGTGTAGATGGGAAGGGAGGCGGCAGTGTAGACGGGAGGGGAGGCTGCAGTGTAGATGGGGAAGGGAGGCGGCAGTGTAGACGGGAGGGGAGGCTCAGTGTAGATGGGAAGGAGGCTGTAGTGTAGATGTGAGGGGAGGCGGCAGTGTAGACGGGAGGGGAGGCTCAGTGTAGATGGGGAAGGGAGGCTGTAGTGTAGATGGGAGGTGAGGCCTCAGTGTAGATGGGAGGGGAGGCAGCAGTGTAGACAGGAGGGGAGGCGGCAGTGTAGATGGGGAAGGGAGGCGGCAGTGTAGACGGGAGGGGAGGCTCAGTGTAGATGGGGAGAGGAGCCTGCAGTGTAGACGTGAGGGGAGGCGGCAGTGTAGACGGGAGGGGAGGCTCAGTGTAGATGGGGAAGGGAGGCTGTAGTGTAGGCGGGGAAGGGAGGCTGTAGTGTAGACGGGAGGGGAGGCCGCAGTGTAGACGGGAGGGGAGGCCGCAGTGTAGACGGGAGGGGAGGCGGCAGTGTAGACATGAGGGGAGGCGGCAGTGTAGACGGGGAGAGGAGCCTGTAGTGTAGACAGGAGGGGAGGCTGCAGTGTAGATGGGGAAGGGAGGCTGTAGTGTAGATGGGAAGGGAGGCTGTAGTGTAGATGGGAAGGGAGGCGGCAGTGTAGATGGGAGGGGAGGCTGCAGTGTAGATGGGGAAGGGAGGCTGTAGTGTAGACGGGAGGGGAGGCCGCAGTGTAGACGGGAGGGGAGGCAGCAGTGTAGACAGGAGGGGAGGCGGCAGTGTAGACATGAGGGGAGGCGGCAGTGTAGATGGGGAAGGGAGGCGGCAGTGTAGACGGGGAGAGGAGCCTGTAGTGTAGACAGGAGGGGAGGCGGCAGTGTAGACGGGAGGGGAGCCTGCAGTGTAGATGGGGAAGGGAGGCTGTCGTGTAGGCGGGAGGGGAGGCTCAGTGTAGACGGGGAGGGGAGGGGAGCCTGCAGTGTAGACGGGGAAGTGGTAGCACCAGGGTCACGGGGCTCAGCCTCAGCTATGGGCCCACTCACGCCGGGCGTGTGCAGGCGCTACCAGCTCCTGACAGCGCCCTCAGGCTCCTGTCCATCCACAGCCAGCGATCCCACGGGGTCCTGGGGCTGGCACGACAGAACCACCTGTCACCCTCCTGGAAGCACTCTCTGAAGACCCGTCTCCTCTCTACGCTGGAGCCACAGTCATCGAGAAAATCCACGAGTAACGTCTAGAGACTGACAGAAGGCAACGGCTGGGCTGGAAGCTCTGTCAGCAAGTGGAACAAAGGCCGCTGAGACTGCCGACGAGAGCCCCAGACGGGGAGTCCCGGGCCCGCTCCGGCCGAGCCGTGGACGGAGCCGAGGTGGGCTCTCGGGTCGGGAGGCAGAGCAGGGAGGGCCGCTTCTGCTTGCTCTCACCGCGCTGTGCTTCGGCTGGGAACATGAGATGGAGCGACTCCCTCGATAACATGCTTAGAAAATTTAAAATGACACACCAAAGCAGCAAAGCCAGAGAACACCGCATCCGCCGGGTGACCCGCTCAGCAGTCCCAAACACTCGCTGACACCCACACTCACGACTCCCTAGCCCCTGGGCCCCACTGACCACGCTCCAGGACCCCCTTCCGGGGAGGAAAGAACCAAGTGTAGGACAGGATGGGGACAGGCTCCTGAGCGGCCACAACTAGCAAGAGTCCAGAAGCCGTGTGACGCTGAGTGTCGGAACCCCAGAGAGAGAGCATCCTTACCCAAGGTTAACAACTTCGGTTACCTTTCAAACACTCTATGTTCGTCACTCAGTCGTGTCCGACTCCTTGCGACCCCAGGGACTGCAGCCCACCAGGCTTCTCTGTCCATGGGATCGTCCAGGCAAGAATACTGGAGTGGGGTGCCATTTCCTTCTGCAGGGGATTTTTCTGACCCAGGGATCGAACCTGGGTCTCCCACATTGCAGGCAGATTCTTTACCATCTAAGCCCCAGGGAAGCCCTTTTAAAAACACCGTTCTCTTTTTAATTATAAAATCCTATTCAAATTCACTGATGGTTTAATGACACTAATTAGATTGTGTGCTCAAGTAATCTGTCTGACAAACACTACTGCCAAATGTCACCAAAAGATGCTGGCTTGTGAAGAGAGTGGAAATCGTCAAAACAGAGGCCGGCGGATGGGATGACGGTTACATAGTTTTAAATGGCTTCAGAAATATGATCTCGGCTGTAAATGGAGAAAGAAACAATTAAAGCGCAGAGAACACGTCACCTTGAGAAGGTTTGTGAATTGCGTTTCTGGGGCTTCCATCCTCTCTGGGGGCTTCTGGCCTGATCTGCGGGCTTCTGGCCTGAAGGTCTGGGGGCTGGGGGACCCCTGGTGGAGGGGGTCTGCCTCCAAAGATGGGGGCCCTCGGGTCACTGGGAGGCCGGGTAAAGGACTCGGAAGAGACGTGCTGCCCTGACCTTTCAGGCTTCTGAGATGACATCAAGATGCAGGAGTCTGATGGAGAAAGTTCAAGAAGCCTGCTGGTGAGGAGAGGAAACCGCACCCCAGGGGTGAGCAGTGTGAGTAGGCAGGGCGGGCTCTTCAGATGGCTTTCGGGATTCACAGAGAACAGGAGGCTGCAGCTTCAAGGACAAAACGGATCGGATGGCCTGCGGGCGGCGCTCGCTGGGACCGAACGGCTGTTATCTAGACTGACTTTGGTGAGGACCTAGTCCTGCAGCCACTGACCACGTGTGGCCGCAGGGCAGCTGGTCCACAGGGAAAGGGGCTCTACGTGTCTGGTCCACGGCGTGCACCCAGACTCAGCACGGCCACAACCGCTTATGTGGGTCATGGGTTGAAGCGACACTTAGAAATACAAGGTTAAATAAAATAGCCTGAAGTTACTTTTACCTTTAGCAGCCAGGTCCCCAGCGGCCCCCCAAAGACTCCTTCCTGCCTCCTGGTGTCCACCCCTCGGCTGGGCCCCTGCCGGGAGGGTTGATGCCTATGATAGCAGAGCAACGTAGCAGGGGTAGGGGTGGGGGGTCACCTTCAAGATTTGTCCTGAAGACACTGCGACCTCCTTCTTGGTCACTTGGATCCTAGAGGCCCAGGTGAGGAGGACTTGTGGCCTCCTGCCCCAAACCAGGGGTTGAGTGAGCTGGGAAGGGGATCCTGCAGGCCCGGCCCCATGCTCAGGTGAGACCCCCGCCCTGACCACGCCCGATCACACCTCACGAGAGGCCCGGCCATCTGCGAGCTGCCCCCAGACCCCCAGCCCGTGGGAGCTGAGCTATCTGATAACACATTTGTTATTTCAAGCGGCTAAAAATCTTCTGAGTAATTTGTTACATAACAATAAATCACTCACACAACCTGGTTTCTTTGGGTGTTTTAAGGTGGCTACAGGAAATGTAAAACTTCCTATGAATTTTAACGTGTACACATTTCCACTGAACAGCAAGGTTCTGCAAGGTTCTAAGTGCGGTGACACACGTGATCACAGACATTATAAGTGGTCCCTCAACCAAGTGACATGACCTCTCTGTGCCTCATTAGTGCACATGTCTTCCTGGAACGTTTGCTTTTAAAATCTGGGATCAGAAAAAAATATATGTAGACAGTGAATGGAACTTTCCAGGTGGCCTACTGGTAAAGAACCTGCCTGCCAAGGCAGGAGACGTAAGAGACAAGGGTTCAGTTCCTGGGTCGGGAAGATTCCCTGGAGGAGGGCATGGCAACCCACTCCAGCATTCTTGCCTGGAGAATCCCACGGACAGAGGAGCTTGGGGGGCTGCAGTCTGTAGGGTTGCAAAGAACATGACTGAGGTGACTTAGCACACACCAGACAGTAAATACCAAAAAGAAAAAATTATGTTAGTTTTTTCCTTATCCCATCTAAAGGAAAGTAAATAGTAGCTCGCCCCCCCTTGCCTGGAAAATCTCATGGATGGAGGAGCCTGGTGGGCTGCCGTCCATGGGGTCGCTAAGAGTCGGACACGACTGAGTGACTTCACTTTCACTTTTCACTTTCATGCATTGGAGAAGGAAATGGCAACCCACTTCAGTGCTCTTGCCTGGAGAACCCCAGGGACGGGGGAGCCTGGTGGGCTGCCGTCTATGGGGTCACACAGAGTCGGACATGACTGAAGCGACTTAACAGCAGCGGCCCCCGCAATTATAAAAAAGTCAGTGGGAAAAATGGAGAGAAGATGGACAACTCCCAAGAAGAAAATAAAGACAATTCCTAAACACCTCACCCAGAGGTGACCACTGCTAACATTCTGGCACTTCTTCTTGTTGGTAATGTCGCTATTTAGGGACATACGTTTGTAGGTGAAGTCCAACGATAAGATTTCTCCCCTGCCTTAAGCTTCTACAGGGTGACTTTAAATGCTGTTTCCACTCTTGGCCACAACCAGCTTCCAAGTGCTGACATGCAGGTATACACGGCCTGGTGAGGAACATCCCCAGGCATCAACCTCAGACTGGCAGCAGATCATTGGGGAGGTCCTGGGAGGCAAGATAGAGTGCCAGGCGGCGTGGGCCGGGCTGGGGGCTGGGGGCGGTGGTCCTGGGCAGCGGGATTGCGGGCACACACAGTGGGCCGGCCTGTGGGCTTGGAGTTTGTCCTGGGCTGTGGAATTGTGGGTACACACAGGGGCCAGTCTGGGGGCTCGGGGATGGTCCTGGGCGGCAAGACTTTGGGGCACACAGAGCGGGCCGGCCCGGGGGCCACCGGGCAGGTCCCGGGCGGCGGGATCTGGGCGCGCGGCAGGGTCGGGGGCCCAGGCGGCGGGGGTCTGGGCGCGGCGGGCCGGCCTGGGCCCGAGGCGGGGACTGACCTTGATGTGCTCGTGCAGCTGGGCCTCGTGCTGCCGCGACAGCTGCTCGTGCTGCCGCTGGAACTCGGCGATGAGGATCTGTCTCTGCAGCTGCTGCTTCTGCTTGAGCGCCAGGAGCTCCTGCTGCAGCTGCTGCTCACGGAGGCCCGGCTCCGCCACGGGCAGCGGGAACTGGTGGTCCAGGCGCAGGTCCATGGGCACCCCCGGGGGCGCCACCGGCAGAGGCAGGGCCGAGGCCACGTCCACTGCGGAGAGAGCACAGAACAGAGGCGCCGGTGACCAGGTGGCCTGCCGTCCTGGCCCGGCCCCGGCCACCCTCCCCGGAAGCCCACGCCGCCATTGGGGACGCCCACGCTGCCACCATGGGGACGCCCACGCAGTGAGAGCCACTGCTCACTTCAGATGCCTCCTCCCCTTCCTACTCAACAGGCTCAAAAGGCAGGACTCGGGCCTTCCGCCCTCTTCCTCCAAGGGGCCCACCCCTCAGGCAGAAGCCAGTGGGAGATCGGACTGGGACACACACTCAAATGGGCTCTCCTGCCTCTGCCCTGCCCTGCACCAAGAGGCCCTGCTCGCTCAGGGGACCTGGGTGCAGGCCTGGTGGCCTTTTCTGATGCCGTTTTTGAAAGCTGACCCAGAGAGCAAGCAGGAAAACGGCTCTAATGAGTCCTGGCTGCCTGCAGGCAGAAGGGCACGCGGCGTGCTTTTCTCCTTTGCAAGAAGCCACAGAAGAGTTGTGTGAAGGGCCCCTGGAACAGCGTGTGCCCTCGAAGTGGTCCAGACAGGCCCGCCGGGGCGCAGCGCGTCTCAGTGGTGATGGGCGCGCCCTCTGGGAGACAGCCAGCGCAAGGCTCCCCCGGATGGCCTGCCTGGCTCATGCTGCAGGGGGCCATTTCTGCGCTTTGCTAAGAAACAAATTGCCTTCACTGCACAGAGGCGTGGCCCACGAACAGCCATGAGTTGGCTCTGATTAGAAACGGAAGCGGAACTGATCTAAAGGCTTGTAGATCAACGCCAAATTAAAAGCGAAGAGGAGGCAGAAACCAGGTCTCCAATTATGGGTCTCACAAAATACCCCCAAGTGGGCGCTCCTCTCAGGACGGGATTATATCAGAAAAGCTGGGCCACTGGCTGTGGGCCTCCGACTTCCCAGAGAGGCTCCGGGGCTGCCTCCCTGAGGGTCTCTGTCAGAGATACCCCCCGACCCCCAGAAGTGGAGACAGCCCAACAGAGACCCCGGGGCCCTGCCTCGACCAGAAAGCCTGCTCACAACCTGCCCAGCCACAGGCCTGAGGGCCGGAGGCTGGGCCTCTCCGGGGACTCAGAGGTCTGGGGGAGACCCCACTCAGCAGATAGGGCTCCCGGGCCAGTCTCCCCTCCAGAGTCATCGCCACCCAGGAGGGGGCCTCGTCGCAGCACCTCGGCAGTCAGGCATTCTGACGCCCTGGACCTGGTCCCAGGGTCTCCCTGGGTGAGACCGGATTTAACCCAGTGCCTTTGGAAGTGCCATGCAGCCCTGACCGCCCCTGCCACTGGGGCAAATGAGGGGCTTACAAAAGGTAGGTAGTATGGCCATTCATGAATTCTCTGTGCTTATTTTCTTAAGCTAAAATACTGCTTCTTGATGAGGTAAGTGGACTGTCAGAGACACAGCAGGCTGGCCCCACCTTGGTTCTGGTGGATTCTCGGAAAATGACCCAGGAGTGGAACCACCCCTCGGGAAAGCCCATTTCAGTGGTCACCACACAGGCAGGTCCCTGCCGGCCGTCCTGCTGACGAGTGAAGTGAGGTGGGGAGGCCTGGCTCCAGCTCAGTCCTGGGTCCTAAACCCCGAGCCCACGCCGGGGGCCCTGGTGTTCTGGACCGAAATGCGGCCTTGCACCTGCAGGCTTGCTCACCTGGGCAGGGCATGGGGTGCTACCCGGGACAGCAGGGGCCTGGCTCCGGGGCTGCAGTCACCACCTCCCTCTCCCGCTGCCAGAACTAAGCCTGGATTCCACCCGAGGCCCCCAGAGCCTGGGGCAGGTTGCATGCACGGAACGCCTGGGCCCTGGCCCCTGGGAATGGAGGGAAATCCTCAATATTCAATCATGTTTCAGAAAACATCTAATTCTCCTCTCTCTGACGTCCTAACAAGCCCTGGGTAAATACCAGCTCTTCGATTTTTCCCAAAATCAGTGAGGTGCAAACTCCGTTTTAAATGTATTTGTTTTTTTCTAGTTGGGTGTCAGGCTTGATGTGTGAAGGGCTTTTTATTTTATATTTATGTGACAGAAGCGGACACAAGTGACTGTCCATGTGAACAGGCCCAGACGACAGTGGCGCCCCATCCCACCCCCACCTCACACAGCTGGCAGAGACGGGGCTTTACTGACTTCTTTTATTTTCTTTCTTTGATCATTTTTATTATGAAACATAGCAGGATGGAAAAACTGTGTAAACAACACCAGTTTTATAAAACCTCAGTATTTCCCTCCATTTGCTTCAGACTCTATTTTAAGGAATAGAATATTATGGAAGACAGGGAGCAGGGCTCAGGAAAGGGACTCAGAGGAGGGGAAAGTGACTTGACGTCTTAAAGGAAATTCTGCTTTCCTTTCTCCCGGGGGTGGGGAAGGGCTGAGTATTTTCCTGCTTTCACTAATGACGGTGCTGAATGCTGCCTGGAAAACATCATGTCTGTGTATGACGGCAGGCTTTCTGGCTCTTTCTGCTTCCGTGGAAGAGGATGAAAAGTTTTTCTTCATTAACCGGTTAACCTGCCTAGTTCTTTCATGGATTAACAGGTGAGTTACTCAGCAGATCCCCTCAGGTTAGCTGGCCTTTGCTTTGTAAAGATAAAGCTGACTTTGTCTTCCTGGGTTACAGACACACACACAGAATCACTGGCAGATTGAGCCTACAACCGTTTCATTGGGCACATCTGGGTCCACGTCCATGCATGTGCACTGGCTTGCAGTGTCTCTGACACTCTTCTTATCGGGTCAGGGAACAGTATTTTAGCTCAAGAAGCCACAGAGAATTAATGAGATAACCGTACTGCCTGCCTTTTGTAAGCAGGATCACCTCCCTTGCCTTGATGGCAGGGGTGGTCAGGGGGTGGTCCCCTTAGGCGACATGTGAAGGCGACCTGAGATGTTACACGGGAACAAGGTCAAGCCTGAGACGCTGCGCAGAAGACACCCACGCACTGTCCGCTCACTGCGTCACGTTGCTGCTGTGAGTCACGCAGTCCCATCCAGCTCTGTGACCCCATGGGCTGTGGCCCGCCAGGCTCCTCTGTCCGTGGGATTCTTCACGCAGGAGCGCTGGAGTGGGGTGCCAGGCTCCTCTGTCCGTGGGATTCTTCACGCAGGAGCGCTGGAGTGGGGTGCCAGGCCCTCCTCCGGGGGATCTCGCTGGCCCAGGGATGGACTCGCATCGCGCTGGCAGGTGGGTCTTTACTGTTGGAGCCACCAGGGAAACTGCGCCATGCCATCTCCCCATTCCTGATTTTTCACCGGTGAGGTCAGGAGGTCGATCAGAAATGTCCAATAGTTAACCTCTTAAAAAGCTGAACATGAAACAACTTTGAGGGATCTGTTTTATTAACTTCAAAAATAGGACGGGCCAAATGTTTCCTACGCCTGCATCCCCTCACTGCAGAAAAACGCCAGGGCCTCCTCGTCTGTGCTGCGTGCTGGGGGATTGTTCCCAGTCCAGCCTGCAGTGGGTCTGCCGTGCAAAGGGACAGGAGAGGGCAGAGGGCTTGAGGGATGCCCTGGGGAAGGGCCCACACGGGGGCCGCAGCTCTGAGTGGGAAGAGGCAGGCGAGCCAGGTCCCAGACGGCCAGTGTTAAGAGGGCAGGGATGGGGGCGGAGACACAGGAGGCGCCTGGACCGCTCGCTTGGGGTGCAGGGCCTGCATCCGCAGATCCTGGGGGGCCCTGTAGGTCTAGGTGGGGGTGCCAGCGGCAGGGGGAGGCCGGGCCTCAGATGCAGAGGGGCTGGCATCAGGGCACTGGGCGTGAGAGACGAGAGGGCGGGGGCCGAGGGCGGGAAGGGAGGATGTGGCAGGCGCCCCAGCGTGGATGGGGTGGGGAGGTCCGAGGTTCCCTGTGTTCACTGCCCCTTCCCTCGGGTTCCCTTTGAGTCTAGAGCTGCAGGGAATGTAAGGAGGAAACACACCCCACCCCTCCAGTCATTCTGGACACCAGAGCAGGTGGCCCAGGGAGGGTACGGCAAAGAGACCCCCGGGCAACACCATCCTGCCCGCAGAGAAGAGAGGGGCACCAGGCCAGGGGGGCGGGGTGGTCACGGGTGGTCCTCACCATTTACTGTGAGAAAGGGAGGCGAGGCCTGCTGGAATTTCCCCTTTTGAGGTTTCACATAAGACTTCATCCTCTGCTAGAGAAAGTCCAATGCAAAGAGAATGCAAAGCCAGACATCAGCTCCGCCGGACAGGCCGTGCCCAGCGCCGGCCGTTCCGGCACCTCGGGAGACGGCCCTGTGGACAGGCACACACACCAGCTCTGGCGTGGACGCGGGGCCGCGGACCCAGGCCAGGCACTTCTCCCCGCCGGAGCGCAGCCTCGGGAGGCCAGGCGGGCCCCCCAGGCGGCCGGAGCCCCAGCTGAGGGACCAGCCCCACAGTCCCCACTCATCCCGCTGCTGGAGGGTGCGTCACACACGCCCGCGACTATTTCTGTATCAAAAACTTGCCGAAATGCCACGAGTTCCCAACAGAAGCCGCTGGTGCTTTTGACCCAAAGCTCCCCGAAGAAAACAATGAGACTTTCTCTACTTAAAGAATGTGGCATCAAAACAAAAAGGCCTGTATTCTCATGAATATTTTACGGCAGAGCAGAAAATTGCTTTTATAGGTTGTGCCTTGAGAAACATACTAATACAATCAGACTCGTGACGTTAGTAGCAGCACAAAGACTATATTCAGAGTTTCAATAAGAAATGGCGGGGCTGGGCCGTGACCTATAAGTTCTCAATCAGAAATAGAAAAGAAATCTGTTAGTCTCTAATTTTTTTTAAAAAATAAATGATCAGGGGGAGAAAAAAGGACACTGTAATTTTCCATTACATGGGTTGGTTCTTCTGTTCATAACACTATTTCATGTCATCACATAGACAGCAAACAAAGAGAAGGTCTATTCTTTAGAAAGCAGGGCCAGAGTGTAGGCTCTGTTCAAGTAAAGAACGGCTCATTCAAATCCAGGGGACAATAATAGATGCCTCATTCGTGTCAGCACGAGTTCCTCTCACACTGACGTTTGTCTGCCTGTGTGAGGGGAGGAGAGAGACGCCTGCGGGGGCGAGGAGGAGGAGGAGGAGAAAGGACGGGGGTCTATTAAAAATGCATAACCTATCTCAAAACGTTTTCAACGTTTATGACAAAACGCGTCACACACCTCGGGGCACGCTGGCACACCCCCGCCTTGCTCCCCAGGCCCCCAGCCCCGTGCTGACTTTGCTCAGCACCTCCGCGTGTTGTGGTCACAATTTCCAGTACGCACCCCTAAACACGCGTCCTCTGCAATCAGCAGCTGTGGGTGCGGGGAGGCAAGATGAAGGCCCCCAGGGAAAGACAAGAATCTCGGGGCCAGGCTGCTTCAGCTTCCAGGACAGCTGACAGGAAGAGCTCCTCTGGGGCGAGGCCAAGAGTGACCCCGGGAAAACCACGGGCCACCCCCGCCCCCCGCAGTGGGACCAACACTGGGACGAGAACCGCCCTGCCTCCTGCTGCTGCCTGAGCCTGCTGTCTTCCAGGTGCGCTTTCCAGGTGTGCCCTCCACGTGCGTCTTCCAGATGCGCCCTCCCTGTGTGCCTTCCAGGTGCGCCCTCCACGTGTGCCCTCCAGGTGCGCCCTCCAGGTGTGCCCTCACGTACGCCTTTCAGGTGCACCTTTCAGGTGTGCCTTCCAGGTGCGCCCTCCACATATGCCTTCCAGGTGTGCCCTCCACGTGTGCCTTCCAGGTGTGCCCTCCACGTGCACCCTCCAGGTGCGGGGCACAGGAGCCCCGTGGAGAAGCACGGCCTCATGTGAGTGAGGGCTGGAGGCAGGGAGGTCCAGACTCTCTGGAGGCTGCAGAGCTCTTGCACAGCGCCTCCCGCACAGCTGCGCCCTCCCCGAGGCTGGCCCCAGGCCTCCCAGGGCTGCCCAGGGCCGCCGTTCGTGCCCCTTCATTCCACTCCTCTTCCTTTGGGCTGCCCTCTCCTGGCAGGAGCTCAGCCTCCTCCTGTGTCTCGGGAAGGAGGCGCATGGTGTCCTGTCTGGACGTGTGCTCAAGCCCTCGTCCAGGGATCGTCCCTCTGCCTGTGCACAGAACTCCAGGGAGCAGTGACCTCCTCCAGGATGGTGGAGACAACATCCCTACCTCCTTGTTCCCAAGACTGTTACTGAGAAGCTCTGACTCTGGACGCGTGCCCTTTGCTCTCCCTCTGGCAGACCAGCTCCTGCCTGCCGCGTTCTTAGGAGGCTCTGGAAGCGAGGGTCTTCCCTCACCCACTGTGGAGCTCCACGCCACCTATCCAGTTTGGCAGCTCACACCCCAGCCGTGGGGAATCTCCCTGGGTCATCGTGCAGATCATCGCCCTTTCCTCTTCTTCCCCCTTTGGGAACTTCCAGTACCTGGTGGTAAATCTGTAACAATCGCTGATTTTCTTTCTGCTTCTCCCCCATTTTCCGTGTCTAATGCTCAACTCTCTTCGAGATTCCCTTAAATGTATTTTCTAAGTTTCTCACTGGGTTTTGCATACTTTCTGTGGCTGTGTCCCTGAGGATGAATGGAGGCAAGGATCCTAAGCTGTGAGTGGAGAGGGGACTCAAGGCTGAGCTTACTAAGTGGCGCATGGAGCTGGCATCCGTCAGAACACGCCCGGCACCCATGGTTGGGGTCTGAGGCACCCGGAGCTGCAGGGCAGGAGGCTGTAGCAGTGGGGGTGGGGGTGACCGTGCCTGCTGCCCTCCAGCCTCCACTCTACTCGGCCCGGCCCCCTCCTGCCCCGGTCCTGTCCTGGAGGCGGGATGTGGGGCTGCTTTCCAAGGATGCCGTGGCGTCCACCCGCTGGGATCTTGGCTGCACCCAAGGGCGGTGTGGAGTCTGGCCAAATCCAGTGTGACCTGTGACTTCAATCTCCACCTTCCAGACAGCTGCTGAAGCTGCTTCCTTTTCTGTTCCCCGCCCTGTGTTTTTGAATGCCCCTTACAGGTCTCGCTGCACTGGGTCTCAGCAGCAGCACGTGGGGTCTTTGATCTTCACTGGGGCGGGTGGGATCTGGATCCCTGGCCAGGGATTGAGCCCGGGCCCCTGCACTGGGAGCGCGGAGTCTCAGCCGCTGGGCCACCAGGGAAGTCCCTGTTCCCCCATCTCTGAGCTGATGGCCTTTCCCTGGAATACAGATAGATCATTTTTTAGGGAAAATTAAAAAAACCAAAACACAAAGCCAACGATAATGGTATAATCACCTCCCAAGGATCTGTCAGCCAGCTCCAACAACTGCCGCCCTGTGGCCAGCCTTTCCTTCCACACCAGCCCACTGCCCTTCCATCTAGATTATCCTGCAGCCGACCCGCCAGCAGAGCACTTTACCCATAAGGACTGTGGTATCTCTAAATAAACTCTGAAGAAAACAGTCAACCTACCCAAATAAGTTAACAACTCCATGATGCTATCAAATAGCTAGAAAGTATTATCATTTTTTTTAGAGTCTCATACATGTTTCTATGACTTTATTCAACTCAAGATTCAACTGGGGACTTCCCTGCTGGTCCAGTGGTTAAGAATCTGCCTTGCAATGCACAGGATGTGGGTTTGATCCTTGGTCAAGAGAACTAAGATCCCACAGGCCATGGGGCAACTAAGCCCTCGAGCCTCAGCGCGAGAATCTGCTGAAAGAAAACGTGGCGGCCCGAAGACCCTGTGCAGCCAGAAACCAATCAGGACGCAGCTGAGGCCCGCACGCGGCAGCCGGCTGGCGCAGCTGCGCACTCTCTCCAACCTACAGGTGCCGCTTCTCCCTCTCGCCCACGCCCTCTCCAGCTGACGGGCCGAAGACCCTGGTCACCCAGGCCACGCTGACTGCACCTGAGGTGCAGACCCACACGACGGACCCCCTGGGAGCAGGAATGGGTCTGGTGTCCCTGGGACTCCTGTGTCGCCAGCAGCTAAGGTGTTCCCTGCTGATGCTGTTGGGCCTGTCAACACGGCCCTTCTAGCCCCATCTGCCAGTCTTGAGCTGCTGGCCAGTGTGAAAGGGCTCCAAGTCAAGTGTCACGTCATCCCCAGAGACAGCTTTTAGCAGAGGCAGGGCCAGTCCTTGACGATGTTTTATTTGCCAATTTTCAACACTACTGAGCTGGCCGTGCCGGGTCTGGCTTCGGGATTGCAGTGAACCGAGCCTCTGCAGTCCTGTCCTGATGCTCACACGCGTCCTCGGGCAGCCTGCGTGACGGCACCAGGTCACCCAGAACCCACCAGCGGCCCTGGGGACAGCCCTCAGTGTGGCTGTGACAGCTGTCCCGAAATGCCCCTGGACCCCCCGGTCCCCAGGAGGGACCAGCGATGTCCCCAAGGACACCTGGGCTCCTTCAGTGGGAAACATGGAGACCACGGTCTGAGTTTTGGTTGCCACATTTTATAACGTGTATATCCTTACTGGAGCTTTTGTGAATTTCAGGAGTGAGAGAAATCAGATCTATGCGTTTGATCTGTCATCTCACCATGGAACTTTGGGTGCATAACTTATTAGAAATATCATTCAAAACGGCTGAACAGTCATAATCAAGTTCCATTCAAAATACTGATTTATGTGCAGTATCATTTTCCCCAAAGGTGCTCTTAACTGAATTACAATTATTCTATGTAATACTGTGTGTGTGTATATAAAGGGGAAATGAGGTAGAGAAGTCAGAAGTGCTTTTCAATGTAAACATTTAAAAATATTCTGTAGGAAAGGTAAATAAGACAAGTGGTCCCATCTCAGCTTCTCATGTAGACGAGTATGGCTCTCCCTGCTTTTTCGCCTCATTCAGATGTATGTACACAGGCGACGCCAAAGAAATGAGCTTATGTGAGCAACTCAGGAGAATATAAATTATGCTTGAAAAATAAAAACAAACAGTATGGAGCAAGAACATACTATTCTGTTTTATATTGTTTTGTTTTCAGCCGAGATCAGAATGTAAAGAAATAAACATATATAGTGGTATTTATACACATATATCCAGAGACTTAGGTTTGATCCTTGGGTCAGGAAGATCCCCTGGAGAAGGGCATGGCACCCCATTCCAGTAGTCTTGCCTGGAGAATCCCATGGACAGAGGAGCCTGGTGGGCTGCAGTCCACGGGGTCACACAGAGTCAGACAGGACTGAGCGACTCCCACTTTACCCATGTGTTACATGGGAAGGCTCTATGCATCTGGCCTGGGGCGGGGAGAGACGCGACGCGCGGCGCCTCTGAGCCGCTTTCTGCACGTGGGTGCCTTGCACACACCTGCCCATCACGAGGGAGCAGCATGCACCTTCAGGCCCTGGTCGGCCTGGGCTCTGCCTCCAGACAAGAA
This sequence comes from Ovis aries, assembly GCF_016772045.2. Lineage (NCBI taxonomy): Eukaryota > Metazoa > Chordata > Mammalia > Artiodactyla > Bovidae > Ovis > Ovis aries. Next base: position 2,292,319 of record NC_056054.1, on the reverse strand, counting down.
GGCAGTGGATTACCCTTCAAAAGCAAGCAGAGACAGGCGGGAGCAGAGCAAGTGCCTCAAGCTGAAGGCAGGAGAGGGCGTCAGGGGCAGACGCAGCAATCCCCTAGGTCGGCCCTGAGTCGCTGCTGGCCTGGGCTAGCTTCACATGTCAACAGGGACCCTGCAGGACATGGGTGGATGCCAGCATCATCCCCACTGACGGGCAGGGAACAAGCTCAGAGAGTCTAAGTGACGTGCCCGAGGCTACACAGCAAGTCTCACTGGCAAACTCGGAACCGGACACTAACCAGGGGCGACGGGATGCCCACGGGCGACAGAGCAGGAAGAGCCGGGAGGAGGGGGCTCGCAGGCCACCTGGGGGTGTTCTCAGGCGGGGCGGCAGAGGCCACCCTGGGTGGGACTGTGGTTCTCAGGCGGGGCGGCGCAGGCCACCCTGGGGGTGTTCTCAGGCGGGGTGGCACAGGTCACCGGGGGGTGTTCTCAGGTGGGGCGGCGCAGGCCACCCTGCGGCGGGACTCTGGTTCTCAGGCGGGGCGGCGCAGGCCACCCTGGGGGTGTTCTCAGGCGGGGTGGCACAGGTCACCCTGGGTGGGACTGTGGTTCTCAGGCGGGGTGGTCAGCAGCTTGTGGACTTGGGAGCCACAGAGGCTGGGCCCTGCTCAGCTGCTGTGCTCGGGGAGCCTGGGGCTCCAGCAGCGCTCGGGTGATCAGGCCCCCTGCAGCCCGAGCATGCATGTTCTGGGGCTCTGAGCGCGCTCCCTACCACCAGGGCCGGCGGACCCCTTAGGTCCCTGCCCACGGCTCCAGCTGTAGATTCTGTCCCGACCAAGAGCTGGGCGTCCCCCCAGGATCGCCAGCTGGCTCCAGCACCCCACAGGCCCATGCTTTCCAGCCAAGAAAAGCCTCTACTTTTCCTGAAAGGCTCACAGGGGTCTGCTCCAAGAGCCCCTGCTCATGGCCGAGATACAGCCCCAAGGGTGCAGCCAGCCTGGGTCTGCACCACCCAACCAGTCCCGGAAAACAGGCTAAACAGCACAGCCAAGCAAACCCGGCTGCCGAGCAGAGACGCAAACAGCAAGTTCCTGACAGCTCACTTTCGCTGCCAAAAACAACAAGTCACCATTAATACCAGGTAATGTCTTTCTCCACTGTCTCTTCCTCAAAGCTGGGTTTCACTTCCATTCGCTCACACCTCCTCCCTAAGCGCCAAGTTTTCAGCGGGCTTCTCCCTGGCGGAGAGTCTAAGGCCATCAGCACACCGGGGCCCGGCCACCCCTCACCCACCACCGTGAGGGCCTCTCCTGAAGCTGCCGTGATCCTCCTCTTCAAGGTCCCCACTGTGCCTGCATGTCTGCGGACACCAGCGAGGACCCGGTCGGGGGCCAGCAGGTGGGAGGTGGGACCACCCGTGGAAAGCAGGCCCAGGACCCCACTTCCAGGCACCAGGGCGGGTGTCCAGGTAAAGCTGCTGAGAGAGAAGAGGCCAGGCCCCTGGCACAGGCACCTGGTCTCCAATGTCCAGTGTGTGGTCGGGGCTAATGAGTCCAAATCCCCCTGAGGACCACCGGCCACCCAGGGGCCCTGCATGTGACCAGCGTTCATCGAGAGTCAGGACGCAGCCTCGAGCCGGGAGATCCCATGGCAGGGAGGTGTGAATGCAGGGAGAAGACTCCAGAGGAGCTGACCTGGCCGGAGGGGTATCTGGGCATGGTGGGCTGAGCTGAGCCTGTCCTGCCTCCCGAGCTGCTGAACGCCCTCGCCCTAAAGTGGGCCCAGAAGGCGACTTTACTGACCCAAGGCAAGACCTGGTGGTCAGGATACAGGAGACCCCCAGAAGGGCACGAGCTGGCCCTCAGCGTCTGCACGCATGACAACTGAAGGCCAAGTCACGAGCGCGCCTGGGGACAGGCATCCACAGCACCCAGGCTCAGGTTCCAGCACACCAGGGGTGGAGGCCCCGGAGGGCAGGCCCGCAGTGCGAGTGAGGGGCCCCAGGTCCCCCAGACATGGAGCCAAGACGGCTTCTCAACTGAAAGGATGGGAACAGGATGTGGAGAGAGCCAGCTTCACAAGGAACGAGAGGGCGTGTATTTGATGCAGACAGAGGACAAGCACCGGCCTCATCTCCTCGGGGCGGGGAGCCGATCCCCAGGCAGCTGCTGAGGAGCGTAGGTCAGGGCCCCCTCCGCCCCCTTCTCTCCTTTTGTCAAAGAAAAAGGCCTTTGTAGGACGGGAGCATGCAGGGGAGAGAACTCAGACAATGGGGCAGAATCCAGGCCATCTCACCGTTCTGCAAAAGCAGACCATCAAAGCCCTCCCACTCCCTTCTCACCCACCCCACCTGCTCTATCCCCCCGGCCCGGGCCCCTGGGCACCTGCAGCGGGGCAGCCCCACCTCCAGCAGGGAGGGTGCAGCCTTTGTTTCAGGCCCCGCGGTGGGTTCCAAAGTGTGGGCCCACCCCCTCCCCGCAGAGAAGGTCGGAGGTCAGAGGTAGCACCTAAGACAGATGGCTGAGCATTTCCAGAACTGGTGGGAGACACGGAGCCCCAACCAAGCAGGGACCCCAGCAAATGGCAGCAATCAAGGCAATTTCCAAGCGGAGCTGCAGACTTGAGAGAAGAGGGTCAGTGGACCCCGAGGATGAGCAAGCTGCCGACAAGGGGCGCATAGAAACGGCCAGAGAACCTGAGCCAGCCCCGAGGGCAGGGGAACAGCTGTCAAGCCAGAACCACGTGCTGGGGAACAGCGGTCAAAACGGCACGCAGAGCACACACAGACGGGGCCGCATCAGACTGAGAAGGCTGCAGGCGCGCTGGCGAGCCCTCGGGGAAGGACGAGCCCACGGCGAAGCTGAGACGCGGGAGGAACGGCGAGCAGAGAACCCGACACACACGGAAACGAGTCCACACGAACAGCAAGGAGGCGGGCGGCAGCGTCCGACTTGTGGATGGAGTCACGGAGGAACCCTGGAGGCCGGTGGGGAGGTGGGAGCGCCCCAGGGCCCTGGGACCCCTGCCCCCCACAGGGGTGGAGGTAGAAGACAGAGGTTCACAGGCTGCCACACAGACCTGCTGGAGACCAAGAGGAGGGCCCTCAGGGCAGTGGCGGGGGGTGTGGCTAGGTCAGCAAAATGATTTTAAGGAGAAATAAAAAGACACGCGGCTGCTAAGCGCCCCCACCTGCACACACAGAGCTGGTCCTCCCAGTGGACATACACGACTGCACCCAGAGTCCGGCCAGAAATAATCACAACTGACTCTGATCAAACCTCCAGGTCTAACCACCGACAGACAGGAAACTCAGGCAAGAGAGGCCCGCTCTGAAAGACAACTCAGGGAGGAAATCAAGCGAAATCTAGAGCCCAGGGAGACCCTGCAAGACAGACAACCCAGTGTCTTCAGAGATAGACTGCAAAGCTCACAGAAAGGCAGGAGGAATCTTACAGATGAGCTGGGGACAGACCAGCCACCACGCACGAACATTCAGTGGACCTCGTGTCAAACAATGAAATACAGAGACACCTGCTTTAAACACCATCAGGGTGAAGGGATAAAGAAGTGAAGGGAAGGTCGCTGAGTCATGTCCGACTCTTTGTGACCTCACACACTATACAGCCCATGGAATTCTCCAGGCCAGAATACCAGAGTGGGTAGCTGCTCCCTTCTCCAGGGGATTTTCCCAACCCAGGGGTTGAACCCAGGTCTCCCGCATCACAGGTGGATTCTTTACCAGCTGAGCCACAAGGGAAGCCCAAGAATACTGGAGTGGGTAGCCTATCCCTTCTCCAGCGGATCTTCTCGACCCAGGAATTGAAGCGGGGTCTCCTGCATTGCAGGCGGATTCCTTACCAGCTGAGCTATCAGGGAAGCCAGGATAGCTGCGAAGCTGCGACAGGGGACAAAGAGGCTGCAATATATAAATACGATGGAGCTTCAGCTGTAGGAAAGCAGAAAATCTGGTCATTTGTGAAAACATGGATGAACCTAAAGGATATTACACTAAGTGAAATAAGTCAGGTAGAGACAGGCAAATGCCACATGAGCTCACATATGTGAACTCTAAAAAAAAACCACGAACAAACAAAACAGAAAGAGACCAACTGGTGGGTGCGAGAGGGCACGGGGCCTGGGGTGTGAGTGAGACAGGCGAGGGAGATGGGAGATCCAGACTCGCAGATTCAGTCAGGCAGTCACGGGGTGTGGCGTCGGCCGCAGGGAGCACAGTCAGCGGACGGCAGCACGGGAGGGCTCCACACACGAACAGGTCCCGTTCCCAGAGCGCGTTCGCGAACTCCAGCTGGTTCACAGGGTAAGCGACGTGAGCCTGGGTCCCCGACTAACACAACCAGCTCGGCAGTACCGCGCTGCTACAGCTTTATGACACGTCTCTCACACAATACAGGAAAGAGCAAGCCATCTTCCACTTTACAGTTCAGCACCTTGAAAGGTACAGCAGTCCAACACAACAGCTGGCACACAGGGCCTGGCATGACAAGAACAGCTAAGAAGAGTTACTGACGGGAGGAGAGCGAGGAGGGGAGATGGTAGAGCTGAAGGGGCGTCAGCAACAGCAGACGGAGGGCGAGCTGCTGTCTCACCCATGCCTGACGTTGACGGAAAGTAGATGTGCACCTTTGAAAGTTCGCAACTTGAAGGTGTGTATGTAGGGGACTGACTGTATCTCTCTATGGTGACAAGTGGTAACTAGACTTATCAGGATGACATTTGTTAATGTATAGAACCAGGGAATTACTGTGTTGTGTAGTACCAACACAGAACCAACACAGGTTTGTATATCAATTTTACTTAAATTAACACAAACACACAAACTTGTATCAGGAACATATAAACACGAGGTGAACATTGAATAAAGCTAAAGAACTGTTCACTTCATTCACTCAGTTGTGTCTGACTCTGCGACCCCATGGACTGCAGCACGCCAGGCTTCCCTGTCCATCACCAAATTCTGGTATTTACTCAAACTCATGTCCATTCAGTCACTGATGCCATCCAACCATCTCATCCTCTGTCGTCCCCTTCTCTTCCCACCTACAATCTTTCCCAGTATCAGGGTCTTTTCCAATGAGTCAGTTCTTTGCATCCGGTGGCCAAAGTATTGGAGCTTTAGCTTCAGCATCAGTTCTTCCAACGAACACCCAGGACTGATCTCCTTTAGGATGGACTAGTTGGATCTCCTCGCAGTCCAAGGGACTCTCAACAGTCTTCTCCAACACCACAGTTCAAAAGCATCAATTCTTTGGCGCTCAGCTTTCTTCACAGTCCAACTCTCATATCCATACATGATCACTGGAAAAACCATAGCCTTGAGTACACAGACATTTGTTGGTAAAGTAATGTCTCTGCTTTTTAATATGCTGTCTAGGTTGGTCATAATTTTCCTTCTAAGCAGTAAGCGTCTTTTAATTTCATAGCTGCAATCACCATCTGCAGTGATTTTGGAGCCCCCCCCAAATAAAGTCTGACACTGTTTCCCCATCTATTTCCCATGAAGTGATGGGACCAGATGCCATGATCTTGCTGTTCTGAATGTTGAGTTTTAAGCCAACTTTTTCTCTCTCCTCTTTCACTTGCATCAAGAGGCTCTTTAGTTCTTCACTTTCTGCCATAAGGGTGGTATTATCTGCATATCTGAGTTATTAATATTTCTCCCAGCAATCTTGATTCCAGCTTGTGCTTCATCCAGCCCAGCGTTTATTATGATGTGCTCTGCATATAGGTTAAATAAGCAGGGTGACAATATACAGCCTTGACGTACTCCTTTTCCTGTTTGGAACCAGTCTGTTGTTCCATGCCCAGTTCTAACTGTTGCTTCCTGACCTGTATACAGATTTCTCAAGAGGCAGGTCAGGTGGTCTGTATTCCCATCTCTTTCAGAATTTTCCACAGTTTATTGTGATCCACACAGTCAAAGGCTTTGGCATAGTCAATAAAGCAGAAATAGATGTTTTTCTGGAACTCTCTTGCTTTTTCGATAACGCAATGGATGTTGGCAATTTGATCTCTGGTTCCTCTGCCTTTTCTAAAACCAGCTTGAACATCTGGAAGTTCTCAGTTCACGTATTGCTGAAGCCTGGCTTGGAGAATTTTGAGCATTACTTTATAAGTGTGTGAGATGAGTGCAACTGTGTGGTAGTTTGAGCATTCTTTGGCATTGACTTTCTTTAGGATTGGAATGAAAATGGACCTTTTCCAGTCCTGTGGCCACTGCTGAGTTTTCCAAATTTGCTGGCATATTAACTGCAGCACTTTCACGGCATCAGCTTTCAGGATTGGAAATCCTGCAATTCCAGCTCAACTGGAATTCCATCACCTCCACTAGCTTTGTTCATAGTGATGCTTTCTAAGGCCCACTTGACTTCACATTCCAAGATGTCTGGCTCTAGGTGAGTGATCACACCATCATGAATATCTGGGTCGTGAAGATCTTTTTTGTACAGTTCTTCCATGTATTCCTGAAACCTCTTCTTAATATCTTCTGCTTCTGTTAGGTCCATACCATTTCTGTTCTTTATCGAGCCCATCTTTGCATGAAATGTTCCCTTGGTATCTCTAATTTTCTTGAAGAGATCTCTAGTCTTTCCCGTTCTGTTCTTTTCCTCTACTGCTTTGCATTGATCACTAAGGAAGGTTTTCTTATCTCTTCTTGCTCTTCTTTGGAACTCTGCATTCAGATGCTTATGTCTTTCCTTTTCTCATTTTCCTTTCACTTCTCTTCTTTTCTCAGCTATTTGTAAGGCCTTCTCAGACAGCCATTCTGCCTTTTTTCAGTTCTTTTTCTTGGGGATGGGTTTGATCCCTGTCTCCTGTACAATGTCACAAACCTCCGTCCATATTTCTTCAGGCACTCTATCTATCAGATCTAATCCCTTGAATCTATTTGTCACTTTCACTGCATAATCATAACGGATTTGATTTAGGTCATACCTGAATGGTCTAGCGGTTTTCCGTACTTTCTTCAATTTAAGTCTGAATTTGCCAATAAGGAGTTCATGATCTGAGCCACAGTCAGCTCCTGGTCTTGTTTTTGTTGACTGTATAGAGCTTCGCCATCTTTGGCTGCAAAGAATATAATCAATCTGATTTCAGTGTTGACCATCTGGTGATGTTCACGTGTAGAGTCTTCTCTTGTGTTGTTGGAAGAGGGTGTTATGACCAGTGCGTTCTCTTGGCAAAACTCTGTTAGCCTTTGCTCTGCTTCATTTTGTACTCCAAGGCCAAATTTGCCTATTACTCCAGGTGTTTCTTGACTTCCTACTTTTGCATTCCAGTCCCCTATAATGAAAAGGACATCTTTATTGGGTGTTAGTTTTAGAAGGTCTTGTAGGTCTTCATAGAACCATTCAACTTCAGCTTCTTCAACGTTACTAGTTGGGGTACAGACTTGGATCACTGTGATACTGAATGGTTTGCCTGGAATATGAACAGAGATCATCCCAGAGATCATCCTGTCATTTTTGAGATTACATCCAATTACTGCATTAATATGAAAATGGCATTGTACATATTCTGAAAACAAGAAGATCCCTTTCTTTTAGAGATGCAGGCCCTGGAGTAGTTACAGATGATATGATACACTGAGTGGGATTTGGTTCAAAACATCCATGGTTGGAGGTAAGAGATGAGGTGGGGCACTGGCCAAACATGGCTGGACAGGACCTGACTCTGCCAAGTTGGCTCAGAGAACGTGAGGAGCCCTGCTCCTTGTCTTTCTGCATCTGAATGTGTCTAAAATTTTTTTATGATACAAAATTTTAAAGAAATTTTCAATTACATTTCTAAATATCTTCTGAGTCAAACAGGAAATCCTAACAACCACTTAAAAATAAGCAGAATGGAAAGATACTGAAAAAAATTACCTATAGTAACTTGAAAGTTTCTGGTCTTACTAGGAGGAAACTGACAAACTTAAATGATTATATTTGACAATAATAAGGATATAATTCATAAGCTAGAAAGACGTATCTTTAGAAAAAATTCTAGAACAAATCCAAGGAAAACAGGTGGGAGGGGAGAGAGTAAACACATAGATAAATGTAAAATGTCCATCACCCTTATACAGCAACAAAATTAGAAGTTGGTTCTTTGAAAAGATCAATAAAATAGACTAACTTCTGATAAGAATGACTTAGAAAATGAGAGTAAAGCACAGACTTAAACATTAGGAATGTAAGAGGTCACCAAAATCCAGATACAGCAGAAATGGAAAATACAAGGACAAATTTGAAGCCAGTCAATTAAAAACCCTACAGAAATAGACATACTTCTAGAAAAATATGCTCATTCTCTGTGAGGCTAGTGTAAAACCTTGTTACAAAAACCAAAGACAGTATAAGAAAGAAAAATTACAATCCTGGCCATGAATACAGCCACAAATTTCCCAAATGAATTATCAGCAAGCTTAATCCAGCAGTCTACCAAAAAAAAAAAAACCACCCCAAACGGTAATTGACCAAAATATGCGGCATTTTAAAATGAGAATGCAACATCTCTATAGAACATCTATAAATGTAATTCACTGCATTAATAATGACTCCATCATAATAAAAATAAGCACATTATATAATCCAACAACTATTCATTATTAAAGTCTTTAGCAAACTGTGAATAAAATTTCTTTAGCCTGAAAAGGGGATTTCTTAAAAAAAAAATACAGCAAGTATTGCTTTTAAAGGCAAATGCTGACTGAGACAAGATTCCAGGCAACACCCTGCAGCGGAGCTGGCTGAGGGGTAACAATACAAGCAGAAAGGCAAGACACGCCGCCGTGGTGCAGACTCTAGAATCGTCAGGCTAGAACTCCTCCCCTGCTTTCCCTGGTGGCTTAGTGGTAAGGAATTTGCCTGCCATGCAGGAGACTAGGGTTCGATTCCTGGGTGGGGAAGATCCCCTGAAGAAGGAAATGGCCACCCACTGCAGTATTCTTGCCTGGAGAATTCCATGGACAGAGAAATCTGGTGGGCCATGGTGTGAAGGGTTGCAAAGAGTCAAACACGACTGAAGCAACTCAGCATGATACATGCATTTACTCTCTTAAAGGAAAACAGAAGAAGCCTCCAGAACGCATTGGCTCTAAGTGATTAGATTGTACTCGCACTGCCCTTGGAACAAACATAGCTGATGGCATGGCATCCGCTGAGTATTTACACCTGCGCATCGTGGGCGCCTGAACAGGGCAGTGTCCTGCCTCCTGGACGCCATGCTCCGACACCCACAGCTTTTGCAGCCCCACCCACTGATGACTCGGCCTTCAGAACCTCGGGCGGGCTGCTTGGCCATGGTTTAGTTGCTACGTCGTGTCTCACTTTTGCGACCCCATGGGCTGTAGCCCGCCAGGCTCCTCTGTCCCTGGGATTCTCCAGGCAAGAACACTGGAGCGGGTTGCCATTTCCCTCTCCAGGGGATCTTTCCCACCCAGGGATCGAACCCTCGTCTGCTGCCTTGCAGGCGGGGTCCTCTGCCACTGAGCCAGTGGAAGGGAAGCTGCGGGTTTAGCCCGGGCGCGTCTCCTCCCCACAGGCAGAGCCGGCACACAGGGAAGGTCCGTCCCTGGATCCTCGACGACGCCGAGATGCCACACTCCCTGGTTGGGCTGAAGAGAAGTAAGTGGCAGAAGACGTGTCTGAACAAGCGTCCACTTCAGGCCGTCCCCCCACCCACACTAGCACATCACCCCCAAGGGGGGTTCACTGAAAACTCTCCACATACAAACAGAACCCTGCGGCCACCCTGCGGACTCGGGCAGAGCCGGCGTCACCGGCCCCCAGGCAGGAGGGAGCACACGGGGTGGCCCCACTGGCCCAGCCCGGCGGCCGGCAGCATTGCCCCAAAGAGCAGGGTGCCCTCCTCGCCTCGGTGAGGACCCAGCTGGCAGAATCTTTGGGCCCTACTGCTAGACACCTCAGGGTTAACTTAAAGTTCCTCACATTTTGCAGAGCTGTAATGAAACAAACCAAGGTGCTGGAGAAGGAACAATGTATTTTCATTTTCTTAGCTTTCTCAGGAATTGGGCAATACTGCTTTAAGGTTAATAAATCAGCAAATGGTAGACAGTAAGTACTGTGGTGCTGGAGAAGACTCTTGAGAGTCCCTTGGACTGCAAGGAGATCCAACCAGTCCATTCTAAAGGAGATCAGTCCTGGGTGTTTTTTGGAAGGAATGATGCTAAAGCTGAAGCTCCAGTACTTTGGTCACCTCATGAGAAGAGTTGACTCATTGGAAAAGACTCTGATGCTGGGAGGGATTGGGGGCAGGAGGAGAAGGGGACGACAGAGGATGAGATGGCTGGGTGGCATCACCGACTCGATGGACGTGAGTCTGAGTGAACTCTGGGAGTTGGTGATGGACAGGGAGGCCTGGCGTGTTGCGATTCATGGGGTCACAGAGAGAAGGACACGACTGAGCGACTGAACTGAAGTATATCATTTATATGTTATAAACATAATAGCCTGAATGAAAAATAACACTGTAACTAGCAAAATCGGAAAGTGAACATGATCAAAAAAGGCTGAAGAATCTGTATGTGCTAATTATCTAATCTCTCACGAGGCATCCACAAACACTGCCTAGAGTGGCTGTGTCAAGAAACAGCCATTTAGCTAAACATGTGGGCTTGTAAACAATCCGGCAGGAACATGTGGACAGAGGATAGAGCCTCCCAAGTGGCCAGAAGGACAACACAGCCACTCACCCTAAAACCAAAGAGGAGGCCAGAGAGCCCGCAGACAAGAAGTCAAAGCAGAAACACGCGGCACAGGAAAGGGGCACCCAAGCTGGACGGGGCGCTCAGAGCTAAGCGCATCCGTCGCGCCACCGAGTGCAAATGGGATCTAGTCACACAGAAACGAGCAGATCGGGTAAAAACAAAATGACAATTACTGTCCACCTGGAAAGCATCCAGAACAGAACAGGCAAAGAGCAACCGAAAGGAATCCGGGGGCGAAGCATCAGTGTTGCAAAGGTCAGCCCTAAAGCAAAACCTAAACAAGACAAGGCCCATTTCACGCGCACAGACGTGCGTGTGTGTGTGTGCAAGTCACAAGACGAGCCCCATTTCACGTGTGTGTGTGCGTGTGTGTGTGCAAGTCACAAGACGAGCCCCATTTCACGTGTGTGTGTGTGTGCAAGTCAAAGACGAGCCCCATTTCACGTGTGTGTGTGTGCGCGTGTGTGTGTGTGTGCAAGTCACAAGACGAGCCCCATTTCACGTGTGTGTGTGTGCAAGTCAAAGACGAGCCCCATTTCACGTGTGTGTGTGCGTGTGTGTGTGTGCAAGTCACAAGACGAGCCCCATTTCACGTGTGTGTGTGCGTGTGTGTGTGTGTGTGCAAGTCACAAGACGAGCCCCATTTCACGTGTGTGTGTGTGTGTGTGTGCAAGTCACAAGACGAGCCCCATTTCACGTGTGTGTGTGTGAATCAGTCATCTTTTGTGACTCCATGGACTGTAGCCCACCAGGCTCCTCTGTCCATCGAATTTTCCAGGCAAGAATAATAGACTGGATTGCCATTCCCTTCTCCGGGGATCTTCCTGACCCAGGGGTCAAACCCAGCTCTCCTGAATTGCAGGCGTATTTTGTAGCCATTGAACCACCAGGGAAGCCAGTCGGTACACAGTTTACCGTAAGAAAAGGGTGTCCTGGAGCTGTGTGTGCTCTAATGAAAGCCAAGACGGACAGTGCAGAGAAGTCAGAACACAGAGCTGACCGCAGACCTGAACCTGCTCTGGCGCACTGGGCACCAGTGACCCACAACGTGAGCACACAGAGGACCTGAATAACACAATTAACACCGCAGCCAAGCGAGCCTTGAAAAGGCTGCACAATCAGAGAACGGATGACTTTCAAACTCCCACAAAACACTTAAGACGAGCAAGCCACACAAACAGAAAGTTTCCAGGTAAATACACAGAACCCAACGTACAGGCCCCAAGTCCTGTGCACACTGGCACAGAAAAAGAAATCAATAAAACCAGAAGAAAAACGGAAATCCAACTGAACGCCTTTCTCTTGAACACTCCACATCTGAAAGGAAAGTGAAGAAAATTTAGAAAATAAATCTAATGAGCTCATCACATACTGAAAATTTCAGGAATGGATTACACTGAGAGAGTCATTCACAGTCTTACACACGTAAGCAACGTTTTTAAAAAGGAGTCGAAACAATTAAGCACTGGACTCAGAAAGTTCGAAAAGGAACCAAAAAATTAAGCCATATCTCATTCAAGAAAAAAAGAGGAACACGGTAATAGTAAAAGAAATTAAAGGAAATACTCACTCAAGAAACAGAAAATCCATAGAATCGCTAAAACGTGGCATGTGGACAAAGTTTGTCTGTGCTTAATGGGAGCAAAAATGTGGAAATGACACTGGAGGAGGTTTTGAAGAACCAGGCGGGCTGGAGCATCACAAGCAAAACAAAACAGCCCTTTCCCTGTAGAAATCTTCAAAGATACACAAAACCAGAGATGATTACTGGGAATACCCTCATATACAGCTTTGTACAATGATCAACATTTTGTTTCATCTGTTAACATCCATCTTTTTTTTGGTAACTGCATGGGATAAAACATCTCAGCTTTAAACTGATAAAAGATGGCAAACGAGTCATTTTTTAAAGAAACAAGATTTTTCACATCAACATCGCTGTTGTTCAGTCGCTGAGTCGTGTCCGACTCTGCGATCCCATCCGCGAGTGACGAGGGTAGGACACGGGAAAACGTCAGGGCCAACAAGAGCCCTTCCACACACTGCTCCAAACGGACGCTCAACCGGACAATCGTATCTTCAGCCGGCTGCACAGGCGTAGAGCCGCCGCTGTACCACCCGCCACCCAAGTCTGATCCTCATCGGACCCGCTGAAACTCCTGAAGCGCAGGCGGACTCTACCATCTGAGCCTGCCGGGAGCCGCTTGAAGAGACAGGCTTTCTTTAACAGAGTCTCCAGAGCAATAAACACACTGTATCAACAATGAAGAAAGCATTCCAAACCCGAGTCTACAGAAAATAAAGTGACTTAGATGGCACGTGGGTCTCCAGGTACAGCCCTCTGGGCACCCCCCCACCCCGCCTCTCGGGGCGGTTCAGAAGGAGGGCAGAGGTGACTGGCAAAGGGACACACCCGTCTTCTCGCTGCAGTTCCCCGGGCCTCCCCCGGAGCCGGGTGTTCTTTTCCGGGAATCTGGAGTGCATAAACAGAGCAGACCAAGGGCACTCGGTGCTCTGTGAGTCTTGATGAAGCCAGGCGTCGGGTCCCCACTCCCTCCCCACTCTCTATCTGGGGAACTTCTCCTTAAAGCTCTTCAGAAAATCCTTTGACTGTTTCTAATTTGTTCCGCATCCCCCAAGAAGAGAAACTGTCTTTGGGAAATATTTGCAAGCGCAAATTGAGCAAGAGGCTGTAAATAAAAACCTGGCGTGCAGTGGGGGAACTTGGCTTTCGAGAAGTGCACAAATGTGCTTCCGGGGAACTAAAAATAGAAGCAGGCCAGCTCGGTGCAAAAAAAACGGGGGTGGGGGTGGGGGACGCGCTCCGAGTTCTCCCGTATAAAGGCAGCCGACACAAATGTGAGTCCAGAGGGGGCGCCTGGCGAAGGAATCCAGCGGCCGTCGTGACTTTAGAAACGGTGCGAGTGGACGAGAACTCTCCCACAATTACAATGCAGGGACAGTGAGACAGAAACAACAGCAGAAAGCCCAGCGTTTCATCCTCAAGCATTTACTAAAAAAGCCCCCCTCCAGCCCCCAGGGCCATCAGCTGTGGCCCCAGCGGGGACCGGTGATCCAGGCTGCCCGATCCAGCACCCTGCCCGGCTGCTCAGACAGTAACTGCTGACCCGTGGGTTCAATCTGGCCACACCCCTGCAGCCGCGGGCCCTCCTCACCTGCCCACACTCTGCGCCTGGGCTGTGCTCACTCTACCATACATCAGGTTCCCCCCTGAAAGCCATTTGGTTTACCCTAAACCCCATGGATAAAAAACACTTTATCTGAAAATTAAAAATAGTTCGGTGGTCTAGGAAAGCCACAGACCTCCTCTGCAAGAGTCCTTGCCATTTCAGTTATGTAAGGTCAAGTTTACATAACAGAGAGAAGAAAGCATTTCAGAATTTCCCTCTTAGCAACCCCCTAACGTTTGCTTATGGGTTTCACCTAACAGCTGGGTTGCAGTAGGAGCCAATATTACTTAATAGTAACAGTTGAAATATTTAAAAATAGAAGGTGTTTCTTCCACTTGGCAGCAGAGAGAGAAGGGAGGGCAGCAAGGGGTGAAGCAGGGAGCAACCCCAGCTTCTTGGGGGGTGGGCTGGCCTGGCCTCTTTCAGCAAGCGCCTCTTGGACACCAAGGTGCCCAACAAGGAAGGCAGCATCTTTTGGGGGCTCTGCAGGATGGGGAGTAGGGCCAGAGGTGTGGGGAGGTAGTGTGTGTTGAGGGTGGGGAGGGAAGGCGGTCAGGCTCAGATTCCAGTGTCTGAAAGGAACACCTGGGACACTTGTCAAAAATTCAATGCACTTGAAGCCTCTGGTGGCTCAAATGGTGAAGAATCTGCCTGCAACACAGGAGACCCAGGTTCGATCCCTGGGTCAGGAAGATCCCCTGGAGAAGGGAATGGCTACCCACTCCAGCATTCTTGCCTGGAGAGTCCCCCGGACAGAGGCGGCTGGTGGGCCACAGTCCATGGGGTCACAGAGTCAGCCATGACCAGGTGACTGACAACGCATGTGTAGGGACAGGGCGGAAGTGACCGAGCCTCTGCAGCGACCAGCACAAGTCGTGGCTGAAGGGCCGGCAGGCTGGCAGATTACCTGTTACTGTGGTTACCGCCACCCCTACCAGCAACAGTGCCAGTGCAGGGATGCCAAGCCCTCGTGAGGGTGGTGGGCGGCCTGATCTGCGGCATGGAGCCCCTGGCTGGGAGAGCGCTGCCTGGAGGACGACACCACGGACACTGTCCAGGACACAGGTGGCACACGGGGGCGTGGCCCCCTGCGGAGACATCACATCCATGTGGACTCCATGCAGCCACTCCAGGTCCCCGGCCCCAGCCCAGCCCCCTCCCAGCGGGGGCTCTGAGAGCCCCTTTCCAGCATGCCCGTGTCCCACGCCAGCCCTCACCAGCCCCCGCGGGCAGCCCCCTGGAGCTCCCATTTCGGTTTGGCAGCTCCGCCGACCCGACGATGCGCAGAGCCGAGACCCTGGGGCCACCGTGCAGTCCTTTGCATCAATCCCGGCCTGCCTGCCCCTCAGTGAGCCCCTACTTCCATACGCGGGGCAGCTTAAGCCTGCCCACTGTGTCCATGCCAGCTCCCCACCCCTGCCCGCAATTTAAGCTCCACAAATAACACGGATCTCGGCTTTACTCATAAATATACGTGTCCCAAGCGCCAAGGGTACTGACGGATGCCTGGGAAGGACGATTACTATGGAGGAGGGGGTGAGTGAGTGAGTGAGTGGGACCAAAGCCCGCCTTGACCATGAGCCTTTCCAGACCCCGTTATTTAAAACTGCAGAGCCCCTTCCCCACGAGAGTTCTCCCGTCCCTCCTTGCTGCTTCTCCTCCACAACACTGGTGACCTAGCATCTGCTCATGTTCTGTATCATCTACCGCCACCAAGTAGGATTTAATGACCGTCTTTAGAATCCTGCATCTGACAGCTAGAGAATAAAACTCTTCTAAAGCACATACTGAAGGGTCACAAACACTGACCATAAAGCAACTCTCAAACAAATCCAGAGGCTGGGTGCTCTCTACTCATAATATTAGAAATCAATAACAAAAAGATAACTTGGGAAACTTTATACCTCCAGATGAAAAACACTTGTAAACGTGTCATTTTTTTCAAAGAAAAAAAAAAGCATCAAAGTTTCCAGAGGCTACCAATTAGCTACTATCAAGTAGAACTTGAACCCTACAAGTGGGAATTTACCAAAGCCTCTGCACCTGTCTCCAGAGAGCCCCATAACCTCCCTCAGGAAGGAGAAAGGCCAAAAAGTAAGTGGGCTAAAGGACGTTCAACCTGAGAGCTTGGAGCAGGGATATCCACATACTCGCAGCCCACACCGCTCACCAAAAGCAGAAATCAGAACAGGAATGAAGCGAGGAGAAAATAAATACACACAGGCATCACTAGAAGCAGAAGCTGGTTCTCTGACAGATGACAGACAGACAGAGCCAGATCAGACAGACAGGCTCCCACGACACCAGCTCTGCACGCGCCCTGTCCCGCTGGAAACACCTGGGGGGTCAGGGAGCAAGTTCAGGGGGAGACCCGACCAGCAGGACCCTGTGGGCACCCCTCGGCGGGCCTCCCGGGCTGGACACATGGGGCACTCAGGAGGCACCTGCGGGACTGAAAGGCACGCTGCCCCCTCCCCTCGGGCTCCCAACTCTGCTCCCCGGCCGCTCCCATCTCGCATGGCCGCCCAAAGTCACTGGTCAGACCCCGGCCTACTACAGCACCCGGGAGCCCGCCTGCCAGGGACGCGGGGGCCGGGGGTGTGGGTCCGCGGCTGTGGGACGGTGCGGGTCGCTGTGCGGCTTCTCCTTAAAGGACAGCACTCTGCCCTCCTAGGGGACGAGGCTGAGAAGTCACAGCAGGCTAAGTGTGAGTGCTTTCCCAACAGACAACGACAGACGTGGACGAGACTAACTCTGGCAGGACACACTCCTTTAGACACACGCAAGGGGGTCACAGACTCTGGACACAGCCCCCTCACACCCCGCAGCCCCAAGAAGAGAGCAGAAAAGCTTGCTTGAAAAAAAAGACGGAAAGCGCTCTACCCACCGATGACGCGCGCACACCCCCCTCCCTTCCTGGCATCAGGTGTGCGTCCAGCGCCCAAACAGAACCAAGTCCTGGGCCGGAAAAACGCCGTGTCTTCCGCCTAGTAACCACTTCTAGATACACCACGAGGACACTAAGGTTTCACGCTACAGTTTCTGTATCCGTGCAGACCGTAGGGTCACAGCGGCCGGAGCCCCGTTTTTTCCTGTAAGGTGGACAGCCAGCCAGTGGCCCACCTCCCCACATTGGGCTCCAGTGGGCGCGGGTGGCTTCCGCATCAGGGGCCCCTGGGGCTCGAGGCCCTGCCCGGCCGCCTTCGGGGCCCACCTCGCTGAACTGGGGCCTGCTCGATCCTCACTGCTCCGGGCCCCCCAGCAGGCTCTTTCTAACTCGGCGTCTATGGCAACAACCACAATACAAACTTAATGGGGTGGGACAGCTGGTGAGAAACATAAGCCAAACAACCCAGTTTCCACCTGGCAGGGGGGCCTGTGTCTCCCTCCCTCCAGCACTGTGGGGACTGCAGGGCGCAGCTGGGAGCCGGGCCATGGCCAGGCGGGGCAGAGCGGGCCTGGAGGGGCAGCCGGCCAGCACTGTGGGGACTGCAGGGCACAGCTGGGAGCCGGGCCGCGGCCAGGCAGGGCAGAGCGGGCCTGGAGGGGCAGCCGGCCAGCACTGTGGGGACTGCAGGGTGCAGCTGGGAGCCAGGCCGCAGCCAGGCGGGGCAGAGCGGGCCTGGAGGGGTGGCTGGCCGCGGGGGTGCGGGAGGAGGGCGCGAGCAGCCAGCCCAGGGCAGGGCACCCAGGGGCAAGGCATTGGGGGCGGTTAAAGATGGCAAATGGAACACTCCTCCAGAGCCCACTAAAGCTGTGTGCGCTTTAAAAAAAAAAAAATCACCTACACAATCGCAGATAAAAGGCAAACCAGCGAGAGCAGGGTTCTAGGGGAAAACACACGTGTGAACAAGGGGCGCCTGCCTCCCAGCCCCTCGGAAGACACGCCTGAGCAGGGGAGGAGGCCCCGGCCGCCGGCGTCCCCGGAAGGTCCCCGGTCTCTAGGTGCGCTGCCCTAAAGGGGAGCAGACAGGCCAGGAAAGCCATCATCACGGAAGGCAGACCCAGAGAGACAGACGACAGGACCCTGCAGGGAACCTGCTGCCCAAGGAGAAGGGAGCTGGCCAGCAGGGCCATCCCAGAGAGAAGAGAGGCAGTCAGAGGCTAAGACCCCGCGCCCCCAGTTCAGGGGCCCGGCTCGGTCCCCGACCAGGGACCAGATACACCTGCCACGACGACCTGGTGCAGCCAGATAAATAAACGGCTTTAAAAACAGACAGAGAGGGTGGCCCCACTGCCCGGATGTCCCTCAGGGAGGAAGCTGACCTCAGCAGACAAGGGGGCCGGGCCTCAGTATCGGGAGGGAAAGCGTTCCCCAAAGCCATCCGAGAAGCCCTGGGTTTGGTGAGACCTGAGTGAAAGCACCAGGGGACACAGGAAGAAAGGAGACAGCAGGGAAAGAGACAGGAGCAGCATCCCCAGGAGCAGCGGCAGCGCCAGAGGGCGCGTGTTCCCTTCTCTGCAAACCCAGCCGGGTCCGCGGGCTCCCGGCCCACTCGGAACCGAGGGGTCCATACAAGCCCCGACGGTGCACACAGCGCAGCGGGTGCAGCTCTGCCCCCAAGGCCGCGCAGCTGCAGGAACACGCTCAGCTCGCTCGGGGCCCTGGGGACCGACTGTCAAGGCCCAAGGCAGCAAGTCACGGTGGGAAGCGGGGCTGGATTCAGGTCCAGAGGCAGAAACGCCGGGGCACGCCTGTCTCTCCTCTGGAGACGCCACCCACGGCGCAGAACCCACAGCTTTCTCCCAAGAAGAGCCACCGGGGGGAGGCATCCACCTCCCTGCCTGTAAATCCCACTGCCCAGTATTCCTCCAAGGCAGGGGGCGAGGCCTTCGGCGGGGGCGGCCAGCGCTGAGCCCTGAGTCCCTCCTCTCTCGGGAGCTCAGTCCCCAGGCAGGCGGGGGCTCCAGGGAGCACCCCTCGGCCCGAGCACCGAGGGCAGCCTAGCCACTGGTGGTTGAGCTGCGGCGGTTCTTGTGGCCGCCACTCAAAGCCAGATGTGGCACCTGCGCTGCCGTGGGTCGGGGCGGGGGGTGGGCAGAACAGCCGGTGGATCCGTGGCAACCCGAGTCCCCCCCTCTGTGGGCAGACCCGTGCGCCAGGCTCGGCGTTAAAGACGGCTACGTGGGCATGAATCACTCAGGAGGTCTGTGCTCAGTGCAGCAGAGAGCAGGCGTGCCTCGGACGTGACTCCAGGAAAAGGCCCGAGCAGGTGTGAAGCCTGGTGCTCAACGGAACTCCGAGTGCTTTGTCATTGAGCGTCTCTACACGGGCTGGTTTTGCTTCCTTTTAAACAGCTGTCCTGGGGGGCGGGGGCATCATTAAGGCCTCTGGGCTGGTTGTGGGGGGCCACAGTCATGCTGGAGGAAGCAGCAGAGCTGGCGGGGGCACTGGGACGAGCAGGCCCAAGGGTACCAGTGAGCCGGGGGTCAGCAGACAGAGAAGGACGGGAAGCCCTGTGGGGCCCGCCCAGCCCCCCGCTTTCTGGGCCCCCGACGCTCTGCCAGGCTGAGAGAGGACACGCCGGTGGCTCGAGGTCACACGGCCTCGGGGAGGGAGGCAGGGCTCGCTCCCGGGCCCCAGGCATTGCACCAACAGTAGCTCAGCGGCGTCACCGAGGCTTCCCAGGTGGCTCAGACAGTGGACTGTCTGCAATGCCAGAGGCCCGGGGTCAATCCCCGGGTCTGGAAGATCCCCTGGAGAATGGATCGGCAGCCCACTCCAGTATTCTTGCCTGGGAAATCCTGTGGACAGAGGAGCCTGGCGGGCCACAATCCATGGGGTCACAAAGACTCAGACACGACGGAGGAGGAGGAGGAGGAGGAGGAGGAGGAGGAGGAGGAGG
Organism: Ovis aries; assembly: GCF_016772045.2. NCBI lineage: Eukaryota > Metazoa > Chordata > Mammalia > Artiodactyla > Bovidae > Ovis > Ovis aries. The sequence continues at coordinate 2,272,559 of NC_056054.1, read as the reverse complement.
AGGAGGAGGAGGAGGAGGAGGAGGAGGAGGAGGAGGAGGAGGAGGAGGCGGAGGCGGAGGCGGAGGCGGAGGCGGAGGCGGAGGCGGAGGAGGAGGAGGAGGAGGAGGGGAGGGGGAGGGGAGGAGGAGGAGGAGGAGACACTGGACAAAAAGACAGCCTGGTGTGTGCCATGTGAGAGGCTGTGAGCAGAGGAGACAGCTCCCTGGCCCGCGAAGAAGAGAGACGAGTAGCGTCAGGATGGGCCCAGGACGAGGAAGCCCAAGTCCGCTCTCCCTTCTAGAGCTGAGCAGGCGGCAGCCGTGGGGGCCCCCGAAGCTGGCCATCAGGCCTTCACTGAGCCCCATCCCGACCCCAGGAGCCCAGCCTTATGGGAAAAGCACACCAGGGAGGGGCCAGCAGGCAGGACAACGGGTGAGGCTTTGCTGCAGGGGATTACGATCCGGGATGGACTGCTTCCCACGGGGGAAGGGCTGGGCCAGCTGCTTTCCCCAGGCCACGTGCGTCCTCAGCTAGGCACCTGCCCCGCCTCTCCTCTCGCCAGAGCCAACGGACAACAAGAACGGCAAGGCGTGCCTGGGAGCCATCCTGAGTTCCAGCCAGCCTCAAGTGGTCCCTACTCTAAAACCTGAGGAGGGTCAAGCAATTCGGTAGCCCTTGCATGGCGCGGTGGTCGGATGCTCGGGAAGACTCGGGAAGATTCGGGAATCTGCGGCTGGAGCCAGACCTCACTTTTTCATAACAGGTTTGGGTAAGTTCTCCAGAGTTCCGGCAGTGTCTTCAAGTTTCCATTATTCTCTTTAAAAAAACGACACCCTTGTCACACAGCCTTGAAAGGACAGCTCGGGAACGCTGATGGAAACGCCCGTTTACGGTGAGGGCAACGGCATCCCCGGTGAGGCTCCTGTGTGGTCGGCACCTCGTCCTGGTGGCTGGGCTGGCCTAGAGGTCCCTGGCCTTCTCTGAGAGGTGGCCCCTGCAGAGCAGAAATGGGCCCCTGCCCCGCTGTGGACCTGCCGGCTGATCCTGGGGAAGCCGCCTTGCCCCTCGCCTCTGGCGGGGAGCGGGCCCTTGGCAGCCACCGCAGTGGTGCCCAGATGAGCCTCTCGTGGGCCCCCAGGGCTGCTTCCTCCACGCTGCTCCCGGCAACTGGGGCTTCTCCTTCAGCCCCTGCACCCATCCCGGTGCTGAGCATCTCCACGGTCCGGCTCCGAGGGAGCTCGCCTGCCGGGTCCACAGCCTGCACCCCACACACTCACCACAAGGCCTCTTTTCCAGACTAAACACGTGCTGCTTTTATAATCAGGAAAAAAGTATGCTACTTTCAAAAAAAAATAAACGAAAGTGATTCAGGAATGGAGGACCAAAGTGTTTGTAGAGTCCCCTGGCACAGCGGGCATGCAAGCTCTCTGCCAGGGCCCAGCTCTCGCCTCTTCCTCTGCCCTCAAGTCAACGTCTCTCCCCCACTATACTCTGAGCTTCCCGGGAGCCCGCAGGGTGCCTGCCCCTCTGCCTGCACCCCAAGCCCCCCCCCAAGGAAGGAAAAGACAACCCCCCCTGGGAAGGATGAGGTGGTGACATTCCACTTCATCCAAAAAATGAGGAAATATGATACTAACACAGATCCCTGGGTCAGGAAGATCCCCTGGAGAGGGGCATGGCTACCCACTCCAGTATTCTTGCCTGGAGAATCCCACGGACAGAGGAGCTTAGAGGGCTACAGTCCATGGGGCTGCAAAAGAGTTGGACACAACTGAGCGCCACACACACACACACACACACACACACACACACACACCCAGGGCTACAGTCCATGGGGCTGCAAAAGAGTTGGACACAACTGAGCGTGCACACACACACACATATACACACACACAGACACACACACACACACCCCCACAGGACAACAGTAATGGAGGCGCTGTTATGACCCAGTGGTAGGTAAACTGTTATATGTTTTCTCCCTTTTATGATAGAACTATTCACAACTAAAAACTTTAAAACAAGAAAAAAAAATGCAAAAAAGAAGGAAAGGCTTGTTAACATATAAAAAGTTAAGGGGGAAGGTGGAGAAATCAGAAGGAACCCCAAAACAAAGAGCATTTTAGCATGTGCCTTCTACAATGCAAACTTTTCTAGTGAGAGAGATTCTTGTAGGAATGATCTCAAGTCTTGAGTCAAGATGGCCCACAAATAGAAGGGATGAACGGTGTTTTTTTATTTGAAGTAAGACTTCACAAGGACTGACTGTGTTTAAAGAGAACCATTGTCAGAAAGGCTGTCGAGAGGGCTGCCTTCCACAGCCAGGAACAGACAAGAAATGCACAAGGTGGAGGTGGGGAGGGCCCCGTGAGCGCTTGCCCGCTCCCGGTAAAAGGCATGCATTCACGAGAGCAAGTTCCCACAGGGACTGCTGGAGTAATTCCTGCAAATCATAGAGTCTGTTTTCACACTGCCGAGTGTCAAAAGAGTACTTTAAGCTCAACCGGGATTGACATAACACACCTGAAAATGTCTCTACCCCCGTATCATAAAAGTGTGGCTCTAGGACGTTCCTGGTGGGCCAGTGGTTAAGAGTCTGCCTGCCAATGCAGGGGACGCAGGCTCGATCCCTTGGTCCTAGAGGAGTCCACGTGCCACGGGGTAGCAAAGCCCGTGAGCCACAACTACCTGGCCTGTGAGCTGCAACTACTGAGCCTGCGTGCCTGGAGCCCATGCTCTACAAGGAGAAGCCTCCACAATGAGAAGGCTGTGCCCCCGCCTGGAGGCGCCCCTGTCCGCTGCAGCGAAGACCCAGCTCAGCGGAAAATAAATAAATGTTCTATTTAAACGCTGCTTGACAGAAACTGTCAATACTGATTTTGAAATTGTTATATAGGCTGAGATTCGTATTCCTGTGTTGAATGCGCTGTACAGTGCTTATGTAAATGGGGAGCGTGTGCTCGGTCGTGTCCCGACTCTTTGGGACCCCATGGACTGCAGCCCACCAGGCTCCTCTGTCCAGGAGATCTTCCGGAATACTGGAGTGGGTTGCCATTTCCTTCTCCAGTACAGTGCTCAGAATGACCGGAAGCAGAGACTTTTAAAGAATGCCCTTCGCTTCAGCAACTTCTAAGGCGGAGCTCACGGCGAAGACTCCGTGGCCAGTGTGCAGCACGGGCAGCCCCCTGGCACGGCCCTCCTCCTGCAGGCTGGTGCTCATGGGCGCCTCTTCTCCGGGTTTTAGAGCCACGCTGCACACGCCGACCCACGGGGTCACCAGCAAGCGCAGCGTCATCCTCTGACTCTGACCAACAGAATCTGGAGGTGCGGGGCTACTGGCTCCTGTGTCCTGGGGCCCCCTCCCCGACACGCCATCTCTGAAGTGGGGGGCTTCCCCAAAAGAGAGAGACGGTGGGTAGCAGACCATGAGGACTGGGCTGGGATCAGAGCTGGCACGGCCACGGCCCTGTCCACGCTGTCTCCAGCGTCCAGCCGCCTGATGTCTACCCAGGGACCACCACCAATAGACACAGGCTTGGTCTCTGAGAATCCTGCAGAGATGACGTGATTATCCCATCCAGGGCTGAGACCAAGACACTGGGCAGCTTGCTTGAAGCCACCCAGTCCGTGGGTCACCAGGATTCCAGGCCTCCCCCCACACCCCCATCCAGAACTGCGGTCCATATTCGTACACAGGAGGCCCGCACGAAGTCTCCACCAGCAGGACGTGCTTCTCAAGCTGGGAGGTGAACGGGAAGCCACCCACTTTCTGGCTCACTTGGGAACCAACTTTCCACAGTCTATCAAGCTACTGAAACCCCCTCCACCCACACCTGGGCAAGCATCAGGAAACTGCCTGGAGAGGCCTGAGCTACACAAGAACTCGGTGTTCAAACCAAAGCTGCCCTGGCCAGACGGACTCAGGGAAAGGGAAAGCAGCCCTCTGACTCTGCGGAGGTCAGACAGGACAGCGGAGCATCGCCAGCTGCTCGTTTCAGCGCTCCCCCCACCCCCCGCCATCCTGGATGAATGTAAACCTGCTGGGCAGGTGGATGCCAGCCCGGGGCCGTGGCACCTTCGAGGAGCGCCGCAGACATCCGAGCTCATGTCTGGGGAGACGCCAGAGACGGCACTCGGCAGGCCTCCGAGAGTCGCGAGCAAGGAAGGGAGTCTCTCCTTTGCTGCTTCCAGCTCAGCCTCGACTTCTTTCCAGCCAGATGGGGAGGGTGCAGCCACAGGCGGTGTGGCTGGGGGCTGGGGCAGAGGCGGGGGTCCACGTGCCCCTCCTCGTCCCAGCCGGCCCTGCACATGCAGACAGCGGGCATGGTGGGTGCAGGCAGGCTGGCGTCCAGGAGGTGCCACGGAGCGCAAACCACAAAGACGGGGGCCTTGCCTCAGGACACGGCCAAGCCAGGCCCGGCAGTGCTGACCTCAAAATGCTGACAGTGGCTCCCTTACATCCACCCCAGGCCTTCTCAGGGTCTGTTTTATTCTCAGTAAGGCCAAGGAGCCCGAGAGGGACGGATCCAGTCTCTGAGCTGAAATCCTGGAGGATATCAGATGGAAGGTAAGCATTTTACAAGAAGGAGAAAGAAAGGCTTCCACAGCCGTGTAGATTAGAAAAACACTGCCCAGGGCACAGCATGCAGAAATAGCGTACATGGAATGAGAAATTCCTAATCACAGCCGACGCCTTTTGCTAATTACAGAAGGAGAGCCGCTTCGAGAAACATCGATGACACTTTCCCCCAGGAGCTTGCGGCCCTGGACCCAGTGAGACCTGCCCGTGGTGTCCCCAGCTCAAGTGCAGGGCTCCTTCCTTCGAGGCCTGGAGTTGGACCCCAAACGAGCAGTTCTCACCTTTGGGAAGAACACACCCTGTCGGAGCTCAGGACACAGAGGACCCGGAATTCTCTGCCACTTAAGTAGCATTAAGCCGCGCCCATTTCATATCCAAAACCGTCGCCCTATTTTACCCCGGGAAAGAGCATGCGACCCCCTTGGACCTGAGACCCCACCCCTTTCTCTCCACACCCCCCCAGGACGGTGGAGCCCCAGACACCCCTTTGGGGGCACCCAGGGCCCAGCAGGGCTTGGGGAGTGGACTCACCGGTGCTGGGCATGTGGTTCACACGGGCGGGGTTGAGCAGCTCCACTGGCTGGTCTCGGCCAGAAAGTCCATCTGGAGGACAGAGAAAGCAATGGGCTTTAGAAACTGCTCGTGATTCAGTGGAAGCATTTCACACGCCGAGCCTGCAAGGAGCACTTCCTTGCAGACAATGGGAGTCCATGCGTCCTTCTCACTTTTAAAGGAGACGGGTTCTATTTTGATTTGGGGAATCAGAAAAAGAAAAGACCCCGCGCACAACAACCCAACCAGCTCGGATCTCCAACAGAGCAAACACCAGTTTCTGGCCTGCGGGCGTCTGGCTGAGGCGAACAGCCAGCTGATAGCCAAGGCGCATTTCTGGAGCGACCAGGAGCAGCAGGGGAGTACACACAGAAGAGCTGCTCACGCCTTCCCAGACACAGCCCAGGGGCCCGGGGCCACCGAGCCACAGCCCCGAGGCCCCGCCAAGAGCACCCGGGCTGCTCCCGCTCTCAGGACGGGCGAGGAAACCAAGACTCGCAAACCCGCTCCCGGGAAAGCCCGGCCCAGGCTCCCAGAGCCAAAGGGACCGTTTCTTACAGGTTTCGATTGTATTTTGACCGCAAAGATGGCAGAACCAGAACCACCCTTGCCCCCACTCAGCACAGGGTGCCATTAGACCACGATCTCCCACAGATGAGAAGGAAACACCGGGAGGACTTCCAGGAATCACACACTTGGGTGTAAAATTAGCTCCAACAATGGGTGTGAACATTCATGGTAACAAGAGCGCCATCACAGACGCTGGCCTGTGGTCACTCTCGCTAGTGACTGTCAGGAGAAATCACTGGTTTCCCAGAGCAGCCATTGGCTCCCTCGGGCCAGCTTACAAACTGGGACAAAAGCAAGTAAGATAAGAGCAGGTCTCCCAACTTTATACTAAAGCATTGCTTTTCACCCCAAATGGACGTCACCTTGTGGCCTTCGAGTGCATTATTCCATGACCCTGGTGTGTCTTTGGAGACGGTCAAAATCCAAGGACAAACACTATGACCCTGAGGAGACCCCGCAGTGTCTCCCGAGGAAGCAGGGAGGCCTCTGTGGTGTCGTGGGCCTGGAGCTCTCTGTTCAGAGTATGACGGACCCCACACACGAGCTAATGTTTGGCCTGCCCGCCCGGGTCAGGGAAGGGAACCGCTGGGCCCCGTTCTCGGGCTGGGCCAGCTTGTGCTTCACACAAGCTGCAAGTCCGAGCCCCACGCGCACATCCTCCCAGCCCTGCTGAGTGAGGTCAGGCAGGGAAGCTGAGCGGGAGGACTACCCCGCCTCAGTGTGAGGGCGGAGGAGGCTCCCTGCCTCTCAGGAGGCGTCTCCGCATGGAATCCTCCGACAGCCGACTCCGCAGAGGGGCCATCAGGGGCTGGAGCCCAGCTCCGACGCCCGCAGCATGGAGCCGGGAAGCCGGGAGAGCCCAGAGTGCCGGGTACACAGCCCACCTCTCCCCGCTCCTCCACAGACCACCCTGTCAGCCCGATGCCACCAGCAAACTCTGCACTCCTCACTCCGAAAGGGGGATCTCAGAGGCCCAGACGTGAGAGGTCTCCTCACAGAAGGCAGCAGACAGGACGGCAGGGGGCAGGACCTGAATCAAGGCAGGACTGGGCACCAGGAGATGAGGCCACAGGGAGGACACACAGGTGCCAGGCCTCCTCTCCCTGCCTGCCGGCAGCTCTGGGAGCCTGAGGCTGCCAGTTCAGGGTGTGAGGCCCTGGGCACACGAGGAGGACTCCTAAGGTCACAAGGTGACGACCCAGGCTGAGAACACGGAGGCGTGTGGGGCCCCCTTGAGCCCCTGGGGGATTCAGACCGGAACAAAGAGGGAAGATGCATTGCGTCCACGGATGGGGGCAGCAGGGCCCCAAGTGGCAGGCAAGCTTAACAGGTGCATGACTGTGCCAGGCACGGACATCAGCCCTGGGGATGTCACTCCATGTCACGTTGGAGACCAGAGCTGGTGACGAGTACCCCTGAGGGCCTCACAAATCCAGGTCCCGGTCTCAGGGCTCACAAAGCAAAGCTGTTCAGTTCAGCTCAGCTCCATGAACTGCAGCATGCCAGGCCTCCCTGTCCATCACCAACTCCCAGAGCTTGCCCAAACTCAGGTCCATCGAGACGGGGATGCCATCCAACCATCTCATCCTGTGTCGTCCCCTCCTCCTCCCACCTTCAATCTTTTCCCAGCATCAGGGTCTTTTCAAATGAGTCAGCTCTTCACATCAGGTGGCCAGAGCACTGGAGCTTCAGCTTCAGCATCAGTCCTTCCAGTGAACACTCAGGACTGGTTTCAGAGAGCATAGGTTCCTTCTTCAAGGTCACGGGTATCAGTCTTTTTTTTATAGCTTTTCCTTTCTGTATCAGGTTTAAGAAGCTCTTCCTCCCATGGAGGTTGCAAAGATACTTTACATTACGGCCATCTGAAAGTGTCGTGGTTTTCCCTTTTGTGTGTAGATCTCATCTCTCTGGTATTGCTTTTGTATACGGTATAAAGGATGTCTTTTTTTTTTTTTTTCCCCCCTATGAGAACAGCCAAATGTCCCATTACCATTATTAAGAAGCCTTACTTTCAGGAACTTTCGGCAACACTGGTTCTGTTACAAGGCAAACTTCTGTCCTATAGGCCAACTTGTTTATACCTGTGCCAATAATCACACTAACAGCCATAACTTGACACCAGGCCTTACCACCCAGCCAGGTGAAAGCCTCTGTCTTCTGCAAAATCACCCTGGGCGGTACTGGGCCTTAACCACAGAAATCTGAGAATCAGTTAAGTCCCAAAGAAAGAAAAAGACAGAGGTGGGGAGACAGACAGAAAAAGGAAGGGAGGGCGTTGTTTTTTTCAAACTAAAAAGTCTCTTATCGATCCATCCGTACATGACTCAAATGCCTCCACCCCCGCAAAAAAAAGGCATTGCGGTCTCTTCCCCAGCCCTCCCCTCGGCCCCCGACACAACACTCCACAACAGCGGCAGCTGGGGCTCGGAACAGGGAGAGGGGGCGCTCACGCCGAGGGAGGCAGTGGGGCCTCGGAGCCTTGCCCAGACTCCCGGGGCCCCAGTCCACATGCCCGACTACGAGGCAGAGCTGGGGGTGCCGGCGGCCTCCCCTTCCCCCGTGGAGAAGGGGGAGGAGACCGTGGCAGGTGAAGAGCTGTTCCCTCGGCGTGAGGACAGAGCTTGCTGCCCGATGGGCCCAGAGCTGGGACCCCCCGGTGCCCCGGACCCTTCTGTGAAGGGCGATGGGGGGGACAGGACACGCGCTATGACGGGCTGGGAAAGAGAATCGGGAAGGGAGGAAAGAAGAAGAAAAAGGGAGCCTGACTGGGGCCGCACCGTGCCCAGACTTTGGGGGCAGAGAACCTTGGCGGTACCGTGCCTCCCAACCCATGAACACGGAGCATCACTTCATCTCATTTCTCTCAAAACGGTTTTAGACTTTGGAGTGCAGAGATCTTGAACATCTTTAGATTTATTGCCAGATACTTGACACTTGAAGTAAAATATTATGTAACCCATGGACTATAGCCTACCAGGCTCCGCCATCCATGGGATTCTTCAGGCGAGAGTACTGGAGTGGGTTGCCATTTCCTTCTCCACGGCATCTTCCCGACCCAGGGATCGAACTCAGGTCTCCCACGTTGCAGGCAGATGCTTTACCCTCAGAGCCACGATGGAAGCCCCCAAATATTATGTATAGTACTTTAAATTTTAACTGCTATCTGCTGGTATATAGAAACACAATCAATGTTTATATGGTAGCTCTGCACTATAGCATCTTGCTAATCAACCCACATCCATTCTAATCATTCACCTGAAGTTATTCTGAACTTTCTACATGCGGAACCACATCACTTCTGATAACGACTGCTCTTCCTCTCCAGACCTGCAGCCTTTTTGTGTCTTTTTCTCACCTTATTCTACAGCTCAGACTTAGGGTACATTATTAAACAGAAATAGTGAAAGGGAACACCCTTGTCTGGCTTGCCATCTTACTGGGAATGTTTGCAACTCTTTCACCAGCAAGTATAACATCTGCTGTCGGTTTCTGACATAAGTTCATTAGTTTAAGAAAAGTTCCCTTCTATTTCTACTTTGCAAAGACTACTTTAAAATCACGTGTGTGTGCTTAACTTTATTAAACTTTTCTGTATCAATTCAAACAGTTAAATAATTCCCCTTTTCATCTGAGAATTTCCTTTTCTTGTGTCTAACCAACTTGCCTTTCTGGGGTAAATGGACTTGGTCAGGTCCAGTGAGATCTGAGACAGAAGGAAAGGCTAAAGTCATATAGACAGATGGAATCTGAGCGAGGTCGGGACTCTGTTCTACTTTTGATTCCAAAGCACTGGCAACCCAGCCTCGCATTCCCGCCTTAGTTCCACGCTTGCTCTCTCATCATGCACGTCAAAGAACAGGAAAAGGTACTATTCTGAAAGGTGCTTAGTGGGGCTTTCTCAACGTAGGTCACCAAAATGAAGTGGGGGTGACAAGGCTGCCTGTCACCCGGTTTGTTTTTTTAATTTTTAGAATTGTTTTATTACCCTTATTGCTGTTTTATTCATTTTTATTTTTTGGCCATGCTGCAAGGCATGTGGGATCTGAGCTCCTTGACCAAGGACTGAACCCGCGCTGGTGCTGGGGCTGACCAGCTGGGTGGACACCCGTCCGCCAGGCCTCTCCACAGTAGAGGTGCTCGCTTATTCCCCTTCCACACAGTGCTCATTGGAAGAAAGCCACTATGAGCTGCCCACACGTGTCAAAAGGGCCCGAGCTCTGCTCCCCACACTCCTCAGGAGCTAGAAAGAGTGGGCCTGCTCCCGAGGAGGCCACAGGAGCACAGGGGACCCAGCAGCCCGGTCGTGGGACCCCCGGAGGAGGCAGGAGCAGGTGCGGGGGGCAGGGCCCGGCCGGGACCCCGAGTGGGGCTCAGCGGGGCAGACGGGAGGCCGGCCCTCGGTCTGCGTCTCCCGGATGCACTTGTAAGGTCAGCGTGCGGGTTACTTCTGCACCTCCAGGGCTCCAGGGCCTGGTGAGAAGCTGGCACATCTCAGTAAGAATGAAGGTCTTAGTCGCCGCTTTCCCCTCCCTCCCCGTGAACTCGGCATTACAGGGAACTGCTAGAAGGTCTGCAAAGGAAAGGGAGTTCCTCCCCAGCACGTGTCTGAGTTTGGGGTTTCCCTCTGCCGCCTGGGTCCTGAAGGCTCCCGGGCATACGTCTGCAATGAGGGTCCAAGGGTGAGGTGGCCCCGACTCCTGGACGTGGGGCCTCAGCCGAGGAGAAGGCTTCCAAATCTGGAGCCGCAGGCGGGCCGGGCTTGGCAGACCGGGGCTGTCGGAGGGAAGGTGCTCAGTGCTTCGGTATGGGGCCACCACGAGGGCCGATCCTCCCAGACGGACGCCCTGGGTCCTTCCAGACAGACTCGAGGAGAAAAGACAGGCTCCTGCAGTGGGGATGTGTGCGTTGCTGTGTGTGGGCTGCTTTCAACTCGACAGAAGAGAGCTTCATAAAAACCAGTCCCCCTTTATAAGAAGGACAAAACCAGCAGGCAGTCCTCGCGCCTGGTCAGAGGCTTGCTGACCGAGCCCCAGTGCGGACGGAAGGGACCAGCCTGGGCGGGAGGGTGGGCGCACAGGGCGGGGTCTGCGGGCCAGGCTCACCTGCTGACCCCCGCCCTGGCCCGGGGGGTGCTCAGCCCCTCCCATGCTGTACGGGTCTGTGCGGAGCGTGTGGGGTGTCGCAGGACGCCAGCGTGCCCTGCCCCCAACCCTGGACCTGCGCCCTGTGCTGGGAGCCTGACCCTCTTGCTCATTCACACCAAGGAAGGCGGCTCAGAAGACTGAAATGTCACAGCCACAAGCGACTCACGAGGTCAGAACACACTTGCGCCCCCCAGGGCCCCTTCGCCTGACGTGAAGGAGTCTCCATCGCCCGCTCCGGCAGGACTTGGCCCCTCCCATCCTGGCCTCCCGCCGCTCAGCTCCCTGCCTCCTTTGCCAACAGGCCCTCGGGCACCCCTCTCCCTCCCAGTCCACGTCCCACGGGGCCCCCGCCCAGCTGACACCAGCCCCGCTCCAGGCTCCACACACTCAGGACGGCCAGGCGGGCGCCTCCCCCGTGAGCTCTGCTAAGAGCCAACAGCATCCCGAACCATTAGATGCTTCGTGTCCTCATCATGCACGTTGTGGAAGAATGGCCCAGTTCTATAATAAAGCTTGTGTGTGCCCATTAATGTGAATTAAACTTTAATGAGCTAAGTGTTATGAATTCCTGAGGCACGTCCAATACCGTTTGCGGGTATTTATTAAGAGAAAATAAAAACGGAAGCAGGACCTTTTTCCTCTAGAGCAGTATTTTTCCTGCAGGAAAATCAGGCAAACTTCACAAAGGTGAAGGCTGATCTATGAGGTTTTCCTGTCCTTCCCCCGAAAATCAAATCCCCTCCAGCTAGCTACCAGATTGCAGGAAATACGCATTTCAAGGAACAGGTTCAATCAGGGTCACCAGGAGGCTCTGATCAGGCAGGTGGGAAGGAGAGGATGGCAGGTCAAACGCCCCGGCTCCCGGGGTGGTGGGCGAGCCCCTACAGGCTAGGGACTGCAGCTCAGGGGCTCAGGCCCAGGTCTGCACCCTGACCTGAAAAAGCGACAAAGCCAACCAGCAAAGTGGACCCCAGCTCGGGTGTAAGACATTTGGGAATTAGTATTCACTTTGTTGAGTGTGATAAGGGGATTACACCTGTTAGAAACACACACCAAAGTGTCCATGGGAAAGCGCTGTGGCATTGGGATTTGAGTTCTCCAGGAGATAAAGCTTGGGGAGGGGGGTCTGATGACGTGGGAATGGTCAGAAAGCCTGGGGTTTTGATGGGCACAGGGGGCTCTCGCTGCACCAACTAAAGCTCATCTTTTTTTTTTTTTTCCCTCCTGGAATTCTTCACGGTAAGAGTTTCCGAGAGGTGCCAAGACAAGCCCTCGCTTCCTGTTCAGTAGCATCTGTCCTCACTTCACACAGGCCTGCACATGGGTCTAACCAGTTCTCTCACTAGCGCTCCTAACCATCTCCAGCTGATTACCAGCCCCCAGCTGTGCAGGCAAGCGAACCCTCCAAACACACATTCAGCTCAGCGAAGGGGTCAAGAAAGGGGTATTTCCTGCCATATCAGTAAACACGGATGCCACAGTCATCAGCGACTGCGGCCCTCCAAAAGTGAATTTCTGAGTCCTGAGGGCGCTCAGGAAGGAGAGCAGTACCTGCAACGCGGCAGCCACCAGGCTGCACCCATGTCCTGTGGGCAGCACCCAGGAGCTCGGGACGCTGGCCCCAGAGAACTGGGGTACATGCGAAAGGAGTGATTTCAGTGAGCCCAGATTCTCGCATCTTCCCGTACGCAGAAAAGCACTAAATCCCTGAAACTGGGTTGTCTGGTTTCCTTAACAATCACCTCCTGATGTTCAGACCACCTGCCCTCTGTCGTAAAACTTCTATATAACCTGGCTCCTCCCCTTGCCTCCTCAGAGCAGCTCTCTCAGGGCTACTGAGATGCCATCTCCCTGGCTTGAAGTCCTAAAAATCCCCACGGAATAAGGTGTAACTCTCAACTTTGAGGCTGACCATTTTGTAAGGTGATTGGATCCTCAGCTGCTGAGATGCATGGGACACAGATCCCAGCTGATGTCAGGCTGACCTCAGCCCTGGTCAGGGTGCACTGGCCCTCACCTACATGAGACACGACCCACCAACCAGAAAGCCGGGTCGTGAGGAAGGACATGCAGTGAGCGTGATCACGAGCTCCCAGGAGGGGCCTGGACCACAGAGCCGCCCGCGTGGAGCACACGCGGTCCCATCCCCGGGGTTCACGTCCAGCTCGGGCTGCAGGACGGGAAGGAGGGAAGGCCAGGCAGGGATGCTTCGCGGGTGGGCAGTGCTGGAGCCCCGGAGGCCAGACAAAGGCCGGCTCTGTCCTCCCTGGCCCAGGGCCGCGTTTCCTGGAGGGAGTTTCCCAGTCCGCCTTTCGGACGATGGTCCTCCAGGGACTGTCTGCCCCTCCCCAGCCTCCCCAAGTGGAGCCCACAGCTCTCAGCTGTCCCCACAGCCTGGCCCAGCTCAACCGTTAATAAGTGATTTAGAAAACCAGGAGAGAGTGTCCTAAGCCTGCCTTTGAAAACAGATCCGTCTCTGCTCTGGGGAGGATGTCCCTCTGCCCTGCGGGGAGGACACGATCGGGCGAGTCATTCCAAAGCTGTTTGCTAGAGCTCCGGAGGTGGAAGAGGGAAACGACCTCGGAGGCAGAACGTGCAGATTCTCGGAGTCTGAGCAAGAAATCATAGACGACAGAAGGTCTACAGGGGCCCGAGCAGGCGCACACGGTGAGCCTGCATCTCCGTGACTTAAGAACGGCAGAAAGGAACACAGCTACTGGCAAGGACTGAGAACCAGCTGAGGCCCACCTGTCGATAAGCAGGCTTCCTCCAGCTGCTCAGACCAGCCCGCACGCCTCTGAAAAGCCACAGGCAAACCCGCCACCGGGAATTCTGCAGGCTTCCTACTTTCTGAACTAATGACCTCTGAACTGCCGAGCGGTCTAATGGGCATAACTCCCCGAGGCCACCCCCTCACCGGCACACAGCGGCCCTCTGCGTGGGACAAGGCCACGTCTTGTTCGGGGTCCGCCAGGCCAGGCTTCCCCCGCACACGGAGGGTGGTGAGTGGTCATGTTGCTTTAGCCCAGGTTCAGTTTCCTCACGTGCCAAGTGGGGACGTAAACTGACCCAGGGTAAATAAACGGACGTAAGTGAAGGACAATAACGCGCCCTTCTCACTTCACGTGCCCCTCTGCGACACGCGTGGCCCCGTCTGCGGGCAGAACCAACGCACACCCAGTCCCACGGAGGCTGACAGGACGAAGCACCTCCTGAAACCCTGAGTCAGCGAGGAAAACCACTGGACGGATGAGCTGGTGCCCAGCCCGCCTTCCACACCGCCGAGCATTAAAGACTAGCTGGAAGGTGTTGGTGGTTGAGCAACAGGAAGCCAGAAAAGAGGTGCCTGTTAATAAGCAGCTTGTGAGAAGTGAGTCACGAGCGCAGAACAATAGACCCACACTGGCCATGTGGAGCAAGTCCACGCAGGCAAGTCGACAGTGTGGCTGGAGCGCGCTCACGGGGGACGCACCCTGCAGGCTCTGGGGGCACAGACTCCTGTGCTGGGAGGTCACGGCCCGAGGAAGGCGGCAGAGGACTGGCATGGGAGTGACGCCAGGCCAACAGCTGCAGGAGCTGGGGCCCGGGCCGGGCCGCCTCCGCCTGCGAGGCACCCGCGCCAGCCTCCCCTTGCAGCCACGATCATCTCAAGTCAACTCACAAGTGCAGCTGAGCGGCCGCCGTGGAGAGGATGGGGAGGCCTGCAACACGGGCTTTGAACCTTCTCAGGAAGCTGCCTTTCTCTCATGGTTGTACTACCTAATGAGATACAGCTTGTAGTTTTTGGTTTTCTAAAAATGGTTTCCATTGTCTTGATTTTCCAAAAGGTCACTTTATAGAAACAAGAGGGGACACACAGGCCACCACTGCAAAGGCACAGTCCCCTGGAGGGGGCGCTGCTCCGACAGTCCCCTGGGGGGTTCCTGCAGCCGTGGCTGAACCGCCACCTGCTCAGAACCACACGTGAACCCCTTGTGGCCGAGGGGATGCTGTCTCGAAGCACTAGCCGCCGGTCATTCGAAGGTGTCCACGCACGCAAGAGAATGGCATCATTATTTAATTCAAAACTCCCCAGCACACCCCTACCTCCAGTAAAACTAGCATTTCCAGGTGCTGTGAAAGGCTGGTATACAAGCAGCAGAATCACTGCTCCATTTCGTCACACAGAATATGGATCCACTGTACCGAGCGCAGCTTCTCCTGAAACAAGACGAACTAACCCTTATCATTATTCCTCTTAGAACCGTTTTTATACAACGCGAACTTCAGTTTCTAAAAATACCGCGGTTGCACTCCACTGTGTTCTATTTTAACCTTCTAAAAATAGGGCTACTGACAGGAGCAGCAATTTGCTGTCAAACACTAGCTGTGCGGGTGTCGGCGACAGGATGCGGCTTTCTGTCCTTTGCCTTCTCTTCCGTGGGTGGCGTGGCACCCTGGTGGGCGGCACCGAGGCTTGGCTGGGTCCACCGAGACCGGGTGCCCGGTGCCATGGCCCAGATCTGCTCCTGGGTGCCCCTGACCTCACACAAATGACCTGACCTCACTTTCCACATCCGTAAAATGGGCTAAGTGGCGGTCCTCACCCAGCAGGGCAGACGGGATGAGAAGGGGCTCCCGTGTAGTACCCTGAGTGACCCCCAGGCCCAGGGGGCAGGCTGCCTGGGAAACCCCAGCCCCAGAGCCAGGCCTGGCCCCCTTCCCTCCCGCCAGTAGGCGGGTTAGTTCTCAGAAGATTTAGCAGTAACTAAGAAGGCACAGGGAAGAAGCAGAATAGGAGGGCAGCTCCTGCCCCCCGAGCTCCAGTGTCCTGTGGAGCCCTCATGGGCCGGGCCCAGGGGCCCCTGCCAGCCCCACCCCCCACCTGCTCTTCCCAAGCACAGACGTGGCCCCCAGCCACACTGGAAAGTGGCAGGCTGCTTCCCAGTCGCCACTATGTTAAAAATGGCTGTTTCAAACAACCTTCCAAATTTTGAAAGCTTCACAGTTCTAAAAACAGAGATATATCCAAATTTTCAGACGATACTCTCTATCTTCTGTATTCCATATGGACTAATTTTTGAAAGAAGAGGAAAGTAGAAACAAAGCATTTCTCCCCTCCTCCCCTCAACACAGACATGCACACTCTGACCATCCAGATGGTGCTCTAAAGGCACATCAGCCCGCTAACGCTCACTTGCCCTTGGTTTGGGAACCGCACGCCCCAGGCTGGGACTCGGACTCCCTGCCTTTTAAGTGAAATCACACAGGTGGTCTCTGGACTTGACGAAGCTCGGGTTCTTTTCGTCTTTTCATAGGAAGAATTCAGTGAGAGACAAAAGTTCTAGGTAAGAAAGTGAATTTATTTAGAGAGACACACACCGCACAGGCAGAGTGTGAGCCACCTCTGAAGGCAAGAGGCCCTGAAATACGAGGTGGGCAAGTTATGGGCTGGGCGATTTCATAGGCCGATGAGTGGGAGGATTATTCAGGCTATTTTGGGGGAAGAGGCGGGGATTTCCAGCAACGGGGTCACCGCCCACTCTTTGGCCTTACATGGCCATGATGCCTACGTCTCGGCATCACTTAGCATATGTTGATGTGAGTTTGGGTGGACTCCAGGAGTTGGTGATGGACAGGGAGGCCCGGCGTGCTGCAATTCATGGGGTCGCAAAGAGTCGGACACGACTGAGCGACTGAATGCATCACAATGAGTGTACAACAATGCTCAAGGCCTGCAGGAAGTCAAATCTCCCAGCATCTTGGACCTACGTGGCTCTAACCAGCTTTCGTCATGCCCTATGGATATGGATATCCTTTTAAATATTGTGCCCTGCTCCCTGCCTGCCTATTTCAGTTTCAGGATGAACAGCCCCCTGGCCTGGGCGGCCAGCGGCTCCACCTGGCTACGCTGCCTGAACCTCTCACTGCCCAGCAAGCGTCCTGGGAGCCCACCGTGGGAGGAGCAAAGCAAGAGCCTGGGGCATCTTTCTATCCCCGAAGTTTACCTCCTTGATGGATTGTACTGAACTGATGACTTATCTTCATCTTCTCAGAAGATATTATAATCACTGGAACAGAGTCATTTCCTATCCCTCAAAATTCAACACAGATGTGAAATCATGTGTGTAGCCCTCCACTGTATTAATTTACCAACAACTAATAGAGTCATGAGGCAAAAGAAATCTGTAGAAATTTCACCAAACCAAAACCAAGAAAAAGGAGCCTTTCTTAATCTATAACCAGTTCCTTTGGTTCTTATACCTATACAGACAGATTATGTCTGACTGCTTAGGCATGAGGGCGATCTGTAATGAAATGAAAATGAGCACCATTAGGTGGGCACTCAGTTATGACTGATGGAGCATTAAAGTAACCGCAGACAATTAGAAAGAATGGCAAACGTTCTAATGCAGCTGCAGGAAAGAGGAACTGGGAAACAACAGTGGTCAAATCTGGGTCGCTTGGTTGATGATCTGAATTAACAGGGGCACCTGTAGCAAAAACCGATTCACACTTTGGGAAACCCAGTCACCACGAGCACCCAACGCATAGAGGTGAACAAGACACAGAATCGACTACAAACTGAATAAGACACAAACCAGGAGCCTCTGGGCTCCTGAACCTGGTTAGGTTTCAGTCATCTGGAGAATTCTATACAATTCTCAGATTACCTAAGAAGAACGAACACTGGACGGAGAGCTAGCATTTCCACCAAAAAAGTCAAGAGACAATAAAATACCTTAAAACAGCCGAGTGAAATACAAGTCGCCTACAGTTCTGCTGCTGCTGCTGCTAAGTCACTTCAGTCGTGTCCGACTCTGTGCGACCCCACAGACGGCAGCCCGCCAGGCTCCCCCGTCCCTGGGATTCTCCAGGCAAGAACACTGGAGTGGGTTGCCATTTCCTTCTCCAATGCATGAAAGTGAAAAGTGAAAGTGAAGTCGCTCAGTCGCGTCTGACCCCTAGCGAGCCCATGGACTGCAGCCCACCACGCTCCTCCGTCCATGGGATTTTCCAGGCAAGAGCACTGGAGTGGGGTGCCATTGCCTTCTCCACACCTACAGTTCTATACCCTGCTAAACTGTCATTCAAGAAGAAGAAAAGGACATTTTTCTGACAAACAGAAACTCAGAAAGTTTACCACAAACAAACTCCTGTTGAAATAACCATTAATGGTTTATTTCAGAAAGTCCCTTCCAGAGTGGAAGAGTGTGATGCTAGGAGCAAGGGCAAGGAAATGCACCACTAACCGCGTAAGTGCGTACAGATAAGGAGTGGCTACTGAGACGCCGCCAAGCGCCACAGAGTCACGGAGGTCACTTTCGCTATGCATCATCCCGTTTCCTCAAACCTTGGCTGCAGTGCCACTGTGTGTGTTTCAACATCACTGTCTAAAATACCTAGTGGGTTTCCTCTTAAAAGACAATGAAAATCCTCAACATAAACAAGTTTCCCCTCTTCACCTTTTTGAATAATTCCCTGGTGGTTCAGTGGTTAAAAAAAACCC
Organism: Ovis aries; assembly: GCF_016772045.2. Taxonomy (NCBI): domain Eukaryota; kingdom Metazoa; phylum Chordata; class Mammalia; order Artiodactyla; family Bovidae; genus Ovis; species Ovis aries. Next base: position 2,254,245 of record NC_056054.1, on the reverse strand, counting down.
ACCTGCCAACGCAGGAGACACAGCTTCAATCCCTGGGTCAGGAAGGTCTCCTGGAGAAGGAAATGGCATCCCTGGGTCAGGAAGATCTCCTGGAGAAGGGAATGGCGATCCACCCCAGTATTTCTGGGTGGGAAATCCCACTGACAGAGGAGCATGGCAGGCTATTGTCCATAGAGGTCACAAAAAGTCAGACACGACTAAAGCAACTTAGCAAGCTGGTGAGCAGGACTTAAAAATATGCATTTCTGCGCTCTCCTTCTCTCTGATGAACCATCATCTGTACTTTGCTCTGATTTCTGTATCTTCACTCATCTAGCCCTTGTTAATGAAATAAGAATTAACTATAGCTACCTCTGAAACTGCACTGGCTGAGTCCCAAAGCGCTCCACACACGGTCTGGCTTCTTCTCCTCACAAAGAGGAGGCAACCAGTGAGACATGGCCCAGCCCAAGTAACTCTTGACAACACTCTTTGCAGAAGCAGAGTTTGGTAGCACTGAGAACACAGTAATAGCTCATCAACCCAACTTTTAAACACAAGAAGCTACAAGAACATGACTGACAGCAATCAATATGGTGTTCCACTTGACACTGTATTTGCATATTGGAGAGCCCTTCTCCGAAATCAGCTATACTTGTGCAAAAGCAGCTCTTTGTGAGACATAATCAACAAAAGATTGCTTATCCTCTGCTACATTCGGAAATTAGTACAAAGTAACCAGCTCTTGGAAAGGGATAAACCACTTTATGCAAAGACTTTTTGCAAATGCTCTCTATTAATGCAAATATTATGTTTGTCTTTCATTTGAATGCAAACAGCATCTGCCTTGCACAGTCAATGCCACCGCTCTGTAGTTTGTGCTGAGCAACTCAAGTGTGTTCCAGCTGCTTTTTAGAGCTTGAAGCAGATTTCCAGAGAGCCAGCGTCACAAAAGGAAGGGCAGGGAAGAGAGCAGGAAGCCAGTGAGTGGGGTACGGTTCCTGCGGCTCTTGCAGAGGCTTCTTCGCTTTTTAGGCAAGAGAGGAACAAGTCCAAGAGCGAATTCCAGAACTTGCTTCTGGAGCAGTTGGGCTTTCTGTGTGGGATTTTCTTTTTTGATGGTTCTAAGGAAAAATTAGGATTGCCTTTTATAAATTCTTTTGTTGGGAAAATACACTCAGAAGAGAAACGCGTGTTGGAAAGGAGACACTGGGTGGCATGAGGCTGCTATCAGAGCGCGGAGCGTAGGAACAAGGCTGCTCCCCTTGAGAGCTCTGCCCTCACCCCACCGCGTCCTCCGTCTGCGATGAGAGTGCCGACGTGGGAGGCTCCTGGCCAACACCGCCATCCTAAGATCACTGGATCCCTCTGCTGTCTCTGCCACAGAATCGAGAGCTCCCAACAGGGACGAAATGTGTCTGGAGTTTTCTTCCTGGGGAAGTTTTAGGTTTTAAACTTAAAACTTAAACCAGCAAACACCTTGACAGTGTTTCTTTTTAAATCCATGCCCTTAAATCAATGACCAGTTCAGTACTGGTAGAAGCTGGGTGGATGGATGGGTGGACGGGTGTGTGGATGAAATAAATCACGCTCTAAATGAGGAAACAGATAATATGAGAAAACTGGCCTGAGACTCTTCAGATTCCAAATACATTCAGCCTCCAGATCTCCACCCAATCAAGAGTTCTTGGAAACAGTGGGATCTCAAAACACTGACAATACTAATACCGTTCCATCTGTACAGAATGCAGACATAGCACCAATCAGACACATTAGATGGAAATCTCCATGGAGTGGGCTGGAGAGGAAAGGGGGAGAGCCTTGGTACTTTCAGAGGCCTCTCAAAATGAACATCTGCTCTCATACAAGCTTGCCGTTAAAACTCCAGAATGTCTCTTTGGACAGATAACTCTAGACCTTGTAACAATCCCTTTAATGGTCAATTTCATTATGAATTACATTTTGAATTGACTAATTTCCCCAGATAACTGCTGGACGTCTTCTGCTGCTCACCCCTCCGCCAGATTCATATAGGAAGAGATTTGGCTTGGACAAAATACACTCAGAACATCAGTATTTGAAGGACGGATAAACGTGACTTCTCCAAAATACACAAGGTGCAAGTTAAGATGAGACAGGGCATTTGCGTCTCAGCCTAGTCCCAGCCCACTCCAGTATTCCTGCCTGGAGAATCCCAAGGGCAGAGGAGCCTGGCGGGCTACATACAGCCCATAGGGTCGCAGAGTTGGATACGACTGAAGCCACTTAGCACGCAACCTAAATGACAACCAGAAAAAAGCTGAAGCTGTGGAGAGAAGAAATCAGCCTTAAAATGCTTGTGTTAGGGTCCATCCAGTTCAGTTCAGGTCAGTCGCTCAGTCGTGTCCGACTCTTTGCGACCTCATGGAACCGCAGCACGCCAGGCCTCCCTGTCCATCACCAACTCCCGGAGTTTACCGAAACCCGTGTCCATCAAGTCGGTGATGCCATCCAACCATCTCATCCACTGTCGTCCCCTTCTCCTCCTGCCTTCAATCTTCCCCAGCATCAGGGTCTTTTCCAATGAGTCAGCTCAAGGGTTTATGAAAGAACAGGAAGTTGAACTCAGGAAAAGTGAAAGGAAATTATAAAGAGTAAACATTAATAAAACAGAAAAGAGATACAAATAACTTAGGATTAACTAAACAAACAAACACATGGGTTCTGTGAAAAGCCTAATAGAATAGAAAAAGCTCTGGTAAGACCACCGGAAGGATCTAGGCTGTCACGGCCGGGGCCGGGGGCGTCACTGGCGTCCGTCTGGGAGGCTCCAGGTGTTGCTGTTGTTTAGCCACTAAGTCATGTCTGACTCTCTTATGACCCCCAGCCCGCCAGGCTCCTCTGTCCGTGGGACTTCCCAGGCAAGAATGCTGGAGTGGGTTGCCATTTCCCTCTCCAGGATTGAACCCGAGTGTCCCGCACTGGCAGGCGGGTTCTTCACCGCTGAGCCGCCAGGAAAGCCGGGAGAGATTCCAGACTGCTCGCTATCCTATAATGTGCAGGACAGCACCGCAAACAAAGAGTCAAGTGGCCCCAAAGAACAAGAGTCTCACAATGAGGAAACTCTGCTACAGCTCTTTCGGATATGAAAAAGGTGAGCCAGGAGGACCTTAAAACAATCTCCATGCAAATACCGATAAAATCTAACAGCTGCTTGAAAACTACAACTTACCAAAACTGGCATCAGAAGAAATAAAGGACCTCAATAGTCCAGTTACTTTGAAAGAAATAAGATCTGTAATTTAAAACGTCCCCAGGAAGAAAACTCCAGACACAGATGACCTCACCTGAAAGTTCTATCAAGCTTTCAGTTAAGAAAACTTCCAATCTGACACAAAGCCCTTCAGAGAGTATAAAGAAAGGAAACAATTCTCGACTTTTTTCATGAGACAGCATGACCCTGATATGAAAAATCGGCAGGAAAAAATTTTACGTGTTAAACTTATTCACTGAGGCAAAAGCAAAAATCATAAACTATTAGCAAACCAAATCCAGTAGCATACAGAAAGGATACTATATCTTGGTCACTGTTAGTTCAGTTCAGAAATGAAAGGTGGGTTTAATTATTTTTTAATCAGTATAATTAACCACATTAACAAAATAAAATGTATATCATCTCAATAGAGAGAAAAGAAGCACTTGATAGTTCTGCATACATTCACGAGGAAATTAACAAAAACTAACCTCATATGAAACCAGAAACAGAAAGCCACAACAGCGATGTGATGATGGGTTCTTACCAAAACCAACCCGCCAGCAAGACCCACCGCAACATCGTATCGTCAGTGACACAGAGGAAGTTCTCTGAGGCCCGGAGCCAGGGAGCCTGACACTACTCAAGCAGTGCCAGGGCTCCTGGCCAACGCACCGAGGCAGGAAAAAGACAGACAGACACAAAGAATGGAAAAGAAAAACACAACTGTCACTGCTTGCAATCACCATGTAGAAAACTACAAAGAATTTCCAGATGCAGTCGTACTGGAATGCAGCAAGGTCAACCAAAGGCCCCGGGGGCTCAATGGTAAAGAAGTCTCGCCCGCAGTGCCGGAGAGGTGGGAGACGTGGGTTCACTCCCGGGGGCGGGAAGATCCCCTGGAGAAGGAAACAGCAATTCACTCCAACACGCTTGCCAGGAAAATGCTATGGATGTAGAAGGCTGGAGGGCTAAAGTCCATGAGGACACAAAGAGCTGGACACGACTGAGCAGGCACGCAGCAGCGCCGCAGGAAAAGCGGAGGTTGCTAATGGGCACCAACCAGCCAGGGGCACATCTCACAAGGGGCGTGCCCCGCCTCGGCGCGAAACAAGGGAGCAAGGCTGAAGGGCACGGGAGGCCGAGCAGCCTGGTCACTGCCGCGGGTCCGGCCCCTCCCCCTACACCCCCGGGCCTCCCCTGAGTCCTTCACTCCTGCTAATCCACTGAAAACGCTCTTGCCAGCGCAATCTTCCTGAAACAGCATCTGGGACACCCTTTGACCACAACCCACGGCGCATACATTTCTAGGTGGAGAGCCCAGGTCCTGAGGTCCCAGCGCTCGGCACACCCAGCAGAGGTGCAGGGGGCCCAGCTGATAATGCGGGGGCCGCGTGAGGACACCCCCAATCCTCCCGTGCAAGAGGAAGATTTCCGGGCCTGCTCTGACACACCGAAGCAACTGGACAGCCTGTCTCCAGCGCTGCGCTGGCCTCTGTTTGATCGGCTGGTGTCTTGGGCGAGGAGGAGTGTGAGGCCCTCTCAGTGGGTGGGGGGCCCTCTCTCAGTGGAGGTCCGATGTCCACCCAGAGATGCTCTGGAATCCTCTATACTCCAGGAAAGGCTCCCCTGGGCAGGGTGACCCTCAGCCCCAACCCCCAGGTGGTCCTGTGAGGCCGGTGGACCTACTGTGCAGGATGGGGAGCCAGGGACAGGAGTCAGGAAGGGAAGGCCTCACCCACATGGCTCACAAGGAACCGCTGAGGGTGCATTCTTGGTGGGCACGGGAGAGGAGAGCCTTCAGGGTCAGCACGTCTAGGGGGGCTTGGAGGGCGTCAACCCATGCCCATGGGTTGGAGGTCCTCCCCCCACATGCGGGGGGGGGGCTGACACTGCACGAGCTCTGTGCCTGAGATGGGACCGGGGAGCTGGGACCTGGCCTGGGTCACTGGCCCCCGGCTGGGCACCACCTCCAGGCTGCCGGCTCCCCTGTGCTGCCCAGGGCCCCGAGGAGGGCCGGGTGCGGGCGAGATGGCGGTGCACAGCCCAGGAAGGAGGAGGTCTCGCTTCACTGATCCAAACGGGGAAGCCGGTGGCGGCATGGAGGAGGGGAGTCAACCCAGCGGGGCCTGCGGTCGCTCCAGTGCTGTGCTCAGCTGTCTGACTCTTTGTGACCCCATGGCTGTCGCCCTCCAGGCTCCTCTGTCCGTGGAGTTTTCCAGGCAAGAATGCTGGAGTAGGTTGCCATTTCCTTCTCCAGGGGATCTTCCTGACGCAGGGATTGGACCCACATCTCCTGCGTCGGCAGGTGGCTTCCCCCTGGGAAGCCCCTTTAGCAAGGGGAGCTAGGGCTCCCTTTTCCCATCTGCCCAGCTGAGCTTCCTGCAGGGCTCCCTGGGACTCCGGGGAAGAAAGCAGGACGCCCTGGTGTAGCTGCCTCTGTCCATTCAGCTAAAACTCTGGAGCCTCGCTGAAGGACACATCAGGTGTAGGTTTAAAATGTAAGCACTGCTGCTGCTGCTGCTGCTGAGTCGCTGCAGTCGTGTCCGACTCTGTGCGACCCCAGAGATGGCAGCCCACCAGGCTCCCCTGTCCCTGGGATTCTCCAAGCAAGAACAGGCATCTCCAAATGTGATTTTCACTTGTGAGGGCACTGAGAGAGCGTGGGGGCAGGAAATGGGTTTCCTTGGGCTGGTTTTCCACTGTTTACCAGGAATGTGGGAGCATGGGACTCTGTGGAGGTCACTCAGCAGCCTGGATGCTCTGTCCTGGCCAGAGAGACGTGGTGTCCGCTGCACTGTGCGATGGCCAGCCACACATGACTCACCGAGAACATTCCCTCTGGGTGATGAAGGCTCTCCATCCCGTGCAGTCCACAAAGGACCCTCTCACCGGGCGGTTCTACACGCCCACTCCGGGCCCCGCAGAGGAGGTGGGTGCTGGGGCCACAGGGCAGCGAGAATAAAGCACCATTTCCCAGGAGGACCCCTGGGTCTCTTTGCAGGCACCTCTGTCTCCACTCATTTCCCCCAGAGACGAGGTGCAGTTTCCAGGCCAGGCAGGATCTGTCTCCTAGGAAGGCTGTGCCATGCTTTTCCACCCAGGGTGGCAGTGTCCACGTGGGGGCCCGGGGTCTGCCGTCACCCTCGGAGCAGGGGGAGGGGAGGGGTTGGCCACACCTGCCCTGTCCTCCCTTCCTGGGGATGAGACACTGATCAGGACACCCCCCGTGCTGTTCACGTCAGCCCGCTTCTCTTTTGTCCATACACTGGAAGCTGGCTCAGAACATTCCAGGCTCAGGAAACGCCTCTCCCTCCACACGGCAGGCCAGAGGCCAAACATGGATGCTAGGGCCCAGGCCACTGAGGCAGGCAGGGGCTCGGGGCCTGGCAGCTGAGTCTCTGCTGAAGCTGAGGGCTGGGAGTGAGTCCTGGACCCCCTGGTCCCCCGGCCTGGGGTCACCCAAGGTCAGCCTGTGCACCAACACACAGCTCCCTGACCCCAGGTGACAAGAGGCCCTCTGCACAAGGTGTGCTGACCCCCAAGGTCAAGCACACCTCTCAGGAAAGGAAAAAAAAAATCACAGTTTCTAACAAGGCTCCTTCATAAAAGGAACTGTGAACTGCTTCCTTTCCAAACGTGATTTCTCAGCAAATACAACTGACTTTCTTATCAGGAAATCACTCTGAGACCAACAATGGGTGTGGTTTCAGAAAGAAAATCACTCCTCCGAGAAGCCAAGGGCTCACACTCAGAAACAGGCTTTCCAAAAACAAAAACCTCAGTGTCTGCCCCCAGCCCACAAAGCCGGCCAGGCCTCTCAGCTCTCCCGGGTGCCATCACGGTGGCGCTGAGACCAAGGACAGTCCCAGGGGGCAAGAGAACGCTGACTGGACAGCCACCTGCTTCTGGGTTTTTGCCCCCATCTGGAAAAGTGTCCCTCTCTTGCTGGAGGCGCCCAGACCCCTCCAGCTGGGAGCTGGACTCCCCAGGGAAGCTGATCATGTCTGCAGGGTACTGTGTTCCAACGGTCCCGCCAGGGGCATCTGGCCACACCTCAGCCCAGCACAGCCGCAGACTCCAGAGCACAGCCATCAGCAGAGGTGACCTGACCCCTCAGGACGCCGTGGAGACAGCTACAATCTCTAACTGTTCCAGGAAGGGCTTCACACATGCCGACGGCTATAGAGAGAATTGTACACTCACAAAACTAACCACGAGCCGGAAATGTCAAACCACAGCTCCGCAGCACTCACTTCCTCAGGAGAGTACGGGGAGGGTGTGAGTGTCCAAGTGGACCATGAGGGCTGTCACACGAAAGGGCCTGTGCGCCAGCAGCCCTCTGCCTCCATGTGGCTGCAGCAGGGCTGCAGGGAGGAGACCCTGGGGAGGGGGCGGATGGCGGCCCCTCCCTCCCCGGAGCCTCTGCCTCTGGGCACTGGCCTCCTGCACTGTCCGTGCGGAGGACCAGGGGCCAGGCTAGGTCAGCTGGTCACTTTTTTTTCTCAACGTCTGCTGCTCATGGTTTCCAGCTTGTGGACTTTTAGAGAGTAACTCCTCATGTTACTAATGCATAGTCTTTCGGATGCCATCTCACCAAAGAACAAAGGTGTTCTCCTAAAAAGACAAAGATCATCAGGCGTTTAAAAAAAGCTGTACACCAAACTATGAGCTACGCGTCAACTGCATACATAACTCGGCGTTTTCTTTCCTGTCTAAATGAAATCGAAGGTTTAGCACAGTAATCACGAACAATCTACTCGACGGTCATTTTTAACTTTACTTAACTTCACTCGTTCCCTCGCCATCTGAGGCACGAATGGGTGCTGGGTGGAGGTGGCCGGGTCAGGCCACTGACCGCCCACAGCAAGCTTGAGCCTCTCAGGGACGGGCAAGGAGCCTCAGACAAGCCAAGAGATCAGAGAGAAGATTGGAAGAGGTTTAGAATTTCTTGGGTTAAATGTGATTCTGGAAAGATGCTGAGTCAACATGCTTGTATGTCAAGCATGAAGATATTCATCAGAAAAGTGAACACATTTCTGTCCTCGAGTCTGAGTTATCGCAAAGAGGAATCAACATACTTCATCGTGCTGACGTTTACCAAGTGTTCCACAAACACACACGCCTCATCTCCGAACCGCCTGGGGGACGGCCCCTCCCCAGCAGCCAGAAGCACCTGGAGGCCTCGGGAGAGCAGGGGCCCCAGGTGGATGGCAGGGCCAGCCGACCGCCCGGTCTCCTGTTGGAGGCGAGGACCCTCTCGAGGCTGCGACAGAAAAGGGAACAGGATTTCCCAGGAGCCGCGTCACCCGGGGCAGAAGGCAGAACTTCCTTTGCTCTTTCATCCCCATCAGCCAAGCGTAGATCAGAAAAACCTGGGGAAAATGAGCAGCTCTGGGAGGAAACCAGCGTCCGGCTTCGAGCAGAGAGGCCAACTGGGAGCCCCCTTTGGGGCCGAAGGGCGGAAGGCCCAGAGCCGCCCCGGCAGCTGGACGTGAACTCTGTAGCCTGGAAGGAGGGAGGGCACTGGCCGGGGGGCCGAGGGTCAGCTCCTCCCGCGGCAGGGCTTAGAGCAGCCCCATCCTTCCTGTGGACAGGGTCACTGAGAAGCACCCCGACGTGCATATCTGCACTTAGCCCACCAATGGATGAAAGGCACCCACGTGTCCTCGCCGCCCACCCCGGCCACCAGAAGGGCTCCAACAGCGTCGGCAGCACCGGGCAGCCTCTGAGTGACCCCCTGGGACTGGGGGGGCCTCCCGGCCCCGCAGGGCGGCGGCAGGAAGTGCCGAGTCCCCGGGCCCAGTACGCTCAGGCGCTGCCAGCTCAGGCGGGGTTCGGTCTCGCCTGAGGCCCCGGCCACGGGATGCCTGCCCCAGGCCCACCTGCCTCGCCAGCCCCACCAGCCCCCGTGTGTTCAGAAGCTGAGCTGGACAGAGGCTGGACACAGGAAGATGACTCTGAGCTGGGAGCACCGCCCCCCCAGACATGGTGACAGTGTGCGCACCCACGCCACGTGCAAGGACGAGCCGGTGGCCACAGGCCCGGGGCGCGTCCTGCTGCCTCAGCCATGGCTCAGCAGGACCTGCCAAGGCCTCCCGGGCGCCCACTCCCCGAACCTACTCTCTCCCCTCAAATGGGGAGCTGACACAAAACAGAACAGGAGACTCTGAGCGGACGAGCTTGTTGCACAGGGCGGCCCTCGAGCCCAGGGCCCTCCAGAGCCTGGACACCCCAGGGCCACCCGGGGAGCCCTGCCCAGCGGCGACACTGACTGTCAGCTGCCGTGAAGCCTCGCCGGGGCGCCTGTGCCAACCTTCGCTGCCTGGACCACATCAGGACCTGTGGGAACTCTGACGGCAGCACGGTGGTGACGGGGAGGGGCGTGCTCAGCCAGTCGGGGGACAGGGCCGTGGCCCCCTCGTGGCAAGCTGGAAAGGGAAGGGCGAGCTGACCAAGCACAAAAAAGAGAATCAGGAAACGCTGCAGCGGAGTGCAGAGACAAAGAAAAGGAGGAAAAGGCTTCCAAGTGAGAACTGAGAGGAAGCACGCAGTTGCTGGGGTAAGAAAGTGAACAGGCGCACCTTAATTAGGGGTTTGATAGCTCCTGGGAATTGGACCAAGCTCCTTGTCCCCAACAAGTAAGTTTTGCACACACTCAAAACCTTTCTAATGTGCTATGCATGCAGACAGGGAACGGCCTGCATCCTTAAATCACTGAAACAGTCACTCAACACGCGAAAGTTAGCCAGCCGGCAGACAGGCCACCATGGAGGGATTACCTGGGAGGCGCCCGGCGGCTCACGGTTCAGACCCATACATGTAGACTTGGAAAAACTGAATACAGAGTAAATCACATACGACAGTCTGGCTTTTCGTAAAGAAAATGCAAAGGGACACTTCTTCACTGTGAAAGAAAAAAAAACAGCAACACTGGATATCCGGATTAACACTAGTTCAGTTCAGTTCAGTCACTCAGTTGTGACCCCATGGACCGCAGCATGCCAGGCTTCCCTGTTCATCACCAACTCCTGGAGCTTGCTCAAACTCACGTCCATCGAGTCGGTGATGCCATCCAATCATCTTGTCCTCTGTTGTCGCCTTCTCCTGCCTTCAGTCTTTCCCAGCATCAGGGTCTTTTCCAATGAGTCAGCTCTTCACATCAGGTGGCCAAAGTATTGGAGCTTCAGCTTCAGCATCAGTCCTTCCAATGAATATTCAGGACTGATTTCAGGATTAACACTAACTAGACCCAAACTGGAAAAGACCCTGATGCTGGTAAAGATTGAAGGCAGGAGGAGAAGAGGGCGGTAAAAGATGAGATGGTCGGATGGCATCACTGACTCAACAAACATGAACTTGCGCAAACTCTGGGAGAGAGTGTAGGACAGAGGAGCCTGGCGTGCTGCAGTGCACGGGGGTCGCAGGGTCAGACACAACTCAGTGAGTGAACAGCAGCAGGCCTGAGTTAGTTACACTGCGCAAAAAATTCTTGCAGAACTTAACCCTACGAAGACACACAGCTCTCTACTCGCTCATGAAACTATCTGCAGGAAATGAAAGACGCAGAACTCATCCTAGGAGGAAACTGATGTTGAGCGTTTCGCTTTCAGAGGGCCAGAGAAACTGCAGCTGCCTTGGGAGTCACCCACATTTCACAAGCTGCTGAGTGTCCAACGTGGTCACTTTCCGAGTGGCCAGAACACTTCAGGGGACTGAAGAACAGAAAGTGGCACTGAATTGGGGGTGACCGTCCCCAAGGCCAACCGCTTCCATCCCTAACAGTGAGTCTTCCCGACTTTCAGGCAGAGGCTGCTGTTGGCCCTGTTTCATAGACGTGAGCCTGGGTGGCCGAGCCTGGCGACATCGAGCGACCGAGGGCCAGGGCCCCCACTCCCAGCCTCCCCCAGGATGCCCGGCTCCCTGTACAGAGTTGCAATGGGTGTGTGCCCCACAGTTAAACTACCAGTGGAGGAAGGGCCCTCTGTACGGTACCCAGGGCCTGCAGAATGTTCTGGAGTTTTTGCCTGGGGAGAGAAGGGGATAATGCCGGGATAGTCAGCAAGACCAGCAACACCACTCTCAATGAAAATTCACAACAAGGTGCCAAACTCCAACACACCGTGCCCAGGAACGACCAAAAACCACAGTTAAAGAAATCAACAAGGAAACTCGCTTCCCTCTGTGAGACTCAATTCACTTGGCCATTTTCCCACGGACATTCAATTAAAACCAACTGTGGGAAAAGAGGATCGTGGTCAGAAGGCTGCAGAGCCCACCGAGGCAATGAAGAAAGTGTTTCTTGTAACAGCCGGAAAAGCCCTTTAGCGTTTGCATTCGACACGAGCAAGCGGATCGTCGGGAGCCCTAAGAGGGGGCCGTGCCGTCACCGTCAATCAGACGTGACTTCAATAAACAGCTCTGATACGACACCAAACACAAGTGACAGAAGAAAACCACCTCATCAGAATCGAAACCCTTTGTGCCTCTAAGGACACCCGTCAGAATATGAAAAAGCAACCCGCAGAAAAGGGACGGGACACTTGCAAATCATTTATCTGACAAATGAATTGCAGGTAGAATATACGACGAACTCTTACTTCTCAACAGCAAAAAGGCAAATAGCCCAACTTAAAAGAAGAAAAAAAGGCAGGGGACTGAAACAGACGTTTCTCCAAAGAGGATATACAAGTGGCCAATAAGCTCATGAAAAAACACTAAGCATCATTAGTCGTCAGGGAAACTCAAATCAAAACTACAGTGGGACACCACCTAACACCTACTAGGAAGGCTGCAGTCAGAAAGTCAGGCAAGAGCCAGTGCTGGAGACGAAGTGGAGAAACCAGGGGCCTCGCACATGGCTGGCAGGAACGGAAGGCGGTGGAGACCAGTGTGGCGGCCTCCCAAACAGGTAAACAAGGCCACCACCTGATCAAGCGATTCCACTCCTAGGCATATCCCCACCACAGCTGAGAACAAATACCCCACAAAAACCTGGACAAGCACTCCCTGCACCTGGAGCAACGGGAAAGGGGTGCGAAGTGACGCAGGCTGCAGCGTGGGGACCTGGAACTCGCGGATGCTGGAAGCCGGACACAGAAAGACCGCCCACTGCTACTCCATGGAAAGAAACACCCAGCACAGACACCTGGGTAGACGTGCCCGGGGCTGCCCAGGGCTTGGGCGCAAGTGGCGGGAATGCTAACAGGCAGAGGACTGACAGCTGCATGGCCCGAGGGCACGGGAGCTCAGCTCAACAGAGCTGAGGCCGAACACCAGGAAGTCAAGGTCCCCGCTCCATCCCTGCTAGTCGGGCTTTCTGCCCTGGGAGCCTCCCCCTTTGTCAAGGTTCACCCAGCGGCCCGGGACCCCACGCAAGGAGGCCAGATGGGCACTGGGGGGAGAAGCTGGCCCCTGGGCTCCACGCTGCCCATCACAGAGCCTGCAGCCGGTGCGTCCCTGCCTCCAAAAGGGAGCCCTGGGCTGCCAGTGACACGCTGCAGGCACCAGGTACGAGCAGGGAAGTCCCACCTGGCGACACCCGACAGGCCAGGACAACCAGCCAGTTTCTTCAACAAACACACTGCAAGGAAAGAGACCGCATGTGGACCCCAATTAACACTTATCTGAAAAACACCCAGGGGGAAAAAAAATCTTTTCAGATAATCAAGGATTTTAAAAAGTGACTTTCGATGGCCTTTAAGCATCAGTGTTTCACCCGGGATAATGGTATGGTGACCACGGGCCACCATAAAGAGTCCTGATCTCTGAGGACAGACGTATGACAGCTGGGGCCAGACAGAGGAGCAACGGGCGAGCAGGCCTGGCCTTGGACGGGGTCTGGAGGCCACGGGGCGGCCGCCTGGCCACTCGGGGTCCTGTTCTGCCTTTGTAGACGCTGGAGAGTTTATGTAACAGAAAAGAGAAGGACGCCCGACAGAAGGGCTGGACCTGGAGCTGGCGGCTCCTCCGCTGCTTCCTGGCCGATGCTGACGGGCTGCTGGAGGCTGCTCAGAAGCAAACCTGGGCTCCGGGTCTGGACCAGCCACACTCTCTAAGCTGGTCCAGAGAGAAACTTCCAAAGACAGGCCTTCGGGGGCACCCACATTCCTTGCCTTCCCTGGAGCACGCTTCCGGTCATGGCCGAAGCAGGCAGAACCGGGTAAGCCAGGCACGCCTGGGCCCACCACCCTCTGAGGTCAGAGCAGGATGTGCTGGTGGTAAAGCCAGGCAGCGGGGCAGGGTCGGTGCTCCCAGACGTGGCTGGAGCTGGGAGCGGCCGGGAATGTGGACGTCAGCTACGGTCTAAAGGACGAGAGCAATACCAGTAACCTTTACACTCAAAATGAGAACCTCGTGGGCCTGCTTCAGACAGAACTAACTGAGCCAAACCAGGAAACCAGCAGTGCCCCGGCCTTGCCTCAGCCGGCCCCTGTCTGGTGGGGCTTCCTTGCAGGCAGAGGGCACAGCTGCCAGGCAACGCACGGGGGCAGAACGTCCACCCAGGCCTGCTGGATAAGGCTCAGCACTCCCAGGGTGGCAAGGTAGGGGCTCCGGTTGCCCATGGTCCCGCAGGCTCCCAGGGCCGTGGGGACCGTCCCCTCCGCCGGGTGCAGACGGGCGGGGAACGGCCATAGCCCCTCCTTTTTAAAATTTTTGTTTTCTGTTGGAGCGCAGCTAATTTGCAGCATCATGCTCCTTTCAGGGGACAGCAGAGCAATCCAGTCATACACGTGACAGCCCTTTTGAATTAAGCCATTCTTACGAGAGATCTTTTCAAAGAGAGCCAACTTCCGACAGTATTTTCCCTGGGTCGTCAGCATTCCCAGAACTGTGACTCTGTCCGCGGGCTGCGAGGTGGTGGGGAGGGGACAGGGAAGAGCAGCGAGCGCCTGGGTCACTGCGGCGGGGAAGGGCCGGTGGGGGTTGGGGGGCCGCCCCGGCAGTCCTGGGCCAGCATCCCCGAGCAAAACCTCGCTGGCTGCTGCTTTCTTCACATGTGGTTTGACTGACGCAAATCAAGAGGCAAGCGGGTGATTCACGATGGTCCGGGCCCAGGGCACACGCAGACGGGGCGGGTGCAAGCCTGCTGAGTCACTGGGAAATGTCCCCCTTTCCAGGAGGCGCTGCCGGGTCAAACTTGCACGTGGACGCGTGCACTCAGCCGCTGAGAGTGTGATGGTGAGGCCGGCACCGCACACAGGGAGGATCGCAGGGCAGATGCAGGGAGGCGTGCAGTGGGGCAGCCTCCGGAAGCCTGGACCGGCCCTGCTGCGCATGTGCCCAAGTGCAGGGCACTCCAGGCCGGGGGCAATGGGCCCTCTTACACCAGCTCCCTGGTCTGACTTCCCAGCACCACCACTCCCCCCGGGGGGGTGAGGAGATGAGGGGAAGGTGAGGAGGCAAGATGGAAAGCCAGGACCCTGCCTTCCAGGAGGCTCAGCGGTAAAGAATCTGCCTGCCGCGCAGGAGATGCAGGAGACGAGGGTTCGATCCCTGGGTCAGGAAGATCCCCTGGAGGAGGAAATGGCAACCCGAGCGAGTATTCTTGCCTGGAAAATCCCATGGACAGAGGAGCCTGGAGGGTTACAGCCCATGGGGTCGCAAAGAGTCGGACACAACTGAGCAACTAAGCCACCACCCCTGGGGAGGTGAAAAGACGGTGCCCCAGAAACTCAGTGCCAAGTGCCCCCTCGAGGGGCTGTGTGAGGGGCACGGGGGACGCAGCCCCGGGTCTTGCCTCAGTTGGGGGGTGTCCCAGAGGAGCTGAGGCTTGAGGAGGGAGCCGCAGCCTGGCAGGTGAGGGGTGGGCAGGCTGCTTTCAGGCAGAGAGGGAAGCGGGGGGCAGGAGGCTCAGAGATGGGGGATGGGAGGCCCACAAGGGGACTGGGGGCTGGGGGACCGCTCACAGGCATGGGGGTGCCCTCCTCCAGGGGTGGGGAGAACCAGAGAAGGACCCGACACAGGAAACACCCAGCCCGATGATGCTGGGAAGACCACGCTGGGAACAAGGACACGGCCCTGACCGGCGGCAGACGGAGCCGGTCCCGCCGAGAAGGGGAGGCCTGACCCCCAGCACCGGAGAGCGGACGACGTACAAGATGCCTGTGAGCCGGGCGTCTGCGCTGCTGACGGGTCTACCGGCCCCCTCGTGCCCTCTTCCCGGGCAGGGCCGTCAGACCGCAGCTCCGCTCACCAGACCGGGTGGGACAGGTGCCGTGGGGGTCGGCAGGTTCCGCCTGCGCCGCCCTCGCAGGGGCCCTCATGGACCCCCAGCCGGCCTGGCCAGGCCCCCTCGGGCCGTGGGCGAGTCAGTCGCTCACTCCTGTCCGACTCTGTGCGCCCCGATGGACCGCGGCCCGCCAGGCTCCTCTGTCCCTGGGATTCTCCAGGCGAGAACACTGGAGTGGGGTGCCGCGTCCTTCTCCAGGGCCCCGGGAGCCTCCCCCAGAGCGGGGCAGGAACGCTGGGGGAGGTGGGGGCTGCCGGCTCCGTGCACGCGGCCCGGCGAGCGGTCTGAGCAGCCAGGCCGGGCGAGGACAGAGCGGGCGGGGGCTGCCGCCGTCGTCACTCTCGGACCTCTTTCACAGAACGCCCCCCAAGACCCCAACCCCACCCCAACCCCTGCGCAAACACCCAGATGCACCCCCGGGCGCTGGGGACGCGTCCAGGAGTCGGGGGCCTCCCAGGCTCTCCGTCTGCCTCCGCGGACGCCCTGGGACGCACCCGGCCAGGAAGGTGTTCTGGGACCGTCTCCTTCCTCGCTGCCCCTCGCCGGGCACAGCGGGGGCCGCACGCTTGCGGAGGAGGAACAGAAGCCGCCAGAGCGGCCTCCGCAGGGCGGTTCCTCTCGCTTCCCCCAGAGGCACGGCCGTTTCTCTCCCGTTTCCTGTGTCTTACTTCACAGGGGTGGGGCCAAGGCTGGGAGGGGAGGTGGGCAGTGGGGGCGCAGGGTGGGGCCGGGCACGGGTGGGGGCATAGGGCCACTCCCTCCAGGGCATGGGCAGCCTAGCAGAGACGCTGACATCTCCGGCACAACCGCGACCCACCTTGAGCCTGCCACACACCCAAAGACAGGTTTCTCAACGTCCTTGATGAAATTTTAGGAAACAGCCCACAGCAGAGACCTCTGTTTTTGGGGTGCTTCTGCATGCTACCGGGCCTGTCTGGGCACCTTAAAAGCCGCCCCCGCCCCCCGGTCCCGGGGCACACAGCCTCCTGCTCCAGGCCCCCCACTCCCACCAGCACTTGGCCTGCGGACTGAAGGCCGGTTGGTTCTCCTACAGCGAGGCCACCGGCCCCCCTACGGTCTGCGGTGACTCCAAGAGCCCAGGTTCTCCGGGCTGGGAGATACATCAGACAACTCTTCTCCCCAAGATGTGGTGCCACCCGCGCCCGGCTCCCCACCGGCCAGGCCCACCTGGAGGCTGCGGGGCTCCTGAGAAACGGTGTGTGCTCGCCACGGGCTTCAGACCGTCACATCTTCAAATGGGAAGAAAGAAACACAGACCACGAGAGAGGGTCAGGGCCCAGGAACGGTGTGGCCCAGTTATCTCTGAGGGAGCTCCCGCAGAGAGGGGGTGTCCCCCAAAAAGAGGTGCCTCTGCTACCAGGGGCATTGTAGAAATACTGACCACCTCACTTGCAAAGAAAAAAAGGACTCCAGTGCAGTGACGTGTCTGGACCTTGTGTCCCAATAACATGCCAGGCTTGCTGCAACCTGCCTCCTCAGACAGTTCTGGACCTCTCTGCAAAGCTGGCTTGCCTGCCTGTAGATGCGCACGCAGCATCCTTTCTCTTTAACCAGAGAAGGCCGTCGTCAGGGGTCACTGCAGGCGCCAGACGGGACGGGCGGGGCAGGTGCAAGGCGGGGAGGTGCCCAGGGCAGCCTCAGCACAGCAGCGGCCCCCCAGGGCCTCCTCCAGACCCCAGAGCACAGGTCTCCGGACACTTTCACTCAAAACCAGCCTTTACCTGCAGAAACGAAGTCATGATTTCAGTCCTTCGAGACCCAGGCCTGAGATTTGTGCCCACGGAGATGAAGACACAGAGCAACTGACTGATTATTAATGATCCAGGGAACAGACTGTCTACACTGCACCAAGGTGCACGTTTATACTCACACCCGCCCCAAAGCCTTAGGATAAACGTGAACTGGCTCTCATTGTGCCCACCTTACAGATTGGGAAGTCGAGGCTGCAAGAAACTAGATGTGCACCTGCCATCTAAGCAGCGAAGCTGGGGTTCGGTCCTGGTCTTGTGACTCCAAAGCCAGCCCCGGCAGAACCTGGATCCCCTCCCCACATGGAGCTCAGACGGGGCTGGTCCAGCCAAAGGCCGGGAGAGGCAGGCAGTGGAGGAGTGAGCCTCAAACAGACACAGCAGCAGTGAAGCCGCGAACCTACCAACGGAGGCCTCCGGCGAGCAGGTGACCCTGGGACCCGAAACCGCCCGGGCTGCGCGGAGAGACGGGAAAGCAGGGAAGGGAATGAGCGTCTCCCCCTCGGGGCAGACGCGCTCTGGACCGCGCAGAGCCGGCTGCCTGAGTGACCGGAGGGTGGCCTCCAGGGAGAGAGGGCGCGTGCCGGCCGGGCGCCGGGCCGCTCCACGCCTTCTGGAGGATGGCTGACAAGCGTCTTGCTGAGGCCAAGAGCCGTGAGATTCTGCGTTTCCCTCCCCATGCCCCAGAGTCCCTGGAGATGGTTTCCACGTGGGGAGGGTGCAGTCCCTGCTTGTGAGTGTCTCCTTGTTATAGGAACCCAGAGAGGGGAGGACTCTGAAACCCCCCCCCCACCTAGAGCACCTCGTCTCCAAGAGCTCTGGGATTCCAGGCTTGTCAGCGGCTTGAACGGTGATCAAAGTTCTGACACACCTGAGACACGCCCGGCTCTGCTTTGTCAGCCCTGGAAGATGTGTTGGTCACCTGGAAATTCTTCCTTCACATTCTCCCGTTTGTAACCCCGCCAACGGCCCTCGAGGCAGGGACAGGGGCAGAGGTCAGCGTGCCGCGTCCCTCTGCGATGCTCAGCCAAAGGAAGCCAGCCTCGGACCCAAACACTTTTGCCCCAAGTCCCCCGCAGGTGAACGTCCCCCCAGGGATGTGGAGCAGCACAGAGCTGCTTCTGGGTATGGCCTGGGTGCGATGACTGAGTCCAGCCCGCTGCCTGCCCCCCAGCAGCTCCGACTCAGCACCAGCTCACAGCAGCGCAGAGGGCGGGAGGAGACCACCCTGCGAGGGGTCACACAAGAGCCTTCCGCCGGGACCCGGAGCCCCTGCTGACCCAGAGACACCCCCCAAGGTGCCCACTGTTACCAGTGACTACAGAGTCCTCCACGTGTTGTCCCTGTGTGTATCTGTGCACACGTACGTGTGTGTGTGTCTCTCTCTCTTTAGTTGCTAAGTCATGTCCGACTCTTGGGACCCCATAGACTGTAGCCCACCAGGCTCCTCTGTCCATGAGATTCTCCAGGCAAGAACAGTGGAGTGGGTAGCCTTTCTCTTCTCCAGCGGATCTTCCCGGCCCAGGAATTGATCCGGGGTCTCCTGCATTGCAGGCGGATTCTTAACCAGCTGAGCTCCCAGGGACACAGCATTAGTGACGAGTGAACCAGCAGTGACATGCCATTGTTAACTGAAGCCTGTACTCTGCTCAGGTTCCTCTGTTTTCCCCCAACACCCTTCTGCCATCCCAGGACCCCGCCTAGGACTTCAAGTGGTGTTCAGTCATCACGTCCCCCCAGGTCCCAGGACGCTCCTTGTTGCTGGCGGCCTTGGCGGTTGAGGAGGATGAGCCAGGTGGTCTGTCGAGCCCCTTGGTGGGGTGGCCTGGATGGGGGCTGTGTGCTCAGCAGGAAGACCATGGAGGTGAGAGCCTTCTCCTGCCATCACACCACGGGTGGATACGATCACAGTGACAGAATGTAAATAGAAACGCTGAGCGTGGACGCACAGCACACTGTACTCCAAGGACACGTGTGACTTTCCACAGAAGGAGGGATGAGAAGGAATGAGTGGTCCACCCAACCCCAGAAATGAAAGAAAGAACACAGAAACACCCAGAGCGAGGAGGAGGAAGACGAGAAACCCTAAAGCCTTGCGCTCACTAACAGCTAAGCCCATCGAGCATCAAAACCTGGTTCCTGAAAATTTAAGAAAGATTACTCAGAAAGAAGGATATGGTGCATAACTACAAGTCCAGCAGAGATTCAAAACAATAAGAAAACGTCACTGAAAAACTCCACTGCTACCAAAGTGAAAATTTAGATGAAATGGACAAATTGCTTTAAAAAAAAAAAAAAAAAGTATCTTAACGTTATAGGGCTTCCTGGTGGCTCGGACAGTAAAGAATCCACCTCAATGCAGGAGACCCGGTTTCAGTGCCTGAGTCAAGAAGGCCCTGTGGAGAAGGGAACGGTTTCCAGTATTCTTGCCTGGAGAATTCCATGGACAGAGGAGCCTGGTGGGCTACAGTCCATTGGGTCGCAAAGAGTCGGACATGACTGAGCGACTTCACTTTCCACTTTCCACACGTAAATATAACCTAAAATGTGCAAGGTCTGTATGGAGAAAATTATGAAAAATCTATTAAAAGATCTAATCAATGAAAAAGCAAACAAAGAAAGGGGAAGATATGATAAAAAATGCCAGTTCTCCCGAAAATCATCCGTGTATTCAATGCAGTTCCAATCAAATTTCCAATTCAGTTTTTTAGAGGAACATGTCCAGTGAACTCCATCTGTGGGGTCAGGCCCAGGGGCGCTGGGACCCTTGGAGGAGAGGGACAGGGCAGGGAGGCGTGGGATAGCTCGTGATCAAGAAAATGGAACCGACCCCTGCCTTGCACCACCCACAGCAATCAAAGACTTCCTTGTGAGAGACAAAATGGACAGTCACAGGAGGGACTGAAGTTCCCTCTTGGTACAGTTCTGCGGGTTTTGACACATGCATAATGTCATGTGTCTGTCTTTATAGAGTCACATAAAATGATTATGCATCAGTATTGGTTCCCTGGGGCATTCCTGGTAGCTCAGACGGTAAAAAATCTGCCTATAACGCAGGAAACCTGAGTTCAACCCCTGGGTGAGAAGATCCCCTGGAGAAGGAAATGGCAACCCACTCCAGCATTCCTGCCTGGAGAATCCCATGGACGGAGGAGCCCGGTGGGCCTAGGGTCGCAAAGAGTCCGAGTCGGCACGCACACATTGGTTCCTGATGCTGGGAAAGATTGAGGACAAGAGGCAAAGGGGGCCACGGAGGATGAGATGATTGGATGGCATCACCGACTCAATGGACATGAGTTTGAGCAAGCCCCAGCAGATGGTGGAGGACAGGGGAACCATCCACGGGGTCGCAGAGCTGGGCACGACGGAGCAACTGAATGACGACGACAAACGTGCCATACTGATGTTAGTAACAGAAGAACGGGTGCCAGGGAGCGGGTATACGGGGATTCTTTGTCACGCTTCGATTTTCCGTAAAGCTAAGAGGGTTCTAAACCTGAAGTCTAATGACTTTTAAAAATGGCCAAAATGGTAAATTTTATGTTGTGTGTATTTTATAGCAATTTTAAATAAGAAAATTCACTGTCAGGAGAAAGAAGTGACAGAAGGGAACTATCCAACATGACCTCCATGACCTTGAGGTTTGGCAGGTTTTCTTTGGTATCCTGTTTTTAATAAGCATTAACTACAAAAGGAAAGGCTCTTTTGGGCATGGGCGAGTCATAATTTTGGAGGAACAATTTTTGCACGCCACTTGTTTGTGTTTTGAACAGTATAAAATGGTATAAAAGGCAAAAAGATATGGCAGTGAAAGGTGAACTCCCCAGGTCAGCAGGTGCCAAATATGCTACTGGAGAAGAGTGGAGAGATAACTCCAGAAAGAAGGAGCCAAAAGCAAAACACGCCCAGCTGTGGATGGGACTGGGGATGGAAGTAAAGTCCGAGGCCACGAAGAACAGTACCGCACAGGAGCTTGGAATGTTAGGTCCGTGAATCAAGGCAAATTGGAAGTGGTCAAACAGGAGATGGCAAGAGTGAACGTCGACATGCTGCTAAGCCTCCAGTGAATCCCAACCACGTGCCCAGGACTGTGCTTCAGAAAATAAAAGGCCGAGTACGATTCGAGGCGACGAGCCCCAGCAGCGGCGAGGCAGTCGCCCCCAGCCAGGAGCCGCAAGGCTGCGAGGTGGGCCCTGCCTTTGCCCGCCGGACACGGGAGCCCACAGGGGCCTGGAGCAACACCCCAAGACGACCAGCCCAATACAGGCCTGCGGCTGGCCGCCCCAGGTGGCTCTGCCTGGCCTCTAAAGACACCCCTCCATACACCCGGTCTCCCTGCTCCCAACACCCCGTGGGGCTGCAAAAGCGTCAGCCAGGACTGAGCGACTAAACGGCAACAGCAAAGGGAACAGTGCTCCGTCAGCCACAGAGAAGCGTGGCGCTTTCTACTCGGAGCGCCCCAAAGAGAAGAAGCTGCCTGGAGTTAAGGGTGCAAGTTCTCGCTCCAAACACAGGCTTCACCAACAGAAAGTCTCTGTTTAAAAGCTTGCATGTGTCAACGACTAAACTTAATTTGCTATTTCTTTCCCAAGTGTGAGCTAACATTTTCCAAATGGTCAGACTTCCTCATACCCACTTCCCTACCTTCTGAGTCAACTTCGAGACCATAACGCGGTCAGGCTACGGGACACCCAGCAGCACCGATGCAAGACACACAAGATCCACGAGCAGCCCATTTCACCTGCTAGACCGATGACCTAGAGATGTCCCCCCGGAGGGTATGGAGGAACAAGGACAGAGGACGCAGAGGAGTGGTCTGCAGAGCAGGCGGGACGAGCTGCAGCCAGGGAGGGCCGCTGGCGTGCACACACAGGTACACAGGCGCACATGTGCACACACAGACACACAGGTGCACACACAGACACACAGGCACACACGTGTGCACACAGGCGCACACGGGCACACATAGGTGCACGCGGGCACACACAGGCGCACACGGGCACACATGCACACACAGACACACAGGCGCACACGGGCACACACGGGCACACACAGGCACACACGGGCACACACAGGCGCACACGGGCACACACAGGCGCACGGGCACACATAGGCGCACACGTGCACACACAGGCGCACACGGGCACACACAGACACAGGCACACACAGGCGCAAGTGCACACAGGCGCACACGGGCACACACAGGCGTGCACGGGCACACACGGGCGCACACGGGCACACATAGGTGCACACACAGACACACATGCACACACAGACACAGGCACACACAGGCGCAAGTGCACACAGGTGCACACGTGCACACACAGGCGCACGGGCACACACAGGCGCACGGGCACACACAGGCGCACACGGGCACACACAGGCGCACACGGGCACACACAGGCGCACACGTGCACACACAGGCACACACAGGCACACACAGGCGCACACACAGACACACATGCACAAGACACATGTAGGCACACACACGTGCACACACACACCTGCGTCAGCCATCACACTGTTTCTGCGCAGCCACTGGGAAGGGCGGGGGGGGGGGGGAAGGGCCACAGCATTCACCAGCGATTACTCATCACACAGGGAGCACTGGGGTTGGGTCTTCTCCTTCAAGGCTTTTATCCAGTAAGGACTGATGAAAACAGGGGAAAAGCACCTCAGAAGCCAAGCCTACATCTGGTGGTGCCACAGAGGACACAGCTGACCCCATGTTCTAACGGCTCTTCCAAATGGAAAACCAAGCTCCTGACAAAAAATAACCCAAGAGAACTGTCCCAGGCCCCGCTGGACATGATCCTTACCATGAAGCCTATTCCAAGAAGGTTTTAGGTCACCGCCGCCTACCAGCACTGGCCTGAGCTGTCCAAGGCCAAGTGCAGGGCCGGGGGCCAGCCGCGCTGGCCAGGGCACAGGCCCGAACAGCTGTGACAGCGACGGGGCCTGCCGAAAATAGCTGCCTGTTTGTTTATGTCGCCTGTGTTGCAAGGCAGCCTCGTGGCCCTTTGTCGGGGTTTGCTGGGCCAAGGGGTCTGCGGGAACACGCAGCCGGCAGTAGGGACTTGGGGATCATCCGTGGAGCAGGAGGCTGGCTCAGGAAATGCCTGGATTCGACTGCTGGCTTCTGGAACCCAGGCTCCGGGGCCCCAGCATGCAGGAAGGCCCCGGCGGGCCCGAAGCCAGCCTGCCGCTGAGACCTCACAAATGAAAACAGCTTTAGAGGACAACCTGCAATTAACATGGGAACAATTATCTTCCTAATTTAGGTTAATTTCTACTTCGCAGCCCGGGTTGGCAGGTTGAGGGGGGGCCAGCCCTGGAGACATCTATGTGGGTGTTTTTTTCGCTTTGTTCTCCCAAGTCCACACATTTTAAATATCATCAGGAAGGTTTCAAACATCCACCCGCACCTTGGAGAAAAGGGCCTAGGTGATCCAGAGAGTGGGTGCCACTCTGGGCGCCTGCTGGCTGCCCTGCATGAGGATGGAGAGCCTTGATCAAAGGCGTTCCCAGGGCACCGCTCAGTGCCTGCAGCACCCAGAGGCTCCCTGAGCAGAAAGCTGTCTCTGGGCCCGGCCCAGGCTGGAAGGTGGGCCGGGGCCGGGACACAGGTGCTGGGGAGGCTGTGAGCCACCAGGCCCTGGGGTCTAAGAGCACCAGCAGAACCTTTCCCAGGACACCCTTGCAGACGGCCCTGTGGCACAGCATCGTCACAGCCCGGCTGGGCCCAGGGCCCCCAGGAGCCCCGCTGGCCACGCAGTAAACCCGGGGCTCTGGTGGCTCCCCTGGCTGAGAACATAAACCCTTCCGGTGTTTGTTGTTTGTTCGAAGTGTGACGCCAAGGCTGCCGAACACCTGTGTGCGCACTGCAGCGGAGGGTGAGCATGCCGACAATGGGCAGAGGGAGGGGGCGCTGGGCCAAGGCACTGCTGGACCAGGTATCCCGGCCCCGGACACAGCCGCCAGCCGTGGCAGGGCCTCAGAGACACAGGGCACCACCCCCAACCCCGACGTTATTTAAAATGTTTAACTTCAGTTGCAGAAGAGCAGAGGACAGGATCCTACCTGGACATTAAAGAGCAGGCTAGTCAAAAACCATGTGTCACTCTGGACCACGCCGGTTTTCCACTCACTGGTAGCAGTGAGTTGGTCGGGGGGGCAGGTAGGGAAAATACAGGTTCCAGTTTTTTCTTTCTGCACTTGCAGTAGGAGAAGCTCCCAAGAGCAAGGAGATGTTTCCGGGGTATGTGGGATGGACAGCCCCCTTTAAAAGTCAGCCTGTCAGCACTCGAAGCCGAGCGCATGCAGGACCCTGGGTGGGAAACGGACTTTCCACGTTAGTTACCGTCCAAATAACAAATGGGAAGCCCCATTAGATGTGATTTTACCTTTAAAAGTAAAAGTAAAAATAAGGAGCTGTACACCCATCCAGAAATGAGGCAGGGCTGCCCACTGGGCAGGCTTCCCGGGAAGCAGCCCTGGGGACAGCGCCCCTCTTGCTGCCGCCTTCTGCTCAGTTGCCCCTCAGACTCATCCTCCCTGGAGGACCAGGGGCAGGCTGCTCAAACAGCGGGCTGCAGCAGGCCCTTTAAGGACTCTATTGGGTTCAGACGCCTGACCTGATCCCCCGCCAGCTTTTCAGGTGAGTGTAAACATCTTGTAAGATCCGGGGTTCCAGAAAACCCCATCTTAGAAGAGCCGCCCTGCAGTCCAGGTGGAGAGGAACCCGCCAGGGGAGCACAGACAGGGCCCCAGCTGGCAGGCCTGCAATGCAGGGGTTCCAGAGCCCTCAGACTTGGGGACCCTGGCAATGCTGAAGCAGCGGACCCCGCCTCCGCACCTATAGGAGCCCGGACCTGAGCACGGCGGAAGCGGGGGACCACGGAGAGGAACAGGGTCCAGACAGGCCCGTGGAAGCCGCTGGGGCCGCCAGGCTGTGCGCAAGGTCTGGGGTGGCCCCCTCCACCAGGGCTCAGGGAGCACTGGGCGTGCCTCCCCGGCCCCCGCCCGGCCACCTTTCCGCCTAGCAACCCTGGCACTGAGCCTGTGAGGCTAACAGGTCTACATGGGCAGCACGAGCACCCCGAAGGCAGGCACGCCGGCCCCGTGCTTCCTCAGACCTCAGCGAGAAAACACCGAAATACACGCTCTCGCTAAGCACCTCTGGGGCCCCGTCAGCTAAAGGCAACAAGGGGACATCAAGTCATCCAAATGCTGCAGCGAGAGGGGACCCAAGTTTCTAGAAAGTGCTGGGCCGTTTCACTGGTCACCCCGCCCGCCCCCCTCCCCGCCAGCGTCTGCCGCACACAGAGCAGGCCCCTATATGAGCAGGGGCCTGTCCAGGTGCCCACCAGGCCAGGTTCTCGGGGTAAGCTGTCTTTTCCGTGGTGGGGGAACAACGGCGGGAACAGTTGGGCACACACAGCCCTGTCCCCAGGCCCCCAGAGTTCACGGCGGGCCAGGCTCAGGCCAGGGCACATGGCGGGCCACAGAAGGGCCTGGGGGTGAGGTGGGGGCTGGGGGGGACCCCGCTCCAGCCTCAGTTTCTCCGCGTCGCCCTCGCTGTCCCGTGGGCGTCCCTGCTCAGGCCTGGTGACCGGGCAGTAGGCAGAAGGGGTCTGCTCCTGTTCGCATTCCACAGGCCACCTACAGACTGCCCATGCCCAGCGGCAAGGGACGCGCCAGGCCAGCTCGGGACGACGCCCACCAGCACCACCCTGGAGGCCAGCCATCATGGAGGGTTCCCTGGCCCTGATACAGGTGATGACAGCAACCGTCCGTGTGGGGGCAAGCTAGCAAACCTCACGGTCACCCAGAAGCTGAGCTGGAGATACCAGACACAGGGAGGACGCGAGAGAAGGGGCTGCAAAGGCCATCCCCCGTGGTTGCAGCGCTGACCCCGTGATCTGGTGAGGAGGAGATAGGAGGCACCCGCTTTTACACTCTTAAAAATGTCCCGCAATAAACAGTTCCCATCTTTACAATCGAAAAAAGACAAAGCACCCTTGCTTCTTCAAAGAGAGTGCTCTCGCCGTAATTATCGTATAATCTCTCACTTCCTCTCATGCTTGGAACTTCCCTAAAGCTTTCCTGTTTTGTGTCCAGTTGACTGTTCCCGTTGAGCTTCATTTAATTTCTTAAGTAAGATGTCCTCGCCCAAACCACTGACAATTTTCTCCAATAATAGACCAGAGGAGCAGCCACCTGTATTCCAAACCAGGTGGGGAGCATCTCGAGAACGGAGAGCCCCGTGACCTACATTCTAAGACACTTCCCTGCTTGGCCACACACTCGCGCTTCACTTGCAGCGGCTTCTGACGGGGCCCTGGGTCCAACCCGGCCCTGGAGTCAGGGGCAGGGATTTGGAGCTCACAAGCGGGGACTCCGATCTCTGAGGACGTGAGCACCCATTCTATGGATGACCCCACTGAGGCCCAGAGGGTCAGCGGGAGGAAAGGCCAGCACCCTTGCAGGAGCCTAAGCAGGGGGGGACCAGCACCGCCCCGGGCCCTCCACTGGCGTGGACAGAAGGGAAGCACGCGTGCAGCACACACGCCACACACGCGTGGGCACACATGGCACGCACAGGCGCTAGAGGCCTTCATCCCGAGCCGAGGGGCACAGCCCCCGTGCTCAGGCCACACAGGCCCGGCCGCCACCTGCAGTGCCACGGCCCGCGGCTTTCTCCTGGTCCCACCGGTTGCTATCTGTATTTTCCATGCAGACAGCCGGCTGAACCGAGCACTAACGCTCAGCCTCTAAAGGTCACCGTCTTTCCTGGGGCCTCAGCTTCCCTGCAGGGCTTCCTGTGGTCAGGGCCACCGTGTTGGCTGGCATTTAAGAGAACCTTCACTGCTTTTTTTTTTTTTTGGACTTAGCATTTATCTGATAATTTCTGACTCTCTTTCTTGAACACCAGTCATTAAATCAGAAACCTAGGCAAGACTCCCCGACCACCTGGGGATAGTGGACTGGGTGTTGGTCACACACTGGACCCTGCGGATCAGCTCTGTGGGGCTGAGGGGGAGCCCAAGGGTTGGGGCTCTGCACCTGAGCAGAGGGGGCTGGCGGAAACGTTTAGAAAACGCTGGATTGATTGACGGTGAAACCTGCTCATCAGGCCTGTATGAATCAGATGGTCTTGGAACTATTTGCTCTAATTTTCCTTGACATTCAATATTTGATTATTCTTGCCAAAGAAATGACACAGTGATCTCGATGGCTTCCAAAAGATGTTCCCTGGGGCACAGGAAAAAAATAACAAAACGTTCATTTCTGTTTATTTTTGTATTTAAAAAAAGGAATTAGTTTGATGCTACTTAATATAAAGGCTGGGCTGTGCTCTCACCCGGGGGGAGGACCCCCAGCCCCAGGGCAGGAACATCGGGTGGTCCTGTGAGCCCAGGTCCCCTCCTGGCCTGGACCCCCTCCCAGCCTGGGTTCCCCTCCGGGCCCAGGTCCCCTCCCCGCGTGCTCCCTGACCCAGCCAGGCTCTTAGCTCTGCAGGGAGTGAGTGGGGGTCAGAGTGAGTGGCCAGGCGGCATCTACACGTCCCACGATGGTGTGCACTTTCCCCAATATGGGGGACCAGGGGCCCCCACACTCCACGGATGCAGGGTCTGCTCAGAGGACAGGCCTTGGAAGAGGGACCCCCGCCTTCTCAGGGGCTGTGCCTGGCAGCCCTGCCCTTCGGGAAGCCACAAACCAGCCTGCCTGACACCAGGAGCTCAGCACAGGTGCTCGGGGACCAGGGCTCAGGGTGGGCACCCCATTCTGTGCTCGGGCACAGCAGGGTCACGGCCTGCAGAGAGGGGAACATTCGGCTTTATGTGTGTGTCTGGTGCACTGAGCTCGTGGTTTCAGATATGGGGCAGCCCAGGGCAGAGACAGAGGCTCTGAGCCGAGGTTCAGACCAGGACCTCAGCCCTGGGGGTTCAGGGTAACCTGTGTCCACGGCCCCTCTACCCAGAGGACAGCACGTCCTCAGGAGCCCTCTTCACTGCTTCAGCCTCATGAGCTGATGAAGCTCCATGGGGAGCAGGCCACGCCAGCATCCCCCAGGCCCGCCCTGCAGAAACCCCGCTGCCCGTGGAGATGCCAGCCACTGCAGCTCCAGGCCTCCCTGCTGAGGCCCACCGGACTCTCTGACACACCAGGCTGCCTGACCTCAGACACAGGGAGGGACTTTCAGAAGGCTGCGTTCACCCCCAGAATCCTGGAGCAAACAGGTCCAGCGAGTGACAGCTCATTCTCAACGCAGCTGGGTTGAAGATCTCCTAACCGCGGGGCGGTCGCCCCCATTATGCCCACTGCCGCTGTGCCCGCGTCTGCCCACAGCACCGCAGGCACGAGAAGATGCCCAGGAGGGACAGAGGTTGAAGGAAACACAGGAGAGAGACCCACGCGGCCCGGGTGTGCGAGTCTGCTGAGGCCAGCACAGGTGAGCGCACCCGCAGCACACCCTCAGGGTCAAAAGAAAACGCCAAAGACTAAACCATGAGCCAGAAACCCGGGAGGGCAGTGAGCTCGGGGCGCCGCGGGGGGAAGGCGGGGCGTCTGGAGGCAGCCAGGCCGGGACTGCGTCCAGGCTCTGGGACTGGGTTTGGCTGGCCCCCGGGCGAGTGGCGGCTGGCAGCCCACCCGGGCATCACGAGGGAGCGGGCGGACTCTTCCAGAACCTGACTCACAGCCGGAACCACAAACACCGTGGCCCTCGCCTCTCAGGGGGCACCCTAGGGCTCCTCAGCTCAAGTGTGCACACCCTGAACCCCCAGGGCTGAGGTCCCTTTGTCACCATTGTCACTCGAGCGGGCAAGTCCCCGGGGGGGACACACTTTGCAGGAGACTCCTCACTGTCTTTATAGCCATCCTCCTGCTGAAGTCTGCTTCAGCTAATTGCCAGCCGGCAACCCGGGCCTGGGCAGCACAGACAGACATCTGACCACATCCACAGCCCCGAAACCACAGCCCAGCTCAGGCACCCAGAGCCCGGCGACGCACACGCAACACACTTCACCTGCAGGAGCTGGGACATGCACCGCAGAGGAATACAACTCTAGAACCATTTTCACGTAACTATGAGGCCCTCTCATAGACAACCGTGTCATGCAGCCGACAACCGGGAAAAGCAATGCACTCTTGCCTGGAAAATCCCATGGGCGGAAGAGCCTGGTGGGCTGCAGTCCATGGGGTCACTAAGAGTCAGACACAACTGAGCGACTTCCCTTTCACTTTTCACTTTCATGCATTGGAGAAGGAAACGGCAACCCACTCCAGTGTTCTTGCCTGGAGAATCCCAGGGATGGGGGAGCCTGGTGGGCTGCCGTCTATGGGGTCGCACAGGGTCGGACACGGCTGAAGCGACTTAGCAGCAGCAGCAGCAGCAGTGGACATTATCCCCTGACATACACATGAGTCGGGAAAACCCCCTCCTTTGTCACGTATTTAAAAGTTGGGATTGGCTGGCAGCCTGCCACCAGAGAAGAGTCCCCACAATCAACACGCCGACAGTCTGATCTCTTTTTCCTTTAGGAAGGGCGGCGGCACCGAGCACAGCTGCTTTGGACAGAGGCCTCGCACAGAGCACAGAGGGCTGGAAGTGATCTCGGCACCTTAAGGAACTCTGTGCGCGGGCCGGGCGCACGCAGACGCTCGGGCATCAGAAACGAGGAGCAGCGGCCGGGGCTGGGGCCTCCGGCCACACGCGCGCAGCGGAGGGCCACCCGCACGTCTTCGGCCGCACCGACGCCTCACAGGCTGGTGGCCGGCGGTCACTTACGGGCCGAGGAACTGCCGACCGTCCACACAGCCACAGCAGACGCCTCCCCGCGAGAGAAGGGCCCGGGCTGGGCCCACGGAGCGGCTCTGCCTCCGCTGGCCGTGGCTCCTGCGGGCTCGCGGGCTCCAGCCCGAGAAGGCCCACCTGGACGCCGCCTGCCTGCGCGTCCGGTGTCCCGCCCTGCTCCCGCTGTAACCCGAGAGGGCCGCGGGGGACGGGCCGGTGTCAGGACAGGGCTGAGACGGGGGCGGGGGAGGCGCCGCGGCCCCAGGACCCCGGCCCTTCAGCGACCCCCGCTTCCGTCACACCGCTGGGGCCAGATGGCCGCGCCCCAGAACGGGGACGGCCTCCAGGGGCTCAGTAAGTCCCCTGCCCGCCCTCCTAATGACGTGAGAAGGGGCTGCCCAGGCGGGCCCGGGGCTCCCCTGCTGGTCCAGGGGTTACGACCGAGTGCCCCCAGTGCACGGGGCGCGAGTTCAGTCCCCGGTCAGGGATCGGGATGTCGCCTACCACAGCTAATACCCAGCGCGGCAGGATCATTTAAAGGGCGCCCCATCCCCACACAAGCCCCCTCCTTTTTCATCCTCATCAGGAAACTCGAAAGGAGTCAGCGGGGTATTTTCCAATAGCTGGAGAAAGCCCTCAGCCTGGAGCCCTGCTCACAGCTGGGGTGTGGGAGTCACGAGCCGCCTGTGACAACTAACCCTGAAATCAATTAAGAGGAAAATGAAAACTTGGCTCCTCGGCTGCACCGGCCACATGTAAGTGCTGGACGGCCACACTCGGCAGGTGGTCTCCACGGTGGAGCTGAGACCCCGCGCCGCCCCCCCCCCCCCGCCCCCGCCACGTGGACGGCCTGGATTGGAGGCCGGGGGGAGGGCTCCTCTTCACTAAGCATCGTCTATCAGTCTTTCCTCTTCTTCCAGGTGAGCAGGGAAAATGCCCTCTTAAGTAGACGCGACTCTGCTGCACACGTGGATTAATCTGACCGAGTTTGCCTGCCGAATGGGCGTGAGAACCTGGAAGTGCAGCCAGCCCACTGTCGGCGCAGGGTCTCCGGGACCCTTCCGCGCGGCCCTCCCCTTCCGCCCCATCCACGATCTACGCCTCACTCCGCCGCCCCGCTCCGAGCTGCTCCAGGACCCGCCTTCCCGGGCGAGGGCTCCCCACCCCAACCCCGACCCCGGGCCTCCCCCCACACGGGACCACCCCTCCAGGGCCGCCCTGTCCTGTCCTCGCCCCCTGCAGGGCCAGACGCCTGCACCTGAGCCGCCCCCCCCCCGCGGTGGTGGTGGGGGGCTGTCTCCATAGCCTGTAAACACCAGCTGGAGGCCCCCTGGTGAAAGAAGGCCCCCCTCCCCGCGCCGCATCCTGACAAGTCAGCCTCCGTCCCGGCCACTAACAGGAGCAACTGTGGGCTTCTCACTCCTGCAGGACGTCCCTCCCGCCTGTGTGTCCCCCCAGAGGGACTGTCCTCCTCCTGCTCAAGTCCGCATGAGCCGGAGAGGCCACTCTGGGCTCTCCACACCGGCCCGTACCTCTCAGTGCTGCTGGCCCTTCATCCATTTGCTTCTTTACAAAAAAAACACAAGCGGAAGACGGAGCCATCACCAAGGGGCCGCTGCTGGTGAGGCTGCTGAGCAGAGCATCCGACCAAGGCTCGCTCGTCTTGCGGAGGCCAGGGTGATCACAACACCCGAGAGACAACACCCACTCTTCCCCAGGGTGGCCTGCCGTGAGTTTAGCACATGAAGACTGGTGCCCTCCCTGAGCCGGGCAACAGAGCCAGAGAGGCCTGGGGGGGCACCCAGATGCCCGGGCAATGGGGGGAACCCCACCTTCGTGTGGGGCAAGCTGGCCAGGCCTGTCCCCCCACGCTCAGCCCTGGCCTGGAGACTAGAGCAAAGACAGGGGTGTGGTGGTCTAAGGACTGGGCTCCCAGGAAGCCCTGAGGGCTTGACGATTTGAAGGATCTCGCTCTTTCTTTTTATCTACTCTAGCGTGTTTATTTTTGTCTTTCTGTAGTGCCTGCTTAAAATTCCACTTCCTCTCCTCGAGACCTGTCCTCTGTAAAGGGAAGTATTTCCCACTCTTTTGCAATCACCCCCAAAGGTCTCTGGTGTGGCCTGCGGCGAGGTGGAGGCCGGCCCATCCTGAGCACAGCGGCCGAGCCTCGGGGGGCCAGTCTGTTTCTGTTTATCTCCCAGCTGTTTTGCTTTGTTCTCTTTTTGAAATCACTTGTCATCATAGAGTTTTCAGCTTTTTTTTTTTTTTTAGCTCACAGTTGAGAAAACCAACCCATTGAGTTGCTGCCATGATTTGCCCATCAAGTGAAAGTGTCCAGGTGGGCCGGAACGGCGTGTCATCGGTAAAAACAGCTCATCTATAGACCGCGTCCCCCAGCGACCTGAGGCCTCGTTCCTTATTCCTAACAAAAGTTCTGGCCGCCACATGTCCTGCATAGACGCGGGCCCTGTGCTCACTCAGTCTCCTGGGAGGCCCCTGCCCTGGTGTCCCCGGCACAGTTCAGCATCAGGGCCTCGCTCCCTTCTCCACTGCCTCCGAGGTCTCCCAGGTTCTCCCTGACCCGTCTCGCCTTGCCCCCCGCTTTGCTGAGCACTTGTGGAGGGCACAGCCCAGCACGGGGACCGAATGGCCTGTACCCCAGCCCGGCTGCCCTGGCAGCAACCACTGACTGCAGCCAGGTCTACCTGAGCAGACCCCAGGCGTGAACAGGATCGGCGCAGGATGGGGAGCACAACCCAGGACGGACAGGGAGCACAGCCCAAGATGGGGAGCACAGCAGCTGGAGCTGAGGAGGCCCTTGCTCCACCCGGCGGGAGCCCACGAGCCTAGCCCCTGGCACAGGAACCTTCTTACCTCCTATGAGGATCACACGCGCTAAGCCGTGTAAACTGGTCGTGAGCATGAAGTGATACTGGATGGCAGCCTGGTGTCACTTTCATTATTAACAATTTGAAAAAGCAGATTAACGCGCACCAGGCCCGGCTTAACTCTCTCGGGGCTCCGGTGAGGCTCAGATGGAATAACAGAACACACAGGAGAACATCCTAAACACTTGGGGTGAATTAACTGCCGAGTCCTCTAAACGCCTTGCCCCTTCCAGAGGCTGTTTTAAAAGAGGAGCTGGCCCAGGAGCGTTTCCCCATTGCCAGGCTCCTGTGCCGAGGCTCCCAGAGTCAGGAGCCCCAGGGCTGCTCCCTGTGTTCGGGGACAGCGGGGTAACTGTTTTCTAAACTGTTTGATGAGGATTAGGAAGGGCAGTGAGAGCCTCTACCCTCAGAGGAACAGGATTCAAAAAACAAACAAACAAAGCTCTATAAAAATGCAAAAGACTTGGAGCCAAAGTCTTCGGGGTGAGCCCCTTCCCTCCAGCCTAGCAAAGGGCATTTGGAGCGGTTGGCTGGGGGCATGTAGAGGGTAGGACCTGGCCTGCAGGCCCCAGTTTTAGCAAGACCTGCCTGTGGGGCAAACACACCCACTGCCTCGAGGGCACATGCTGAAGGCAGTTAGGGTTCCTTCCTTCGAGTGCAGACAACGCACACTCAGTCACTTCAGTCTTGTCTAACGAGCAACCCCATGGTCTATAACCCGCTAGGTTCCTCTGTCCAAGGGATTCTCCATGCAAGAATACTGAAGTGGGTTGCCGTGCCCTCCTCCAGGGGACCTTCCTGACCCAGGGATCGAACCCTTGTCTCTTACGTCTCTTGCACTGGCCAGTGGGTTCTTCACCACTAGTGATAAACCCATCTAAGTGGCATAAATGTAGTCACGTTCATCTGACTGCTTCTGCCATGTTCTGGAACTGTAAGGACAGTAACCTAGTGGTCAGTGTTCACACCCACTGCAGGTGCTGGGTTTAAGGTGAGGGCAGACACATGGGCAGGTGATGCAGGAGTCGGGCTCTCTTTGTCTATAATGCTTTCTGCATGAACTATTTTTGAAAAAGTATTCCAAAATGAATTCTAGAAGTTTACAGATTTGTAGGCAGGGTAAATGAAAACTTTATTTGGCTTTCAATAGTGTTCAAATTATTATACATGTGCAGCTTCATGTCACTTAGTTATTAAATTCCAGCCATCCCTAGACCAGTGGGTCTCTCGGGACAGTCAAAGCTGGGGTCTTTCCAATAGTCATGTATGGATGTGAGAGCTGGACCATAAAGAAGGCTGAGCACCGAAGAATTGATGCTTTCAAACTGTGGTGCTGGAGAAGACTCTTGAGAGCCCTTTGGACTGCAATAAGATCAAACCAGTCAATCCTAAAGGAAATCAACCCTGAATGTTCATTGGAAGGACTGATACTGAAGCTGAAGCTCCGATACTTTGGCCACCTGATGCAAAGAGCTGACTCACTGGAAAACACCCTGATGCTAGGAAAGACTGAAGGCAGGTGGAGAAGGGGAAGACAAAGGATGAGATGGTTGGATGGCATCATTGACTCAACGGACATGAGTTTGAGCAAGCTCTAGGAGATGGTGATGGACAGGGAGGCCTGGTGTGCTGCAGTCCACGGGGTCACACGACTGAGCAACTGAACAATGGCAGACCAATGGAACAATCAAGCCTGTATTTCGAGTGTAAATACACACACACACACACACACACACACACACACACTTTTGGAGTTTATACAGGTGAATCTTCGGCAAACACTGTTCCACCTCCCTTTATCTGGAGGCTTTTGGGGACACAGCGGTCACTGCCCTCACAGGCCATGAAGCTGGACAGCAGCACCTTCAAGCTGCCAGGACACAGAAGCAACCAGATGAACGGACTCCTGTGGGTGAACTCACTCGACGGTGATCCCACAGCGGGGATTATTCCCGGTGCCCTGGGCGGTCTGGCCTAATGTGTAAGTATTAAAATGATGCTTTGGGGACTCAAGATCTAAGAATTTGGCAGACCAGTCAGTCTCGCTCCTAGAAACTGAAGACGAGTGTGGGGTCACAGGCATCCCAGCTCTCCCCTCCAGGAAGTCACTTTTCTGAACAAATCCCTGGTCTCCACTTGTTTTGCTCTTGTTTCCCACCCCTTCGTGCACTGTGCTTAGGCTTGCAGTGACTCCCAGGGTCCACTGGTCAGATGTGAGCCGCTGACCCAGGCCCTGAGGTCAGTGGTGATGACCCAGGATCTGACTTCCACGATGGGCACCAGGACCTGAGAGGTGAGCTGGCCAGGCTCTTTGCTTGCTGAGTGTCAAGCTGAGTGCCAAGGCCCAACAGCCTCCCTGACCCCTGCTCCAAGCCTGCGGGCTCCTTCCTGAGTAAATACACATCTGGGGCCCACACTTGGCCTATCAATACGGAGGCAGCTCTGAACACACCCCAGCTTCACAGCCTTCATGACTGCACGTGAAGCGCATGTTGGAAAACACACTCTTCAAACGAGCCACAGGACACCTGCTCGGCGTCAGGGCTGGGCCCCTGCCCCACGAGCCCCCAAGGGCTGGGCTGATAGCAAGACGGCAGGACTGAGGCCGCCGGACACAGCAGAGCCCGGCCCCACCCACGTCCGGTTCTGAACAGTGAGCGGGGGTGCGGGGGCCGCGAAAGCCAAAGCACATCCCCACACCGGATGACGACTGATGACCCAGCCTTGTGTCCCACCAAGCCCTGTGCTGGGCAGCGGCTGCTCACAGGGAGAAGCTTCTGGAAAAGGCTTGAGATGCACTGGATGTTACAAGCCCGGCATTGAGCAGGCAGCAGCAGGGCCGCGGGGCAGCAGGGCTGGGGGCAGCCCGTCCATGGCCTCCGGTCCATGCTCCAGGAGCGACAGTGCAGGGCAGCCTCCACGACCAAGCGGTCAGCTGTCCCTTTGCAAGCCAGGCCCCTGCACTCTCTGCTCTCTTCCAGCCTCAGGTGCCCAGCAGGGTCTGCAAACCTGACACCAAGGAGGAGAAGGGCCCTGGGCGCAGAGCCCAGGTCCTGGAACGGGCTCCATGCCCTCAGCCAGGCTGCGGCCCAGCCCAGGACCCTCAGGGGGGCAGGGCTATTTTGGGGAATGTGAAGAAGGGGTCACATTTAGAAACAAAACTCCACTGAGCCTGAGACCTAGAAAACAGCGGCCTCCCAGTGCTGCACAGCGGCCACTGCTGGGACCCAGACGAGGGGCCCGGGAGGGCAGAGGGCCGTACAGGGAGACCCCGGGACCCCGGTCAGAAGGACGCATCCGCCCACCACCTGGCAGCCCCCGCCTCGTCCACAGAACGCAGCTCCACGGCGCCATCACCACCTGTAATTCTCAACACGCTTTTCTACCATCAAAGGCAACGCCTGCTCGAGAGAATGGCTTCAGACGTCCTCCTTACTCAGAGCATTTCCTAATGGCCGCATCTGGCCTGCCGAACACTGCCAGTGGGTTTTTCTGAGCTCTCTGTTAGAACACGCGAAATGGAATAAAGATGTCCCAGTGTTTCACATCCTCCTCCCAGGACCCGGACTAAGGAGTCGCTGCACACACAGCTCCACAGTATCCCGCTCCGTCAGCACCGGGACTGCTGCCCTCACTGCTGACGTCCGCAGGTGGACAGCACACAGGCCCAGCAGCAGGTGCCAGTGAGGCCCCCTGTCCACCCGGACGCCAGTGACCGTGCTGTGTCCAGGCCCTGCCCGGGCGGGACCCTGCCATGGGACGGCCGGGGCCAATCCTTCACTGTCCCTGGGCCTCCTGTCCCTGGGCCTCCGTTTCCTCATCTGTGAGATGGAGTCCTAAAAGCACAGATCCCCCTTAACTCACCACGGGGTTATACCCCGGTAAGTTGAGAACATGTTCAGTCAAGCACGCACTTAACACCGTGCCCTCCTGACCATCACAGCCTAGCCTCCTACCTTAAAGGTGCTCAGAACACTCAACGTCAGCTTACAGTCACAGAAAACACTCAACGTCAGCCTACAGTCAGGGAGAACCGTCAGACGCAAAGCCCACTTTACAGCAAGACGCTGGCTATCCCACGAGACATCATGAACATGAGCCTGAAGACAGAGTGGCTGTCCGTGTATCGGTCGCTTTCCCTGGGATCACGGGGCTGACGGGGGGCGCTGCACTGCCGGGCATCACAAGACGCGGTCGGACCCACCGCTGACCCGGAAAAGAGCAAAAAATCAGCGTTCAAAGTATGGTTTCTATTGACCTCAAATGACTCTCACGCCATCGTCAAGTCGAACCTCCTATGTCGGGGACCACCTGCGCCTTCTTTTATAGAAGTGCTCTGAGGACGGCGTAAGAAGCTCTTTAACACACTGAGCGTAGCCCAGCACCCAGAAAGCACTCCATGCGTGGGCAGTCACTCTAGATACAGTAGACCGAGGACCCCGAGGAGTGTCTGTACTCAGAACTAGGTGCCTGCGTCCCTCTGTGGCTCTGCGGGACAGGCGCTGGACACCGGAGCACGCTGTGACCTGAGCGGCTCCCGGCGAGGCTTCCCTACTGAGAAGGCAACACTTCCGCGAGCTTTTCAAGCAGGCCAGTGCGAAGCTCACAGCCAAGAACCCAGGCCCATTTCCAGAAGGGTCTCCACAGAGAGTCTGGAACCCATGGATCACTGGAGGATCACGTTCCGGAAAGTAACAGTGACGGGCATCTTCTCATCTGTTAGACGAGGGTGAGAAACCACCGCCCGTGGCCGTCTGACGTTTCCTGGAGGAGGCTCGACGTCTGTGGGCAAGCTGAGTTCATCGCATTTCACAGAGGCAGAGACCTGCACCCCGGGTGCGGGCCAGCCAGAGGTGCTCAGCGAGGGAGGGGCCTGGCCCGGCGGGAGGCTGCCCTGAGCCGCCCAGAGTGGGCCCCCCCAGTCCTTCCGCCGGCTGCCAGCAGCCCCCCACTTGACCCCACCACGCACTCCGGCCACTCCCCAGCCCCAGACCCACACCCTGCGGTCTCGGCCCAGGCGGGGCGCCGGCAGGCGCACGGAGCCCACTCACCCCTTGCTGGCCTCACCGTCCAAGCGGGCCCTTGGGAGCGAGTCACGGGCCTCCCAGGACCACGAGCACTACACCGCACAGAGGAAGCCCCGCGCAGTTCCCGATAGAGAGAGGCCCGCGTGTCTGCTCCCTACCTCCCACCAGGCCTCCGTCTCGGGCCTCCCAGGGCACGGGGCTGGATCGCAGCAGAAACCCCAGTGGTGCCGCGCGCTCCCTGGCTCCGCCCCGACATCTGGCTTCTATTTCATGCCCGTGTTGTCTCGTTACATAACGAGCAGATGAGACGCAGGGTCACCCCAGACTCGGGCTCAAGATCAGCCAGAGCGCTGTTCACACAGGGCCAGGGCCACCAGACCAGGCTCAGCGCCAAGGCCACACAGCCCGCTGACACCCCACACCCGGCTGATCTCTGCACAGCCCGGCCGATGCCCCACATCCTGACCAAACCCCACACAGCCCGCTGACACCCCACACCCTGGCTGACCCCTACACAGCCTGCTGACACCCCACACAGCCTGGCTGACACCCCACACAACCTGCTGACACCCCCCACACCCTGGCTGATACCCCATGTCCTGACTGAACCCCACACATCCTGACTGAACCCCACACACTCTGGCTGACACCCCATACAACCTGCTGACACTCCACACCCCGGCTGATCCCTGCACATCCAGGCTGACAGCCCACAGTGTGACAGAACTCTACATCCTGACTGAACCCCGCACACCCTGACTGACACCCCACAGCCTGACTGAACCCCACACCCTGACTGAACCCTGTACACCCTGACATCTCACACCCTGACTGACACCCCACACCCTGACTGAACCCTGTACACCCTGACATCTCACACCCTGACTGACACCCCACACCGACTAAACCCCACACCCTGACACGCCACGTCCTGACTGAACCCCGCACACCCTGACTGACACCCCACAGCCTGACTGAACCCCACACCCTGACACGCCATGTCCTGACTGAACCCTGTACACCCTGATATCTCACACCCTAACACCCCACACCATGACTGAACCCTGCACACCCTGACTGACACCCCACAGCCTGACTGAACCCCACACCCTGACTGAACCCTGTACACCCTGACATCTCACACCCTGACTGACACCCCACACCGACTGACCCCATACCCTGACACCACACCCTGACTGAACCCTGCATCCTGACTGACCCTGTACCCTGACTGAACCCTGCACCCTGACTCACCCCACACCCTGACTGACCCTATACCCTGACACTCCACACCCTGCTGACACCCCACAGAATGATTGAACCCCGCACCCTGACTGACACCCCACACTCTGACCGAACCCCACACCCTGGCTGAACCCCGCACACCCTGGCCGACACGCCACACATGCAGTAAACACCACGCTGCCTGCTCGCAGCTCTTCAGCCGAGCTGTTCCTAATGCCTCCATGCGCGTTCAAATGTGAGGGACAGAGGAGTCACCTGAGGCCACACCTGGGATGAGGCCTCAGCCCCGGCAACATGAGGAGGTGGAGCCCAGCCAGGAGGGGTGGTGGTCGGCTCCCTGGGGTGCGGGGGAGGGTGGAGCAGGGGTCCTGGGGCGCGCATCCCGGGGAGACCGCAGAGCTGGCTAAGAAGGCACAGGGACCCGCCCAGCAGGAGGTGCATGCTGCGATGCCCAGCGCGGGAGCTCCAGCAGCTGCCCACTCCCAGCCCGGGCGGGCCTCTGCTCCCTCCACCCGCCCGAGCACCAGGTCTGGCGGCCGAGGCAGCCCCTGGGCTTCAGGTAAACAGAGCCCGACCCCACAGCGACGTGGGGCGGACGCTCTGCTCGCGGGAGTTTAACCTTTCTTCCAAGCAGCGCACGCCAGGGGCAAGGCTGGCCTGACTGGTAGAAAACCCGAACGGCCAGTGCATCTGGGGGCCGGGGGCCAGGTCGGGAGAGGCCCCCGGGGCTCCATGCGTTTCCATCTCCCCAGCTGCTCCAGGCTCCACAGCCAGCACAGGGCCGACGGGACCTCAGCACTCACTCTCCTCCCACGGCAGGGGCCTCAGACGTGGCTGGGGAAGGGCCACTCCACAGGCTGCGGGCGCAGGCTGGTCATGAGACAGGCACTGACCGGGCCCTGGGGCTGGCTGAGGAGAGGCCCTGAGCCCTGCGGGAGGCGCGGGCTGGACGTCGCCACAGGGCTGGCTCTCTACCCACCAGCTCCCTGCTCCTGTGCAGCCTTGTCTGAGAGCCCTGGACGGGGCTGCTGGCCTGAGCCAGTGGCGGGCAGGTCTCAGGGAGGGGTGCCCACTGCACTCCTGGCGTCTGACCTCTGGCTTCACCCCCTGCCGGCTGCGTCTCACCAGGAGGCTGAGCCTCGGCAGGGTCAGCAGGTGGGCCTCGGGGCAAAGGCGAGACAGTTATCTACCCCACTGCAAACCCATCCACAATCATCTCTGCAACAGACCTCAATGGTGTTCACCTACAGTTAAAAAAAAAAATCACACAGGCATGGGATAAACTGACTGGTTCGTAATATTTCTATCGGTTCAGGAAGAGCACATTCTATTTTACCAAGAAAAAAGACAGAATCTCCCAGAAAGGGTGCCCAGCAGCCCAAGGCGAAAGCTTGATAGCCTCCTTGGGAACGTTCTGCGCACCTGGACGCCGGGACGGCCAGGCCGGCGCTCAGCAGCCTCCATGGTATGTGAGTAAGGATGACAGCAGCCAACGGCACACCGGCTCTGCCCTGTGTCGCAACGTCTGGCATGGGCCCACCAGGCGGCACGTGTCACAGGCCGTGCAGAGGGCAGGATGAGGCATCCTCACGGGCGTCAGCTGTCCCTGTCCACAGATACATGGGACATCTGTGTTCTGTCCACTGACATCCGGAACATCCGGGAAATGCAAGGCCCAAGTGTTACCAGCAAGTTGAAAATGGGACTCCAGAAATGAATGACGCTTGAGTGCAGGGGGCTGGTGTGATCACTGCTTGAGGAAAGGGCAAAGGGCCCGGCAGGAGAGGAGAGCCCAGACCCTCAAGGGCACACACAGACTCAAGGTTTTTACAGAACTTCACGCTTCCATCTTAAACAAACAGTAAAAGGCAGGTGTTAAACTGCATTTTCACGTGAGATTCCCCTGCGGAGACTGTGACCGCGCTCGTGCTGTGGATGACAAAGCAGCATCTTCTCCCAGGCGTGCTATGCGGGGGCCGGGGGAGCTCAGGGCCAGGGCCAGCTTCATCCCAGGGGTGCGCCAGGCCTCCCCGGGGACACAGAGCTCAGAGAGGAGGCGGGATGGCGTGGTTCCCGCAGCACTGAACTGACAGACAGAGGAGACTTCTCCATGAACGTCTCAAGGGAAAACCCCAAGTCACGAAGACCACAGGCAGATATCCTCAGCTGGCATTTGAAGGAGCTCAGCATTGAGGGCCTTCCCTGGTGGCTCAGACGGTAGAGAATCTGCCTGCAACCCAGGAGGCCTGGGCTCAATCCCTGGGTCAGGAAGATCCCCTGGAGGAGGGCATGGCAACCCACTCCAGTATTCTGGCCTGGAGAATTCCATGGACAGAGAAGAGCCTGGCGGGCTATGGTACATGGCGTCACAAAGAGTCAGACACGAATGAGCGACTTCCACTTTCACGTGCAGCGTTAAGATAAAAGCCTCACTATCAGGGGCATCCAGACACCCAGAGTGTCCACTGCCACCCAAGGAGGCCACGCAGGGCACCACCTGGACAAGGACTGGACGCTAGACCCAGCAGGTGGGCCTGCTGCATGGAGGGACCTGGGTCTGGGGGCCACGCCCCTCCTAAGTGACCTCAGGGCCAGGGTCATGACCCGCCCTGGTCTCCAGGCTACGAGGGGGCGACAAGGAAGACACTGTCACCACAGCTAAGAGATACCCAGACCCCACAGACGGCCTGCGGGCCTGTCTTCCCAGGCCACGAGCCCTGCGTGGAACGCATCCCTGAGGGCCAAGCCAGGCTCCACAGCCTGCCCTTTCCTCCTCGGTCCTCCGCCGGCCGGCTGGAGCTCGGTGTGAAGCCCAGGAGTAGAAACGTCCCCTGCCGTCCTCAATCGACAGCAGGGAGGCACTGATGCTCACATGCAACTTTCTTCAGAAGAATGAGCCTCTCTAGCGCCGCACGGGAGAGCCAAGCCCACTCTTTCCTTTGTGCATCCAACTAAGGTAAAG
This sequence comes from Ovis aries, assembly GCF_016772045.2. Classification (NCBI taxonomy): domain Eukaryota; kingdom Metazoa; phylum Chordata; class Mammalia; order Artiodactyla; family Bovidae; genus Ovis; species Ovis aries. The sequence goes on along the minus strand of NC_056054.1, from coordinate 2,212,112 downwards.
CCCCCTTGTTCACTGTCTGGGACGAGGAGAAAGGCCCCAAGAAAAAGGACCACGGCGCTTCGCCGGCTTGGCCCGAGGATGCACTGCCGATGTCCTGTTACCCCCAGGAGGGGCCCCCTGCACTCACGCGGCAGCAGGCAGGAGAGATCGGGGTGGCCAGTCACGAGTCCCCCAGAACATGGCCTGGCCTGAGGGCGAGAGGGTGGCGGCGGTGGGCACGCCCCCGGTGCCAGGCCCAGGCTGGCTGGAGCACAGGGCTCAGGCCTCCTCTGCAGAGTGCAGCTTTCCAGTCCCTCCCGGATCCGAACCCCGAGGAGCGCTGTGCTCATGGGCTCTTGGAGGGCCCTCGCGTGCTCCCCACCAGCAGGGGTGAGGGGCAAGGAGCCAAGGAGGAGAGGAGACGAGCCGGGCAGACAGGGCTGGGTGCCTCGCCCAGCACAGGGGAGCCCATGGGCTGAAGAAAGAGCTGGTGGTCGGGGGTCCCATTGCTCAGGCTGCACCTCTGTACGTGGGAACATGGAGACACCGAGGGGCGGGAGTCTGCCCCCGACCTGGCCCCTCCCCCCGACCAGCAGACGGACGCACTGAGTTCCGGAGCCCAGCCACTGCCTGAATTCATCTTGTATTTTTAGCTACACTGGCTTCTCGGTGGCTCAGCTGGTAAAGAATCCGCCTGCAACGCAGGAGACCCGGGTTCAGTCCTTGGGTTGGGAAGATCCCCTGGAAAAGGGAATGGCAACCCACTCCAGTACTCTTGCCTGGAGAATTCCATGGATGGAGGAGCCTGGCCGGCTACAGTCCACGGGCTTGCAAAGAGTCGGACACGACTGAGCGACTAACACGCTGAACGCAAAGCCACAAAAGGAGGTGCAGAACCATTCGATGCCAACGTCCCTGCAGCAGCGGGCGAGTAGCTTCAGCAGTGGACACGTGAGAGGCTCGCGCCCCGGGGATGCCCTGCTCTCCGGGAGGAAAAGGTCAGCACTGAGGCTCGGGGCATGCAGCTCACCCGGCCCCTTCTCCACGTGACATTACACAGCCCTGTGACAGGGCAGCTTGGCCTCGCCATGAGCTACCAGGAGGCCAAGGCAGCGGTCGCCGGCGGCTCTGTCTGTCTCTCACCAGCACGCCGCACCCCGGACCTTCCAGGCTCTCCACCTGCCATCACTTCTTCCCCGGTGGCCCGAGGCTAAGACCGCGCTCCCAGTGCTGGGGGCCCAGGTTTGATGCCTGATCGGGGAGCCAAGATCCTGCCTGCTGCATCGAAGACCCGGTGCAGCCAATAATCAAGCCGAGGAGATAAATCAGCATCATTTCGAGAGCCAGCTTAGGGCACTGGCCACCGAGCCCGGCCTGAGAGAAGTCCGTGTCTCGCCAGGGGGCAGGCGACTGTCTGAAACCTGCGTTCAGCTGAGTCGGCAGGACAGCAAGGGCAGCAACTCAGGGAGAAGGAAGGGCATGGAGCCGGGGGCCTCTCCTGAGGCTGCCCCAAGGCCGCCTGCCTCAGCCACAGCTCATGGGGTCACTGTCACTGTTTAAGGACCCTCAGGTCAGGAGGACAAGTCACGGGTCCCGCCCAGGGCAGAGAGACTGCAGCTCCTCTGGAGGGATGCATCCACGCCTGTGCCAGACGCTGGCTGGGAGGGGGTGGACCAAGAAGGAAGACCCCCTGGGAGTGGACAGTCACAGACCGCCTCGCGGGGCCGGGGAGACCCGATCGCTAGTCACAGACCGCCTGGCGGGGCCGGGGAGACCTGATTGACAGTCACAGACCGCCTCGCAGGGCCGGGGAGACCTGGCCAACACCAGGGTGTAGCACTGCACCCATAGGGGCTGCTTCTGCGCCGGTACGAGGCACACATCCTCCCTGGCCGAGCGTGCTGTCAGCCACACAGGACGCCTGGGAACACTGCATGGGCGGAAAGTCACAGCTGAAGATCCCAGTGCAGGGAAAAAAAAAGCCCAGGCAGCGGGAGTCAGGCCAGGGCAAACTGCGATTACAGGAAAGTCTAATGTGCCCACAAGATCACCTCTGCAACAGGTCTGAGGGAACGGGGCCACCGGAGGGTCACGGAGCAGAAAGCGGGTGACGGGGCCTGCACTCAGCAGCTGCTCAGCCCTGGGTCCCAGGCCCTGTCTGCGTCTCAGGCTCTCACCCGCCAGAGAGAAACAGAGCTGCAGCTTCCCCGAGAGACCGCGGAGGGTGGGGCGAATAAGACCGTCAAGGTGGGCTCCGCTGATCGCGAACAAGCGCTGCTGATGCAGAACACGGCCAGGCACGTTTGAAAATGATCTGAACAGAACCGGTAGCAATAAGAAAGCTAATGGTGAAAGGTCGAAGACGAATGAATGAGCGACATGGTCGATTAGACAGAGCTGGAGGGAGGACGGGAGAAGAGGAGACTGGCGCTGACGGAGGGCTGGGTGCCTGCCCCCAGGAAAAGATACAGCTAGATCCCAGCAACCTCCACGCGGACACGGGCCCCACCTGCCCAGGATGGAAGATACGAGCCCAGAAGAGGAGGTGGCCTGGGGACAGAGGGAGGCTTCCTAACTGCAACTCAAAAGCCAGATGCAGGTGAAAAAACAGAACTTGGTTCATCTGAACCACCACAGGGGAGGCGGGACGGGCAGCCAACAGGGCAGAAGCGTGAAGAATACGGAGAACTCACCATAAAGAATTCACAAAGTAACTGGCAAACTGGGAGAAACTGTCTGCAGACTCTCACAGATGAAAGCTAATACCCCCTGCATGTAAAGAAGTCTTAAAAACTGTGGGAACAGAGCCTAAAGTTCTGATCGAAAACCAGGTCAAAGGCATAAAGACAGAGAAGAGGCCTCACGCCGCGGTCCCCCCTTATCGGTCAGATGGACAAACGGTAAGGGCCTCTGCCCGCGCAGAGCGGGCCGCCTGCGGGCCATGCCGGGAACGCACGTGCGCACCCGCTTGCCTGGCGCCAGCCCCTGGCCCCCGGCCCTGCACGACGCCGGCTCCTCCTCGGTCCGTGGCACTCGGTGGTTCCTGAGTCTGGAGACACACCTCCCACCGCGGGGAAGCGCGCCAGCACCAGGGGACCACGGGGCACGGCTCTCAGGCATGATACGGGCCCCTCCTGGAGGCCTGACTGCCGGATGCAGGAGCAAGACCCGGCAACACGTGCAGGTCGGGGATGGGGCGGGGAGGAGCCCCGGGAGGGATGGGGCGAACGTGCTGGGGTGGAAAAGCCGAGTGCACACGAGCAGCCTGTGGGATGTTCCTCCTTTGTCCAGGAGGCAACGCGGGAGGGCGAGAGTGGGGCTGGGGAGGGTGCAGGGCCCAGGGATGGAAGCCAGAGGGGTGGGGGGGATGGACACCGTTGCTCAGTCCAGGCTCCTACACAGCACCGGCCTCGGGGGCCACACTCATGTTCTGTGTACTCAAAAAGCAAAAATAGACAAATGAAAATACCACACACTGAGATAAAAGCAGTAAGGATGACCCCAAACCCACTGCAGATGAAGAATGTGACGCCCTGGGCCAGAGGAAGGGGCAGGGAAGACCCGGCCCACGCAGCCTGGGGACACGGTATTTGGACGAAGCTTGGACTTCACCCCTGAGCAAGGGCTGAGCTCCAGTTATAAGGGTGTTTCTCACAGAGGCGTAGATTAACAACTTCTGGGCATTCTGGGGTTGAGCAAATGAGTAAATACATCGTGGAGACCGGGAGCCACGCTTCCCAGTGTCGGACGGAGAGTCAGTCACACGTATGGCAAACAGCAAGGGCCTTTAAGGGACCCTGTGAGGAGCTGGAAGCACAGTGCGAGTCCATGGGGCTCTAGGTGAGTGTGTGTGCGTGTGTGCCCGAGTCGGTGCTGACACGGACATCCGTGTTCCTGTGCTAGGCGCTGGGTGGCACCTCCCACACGCCAAGCCTGCTTCCTAAATACCAGCCCCTGGAAACAGACCCCGGCCTCTGCGGAGAACCAGCTGACTCCGGGGCAGGGGGGCACGTGGACACGAGAACACCTCCCTGTGTCGCAGAGAGTAAAGGGCTCACAGGTGCGGGGTCGGCCCGGGGGGCTCCCACCAGCCAGACCTGCACAGTCTGGGCACCAAACGAGATCATGGTGACGACGGGACTACAAGCCGGTCAGCAAAACAGCCCACTAGTCCAAACAAACCCAAGGATGACCTCTCTGACGGCCGGAGAGCTGTCAGGCTTCCCAGGTGGTGCAGTGGTAAAGAATCTGCCTGCCAAGCAGGAGACGTGGGCTCGATCCCTGGGTCGGGAAGACCCCCTGGAGGAGGAAATGGCAGTTTCCAGTATTCTCGCCTGGAATACCCCATGGACAGAGGAGCCTGGCGGGCTACGGCCCATGGGGTGCAAGAGTTGGACACGACTCAGTGACTAAACAGAGCAGAACATAAATTCATAAACAAATGTATAAGAAAGGGAAGTTCTTTTCACAGGAAAGAGCCAACAGCTGAACTAACAAGAAAGACAGGACTAGAAGATCACCAAGAGCACCATCATCACAGTAGCGGCTTCAGGTGCGAATCATCGCTGGATACAGAAACCAGAGTCAGAAACTCGGGGCCCTGAACACCGCAGAGGCCCCTCTTGAGATCAAGGGCTTTATTAGGACACCTGGCAAAACATGCATCAGGCCCCTGAGGAGATAACGCTGCGGCGTGGTTGGTATTAATAGCTCCCTGAGGTCGGCTGCCATGCCGGCTGCTGACAAGCTGCCCTTGTTCCTGGGCGACGCATTAGTTGGGGGAAGGGTGTCATCTCAACCACTCACTTTCAAATGAGTCTGAGAAAGTTCATTTTTAAAAATACAAACGAATACAGTAATTTTCTGTACTATTCTCGCTGCTGTAAGTCTGAAATTATAGCAAAATTCAAAGTTAAAAGGAAAAAAAGGAAAAACAGAAAAAAGGCTAAAACTTCCCCAGAATTTTTTTAAAGACATTAACCCCCCACCTTCAGCAACTCCAAAAAAAGTCAAGATGGATAAAATGAAAACACTCAGTGAAAACGGAGCAGAAAATACTTGAGACTAAGACCATGAAAGCACCAAGAGAGAAGCGGCAGATCCTTGCGAAGGCAGGAGTGCAGGCAGGGACCCCTAGACGGCGGCGGGCAGGAGTGCAGGCAGGGACCCTTAGGCAGCGGCGGGCAGGAATGCGGGCAGGGACCCCTAGACAGCAGCGGGCAGGAGTGCGGGCAGGGACCCCTAGACAGCGGCAGGCAGGAATGCGGGCAGGGACCCCTAGACGGCAGCGGGCAGGAGTGTGGGCAGGGACCCCTAGACAGCGGTGGGCAGGAATGCGGGCAGGGACCCCTAGACGGCTGCAAGCAGGAGTGCGGGCAGGGACCCCTAGACAGCGGCGGGCAGGAGTGCAGGCAGGGACCCCTAGACGGCGGCAGGCAGGAGTGCGGGCAGGGACCCCTAGACAGCGGCGGGCAGGAGTGCGGGCAGGGACCCCTAGACAGCGGCGGGCAGGAGTGCGGGCTGGGACACCTAGACAGCGGCGGGCAGGAGTGCGGGCAGGGACACTTAGATAGAGGTGGGCAGGAGTGTGGGCAGGGACCCTTAGACAGCGGCAGGCAGGAGTGCGGGCAGGGACACTTAGATATCGGTGGGCTAGATAGCGGCGGGCAGGAGTGTGAGCAGGGACCCCTAGACAGCGGCGGGCAGGAGTGCGGGCAGGGACCCTTAGACAGCGGCAGGCAGGAGTGCAGGCAGGGACCCCTAGACAGCGGCAGGCAGGAGTGCGGGCAGGGACCCCTAGACGGCGGCGGGCAGGAGTGCGGGCAGGGACCCCTAGACGGCGGCGGGCAGGAGTGCAGGCAGGGACCCTTGCAAAGACAGGAGTGTGGGCAGGGACCCTTAGACAGCGGCGGGCAGGAGTGCGGGCAGGGACCCTTGCAAAGACAGGAGTGTGGGTAGGGACCCCTAGACAGCGGCGGGCAGGAGTGCGGGCAGGGACACTTAGATAGCGGCGGGCAGGAGTGCGGGCAGGGACACTTAGATAGCGGCGGGCAGGAGTGCGGGCAGGGACACTTAGATAGCGGCGGGCAGGAGTGCGGGCAGGGACACTTAGATAGCGGCGGGCAGGAGTGTGGGCAGGGACACTTAGATAGCGGCGGGCAGGAGTGGGGGCAGGGACCCCTAGATAGCGGCGGGCAGGAGTGCGGGCAGGGACACTTAGACAGCGGCGGTGGGACTCTGCGGGCCGACAATGTTTTCAAAGTGCTGGCAGAAACAGCTGTCCACCCGGAAGGGTCCACCCCGGGACGGCAGACCGCGGTGCTGGGGAGAGAACGCCGTTTCGGACAGACAGAACGTGCGAGAGTTTACCGCTGCAAGGACTGCTAGAGAAACTTCTCAGGGGTGTCACTGTCAGCAGAGTGAGATCCAAAGAGAAGCAATGGTGTGCAAACAGAATAAGTATGAGATTAGAACTAGGAAGCCGGACTCATTAAGAAGGACACGGAGTGAAAAGACCGGGCACGCGTGCAGAAGGCAACACACAGGCCTAACAGCGGCTTTGCATCCAGCTACTGGAAGGAAACACACACATGTGCGTGCCCCACACAAACACGCACACACGCGTACAGCCGAGAGAGCAGTTCTACAGATGGAGAAAAGAGAACACACAGCTGAACAGAAAAACGGGGACATCAAAAGAGAAGCTATCGATGCCCAAACCAGGCCGCTCCGTTCCCTCAGGCGAACACGGTAAGGTGCGGTTTCCGAGCCTCTGGCAGGGGCCCGGTGGGGGTGAGGGAAGGAGGGCGCCGGGCAGCCCCTGGGGGTGGACTGGCACAGTGATGCGGCACTCCACTGCTCGACAGTGACCCTCAGAGGACCCCGCACGTGTGCCAGAAAGCACCGCGGAGGATGCCGAAAGCCGCGTCTGAAGGTAGCAGCACCCCAAGGCCCGCTGCAGGGCCATCCACAGGAAAACGAGCACGCTGTGAAAACTCACACAACCGATCGCTCAGCACCATCGAAAATCAGTCACAGCTACACGCATAAATGTGAATCAGCCTCCGAAATAGTCGTGTTCAAAAAAAAAAAAACAAAAAACATGAAACATACAGTATAATTCCATTAACATCAGGTTCAAAGACACGTAAGATGAAGTCGCATTGTTGAGGAACACGGACAGATGAATTTCTTAAAACCAAGGGATGAATTTCTTAAAGCAAAAACACAGAAGCCCTGCCAACGGCCCCTGGCTTACAGCGGGGAGGGAGTGCACAGCTCCGGCTTGTTTTCTCCTTTAAATGGCACTCCTCGCATTCTCCAGGAGGTAAAACATCCCATCATCAAAGTTTTTAAAAAATGTGTGGGAAAATTTTTAAAGGTATACCTGAAGCGGGCTAAGGAAGTAATGAGTCAATACAGAAAATAAAATGAAGGGAATCGTGGAGAATTGACTGCGGCACCCCACCAGCCCGGGACAGAAGATATGGGCAGGTCCAAACGTGCTCAACAGGGAGACAAGGGGATGCAGCGTCCGAGATCCTCTCTGCAGAAATCGGGAATCTCACGCAATCAAAACTGTCCACTTTGTCATTGCACTTTTCTATTGATGACTGGCAAGTGCAAACTAGACGGATTATCATGGGCTTCTTACAATCTGAGAATCTGTTGAGAGTTTCCTGTTTATCTCTGCTGGGTTTTCATATCTTACTGACACTGTCCACATTTCAAAGTGAAAGTGAAAGCCACTCAGTCGTGCCCGACTCTTTGCGACCCCATGCAGGCCATGGAATTCTCCAGACCAGAATACTGGAGTGGGTAGCCGTTCCTTTATCCTGGGGATCTTCCCAACCCAGGGATCGAACCCAGGTCTCCCGCATTGCAGGCGGATTCTTGACCAGCTGAGCCACAAGGGAAGCCCAAGAATACCGGAGTGGGCAGCCTGTCCCTTCTCCAGCGGGTCTTCGCGACCCAGGGAACAAACTGGGGTCTGCTGCCTTGCAGGCGGACTCTTCACCAAGCAAGCTATCAGGGAAGCCGCGCCGACGTCTCAAATGTAATCAACAGGTGACTTGCTGAACTGCTGCTGTTAGGACAAGGCGCCCAGAAGTTCCCACTGTGAAAACGGCTTGCTTCTGCTTTCAAATAATCCTTAACTATTTATACAAACTGATCATTTCCTCCAAATTTGGGGACTTTTTGGTATTCATTACGAAAACTGGAATATTTATCTCATCGTTTTTATTTAAAAAAAAAAAAACATTCTCACATATTTCCTAAGCTCTCTACTTTCCCTGGGCCACAACGCTCTTGCAACAGAGCCTTAGGTTGGGAATAACCAGAGAAGCTGCTCTCGAAGTCTTTCCCCAACATTCCGTGTAGGGTTTTACGTTTCCACATGTAAGTACAAGCTGCACAGAATTTTTGTCTCATTTTTGTCTCCAGCAGGTTCTAGAATGAAGGCACTTTCAGTTTCACGGAATTTGATAATATTTTCCTAGGTTTAGAGGCAATCTTAAGGAGGGTCGACATCACACAAACTTTGGGAAAATACTGAGTAAGGAGTAGGTGCTTTTAAGAAACATTCCGGCAAACTACCATCTGTAGGATGGATAAACAACAAGGTCCTACCATGTTGCACACAGAACTATACTCAATACACTGTAACAGAGCGTAGTGGAAAAAATGCGAAGCAGAATGTATATATACGTATAATTGAGTCACATTGCTACACAGAAGAAATTAACAGCAGTATAAATCAAATATGTGCCAATAAACTGTTTTTTAAGAAAAGAAACAGTGAGATGGGTCCTTTACCCCCAAACCACCAGCCCCCAGCACACTCTCACTGCCTATGAAGGCCAGGAAGCCTGAGCTCAAAGTTTCTAAGAGCAGAGCCTTCCTTTTACGGAAGGCAGAAAAGGCTATTTACTCAGAGTGTTTCTGTCTAAGCTTCTTATTGGAGATTTCGGCCAGTTCCTCCTGCTTGTTTTCTTTATGACTCGGCACTTCGAACATTGGCATATATCTTCAAGGTGACTATATTTATTCTGAGAACCTGGGTTCAGAAGCAGCTTTCCAAAGATCCACACGGGTCCACTGTCTTCCCTGAAGTTTATCTTTTTGCAAAATGACAAAAGGTTCAATGAGAAGAAAAATTCTAGCAAGTTCCTCTGCATCAGCTAGCACCTATTTATGGGATAAGCGTAATAATCCCTAATTCAATGTAACGTAAGTATAATGCACGCACAGGTAATCAATTGCTTTAAATGGCTACAAGTCCTGTGTGGCAGTGCCTATGGGCCTGCAGCAGGCCTCCTGTCACCCTTGAGACCACCTGCCACTCAGGGGGACCATGCAGAAACCCTGACCTGCCAGGCCTATGTACCCTCCAAGCCCCCGCACAGGCACACACACACCCAAGGAGGTCAACACTCCCTCTGACAGCCCATCACACCTCCTTGGGGCCTCAGATCACGGAGGACAGTCTTTTTAAGTGTCTTAAGAAATATATGCTTGTCCACCCCAGATGGCTAGAACAGCAGCTCCTACAACTTCAAGTCTCTTAAAAATTACCCAGGACCCCAAAGGCCTTTCATGACGTGGTGGGACCTAATGGTATTTGTTGCTGTTAAACTGCAAGGTCGTGTCTGACTCTTTGAGACCCCATGGACCGCAGCCTGCCAGGCTGCTATGCCCATGGGATTTCCAGGCAAGAACACTGGGGTGGGCTGCCATTCCCTTCTCCAGGGGACCTTCCGACCCAGGGATTGAACCCGCGTCTCCTGCATTGGCAGGCGGGTTCTTTACTGCTGAGACAGCAGAGAAGCCCAATCAATATTTACCGTATTAGAAGTTAAAACGGAGAGTTTTTAAAAAACTTTCACCTAATTCATTTCAAAATAGTGATGAACACAGATCACCTATTTTTAGGGGGGGAAAAAAAAAAAGCACCTTTTCTAAAACCGAAAAAAGCTGGTGGAAGGAGGCGCTGTCTGCCAACCCCGACGGGATCGCTCAGGCGGGGAGCCGTCACCTCTGCTTCCGAGCTTCGTGTGTTGTGACAGGTGTCTGGGCGGCAGTGACGCGGGGAAGCGCCGAGGAGACGCGGCTGGATCCGGGGGAGCATCTCTGCGGCTGCAGGATGGCCGTGGGCGGGCCTGTCTGACGTGACGCCGGGAGTAGGCCGGGCGCACAGGGGCCGCAGGGGGCCCGTCCCGGGTGAGCTCGTGCACCCGGCCACGCCCACCACCCCGGCGCAGCCCCGCACCGTGCCCCGACGCCAACACTCGTCCCGGGAAGAGGCTGCTCCTGTGGGGGCTGCCCAAGGCGTCGCAGGTCAGCAGACACCCGGAGGGACGCACCGCTCCAGGATGCTGGGTTCCAGCTGAAGGGTCACCCTGGTGGCTCACACGGGTGGCTCTTTTCCTTCACGTGACGGACTGACTTCCTTCTAAGGGAAATCCCGGCAGGTCCTCAGATCTGAATAACCATAGCTCATCTGTGGTGGTTCTTTCTGGCGAGGACCGTGTCCCGTGAAAAGAGCGGTTAGGTCAGCTGGCAACTTGCTGGCTGAGCAGATCGAGGTGCTTCGGCTTTGTGCACGTCCCCTCATTGTCTAGGATGTCAGAAAGACGTGCGCCCCCAGGATGGAGACACTGCGTGGAAGGAACCGTCATCCTGCCTCGTGCGGAATGTTCCCAACTGAAGCTGACTCCTCCGTGCGGCGCCCGGCGGGGAGGAAGCCCTCGGCGGTGTGCTGCAGCACCGCTCTGCTGCCAGCTGGGGTCCAGGCACGCTCACCACTGCTGTTCCCGGCCACCAGCAGACACAGCAGCGCAGTGAGAAGGAAAGCCCTGTCTCAGAACCTACAGACCACCCCCAAGGGGCCAGGGGACCCCTGCCCATTTACGAAATAGACTGCTTTCACGAAGATGAAAGCCACCCAGTAACTCTCGCCAACTCCTGGTGAAGCTGCTCTGTGGAGCCTACCTGCTGTGCGCCGGGCAAGCCTACAGAGGCACAAAGGTCAGCCTCCACTTTCCAAGGACACACAGCCTAGCAACACAACGGATCACGCAAAAGGACGGAGGAAGGCCTGCAGCCACGCCTCTGTCTCCAGCTCTTCCCCAGCCGGGCCTGGAGGGGAAGGAAGATCCCACAGGACTGAGGGAAGCATCTGAAGGACGGCAGCTCAGGCCCAGGGCCAGGGAGGGCTGCGCCCAGGGATAGCCAGGCCACAGACCCACAGGGCCTGTGCGGGAAGAAACACCCGCCTCCGAGCAGGCGGAAGGGGCACAAAACTCAGTTCAGGGATTTCCCTGGCAGGCCAGTGGCTGAGACCCCGCCTTCCAACGCAGGCAGTGCAGACTCGATCCCTGGTCAGGAAGCTAAGATTCCACATGCTCCCGCGGCTAAATCCCAAAGAGTAAAACAGAAGCAATGCTGTGACAAAGCTAACGAAGACTTTAGAAATGGCTCACTCCAAACAAACAAATAAATAAATGAAAGGTAAAACTCACTGACAATAAAAAAAGGCAAGACCTGTGCATTGCTCTTAAAATGTTTCACTTGGAAGAAACACTACCAATTTCAGAATGAAATACAGTTTCTGTAGCGCCCTCTATAATGTAAGTTACAAAATGTCTATCTGGACGAGGATACATACACAACGGTGTGCATTTATTAAGCACTGAGGAAGTCTGATATAACTCTTCAAAGGCTAAGGATTAAGATAATTGAAAGTGTGAAACTGGGCAGCAGCTTTTAAAAAAGAAAAAGAAACAGCTGTAGTATAACAACGGGAAACTTTTGGCATCTGAGGAATATTTTCAAACAGAAAGTGCTCAGAGAACCTGAATTGTAAACCCAGCTAGGACAAGCAAAGGCCAAAATGTAACCACAGTTAGTGGAAAGAAACACAGCCCGGAGGCACTCGACAAGAAAGCCTGTCCTGCTGCAAATCACCAGCGTGAACAGAGGTGTCCGCTCTGCGCGGTCTTGGAGAGTTAGGAAAAGACGGAAAACGAAAGCCAAGAGGACACAGCAACTTGGGTCTCTAAATAGTGTTGATTAAATATGAGAGCAGCAATGCTGAAGCCCATTAAAATAAAATAAGTAAATCCTGCATAAATAAAGCTCTCCGTGACGCCCACGGCTCTCTGTGTGTGCTCCCGGTGGGCCCTGGGCAAGGCTGGGGGTCTGTGTGTGCCCCCAAGGTGCTGGACATCGCCAGCGTGGACATCATGTCCTGGATCCCTGGGCAGAAAATCACGAGGCTCCAGGCTGGCAAACTGAGGATGTGGCCGGCAGGGCTCTAATCCCGTGAGGCTACAAGTAAGAGGGGGCGTCAACTGTGAGCCTCGGCTGAACTCCACCTGCTCTGTCCCCTGTATAAAGTCGAGCCCACTGCTCTCAAACTCTGTATCCCTGGAGCATCCCTGGAGAGGGGGGCACCTGAGTGGGGGAGGTTAAGGGAGGTGCGGACTCGAGAGGCACAGCGGCAGGGACTGGAGCCAGAGAAGGAGAAGCTGTAACTGGAGCCCACGTCTCTTTAGGAGAAGCAAGATCCAAGACGTCCCTGGTGGTCCAGTGGTTAAGAATCTGCCTGCCCACACAGAAACGGGTTTCCTCCCTGGTCCAGGAAGATCCCACACGCTGTGGAGCAGCTGAGCCCGTGTGCCACAACCACTGAAGCCCGTGGGCTCTGGGGCCCACCCTCCCCAAGAGAAGTGACGCCAACGAGAAGACCCTTGCACCGCGACAAAGAGACCCCCGGCCGCTGCAACTAGAGAGAGCCCGGGAGCAGTGATGGAGACCCAGAGCAGCCAAAGATGTACCAGATATTTAACCAACTTTTTACAAAAAGCAAGATCTATACTGATCTGAGATTGTAGCTCTGAATGCTTCCAAAGAAAACCTTTAAACAAGTCATGTCCTCTTCAACCAGCGATGCTGAAACAAAGGGATCCCAGAGACAATGCAGCTGGGCCCCGACTCCACCCCATGTGCAAAACTGAACTCAAAACAGATCAAGGACCTAAATAAAAGAACTAAAACCAGAATGCTCTTAGAAGAGGACAGAGGGGAACCTTCATGACAGTAGAGTCGGCAGTCGGAGCTTCATTACGACCCCGAAAGGATGAGGAACAAGAGAAAAATAAATAAATAGATCTGGACTTCATCAAGATTAAAACGTCTGCACAGCAAAGGACAGGCATTATAGAGTAAAAAGACAACCCACAGAATAGGCGGAACTATTTGCAGAGCATAAATCCAGAATATATGGAAAACACCCCCCTCCCAACTCCACAACAAAATACAAACCGCTCAACTCAAAACTGAACAAAGGACTTGGATAAACGTTTGTCTGAGGGAGAGACACACATGGCCGACAAGCACAGGAAGAGATGCTCAGTCCATTAGACATCGGGGCAGCGCAAATTAAAACCACACTCAGACACCACTTCACACCAGCAGAAGGTTATCATCAACAAACAAGCAAACAAACCAAGAAGGAAAACAACAAATGTGGGGAAAAGATGGACAAATTGGAACCCTCTGGTATCGCCAAAGAGAACGCGGAATGGCAGAGCCACAGTGGGAAACAGTTCAGTCGTTTTTCTAAAGTTAAAAACAGAATCCCCATATGACCCGGCAGTTCTATTCCTAGGTATCTTCCCCAAAGATGCAGAAGCAGAGACTGACAGACAGCGTGCACGCCAGTGTCCACAGAAGCGTTATTCACAACAGCCAACAAGTGGAGGCAGCCCAGGGGCCCATCAGCGGGTGAATGGGTACCAAAGTACGACCCGTGCATACGTGGGGGGTCACCAGCCTTAAAAAGGAGCGAAATTCTCATGCATTGTGCAACACGGATGGCCGCTGAAAATGCTCCGCCAGGTCCCAGACACAAAAGGATGGACATCTATGATTCCACCTGTATGAGGCCTCCAGAAGAGACAGGCTCACGGGGACAGGAAAGCAAGCCGGGGGCCAACAGCAGAGAGGAACGGAGCTAATCCTTACAGGGAAAGGGCTTCTGTTTGGGATGCGGAAGACGTTCTGGAAATAGATGGTACTGACGATGACACAGCACTCTGAAGGCACAACACTTAGAAACGGCTCAGATCGCCAGTCTGTGCTATTTATATTCCACAACAATTAAGAAGGCACAGCAAACAAAGACACTGGCACACGAGTTTGTAACGGGACTGAGCATCAGCCAAGCATCTAAAGAGAATGAGGAGTCATTTTATTAACTAATACGGAAAAAACTTGAGGATGGAAGGATGAACACAGAGAGGGGCTGGTTGGGAAAAGCAAACAGGTGGCTCTTTAAACCCAGGTGACTTTTCTCAAGAGCTCCCCAGCCCTCCTGCTGAGCACTGCCCAAGCCAGCAGCTGGAGCCCCTGCCTCCACCGCGGCAGCCACCTGGGGCGGGCGAGCGGCTCCCCAGGAACACGCCCGGCCGGGCTCCTGAAGAGACACAAACCAGAGGCCCCCACACAAGACGCAGAGAACAAGGCGACCACAGCCCTCAGCCGCGGCTCCTCGCAGCTGCACCCGCTCTGGCGAGCGCCAGGCTTTAGCCCCAACGATAAACCAACGGCCTTCCTGCGCAAGTGTCTGCGAGCCTCTGATGTGCGGAGCCGCGAGGAAGCGCGGGCCGGCCCACCGGCGTCCCAGGGGGCCAGCACCCAGCCCCGCGGCTGAGCTGATGCTCCGGGAGGCTCCTTCTGGGGTGACGGGGAGGGGGGGGCACAGCAGGGGAGTGGAGGGGCCCTACCCCCAGCAGCAGAAGGCACACTGGCTTCCAGACCCTGCTTCCGGCCACGGCGTGGGGCCCCGAGGCGCAGGTGGCAGGACTAGCCTCCTCTGCCCACCCGGGACAGGGCGGTCCCCTCATCAGCCCGGCAAGGAAGTTAGCACTTCAGACGCCTGGTCTCCGCTCCTCACTCACGGGTGCTCCTGGAAAGCATGGTCCTCAGCCCAGCCTGAGCACAGGCCGCAACACACAGACACGGAGGGCCCTGCGGCCGGACGGCTGGGTTCAGCCTCTGGCTGGTGTGGACTTGGCCCGGTGGCTGCTCTTCTCCCTAAAAACCTGTGCCTGTTTCACAGGACCGGAATCGGGACACAGGGCCCGGACACAGGTCCCCAGAAAGCATCTGGGCCCTGCGGGCGCCTGGAAATTGAAGCACGCCTGCAGACCCACTGGCCGAGCCCAAGGGAGTGGCCACACTCTGCCCATACCTCCTGCACCTGCGAGCAAGCATCCCACAGGCCTCCTGGGTGGCCTTCTCAGGGCTTGCCTGCACACCCTCCAGCCAGGGGCCCAGATGGCCCGTCGCTTCTCCTCCTGAAGGTGGAAGCAAGCCCAATCCCCCAGGCCCATCCCTCTGGACCCCTCTCCACTCTGGTTAGGAAGGCAAGCTCCTTGAAGACGTCCTGGAGGCCAGGATTTCTGCAGGACTCACCTGCAGCGGGCTCAGTTACACCGTGCCAACTGCCCGAATGACCCACGGAAACACTGGAGGCCCAGGCTCCAGCTCCGAGTCCCCCTGGAGGATCCATGACGCAGGCCTGAGCCCGCCCCCTTGTAAACTGGGGCTCTGGGGATGGCGTGCCATCTGGTTTCCAGCCCTTTCTGATGACACGGGGGGAGCACTGCCAGGATGCCTTGGCGGAAAAGCTTCCACAGGGAGAATTTCGGGACGGGGCTCGGCCCAGGGACTCGCGGAGGATCGCAGGTGCTGATGTAAAGCCTCAGAGGAGTTTTACAGGAGGCTGCACAGGCTTAGGGTCTGCAGGGCGTGGGCTTCCCACAGGCCGAAATGAGACTGAGACCCATGCACAGACGCCCCACTGAGGGGAGGCAAACACTCCTGACAGTGAAGACATCATGTCACTGACACGGGAGACGGGAGGAAACGCACACTTCAGAGCAGAAGGCACGTCTCTGCCAGCCCCGCCCCAGTGACCGGTCCGGGGAGCTCGGGCCCTTGGAGGAAGGGCCTGGCCGCACAAAAGAGGCGCTGGGCGCCTTCCCCCGGCCGCCCCTGCTGGCACTCCCAGAGCCGCTGAGCTGGCCGGGAGTCAGGAACGGCGGGGCTAGGCAGGCTGTTTATGTCTGGTCCGGACAACGGAGGGCTTATGACGACTGACTGACGCGAGAGCGCCCCGACGCCGCATGCCAGAAATCCACCGCGGAAGGAGGAATTCTTTTCAGAGACCACTCGGAGGCCACGGCCCGCCTGACGGGCTGAGAGTGTAAGCGGAGCTCTCCCTCCAGGCCCCGGGCTGCCAGGGAGCGGCAGCATGCCCGGGGCCCACAGGCCACAGGGCCGAGCGCGGGCAGAGCTCCCAGGCCGGGAGAGTGAGGCCCAGAACTGGGTGCGGAGTCCAGCCGCACGGCCCACCCAGCCCTCTGCGGGCCGCTTCTCCCCAGACGGAAGCCAGGGCCTCCACCAGCCCTCCCAGGGCCCAGGTGACTCCAGAAGGTCCTGGGGGACCACGGCGGGCTGGGCAGACCTGCAGGCAGGTTCTCCTGCTGGGGCGATGCATTCCCCCCTCTTTCATGTTGGCAAAATGCCTTCCTCAAGAGCTGGCCTTTGAAGTTTGCAGTCACTAATCACCAAGGAGAAAAACGTGGAAACACAGACGTTTGGTCCCGGTCCATGGTCTCAGGGCAGCAGGCCCAAGAGTTGTGCGCCGGTGTCGGGGGCGGGGAGGGCAGAGAACAAGCTCGCACAGCCCCCCACCCGCCTGCTGGCCTCGCACGCCTGCCCTTGCCTGCCAGGCGCCCCCCTTCGCTGGCAGCCCCCCTCTGTGCCGCCTGTGCCCAGGCAGCAGCAGGTGGGACCGTCTGGACCAGGCCGGCAGTTGGTCTTGGCGGGCGGGGGGGGGGGGGGCGGTGCCGATGAGCAGACGTGTGCAAACACCCTTGCTGGAATCTGCTTTCAGAAATGATGTCAGCAGTTCTCAAGTTTCAAACACGAAAAGACACGCGGTGTTTATGTTTATCAAAAGGGCCTGAGCCTGACAAGGGTGATGAGCGTGAGACTTGCCAGACACTCGGGGCCGGGCCTGGGCCTCGTGACAAGGATGGCAGCTGCCACGCTGGGCACACGCTGGCCCCGCCAACCCTCACGGCAGACCCCCAGGACTGGCCTCTCCATGTGACCTCCATTCTCAGAAGCCGAGCCCAGAGCAGAGGTCACCAGTTCCCTGGGGGGCCAGGGTGGGAGCCCCGCAGCCCACTCCCAGAGGACACTCAGTGCCGGGAGCTCGGCGGAGGAGGCTGTGAGCGCCCGAGGGCGCCTCCCCAGGCCCATCACGAGCACTCCATCCTTCCGGCTGCTGGGGGCGCAGTGAGAAGGGACAGGGAGGCCACACCATTGCCGAGCCTCCACCTCCCCAAACTGACGACCCACCAGCTGCCACCCCCCAGAGAAGCCCCCGCATCGTGTCACAATGGCACTTCACTCGTCAACACGGATGCTGGCTTCAGCACCTCCCAGACCACACGGGGGAGCCTGGTTGTGGCATCCTGGTGACCTGGAGTGAAGCACCCCAAGAGGCCAGGGCGGGGGAGTTCTGTGCAAGAGCAGGAGCCGCCAGGCCAGCGGCAGCCGCATGTCCTGCCTGGGTCTCTAGACGAGAACTGCCGGGCCCCGTCAGCTGCCTGGACACAGGCCTCGGCCCTCAGCAGGGCAGGCAGGGCGGCAGCAGGCCACGGAGAGGCTGCTCCCTGCCACCAAGCAGGCACGGACCTCCGCTGATCCCAGGGAGGAGCCGGGGCTCCCAGGTCGGCCAGCCCTCAGGATGCACATTCCAGAAAAACAAAGTAACTGACTGCAGTGCTGAGGTGGTCTCCTGGTCATAAAGCCTCACCTCCTGCAGGGAGGGAAACGCTGACTTCCTGAATACTGCTGCTGCTGCTGCTAAGTCGCTTCAGTCACGTCCTGTCCGACTCTGTGCGACCCCATAGATGGCAGCCCACCAGGCTCCGCCGTCCCTGGGATTCTCCAGGCAAGAACACTGGAGTGGGTTGCCATTTCCTTCCTCAGTGCATGAAAGTGAAAAGTGAAAGTGAAGACGCTCAGTCATGTCCGACTCTTAGCGACCCCATGGACTGCAGCCTACCAGGCTCCTCCGTCCATGGGATTTTCCAGGCAACAGTACTGGAGTGGGGTGCCATTGCCTTCTCCGTATCCTGAAAACTGCTGCTGCTGCTGCTGCTAAGTCACTTCAGTCGTGTCTGACTCTGTGACCCCATAGATGGCAGCCCACCAGGCTCCCCCGTCCCCGGGATTCTCCAGGCAAGAACACTGGAGTGGGGTGCCATTTCCTCCTGCAATGCATGAAAGTGAAAAGTGAAAGTGAAGTCGCTCTCCGACTCTTAGCGACCCCATGGACTGCAGCCCACCAGGCTCCTCCATCTATGGGATTTTCTAGGCAACAGTACTGGAGTGGGGTGCCGTTGCCTTCTCCGATACTGAAAACTAGCAATCTGTAATTCAACTATCTGTAAGTAAAATTATGTGTTGAAGCTGAAGCTCCAATACTCTGGCCACCTGATGTGAAGAACGGGACTCCGATGCTGGGAAAGACTGAGGGTAAGAGAACGGGACGACAGAGGATGAGAT
Source organism: Ovis aries (assembly GCF_016772045.2). Classification (NCBI taxonomy): domain Eukaryota; kingdom Metazoa; phylum Chordata; class Mammalia; order Artiodactyla; family Bovidae; genus Ovis; species Ovis aries. The sequence goes on along the minus strand of NC_056054.1, from coordinate 2,193,482 downwards.
GGCTGGATGGCATCACCGACTCGATGGACGTGAGTTTGGGTAAACTCCGGGAGCTGGTGATGGACAGGGAGGCCTGGCGTGCGGCAGTCCATGGGGTCGGGTCGCAAAGAGTCAGACACGACTGAGCGCCTGAACAACAGCAGAATTACTGACGGGACAGCAACAACAAAATAGTATTTATTTTTAAAAGGTCTAAGTTAGCAACTATAGGAGGAAAATGTACTTCTAAAAAGCCAAACGTGGTATTTATAAGGTAACCACATTATATGCAACGCATGTGTTAGAAAACAGAAAAAGTGAATTTTAATGGGGAAAGCAGTTTCCACCCACAGCCTCCCCCGCACACACACAGAACCAGAAGCCATTAAAGACGAGGTGCTGTCTCACAACGCTGCCCCTGAGCACGAAGATCCCCAGGCCGCTGTTTGCGGACCTGTGGCTTACTTCCAACCTTGCCGGCCTTGGCTGCCACTTCAACGTGAGAACCGTGGAATCTCAGAGGAGGAAGGAGCCGAGGGATCCTTTACTACCCGACCCCACCCCCTTCTCAACACACAATGGAAACGGGGCCCAGGGCTGCGTGAGCTCCGCCCTGCCCAGTGCAGAGACCATCGCCCAGTGCAGAGACCGTCGCCCAGTGCAGAGACCATCGCCGCTACAGTCTCAACACCGATGGCATGAAAAGCAACGTCCTACGAAACAATGCTCGAGCTAAGTCTGGAATGAATTCTTCATTCACTCTGGGGGAAAACACAAGTCAGCTAAAAGCAAGGGGAGGAGGTGGGGGAGGCAGGCTGGCAGGGAGGCGCTCGCCAAGTGTGCGCTGCACTCAGATCTGGGGGCTGGACGTTTATAAGGTGTGACATCAATCACCTCGTAAAACACCCGAGCAGGAGTGCTGCGAGAGCAGCCCGGGGCTGCAGGTCCGCTTCGGTCCGCTATAAAGTGTGCTCGGCAGTTACTTCACTGGAACAGAAAGGTCAGGGCACGCCGGGACAGTCACCCGGAGCCCTTCCACACACTACGTGGCACCTTCCACTTCGGCTCCGGCCAACTAGCCCACGTTGGGCCAGCCCTGCAGCACAGCGGTTCACATAAAAACATACATGTGTACCATGAAGGCTTTGGAGTCAGACTCGAGGGGCGAAGGCAGGAGAGAGAAAGAGAGGGAGAGGAGGGCACGGTTTGAGCCCATTTCCCTCAGGAGGCATTTGCTGACTCACCAGGTTCCACGCGGAGGGTGAGGCGCAGACCCTGGGGAGTGAAACGCCTTCAGAGCCTGCCCATGCGGAGGGTTCATACAAGCCTCCTAGCTGCGACGCTTACATATTAGCTGACTCACTGGAGAAGACCCTCATGCTGGGAAAGATCGATGGCAGGAGAAGGGGACGACAGAGGATGAGATGGTTGCATGGCATCACCGACTCGATGGACCTGAGTTTGAGCAAGCTCCAGGAGTTGGGGAAAGACAAGGAAGCCTGGCGTGCTGCAGTCCATGGGGTCGCAAAGAGTCAGACAGGACTTAGCGACTGAGCAATGAACAACAGCAAAAGAATGAACACCAACTCACAATTACAACAAGGAATTTTAAAATATCATTCTCAGTACCTGTCAGAAAAAGCAGGTCACAAAAACCAGGGAAGCAGCAGAAGAGCTGAGCACGGTGATTAACACGTTTGACTTAATAGACACACACAGAATTGACAAATCTCAATTATTCTCTTCAAATAAATACAAACCCTACAAAATTGACTATATCATGATAAACCAAAATACAAAAGGTTTTAAAAACTGAAAGTAAATAAAAATTCAGTGACCATAATGAAATTAAAGTAGAAATCAGTGACAAAAGCAAAACACTAAGAAAGGCACCAAAGGCTGAAATAAAGAAATAAAATAACCCATGAGTCAAAGAAGAAATCAAAAAGAAAATCAGCTATTATTTCAAACTGACTCATAATGAAAATGGCATTAAAATACCTATGTGATCCAGAAAAGTCAAATATAGGTGAAAATTACTCCTTTAAGAACATGCACTATGAAAGAAGAAAATCTGGGAATAAATTCAATGGACATAAATATTTGCCTCAATTACTTAAAAAAAAAAAACAAAGACAATCCAGAGAATAAAAGGAAATACTAGCAATAAGACCAGAAATTTATTCTTTTAAAAAAATATCTAATAGAATGAAGAAAATCAAACATCGTTGTTTGCAAATATTAAAACAACTGTCCCAGAAAGTCCAGTGGAGGAAAAAAAAGAAATAAACAAGCAATATGAATGAAAGGGACATCAGTATAAATCCTACAAACACTACGAAGATAACACAAGAGTATTTTAAAACCTACACCATTACATTTGAAATTTTAGACAGAAAGAAAAAAATTCTGAGAAAAAACTGAACACATCAAAACTGACACAAGAAAACGAGAAACTCTGAATAGTCCTACATCAGCTGAGGGTATAGTTTAGAAATCATCCTACTGAGAAAACTACAACATAGGTTCACCAGTGAATGCGTCCGAATATTTAAGAAAGAAGTAACAACGTACCCTTATATAAACTCTAATCCATCGAAGATTAGACAACGATGGCCCAAAGCTGTATCAATCTGTGGCCTCACTTTGTACAATTTGCTAAGTAAGACTGGTTTTTACAAGTTTGAATGCCTGTTTTTTAAAAAAAGAAGAAAAATATGCAACGGAAACCATATGTGTTCCACAAAATATTTACCATCTGACTCTTTTAAAAAAATTCTGTCAACTCTAGGAATAGAAAAAGAGGATAATCTCATTCCATTTTAAGAGGCCAGTATAAACTTCATATTAAAATTGAACAAAGACATTTCAAGGAAAGAAAACCACAGACCAATTTCAGTCATGAATTTAGATGAAAAAAAGTAAGCAAAATAGAAGCAAAATGATTTCAGATAAAAGAAGGATAATATATTATAATCGAGTCAGATTTACTAAGAAAGGAAGACTGGTTGACATTCAGAAAGTATTCAAGAAAATTCACCACAGTAATGAAACAGAAGGGGGGAAATCATACAATTAATGGATGCAGAACAAAATGCAATATACTGTTGTTTGTCGCTGTTGTTTAGCCCTAAGTCTCCTCTGACTCTTTGCGACCCCATGGACCGTAGCCCACCAGGCCCCTCTGTCCATGGGATTTCCCAGGCAAGAGCACTGGAAGGGGTGGCCATTTCCTTCTCCAGGGGGTCTTCCCGGCCCAGGAACTGAACCCACGTCTCTCGCATTAGCGGGTGGGTTCTTGATCACTGAGCCACTTGGGAAGCCCTATAATATATTAAGGTGAACCAAGTCAAAGTGTCATTTTTGCAGACTGAAAGAGATCAAACGTCTGCATACCCTGTGGTTCAATCTAGTATTGCCACACTGACTCAGGAGAAAATTCAACTAGTAAGGACAGAAGAGAGCTGCGCTAGTCTGCTCAAGGCTGCTACAGAAAACCTACAGCAAATTCCATCCTTGATGATGAAATGTGAGAGCTTCTCCCTTGATGTTCAAACAAGACACTGATGCTCACTACCACTAGTTCTGTTCAACATTTGATTGAAGGCCCCAGACAATTCAATAGAGCAAGAAACATACATAGAAAGTTGAAAACTTGGCAACAAAAAAATTAAAACGTCTACTATCCACAAACAGTATACAGTAATATCCCAAAGAATCTACAGGTAAACTAGAATAATAATAAGCCAACTCTGAAAGCTGTCTAGAGACACAGTGGCTACACAAAAACTAACTGTATTTCTAAATACAAACAAACGGTAAAATTTTTTACAGGCACCCCATAAAATACCTAGAAGCAAATGAAATAGACAGCGTGAAAGAACTCTGCCCTGTGAAATACAAAACGAAAAATGTGATCGAAATGATTAAAGAAGACCCAAACAGAAAGATGCATCACATCCACGGGTTGGAAGATTACAACAAACTGATTTTATACACAAACCAGTGAAGTGCCAGTTGAGATCCCAGTAGGTATTCTGCTGGAATTGAAAAGCTGATTTAAAAATTCATATGGAAAGGCAGCGGGCCAAGAAGAACCAAGACAGCCTTTAAAATGATTCAAAAAAGCTGGAGGACAAACAATGCCAGCTGTTAGAAGCAATCATACAGCCCCATCAGTTAACTCTGTGTTCACTGACACATAGATAAAGCCCAGGAACAGAGCCGCGCGTGTGACGGTGGCTGCGGACACAGTGGCAACACGGCAGTGGAGGAAGGGAGCAGCTTTTAACAAGCTGATGGGCCAAAGGAGCAGCCAAACGGGAAAACCAGCCCTCAGCCACTACTGCACATCGTATTTTCTTAAAAAATCAATTATAGGTAGACCACAGATCCATTTGGTAAAATGGCACTTCTAGAAAATAACAGACTGCAAGACCCAACCAGTCCATCCCAGAGGAAATCAACCCTGAATGTTCACTGGAAGGACTGATACTGAAGCTGAAGCTCCAATCCTTTGGCCACCTGATACGAAGAGCAGACTCAACTGGAAAAGACCCTGAAGGTGGGAAAGATTGAGGGTGGGAGGAGACGGGGACAACAGACGATGAGACGTTTGGATGGCATCAGCAACTCAATGGACATGAATCTGAGCAAACTCCAGGAGAGGGTGACGGACAGGGAAGTCTGGTGTGCTGCAGTCCATGGGGTCACAAAGAGTTGGACACGACTGAGCTACTGAACAGGAACTACAATAGAAAATAACAGACTCTTTCCGCTGCATTCACGCAGGCATAAATAGAATGACCAGTAGCTGGACAATGTGAAAATTAAGAACATCTGTTCATCAAAGAGCATCATTAAGAAAGTGAAGAAGCAACCCACAGACTTAAGAGAAAACAGCCAAGGAAACAATCAACAAAGGATTCATCTCTCGCCTATGAAAACAACGACCAGTCAGTAGGAAAAATAAAGACAATCGAGTCTCTTAAACGAGCAAAAGACTTAAACAGGCACTTCAGCAAAGGGGACATCCAGCTGTTTGATATACATATGACAGGATGCTCAGCAAACTCAGTGACTGGGGAAATAGGAGACGTGTCTCAGTGGCCGGAACAGAAAGGAGTCAGTGCCACGTGCTGGCCGGCGGGCAGCCCGGAGGCCTCCCGGAGCGTAACCTAGCACAGGAGATCTGAGCAGCGGGCTCACGCGCACCTTATCAAAAGAACGCGTGGGAGAGCTGTGTATAAAAGCCGCAGCCCAAAACCACCCAGGTGTTGTCAGGAGACAACAGACGAACTGCGATCTGCGTATACAATGAAATATCACACACCCGTGCAAAGGAGCACACAGCCTGGGTCACGCGGTGTCAGCCTCACAAATTGTTGCGGGAAGAAAGGCGGACAGAACAGGCAGATGTTCTGTGGCTGAGTTTATGTTAGGTTCAAAACCAGGAGGGGCTGGTCCAAGGTGTGAGAAGCTGAAAAGGAGGGGCGGGAGGGGGGGGGGGGGCAGGGAAGGGGCTGCATAAGGGCTGCTGGGGTCCCCTGAGCTCCCCTCTTCCCACTCTGCACAGCGCTCACCAGTGTCTTCCTCTCGTGAGAATTCAAGAGAGGCACTGGTGGTTTGTGCATCTAGAGAAGACGCGTGTCTTACCCCAGTACAAAGTTCACTCAGCAGTGGGGACCCTCAAGGCAGCGCTGTTTGGGGTGGCAGCAATAGTGAGAGGGCTGGAAAGAAACCCAGGATCCACCCCGAGGGCCTCCTTAAACGGGCAACGTCACACCCACGCACAAACATAAAAAAGAACAGGACACTGTTCTGTACCAATCTGGGCTTCCCTTGCAGCTCAGCTGGTAAAGAATCCGCCTGCAATGCAGGAGACCTGGGCTGGGAAGATCCCCTGGAGAAGGGAACCAGTACCCACTCCAGCATTCTGGCCTGGAGGAGTGCATGGGCTAGGCCACGGGGTCGCAAAGAGTCGGACACGACTGCGCGGCTTTCACTTTCACTTTCTGTACCAATTTAGAACAATCCCCAAAGAAAAAAGTTTAAAAGCTGGGTGCCTAAGCATCTGCAATCTATTATCACTCATAAATAGAGACTGGGCAAGAGAGAACACCTATGCATTTATTTTTTCTAAGTTTATCGGCAGACTTCACTGAACATGGAGTAGACAGGCAGAGTTCCCGTGTGCCCCAGCAGCCAGCCCGCACTCGGCTCCCCCGGCAGTGACCGCCACACAGCTCTTTTCGGGTTAGGCTTCCTTACGACAGCTGCGGGGCAGTGCACACTGACAGACACGTTCTTGGTGACGTGCAGGTAAGTTACAACGCTTCGGGCACACAGCCAAGTGACCCAGTTTACAGATATCTACTTTTTCAGATTATTTTCCGTTACAGGTCATTACAGGACGCTGAATATACTGGTGAAGAAGCTCCCGTGTATCACAGTTGAGAGTCCACATATACGGGGGGTCATATGGCATTTTCCTGTCTGTCCTAGTCGCCTAGTGTGGCCATCTATACAGTCCACCCGCGTTGCCGCCGTGGCCACGGTCCATTCTTTACACTGATGACGGCATTTTTGACTGAGGTCACCGCTCCCTTCAGATCCCCTCTTATGCACCCCAGGGGCCTGTCCGGGCCCCGCGCTGCGCTGAGTCCTCACATCTGTCTCCCCAGGCTCCCCTGGGCTGTACACCTGGCTGCCGAGGACACTGATGGTCCGGAGGCGTGGGGCGAGGGTCCTGGGCAGGTGTATCACAAGACGCACCTCTACGGGGGTCGGACGGCTGGCAGGACCGGGGCTCGAGGTTGCCCCATGGGCAGGAAGATCACAGAGGTAAGGCGCCATCATCTCCACGCAACTTAATCGGAAATTCCCAGAGAACACACCTGCCCTCACTCCACCGCACGGGCAGTACAGCGGGCACAGCAGGAGCCCCAAGGGGACCGGGCAGACGGCTCCCTGAAGGCACGGCGACCAGGCGCACGCGGGCCTCAGCGGCCTCACCACAGGACACACGGCCCAGGTTCAGGTCGTGCGGTGTCTGCCGGGCTCACTCCGGCACTGGCACGCCACGGGGCCTCCCTCCCATCTCACCAGCAGGCAGCCACATCGACCAAAAACTCCAGGGAAAGGAAGCTGGCTACCTCTCCGAAAGAGGAGGAGATTAGGACTCATCAGAGAAAACAAAGTGAGCCCAAGCTTGGCAGACGGGGAGAAGAGCCGGGGCTTCGTCCCAATCGCGCGTTTGGTGACGGGCAGCCGCGTCCCACGGCCGCCGCTGCTGGCCCTCCCCTGGGGCCCCACGAGCTTCCCACGGCAAGGGTGCACGAGCAGCGCCCCGTCCGCAGAGCCCGCTTCTGCCCCCAGACAGACGGGCGCACCCCCTGGCCCTGCCTCCCCAGGAATGGCGCGTGCCCGGGGGAAACGGCTGCTTCGGCCCAGGGCCACGGCCCCAGCCCCGACGGACCCGCGGGCAGCTTTGGAAGCGGCCCGGCTCGGGACAGGTGATGACTCACACGGAGAGTGAGCGCTGCTGGCTAGCTCTTCCTCGCTGCTGTCTCGGCTGGGAGGGAAGGAAAGCGACAAAGGGGAGGAGCGGCTCAGACACCTCCTCCCCGCGGAAGGCGCGGGCAGAGAGGAGTGGAGGCGAGTTTGTGAGTCTCTGGCCCGAGTCCGAGGCAGGCTGCGGGAGGGCACCCCACGACGCCCGCACCCTGGGGAGTGCCGCCTCCATCCCACTCACCCACCAGGTCCCGGCTGCTCACAGAGGAGAGCGGGCTGCAAGGAGGGGAAGCTCAGCTCCTGGCTGGGGGTCCAGGACCCCAGGGGCACTGGCTCACCCTGGTCCCCAAGCAAACCCCCCTGCGGCCCCCTGGTGCGCCTCGCTGGCACCCCAAAGCTGGTGTGTCCTGGGGGCGGGGGGCTTCCTCTCCCTCACCTCCTTGCTCAGCCCCTTATTCCTTCCTCACACCCCAGCAGGCCCAGGTGCCTGTTCCCCTTCTCTGGGGCGGGACCTGAAAGGCGTTTCCAGCCCCTGCAGAGCACGTGAGACTATGTACTTCTCCAGGCTGACCCTCCGCCACCCCTGCCGCCAGGACGGGTGTCAACATCCAACGGAGTGAACGTTCCAACTCCCATGATGCTAAACAAGGTCCCATTCCACGCTCAGAGTCTTTTCGTGTTTGCTTTTTAAATCCAAAACTAGAATTTGAAATTCAGGAGTGAGATGCCACTATAACATGCGAGACAAGTTCGTACTTTTTCCAGGCCTTTTCTTAAATCTGCCACAGCTGCCATGGAGTTTCTGTGGGTGTGGATGAGTTCAGCTTAGGAGTGACAAAGGCCACTGCAATCAGGGGGCTCTGAGCTCAGTCAGTCTAGGAGATTCCAGAAGCTTCCAGAGGATGAGGGAGGCTCCGCTGCGAACAGCACTTCAGCCAGTGGCGGAAGGTTCCAGAGCAAGACACTCAGGTCACGTGGGGCAGGCCCAGCAGCTCCTGCCCCCGTCCGGTGTCCACTAGGACCTGAGCTTCCGCTTCCTATGGCAGAGTTTTGTTTCCAGCAAGCATGAGTGCGTGGAACTCACTTGAAAGGGCTCCACAATAATTGTGAAGGCAGCAGAGGATGAGATGGCTGGATGGCATCGCTAAGTCAGCGGACATGATCTTGGACAAACTCTGGAAGGCGGTGGGGACAGGAGGCCTGGCACGCTGCAGACCATGGGGTCACGAAGAGCCGGACATGACTTGGAGACTGAACAATAAAATGGGAAAACTACGGATTTAGTTGCCATAAAACTGGAAAATATAGACCCTGGCTTTGTAGAAAATATGGGTGAAGATATTATCTTGATCAGTGATTTTAACCAATGTCTCAAAATGAATGTAGAAACTCATACCTCGAGCCACCTGTCTGCCACGTCCAGGTGGAGTCCAGCTGCCCTCTGGGGGGTGGGGGGAATACGTACCCCTCCATTGTGTGGCTGTCCACCCAGGGGTGGCAGGCCATGCCCACCCCTTTCCAGGGTAGAAAGGTCTGGATTTTGACCGTGAATATGGGGCCACCTTACACAGACCCCTGTCCCCCTCTGCTCCAGTGCGGGGTTCCGGAAGGAGGAGACACGGGGTTGCCCACCTGTCACTGCACCACCTCCACCGGCCACACGGGCAGGTACCAGGCTGAAGGCAAAGTCCAGTGGCCCATGTCTTCCTGAAGGGTGAAGGCCTGGCACAGCGCAGCCCCCACTGGGAGGCACCACGGCAGGCTCAGAGCCCAGCCATCCTCCCGCGGAGGAGCCGGGGGACGCATGGCTGCTCGGCCCAGTAGCTAGGCCAGCCTCCCCGCCCACCCCCAGCACCTCCAGCTATTCCAGAACTGGAAACACTAGTTAAGAAGCACTAGCGTGATGTTCTCTCAGACAACACGGAACGTGAGAAAGGCTCTTTTCTTCTCACAGATAACACGGATGTTTGAAACCGTACCCCTCAGTCAGAGCAGGCTCACCCCGTAGGAACACACATGGGAAAGGCCTTAGAGACAGCATCTCCTTCAGAACCACAGCCGCTGAGGCCGTGTCCGTGCCAATCGGTCACCGATCCACTCATAACAGGGTCCACATAACATGGACTGGATGCTGGAGTTTCCGGTTTAGAAAGTGGAGTGCCTATAAACGCGAAGAAACCCTCGCCCCGAGGGTCTCACGCGCCGAGTCCTTGGCCCCATGGGGAGCTCAGAGAAAGCCCAGCTGAGAACTGAGAAGGCCGCGGCTCGGTCCAGGCCAGGGCCAGCAGCCGTGTGAGCCTGACGCTGGGCAGAGGGGCCGGCCAGCGGAGCACGAGGCGCTGAGACGAGAGAGGAAGGGGCGGGAAGGCTGGACGCCGAGGGGGGCAGAGCGGGGAGCACGCCCCCCCCCCGGGGTCTCCTTCTGCAGCACATCGGGGCAGGGACAGACGGATGTCCCGGGTCTGGGGTCTCCCGGCTCCACGCGGCGGCTCATCACCCACCAGGCCCTGCTGCCCCCCGCCTCCAGGACCGCTCCAGCCCCTCCGTGAAACCCGGCGTGCCCAGGTGGCCCCTCACCGGCTAGTGTGGCCCCAGCCCCCTTTCCATGCCACCACAAATGCCACAGATGCCGGGGACGCAACAGAAGGAGCCCAATCCCAGAAGGACGGAAGGGCAGACAGACGGCTGCACCCTTCTGAGGCCCCAGCGGCCCTGGTGGGCGTGGCTGAACTGGGCGCCTTGCCGGCTGCTCAGACCCCAGGCAGGGTGTTTCCTGAAGGCTGGGCTCCTTGGGCCAGAAAAGCCTCAGTGGGGTTTCAGCACTTCCAGGCCAGGCCTCCTGCAGCACTGAGGTCAGACTCTCCCCTGCGATCCTCCAGCCCTCACCTGCCTTGGCTCCAACACCCACCCCTTCCAAAAGTCTTTAGGGACACTGACGGCCAAAACCGCATCCAGCAAAGCAGCAGCTGCCCAGGGTGCAGCGTTGTCTGGGAGGACGGAGATGCAGGGCCCCACAAAAGGGCCCGGGTCACGGGGACCCCACATGCACAGCCCCCGGGCAGCAGCCGCCTGCACCCCGCCCCTACTCAGAGCCTCAGAGCCTCAGACCCCCCGCGAGGAGCGCCTCTCTGACCTGTTCCTCCCCGGCAGCCACACCTTCTCCCTGTCACTCAGGGAACTGTGCTCACGTTCAGGACCTACAGCTAACAGGCGACCACAGACACCCACCAGCCGCCAAAGCGATCCTGACCCACTGCCCGGTCTTCATCCTATCACTGTCAGTGACTGGATTCCAACATGCTCTGAGTGTCCGGCATGGCAAAACACAAAAGCCCTCATCTCCAGCTTTGGCTAAACCTCCCAGCGAAAACCTCTGCCCTCCAAGGTCTCCGCCCTCCCCAGCGCCTTCCCAAATTTTCTAAAAGCCCTTTCTGTGTATTAGCACCTAAGAAAGAGATCCATTACCCCGCCTTCCTCCCATTCCCTGATTCTTTCAGTGAGAGTGAAATAAAGCAGTCAGCTCCCCGGGCCCAGGCGTGACGGGTCTGGATGAAAAGCCACGTGGAGACTGCAGGTGTTCGGGCAAAGCGCTGGGATGGGCGGCTTTTCAAGCACAGAAAGTGGCAAGCAGGCTTGCATTTTGTGTCAGACCCTGGTGAGGGTGGGGCCGTAAGAAATAGTCAATCAGCCCCTGACTTGGATGAAATCAATAAAACATGTGCAAATGAGGAGCATTAAGAATTCTGAATCACGCTGTTTAACACTAGAAGAACTTTTGCTGAATACATCTACTGCAAGAAATGGGAACACGTCAGAAAGGGCTCTTCGTACAGCACAAAGTCCAGTAAAGCTGTGCTAAGAACAGAGTCCGTGGAATCCCTTCTAACTCCAGCAGCACCGCACAAATCCTACTGGATCAACAGGTCAGCGCGAGGTGCAGCTCTAACAAACGCCCAGTTTCTACAAAGGACGTCGCAAGGAAATTCAAAACACTGCACTTAAGAAGAAATAAACTTGGCTATGAATGCAAGCAAATCAAAACAGAATCTTTAGCTCCTGGAACACAAGGTCTTCCCTTGGCATCAGCACCTTGAACAACTGCACCATCAGAAGCGATCTTCTACAAGACAGCCTCGGAGTTTAAAGGTGAAAATCACTCGCCATCAGTCACAAAAGTCCCCTCAACAGAAGAGGCTTGAAGACAGGGCTTAACAATAACAAATCATCAACACCCAGCAAGGGTACAGTATCAGAGGGCCCGTGGGAGCCCCAGGAGAACGGAGCCCCAGGAGAACGGAGCCCCCAGGAGAACGGAGCCCCCAGGAGAACGGAGCCCCCAGGAGAACGGAGCCCCCAGGAGAACGGAGCCCCCAGGAGAACGGAGCCCCCAGGCAGTGAGCGCCGAACAGCCTCCATCGGGATGCTGACACCATCTCACAGAAGTCCTTACAAACATTATTGCAAACAGAGAAAAAAGCAGCAGATGTAACATATATATGTAGTTTTCTTCATATCACCTTTAACCAAGCCTCCTGCTACCCTTCAGAAGTATCCAGTATTTGTAGAAGCGAGAGAATGGCTGTAACACGGAACACCACTTTTCACGCTAAAACCCCAAAAGCGCTGAAGGTGCGCCGCAGCCTGGAATGTTCCAGTTCCAAGTCAGGATTGCCCCATTTGAGCAGCGGCAGCAGGAACCCTGTGCCAAGGAGGAGAAGGAGGAGGGCTGGGGGACACACAGCCTAAAGCCCAATAGGATGAGGCCGTCATCGGACTGCAGGGCTTCTGACCTCGCCGACGGCCAGAGCCAAGAGCCCGATGCAGCTCTGCCGGGAGCCTGCCGGGACAGAGAGCACCTGAGGACCAGTGTCTGCATCTAAGAGAAGCCAAGTCCATCCCCCTCGTTTCTGCCTGTTTTGGTGGGGGGTGGGGGGACACGAAAATCACACAATGAGGTCTCTCTCCATCACACCCTGCCTAGCACTCGCTGTCACAGGCTGATACCCCTACTCTTACCAAGTGGGGACGAGAAAACCCATCTAAAAACACAGAGCTAGAGACAGCATTGGAGAAGGAAGTGGCAACCCACTCCAGTGCTCTCGCCTGGAGAGTCCCGGGGACGGGGGAGCCTGGCGGGCTGCCGTCTCCGGGGTCGCACAGAGTCGGACACGACTGAAGCGACTTAGCAGCAGCAGCAGCAGCAGCAGCAGAGACAGCAAGGAGAGCCAACCAGTCCATCCTAAAGGAGATCAGTCCTAAATATTCATTGGAAGGACTGATGCTGAAGCTGAAACCCCAACGCTTTGGTCACCTGATGTGAAAAACTGTCTTCTTGGAAAAGACTCTGATGCTGGGAAAGATTGAGGGCAGGAGGAGAAGGGGACGACAGAGGATGAGATGGTTGGATGGCATCACTGACTCGATGGACATAAGTCTGAGCAAGCTCCAGGAGTTGGTGATGGACAGGGAGGCCTGGCGTGCTGCAGTCCATGGGGTCCCAATGGGTCGGACACGACTGAGCGACTGAACTGAACTGAGAGACGATTCGACGAAGTTCACAGTCATTTGCCTCATTTGATTTTTTTTCTTAATCATTTTCCAAAAAAAAATGTTTACTTTTGCATCATGGTCTCGTGAAATAAGCAAATAAAGTGGAAGTGAAACCAAGGGTTTCAACCAAAATCTCTCCCGTTAACCTGGCCAGACCCCCAGCCACCTCTAAGGGTCGGCAGAGAGAAGCTCAGAGAAGTTCAGAAGCACACTCGAGACACACTGCAAACGCTGCAGGAGCCAAGAGGTTCAGGCGCGGCAGGGACCTGCTGCCTCAAACCAGCAGAGAACAGGCTCGCGTCCTGGGAGGAGGGCTGGGGCCCCTTTCCCAGGCCAACAGGGTCTCAGAACAGCCGGGGGTGGGCCCGTGTGGACCTGGGCGCAGCAGACACTCCTGGTTTGGACCCATTCCCGACGCCCGCCTCTCCACCCCCTCCCTCCTCTGCCAGCCCACCTTCACCTGCAGGCGCTTCTATGCCCCACGGGGCAGTGGAGCTCCTGCCCTGCACCCTCTGCTCACACGTCCCTTCGGGGGCCCCTACCCCCGGCCCATCCCCTCTCCCCGTGAACCCCACTGTGCCCCCTACCCCCGGCCCATCCCCTCTCCCCGTGAACCCCGCTGTGCCCCCTACCCCCCCGCCCATCCCCTCTCTCCCCGTGAACCCTGCTGTGCCCCCTACCCCCGGCCCATCCCCTCTCTCCCTGTGAACCCCGCTGTGTCAACATGGCTCTGTGCTTCCCTCCACCTGGCCCAGCCCAGGCACCCCACATAAATGGTCAGGATCCACTGCTAACTGGTCCAGGGTGCCCAGCGTCTGTTCGGCAGAGGGGCCCACGTCCCTCAAGGGCAGACGACCCATTTTGGCTCCAGGATGGTGTCTGAGTGGATACCTGGCCTTGGCCCAAGCCCTGGATGGCAGTCAGTGCTGGTTTCCTCGTGGACAGAACAGGAATGACCATGTTCCATCTCACTTCCCGGGCTCCCGAGGTGGTACCAGTGGAATAGAAACTCCCTGCCAATTCAGGAAGTGAAAGAGAGGGTGACTTGATCCCTGGGTCAGGAAGATCCCCTGGGGGAAGAGCGTGGCCACCCACTCCAGCATTCTTGCCTGGAGAATCCCCATGGACAGAGGAGCCAGGCGTCCACGGGATGGCAGAGAGTCAGACTCGACTGAACGACTTAGCACACGTGCATGCATCTCACTTGCTGGGCTCATCGTGGAAGACCATGAAGCAACCATAAAGCACCGTTCAGAACCACATCGCTATTCATTCCAGGCCCCTAAGCGCACAGCAAGGTCTGGCTGGCAGTAAGCAAGGAACCAGTGTCAGTCTATTACTATTAGAAGCTTGAAACATCTATGTTTTCTGCAGACACAGCAGCCCCGGCCCTTCACAGCCCAGAGTCTGGGGTGGGTGCCCAGCACCCACCTGTCCACCTGCCCCTCTGCTGGGCGCCTCAATCACCGCCCTTCTGTGCCACCGACAAGCTGTGTGCTGTGGTTTCCAATGATCCCGGCGCAGGGCTTTCTATGTCAAACACATACCGGGAGTTCATTCTTAAGTTTCAATATCATTAATCATCCAACATTCAGCATCTTGGAATTCAGGAATTTGCATTTCTACAATGGCGGTTTTGAAAAAGGGGACATAGATGCAAATGTTCCACAAACCATATAAGAGTTTTCAGAGAGCTGCCAAAATAAACCATCAGCGCGCCATTGACAGAGATTTTCTCCGCTCTTCATAACGACTGAGCATTCGTGATTTTTAAAAGACAAAACACAATTTGAGGATTTAGAGAAAAAAAGGAAAAAAAAAAAAAAGGAGGCTGCAAAAGAAGCCGTTTTGTCTCCATGATTTCCAGAACAAACCTTGACTGATGAAGATCCCGGATAATCATGGCATGGAGGATCCGGGCCGCGACAACTCAGGAGCCGTAACTGCGCGGGCGGGCGCCCGGAGGAGCCTGGGGCCGCACGCAGCTGGGAGCCTCGCAAGCCGTTTCTGCACCCGCCCTGGAGGAAGCAGAGGCAGGTGCCATGAGGGGCCCGTGAGCGCCCCCTTCCCCAGGTCAGGCTGAAACGACGAGGCTGCCCCTGCCCACAGGGCACCTGCTTCCACTGGTCTCCAGAGCCCTGGTCTCGCTCTGTCGGCTCTCGAGTCTGTTTCTGCATTCCATAGGACACTGGGAATGCCCAGCCTCGGTCTTGTCCAGAAGCCCCTGGGCCTGCCCACCAGCGGCTGGGGACTCACCTCGCCTCCCAGATGCGTCCTGAAGAAGCTCTCCCGCCTCCCCCGGCTCCCTGAGGGTGTGAGCACAGGTCTCCGGGCCCGAGCCCCCAGGACTACAGGGCTGCCCCTGCTGGCTGTACACCTGTCCCCCGAAAGCCCTGACCTGGGCCTCCTGGGGCCTCGTCCGCGGCCTCTCCCGGGGCCCCAGCTCTCCCTGTGGCCCAGCGCCTCACACAGGGCCCACGACCCCACCACCAGTGGCTCAGAATCAATGTTCCCTTTGTGTTCCCTGCAGGTCCTCAAAATTCATTTCCGCCCCTTGAAATACTCTTAAAACCTTCCACCCTTGCACAGCACAATCTAAAAGACAGAAAAATGCATCCTTCTGAGGCCATTTCTAAACTGAAATATAATATAACCCTGGTGGCCAACCGAGTGGAAAGAAACAAGACTCAAGATCCAACAGGGCAAGACCAGGGCTCGGGCTCGGGCCGGTGGAGCCGAGAGCCTCCTCCTGGGACCCGCAGGATGAGAACTCCATGGAGGTCGGAAGAAATCAAACTGTGTCGAAACCCGTCAATCACCAAGTCACTGTTGACGCAGACATTCAGCTGCTTTCATGTGGACGAGGCATTAAGAGTGACGAGAATGCTGACAAATCAGAGCGTGGTCCAAACTAACACACGGGTCTAAATTACACAGGTTTCCCTCAAAATGGCTCATCTTGTGTTTTAACATATGCAAGCCTCTTGCCACGCTCCCAGGAGGGCGGGACACTTGAGTGACTGGATCCCAGTCCTGCTCGGCCAGCTTCCTGTCGAGAGCGGGCTTCAGATGCCCACAAGCGGTCCACAGGACTGCACGCCAGGCCCCCTCAGGTTTATAGCCGCTCCTTCAGACGCCCTCTGGGCAGAAATGTCACTGCAAGGAAGCTGAGCTGCTCGGGGTGGGGCGGGGGGGCGGTTCTAACAACGTGGCCGAGGGACAGCCTCTGGTCTCACTCTGAGCCAACCCAGGCCCCCACCTCCCAGCACACTCGGGCTACGGGGACGACCACAGCCTGTCATCTGAGGAACACGAAGGCAGGGAAGGCGGGGAGCCTGTGCCCGGCCCCTCAGTGTGGGAGGGGGACTCGCCTTCCACGTGGAGGCCCCGCGTCCTCACAGCGACCCCCCGCCCCGCACACCCGCGCAGGAAGGCGTGCAGCGCTGGGGCGGGAGAGGCATCACGTCTCAGCACCTCTCCTCGCTCCTCCTGCTCTCAAAGGAGAGTTCTCTCAGCCTGAGTCAGGCTGGGCCGCTTGCTCGGGCCGCTCACAGCATTCGCAATCGTTATTCAGAGCAATAAAAGCCCCACCAGTCAGCAGTTTTACGTCAGAGCACCAGGGCCGGGCTCTGGCAAAGCGCAGAAGGAACAGCAATAAAACCGTAATGCGCGCCTCACCCAGCACCAGAGGGGGTCCGCGCGGGGGCCGGGGAGAAGACCTCCCCGTCAACTGAAAAGCTCGTTTCATCACCGGGGCCAAGCCGCCGGCTCTGCAGGCGTGACCGGGGGCCCCGCGGCGCCCGAGGGCCACACGGGCTGGCGGGGCCGCGGCCGGGAGGGATGGGGGACAGCCAGTGACGCGGCGGGGCCGGCGGGTGGCCAGACAGACGGACACCGCACGGCCCAGGGAGGCAGAGACGGACGCGGGACTCAAGGGAGGCTGGGGCCGAAGACGGGACAGGGAACCCTAGGAGGGGCCCTGCTCCGAACAGCAAACCGAACACATTCGGTGTGAAGTGTTCTCCTCCTCCCACAACTCCACTAAAACGACAAGACACAAACACCAGCACGAAAGGTTCGCAGCGGGTCTGCACGGTGGGAACACAGCGGCGTCAGCTGGCAAGGGACGGGGAGGGGCCTCCTGGGAGATGCCCGTCTCGGGGAGCCAAGTGATGCGGGACCACCATGAGCGAGCAGATGGTCACCCTGGCAGGCCACGGGCTTGCGGACGGTGGAGGGGGGTGCGTGCCGACCACGGCTCAGCCCAACCCCCAGCCTGCGCCCACCCGGGGTGGGGATGGGGGGGGTGGACCACAGAGCAGCCGGAAGAGACCCACCAGTAAGCCCACCCTCACGGCGGCAGATGCTACTGCCGGGCGTCAGCTGCCCAGGCCGCTGCAGGACTGCCCTGGGAGGAGGGGGCGTCAGACAGAGAGGAGGATGGGGGCCAGGCCCATCCACCGAGAGGGTCACGCACAGCAGACAGGACCCGACCTCAGTTAACAGCCACGGGCAAGGCCTCTGTGCGAGACGCGAGGACTCTGGGAAGGAGGGGAAAGCAACACCCCGCTAGATCTCTGCTGCTCACGGGGACCAGCCTCGAGGAGGAGGTCTGAGATGCGAAGATGCTGCTGCTGCTGAGTCACTTCAGTCGTGTCCGACTCTGCGCGACCCCACAGACGGCAGCCCACCAGGCTCCCCCGCCCCTGGGATTCTCCAGGCAAGAACACTGGAGGGGGTTGCCATTTCCTCCTGCAATGCATGAAAGTGAAAAGTGAACGTGAAGTCGCTCAGTCATGTCTGACTCCTAGTGACCCCGTGGACTGCAGCCCACCAGGCTCCCCCGTCCACGGGGTTTTCCAGGCGAGAGCACTGGAGATAAGTGGGTGGAGAAGCGTTCATCAGCCACGAGAACCCAAGGGCAGAAACACTTTTAGGAGACTGATAAATTCCGGGGCAGAAACAGAGAGAAACACACTGTATTTTGTTAAGAGACCGGGGCCAGCAAGACACATTCGTTAGGTTTTAAGCACTGAAAAACAAAGCCACAAACGTCTTATTGTAAAAAGAATACCACAAACTATAATCATGAGAGAAAGTACACGTTTCTCTAGAAATCAAGGAGACAAGATAAAGCTATGCTGGTGTAATACTTTAATCACTGATTTAAGTACCTAAAGTTATTATGTATGGATAACACATAGAGAAAAATGCACACGTACACTCCTATATATAAGTATACTTGACCTTTGAACAGCATGGGATTGAACCACCACACAATCTGCTTACAGCAGGGTTTTTTACGGTTACTACCACGTACAGCACCGCACCATCGTGACTGGCTGAATCCACAGGCTTGGATTCACAGATCCACAGAGTAGCCAACTTCCGATGCGGGGACCAACTATAACCCACACATGGATCTTCCACTGTGCGGAGGCTCGGCACCCCTGACTCCCAGGCTGGCCCAGGGCCAGCTGTACACAACGCACATGCAGGAGAAAACTTCACACACAGTCCTGATGCAGACACATAGACGTCATTAGGTTAAAGAAAGAGCGAGAGAAAAAAATGGCGGGGGGGGGAGAAAAAAGCATTTTTTCTCTTCAAATGCCTATTGGCATGTATGAGATTTATGTCTACAGCAGCTCATAAAAAATCTGGTATCAGCTCACACTGGTCAGAATAGCCATCATCAAAAAGTCTATGAACAATAAACGCTGGAGAGGGTGTGAGAAAAGGGAACCCTCCTACACTGCTTGTTGGTGGGAATGTAAACTGGGGCAGTCACTACGGAGAACAATATAGAGGTTCCTTAAAAACCAAAATACCGACAGAACTGCTATATGACGCGGCAGTATGCGGACGTGTATCTAGAGAAAATCGTAACTTGGAAAGATACCAGCTCCCCGGTGTTCACTGCAGCCCGACTCAACAGCCAGGGCATGGGAGCAGCCCGAGCGTCCGTCAGCAGAGGAGTGGGTAAAGCAGATGCGGGCACACAGGCAGTGGGCACCACTCAGCCACTGAAACGAAGGCAACGGCGCCATTCGCAGCGGCAAGGATGGGCCTGCAGAGTGTCTCACTAAGTGAAGCTCAGTCAGAGAAAGACAAACATCACATGAACTCACAAAGAAGCAGGCTCACGGACTTAGAAAACACACTTCTGGCTAACTGAGGGGAGGAAGGTGGGAGGGGTAAGCTAAAGCGTTTGGGATTAACAGACACACACTACTATTCGTAAAATAGATGACAACAAGGTCCTTCGGCATAGCACAGGGAAACCTACTCAATAATCTGTATTAACTTAAGTGGGAAACAATCTGACAAAGAACAGATATATGTGGTATATGTACACACACATATATATAAAACTCAATCACTTTGTACACCACAAATTAACACACCACTGTGAATCAGCTACACTCCAGTATAAAATAAAACTTTTTAAAACGTGCACCCCCATTTATACAATAATGCAAATTCAAACAATAAATTTCCCCTGGCATGCTGAGAAGAACAAAATGAACTGAATCCACCTAGTGCCTGTGGATGTGTAGAAAAATGCAAATGATCATAAACGAGGATTAAGGGGAGAAACCGAGGCAGAGGAAACAAAGTTTCCAGCGCAGGTGCCACCCACCCAGCAATTCTGCTGCCTGGAAGTGATCCAACAGAGACAGTCACAGAAGCCTGCCAACAAACCGTGTACGGTGACTGTCCAATGATGATCTGGGGCTGTTCTAAACGCTGCTGCAGCCACATAAGTGTCTACCTGTAAGCTACCAAAAATGAGTCAGGTTTATGCACATACTGACATCAAAAGATGCTCATGAGGTACTAATGAAAAAAAAAAAAAAAAGCCAAATGAAACAGAACTCCACAGATAGGATGGTTATCCTCTATTAAAACATTTCTACACATACCCTTATCTTCAGACACAGGAGGAAGGCAGGCTCCCCACCTCTGGGTGGAAGGGAGTCCACGTTCACCCACTTCGATCCAGACTGTTAAATTATATCTTACACTCAGTATCAATCAATACACGAACAATCTAAATCAATAAAGCCTTCGTATCTAAATACAAGCGGGAACCCTGCTCTTGGAGCTTCAGACAACTCTGTTCAGGGCAGGAGAGGACGTGCAGGGGTCCGATCCCCAGGGAGGAGAGCAGACCAAGCCCCCCACTCTCACCCAGTGGGGACCCCAGCCACACTGATGGAGGCCCGAGTGGACTCAGGACGACAGTGTAAGCGGCCCAGGGGCCACGCTGCAGCGGATGGTGAGGCTGGAGGAGCCACGGCTCGCTGCCACGGGGTGGCCAGGTGACTTGGTGACGGGGCTGGAGAAACCTGAGCGCTGTGTCCCTGCACGCTTCTGAATCTGACAGCCGCACAAATGTGCTCCCCGATCCCACCCGGCCACGAGCTCTGTGGCCCTGGACCAGTCACCTCTTCCCAGCAGGTGGGGGACGTTCCGGGCCTGTGAAGACCCACTGCGTGTAGATGCGAGCGCCATGCCTGGTGAAGCCCTGGGCACCAGGACTGATGCCCGTGGGTGCTCACCACCGAGGGGCACCAACTGTGTCCAGCCCAGGGGCAGCCCACCCCCATGACCCTCAGAATCGAAGCAGAGGGAGAAGGAAGCGGCTCTCCAGACCACACACGGCCCTGCACCCACTGCCTCCCTGAGGCGCTGGGGAGGCGCGCGCTGCCCACATGGGCGAGCGGGTCAGGGCCAAGCCTGGACCCCGACCCCCGAGAGGCCCCGCTCATCTTTCTGCCGCTGAGACGGAGAGCTGGCTGCCCGGCCCTTGGGGCTGACCTAAACCAGCCGCGCTCGTGATCATGAACACAGAGACAGACCCGGGACCCAACCTCCACGAGGACCCGGGGTCCGGCTTACCTGGATGGCTTTGCGAGCTCATTGCGAGCAGCGGCTTCTCCTTCAAAAGATTCAAAATGGCTCAAAACTTCCACGTAAACGAGAGCTCCAAGGAGCCCGGAGTCCGAGCGGCACATACAAGTCCAGCAACGGGCAGGGCCGGCCCACAGCCACCGAAGCACCCTGGTCTCGCTGACCACGTCGTGGGCCCAGAAATCCAGAGGAGGGTGGGGATCTCCAGGGGCTCTTAGGAGACAACCTGTGTGGGCAGAGAAAGGGGCGGCTTCAGTTAGGAGGTGCAGCCAGGACTCAGTCATGTGCGTGCCCCCCGGCCCCTTCGGTGGAGTGCTAAAACACTCACGTGGACTCACCGTTTCTAGTCCTACAGACTACAGAAGTCCTTACATACACACGAGTTCCCCCTGAGAGCCCATCCATAAGTCTGCTTTGTTCATAAGCCCAACCGAGTTCACCTACGTACCCAGCCTTATAGATAACGTCAGACACGTGAGCTGACTTATGTGACTTGACGTGTGAACGCACATTTGCACCTTTGAAGATTCACAGTTCTAAGGCTCACAGATGGGGGACGTCCTGTACTTGAGGTTCTGTTAGTAAATATATCTATGTGGATATGTGTAATAATGTATCTGTAGTGCAAGCTCGGAACTGTGGATGGAAAACACTTTAAAAGAGAAATCACTTGAAGCCCATCCCATCCCCCCACCACACACACACACATTCTTCCATTCTCGTGATATCCCCAGCAAAATTTCTATCTCACACAGCGACAATCTGAGAGTCTGTCTAAATTCAGCTCACTTGTGCCTGAAATAGTTTCCCTGGTCTCCACCTTCACGATAACCATTTCCTCGATCCACTCCCATGCTCTGATTTTAAGAGGACAGCACGCTCCTCACAGGAAGTGTCTAAAGAGCCATCCCGATGCCATGACACATGGGAGGATGCTGGGAGCAGTGTGACGCGTGTCCTTGGCGCTGGGCTCTGTCACCTTTCCCCGCACAGACGGCTGGCTCCACAGCCGGGCACCCTGCCCTCTCTGCCAGCATGACGGCTGGGAACTCCCCGGCATGCGGATCTGCTCTTGGGAACGCTGCTCTGAGGCTGTGCGGGGAGCCGCCTGCCTCCTCCCGGACGGTGGGCGGGTCTGGCAGCCCTGGCGGTCAGATCACAGGTCCCGTCCCCAGACCCCTGGAGGGCGACACCTGACAGATACCAATCCTCTCCCCAAGTCCAGCCTCTTCCCCAGATCACAGTCACTAACGGGAGAACCCACAGAGACAGGGGCACAAACGCCCACCACCGAGCGTCTGCCTGCGCAGCACAGCACCACCTAGGACTCTCTAAATTCCTTGCTGCGATGAGCATGTATTACAGCTGGAATATAGACATAAACTGAGAACATGGTAATTATGAAAATCCTCATACTGACCCTGGCCAGGGTTCCTCTGAGGCTCCTTTAACAGTGTGACAAATTCCTGTTCTTGATTAAACTGTTCAAGGATTTCCCCCCTATTGCTTATAACCAAAGACCTCCAACCTATTTATCACGTAAAGAACTAAATCCCAAAAGGTGTCTGCTGAGGTGGTACCCAATAGCACATCCACCCATAACTGACCAGCATCTTTACGCTTATTATTCTGTACATGGTTACTTCCTTAGGAAACACAATGACTTATCTCACGTTCACAGTTTTTACTCTTCTCTTGAATAGATGAAAAGACACAGTTCACATATACAACAGAATATTACTCAGCCGTAAAAGACAATAAAATAACGCCGTTTGCAGTAACGTGGATGAACCTAAAGATTATCACACTAAGTGAAGTTAGGACAGAAAGAACAAGACAAATACCATCTAATACCACTTACATAATCTAAAACAAGACACAAATAAATATATCTGCAAAGCAAAAACAGCCACACAAAGAGGACGGACTTGTGACTGGGGAAGGAGGCGTGAGGGAGGCATGAGTTGGGAGTTCTGGGTGAGCGGATGCCAACTATCATTAATATACACAGGAAGGAGGCAACAAGGTCCTGCTGCGGAGCACAGGGAACTGCCTTCAACCCCCTGAGACAAATCAGAATGGAAAACAGTAGGAAAAGGAACGTGTCTGTGTGTAACTGAGCCTCTCTGACGTACAGCAGAAATCCACCCGTTGTAAATTAACTGTACTTCAGGAAAACTTCAAAAATAAACAGGATGTTTATTCATCTCTTGACCAGAAAGAAACAGTGCAGTCTTGAAAGCGATGTCGGTGGTATATTTTGCAAACTCTTACAAATCTGAGACTGCAAGGAGATCAACCCAGTCAGTCCTACAGGCAATCAGTCCCGAATATTCACTGGAAGGACTGATGCTAAAGCTGAAGCTCCAATACTTGAGCCACCTCATGCAAAAAGGCGACTCACTGGAAAAGACCCTGATGCTGGGAAAGACCAAAAGCAAAACGAGAAGGGGGCAGCAGAGGATGAGATGGTGGGATGGCATCATTGACTCAATGAAAATGAATTTGAGCAAACTCCTGGAGATAGGGAAGGACAAGGAAGCTTGGCGTGATGCAGTCCATGGGGTCACAAACGGCTGGACACGACTTAGCAACTGAACAACAACAAATCTCTGGATCCTCCACCCAAAAGTCACAGCGTGGCTGGGTATAAAAGCCTTGCGTCACAACTGTTTCTCCCTCAAGGCCTTAGGGGCCGTCCCTCTGGCCAGCCAGGCAGCACTGCGTTTCCAGGGAGCCTCTGGGGCTGATTTCTGATGCTTTCTTCTGTCTGCACTCTGCCAGGATTTTGCCGTTACTTTGATCTTGAAATTTAAAAATGTTGTCAGAAGACGTACGGTAAGAATCTCTTTTCATTTAACTTGCTCCAAACATGAACCTTCCAGTACGCACAGGCCCTCTCTTCTGCTCAGGAAAATGCCCTTTGATCGCGTTTTGGTGGCAGCTCTGCCACACCTGTTTTGGTGTCTTTATAGCTCCCCACACCGTCTGGCTGGAACCCGAAACCCATCGTATCTCAGCACTGGTGCCTCGTGCTCTACTCTGCACCCCAAGCGCCTCTGCCCGAGTGGTCGCCAGGTCACTGCTGCTAATTCCCATGATCTCCACTTCATTCCTACGGCTTTTCACACAAGTTCTAACTAAACCAAGCTCCTTGTCTTCAATCATCTCCTTCGTGACTCACTCTGTTGCCTTCTCCTCTCAGCTGAGTCCCTCCTCACGACCTCTGTTCTGTGTATTTCTGGCCAAAGCCTTCTGAAATTTCTTTTTTTCTGATTCTGACGACTGACTGGTTTCTTCTGCCTTTCAGGAGAGTTCCCTTTCCACCATGTGCCAGAATACCTTTCAAGACTCCATGGTGGGGATTTACTTCTGTTTGTTTATCCTCAAGTGAACATAACTGTGGCCTAGATCTCAGTTTTGCCCAAAGACTGTGTACCTCTGATCCTACCCCTTCTCTGTCCACCACGACAGTGGCTAAACGCTTCTCAGAGCCGCCCCTCTGGCAGCTGACACGCACAGAACCCAAGATAAGTGCTCAGCATCAGCAGGCTCTCAGCTAGCCCAGGGCTGAGGGGCTGGGACAAACCAAACGCAGACAGAACGAGACGCAGAACTGCTGCAACACAGCTATTACCTGCATAAGCTCCTCTGTATTAAGAAGCTTCTGCTATAATACAGTAACGCACTCTGGGAAAAACTCACGCTCCGAAAACTTGCATAAAAATACCAGGGTTTATGGGGCGGGGGGGAACAGGCTGGAGCAGACTATTAAAAGCTGCAATTTAATGACTAGGATGCTACAAATCCATACTAACTCTAGTCTTAAAGTCATCACTTTTCAAAAAGACATGTAAAAGTCCTAGTCCCATGTACAATGTCCCGCAAAGGTAGAGGTTTGTAAAAGGGGCAACGGGGCGACGGGAGAGGTTGAAAGGGAGGACTGAAGCTTCTGGGTCACGGAACAGGGGACAGAGCGTATAGAGATGGAGGAAACCACGCAATAACCAGTTTCGAGAAAGAGCACACAGCCAACACGAGCAAGAAGCGGGAGCCGCGGTGGGGTGGGGGGAGGGGGGAGAGGCGCCGTCCAGGGTCCCCAGTGGCCCTACCCTGTTCCTTGACGTTAAGAAGCATTGCTGAAGCAGGAACAGCCAAGTGGACCCAGCCCGGCATCTGCATCACACTGACACCTCCCCACCAGGTGCAGGGAGGACACGAGCTACTCTGAGTCACACAAACATGCCCTGTTCCAAGGGGGGATGTGCGTGAAAGGACCTTCCCAACCCCCGTGGATTCAGTTCTTGCTGCCGCAGGAACAAAGGGCCGCAGACTGAGCGGTGTAAAAACTACAGAAACGCACTGTTCACGGTCAGGAGCCGTGGAGTCTCGTCTCCAGGAATCTGAAGTCCAAAGCTGCAGGGAAACCCGCCCTGGCCTCTTCCCGCCTCTGGGGACTGCTGGCATCTTTGGGGTCCCTGGGCCAGCAACTGCAGAGTTCCAAACCCTGCCTTCCTCATCTCTTGTGTGTCTGCCTTCACTTGGCCGACTTCCCAGGACAGTCACCCAGAATTAGAGGCTCAGCTGACCTCAGCACGACTTCGTCTGCGTTACATCTGCAGGGACCCTGTCTCCATATGGGGTCACACTCTGAGGTGCTGGGGGTTAGGACTGCAATGTAGCTGTTGGAAGGGAGGCACAGTGCCAGCCCTAACACCCAGGAGACAGAGTGCCCAGGCCTCCCCGCCAGCCTCGCCAGCCTTGTGTGAAGCTGACTTTCTCATCTCTCAACCCCTGCACTACAACCAGACCACATCCCACGCAGGCCAGCTCCCGCTGGATGCCCCTAACACCACGAGGCAGACAGGCAGAGGGTCTGGAGAGCAGCCCCGTGTGGCACAGGGCCCAACAGAGACGCTGTGCGTCCAGGGAAGGCAGCGGGGCAGGGTCTCCCTCCCTGCTCTCCACTGAACCTCCGGATGCCTCATTTGGCCTGGGTGCTCTGACCTCAGCCACACCGAGCCTGTCGGGAGACTCTGCACTCTGGGTCTCCGAGAGGAATCAGGGCCCTAGCCAGGAACTTCCAGCCCACTGTCGGTGGCAGTCCAGCTGGCAGCTGAGAGGGCGGGCAGGAGGACCAAGGCTGTCAGATGCGAAGCTCAGAAACAGCACTTTAGTATGGGCGTGGCCTCAAGCGAGCGACCTGAGCGAGCTCCGCCTCAGCTGCTCACCTGCGGAGATGGGGAGGGAGGCGCACTCAGCACTGGGAACATCACGGGGCTGTGACAGGGCGACAACGGCGCCGGCGCAGGAGGAGCCCCGTGTCAGGGCTGGCACACGGCAACGTCCACACACCAGCCATCGCTACGGCCGCTACTTACTCCAAACCAAGAGCTTCTGATACAGTTTTGACGACTTCCTTGGGAAACATCAGAAGTCTGCTTCTAGTCAAAACAGAATAATACAGACCAGATTTAGTCCCCCACGAAGCACCTACAAAAGACAAAATCTGTGTGGTTTCCAGACGCTTACATCGGGCGTGGGGCCCTTGAGGAGATACACACCTGATGAACTGCCCAGGTGGCCGAGAGCTTCCACGCAGCAGCACAGGGCGGACACAGACAGCGCCTAAAGAGACAGCGGCTTGAAAGCTCCCAAATTTGATGAAAACCATAAACGCGCAGGGCTTCCCTGGTGGCTCAAACAGTAAAGAACCTGCCTGCAATGAAGGAGACCCAGGTTTGACCCCTGGGTCAGAAAGATCCCCTGGAGAAGGGGATGGCTACCCACTCCAGTGTCCTTGCCTGCAAAGTCCCATAGACACAGGGCCTGGCGCATGACAGTCCAGAGTCACAGAGAGTCAGACGTGCCTGAGCAACTGACACTTTCACTTTCATAAACCCATAGATCCAAGAAGTTCAATCAGCTCCAAGCACAAACACGCTATGAAGGTTACACCAGGCCAGAGCATAATCAAATTACTTAAAACCGATTTTAAGATTATGTCTTAAAAGCAGCTGGGATGGAAAAGTCACATCACAGACAGAAACGAAAACAAGAGGAAAGGCAGATTTCTCAGTGGGAAGAATGCCAGGCAGAGGACGATGGGGCAACCCCTTTCCGTGGAACACTCATGCACACGTGTGTGAACACACATGCTCTCACACTCTCATACACACACACTCACACACACAGAGACACACACACACTCACACACTCATACACACACACACCTCACACACACACTCATACACTCACACACACAACACACACACGCCCACTCACACACACTCATACACACACACTCATACACTCACACACCCACTCACACTCACACCCACTCACACTCACACCCACTCACACACACACACACTTACTCTCACACACACACTCACACACACGCATACACACATACTCACACTCTCACCCACTCACACACACCCACTCACACACACACGCACTCAGACACACACTCACACACACTCATACGCACCCTCACACACACACTCATACACACAGTCACACTCTCATACACACCCACTCACACACACTCACACACTCATACACCCACTCACTCACACCCACTCACACACACACATACACACACACACACACACCCTCACACTCACACACACACACACAGTCACACACACACACTCACACACACATACACACACTCTCACACACACACACTCATATACACTTACACACTCTCACACATTCTCACATGCACACACTCACTCACACACACACACACACACACACAAACTCTCACACACACACTCACACTTCTGCCTCGGATGCTGTACCCCATGAAAAAAATCTTTCAAAAGCAAAGGTGAAACAGGGGTGTTTAACAGCAGACCTGCACTGAAAGAAATCTCAAAGGCAACAGGAAAACAAGCTCAGATGGAAACACAGATCCACAGAGAGGAGAGGAGTTTCAGAAATGAGAACCGTGCGTGTGAATATAAACGATTCTTCTCTGATGCTGAATCTCTTTTAAAGAGAACAGTTTAATGCAAAAATACCAATGTATTAAGAAGTTTATACCATATGCACCAAAAAAACACATGTCAGAAACAACACAAAGCCCAGGAGGGGAGGAAGGGAGGCGTATTGCTGTGTGTTGTTACACGAGACAGGGAGTGGTTTACCCTTGAAGGTAGAACCATGACAGGCTGAAATGCAGACCAGAGACCCTAAACCTCCACTTAGAAAAATGACTGACTAACTAGTCAGCAAGCGACTGACAGGTCAACAGGGAAATATAACACAATGGCAAAAAGGCTCAACCAAAATGGAGCCGGAAAAAGGGAAAGGGCAGGAAAGCGGCAGACGGAGGACGTAAAGCAAGACGGTCGCTTTAAGCCAGACGGTGTCAACAACCAACCGTCTAAACACCCCCAGTTCAAAGGGCAGATGCTTCCAGAGCGGGTGAAACGGCCAGACCCTGCTTCCGGAGTAAAAGAGGACTTGTGCGGGGAAGGCCTGAGAACGGCGGAGAAGAGAGCACGCATTTCACTGTAAAACGAATCCTCCCCAAGGTGCGTGGCCCCAGCTATAGCTGCCAACAAGCAACAGGTCTTATTTATAAAGACACAAGTAGGTTAAAAGTAATAGATGGAAAAAGATACAGCATACAAATACTCCTCAAAAGAAAGCTGTAATGGCTAACACTTACTCAGACAAGGTAAATGTTAAGAAAGAATATTACCAGGGACAAAGAAGGGCGTTTCATAACGATCAAGGGGTCAACTCACCAAAAGGACAAAACATTCCTAAACACGTATGCACCTGATACCAGAGCTTCATACATGAAGCAAAAGACAGGAAAGGGAGAAAGTCTGTATGAGGAGAAGTGGACAAAACTGTAGCTGTGAACTTCAACGCCCTGCTCGTGGCAGTGGTTAGAACAAGCGGCAGAAAATTGGTAAAAGCGTACGAGACGTGAACAACACCATCACCCAACCTGATCAAAATGACATTTACAGAACGCCGCGGACAACAGCAGAATGCCCAGGCCCCACGTTCTTTTAAAATGCACACGCTATCGACCAAGACAGGCTGTCTTTGGGGCCATCCAACGAGCCTCAGTACGTTTAAAAGCACTCAAGTCAAGATATAGAAAGACTGTCCTCTGATAAAATGAATTTAACTTCATTTCCTAAAATGAAGTTAAATTAGAAATCAGTAACAGAAAGATATCTGGAAAACCAAACATCTAAATAACAAATATAATAGACCAGACATCTAAACCCAAAACTAAAGAATACGCTTCACGGGTCAACGAAAAAAGTAAAATGGGAATTATGAAGTATTTTCAAATGAACAAAAATGAAACACAACATATCAAAATACGTAGTGCTGAAAGGGACACTTATTGCACTGAAAACCTGTGTCAGAGATGAAGGTCTCAAGTCAGTGACTTCAGGTTTCACTGTAAGAAACCAGAAAAAGGATCAATCAGACCCAAAATGAGCAGAAAAAAAGACAATAGCAAAAAGCAGAAATCAACAAAATATAAAAATCAATGAAACTAAATGCTGATCCTTTGCAATAGTAAAATTGCTCAGTCGTGTCCGACTCTTAGTGACCCCATGGACTGTAGCCCACCAGGGTCGTCTATCCATGGGATTCTCCAGGCGAGAATACTAGAGTGGGCAGCCGTTCCCTCCTCCACGGGATCTTCCTGACCCAAGAATCAAACTCAGGTCTCCTGCGTTATAGGCAGATTCTTTACCATCCGAGCCTAGCTAAACAGATCATGAAAAAAATCAGAGAAAGAAGCAAATCGACAAAATCCAGAATAAGGGGGAATTAACCACAGATCTCACGGATACTAAATGGGTGATAAGGGGAGACGGTGAACAACTTTATGTGAATGAATCTGCCAGTTTGGGTGAAATAAATAAATGCCTAAAAGGCCCCAACTATCAAAGCTCACTCAAGGAAAGAGAGACCGAGTCAGCACCCGGGCTTCTTCGTGGCAGCCACGCCCACCGCGTCCCATGGGCAACTCTCCCTGTCTTGGTTATCTGCCCAAGGGTGATGTTTACCTCCCCTCCTCTGCACGTGTCGATTATCGGAATTCCACTGCGAGGAGGGCCTGTCACTTGCCCTTCTTGCTGTTTGGTCATCTGTTTGCATCATTATGAAATCATGGATTTTTATTTTATTCTGTGCGTGATCATCACAACCATCATTATTTATTTTGTCGTTCAAGCTTTGGCCACTGGGAGCTCCTACGTTTTTCTGACAAGCCCCCATCCCCAACTTTTACCTTTTTTTGGCACTGCCTTACTTTCCAGTTCCACGAGATACCCCTGCCACAACCTTGGATTCAACCATTTCTCCGGGAAGTCCTGGCTCCCTTTTCTGGTGAACTGCGAGTGGGCAGCGAGAGCTGGGCGCCACTGCTGTAGGACCCGCCCTGCACACGGGACGCTGGATGCAAACTCACACATCCATATTCCGTACACTGGTTAAATCATGAGTTCACACTGACACCTCAGATCCAACCCAGCATCACAGGCCGAGTTCAGTCTCCTCCTTTCCGATTTTCACTGATTTCTCCAACAGTGAGAAACCTGGTTCTTACTGGTTACAATCCAGCTGCTTACTTGTTCACCTCCAGGATGCAACTCTAGTATACAGTGCTTTCAGAACAGCTGGCCCGCACACACGCGGCACACACGTGACAAGACTCAGAATTCAGGCCCGGCCCCTGCCTCCAGCCTCGCAGTGTGTGGCCGGGACGCGGCCCCCGGGCCCCACGGCGGCCCCGGGCAGCCCTTCTGCGCCCCTCTGTGCGGGGCTCGCGCGCCTGTGCTAGAGCTCGGGTTCCTTTGCCAATGTGTGTGTTTCACTTTGGTTCCTCCCACATCCTGGTTGGTTTTAACTGTTTGTTTCTGGACATACGAAGAGTGAGAAATACAAACTTTTTAAATATTAAAAAAGAAAACCACCACACACATGTTCATATTGATGTTTTAAATCTAAGATTTTACAGGGTTTTATCATGAACTTCTCTTGCTTAAAGAAAGCAAGCTTTGGTCTCACGAAATATTCAAACCCACACGAGGTAAACACAGTCGGAGAACGAGTCTGAGCACCCAGACCCGGGGACTGTTGGCAGGCGCCCTGCCAGGCCGGCTTCCCCTGCAAACCCTGCGACACGCACCGGAACGCCCAGAGGTGGCGGCACAGTTTTGACAGGGGGACCCGTGGAACCCTATTACTGCGTGAGACATCCCCTGTGATCTGGTGTGTCCAGGATGCAGTTCTCTTGCAAACGATGCGCTCTGCATGACACCACGCCCTCTATTCCGGGGGAGCCGGAGGGCGCTGAAGCAGTGCTGAGACGTGGGGCCGGGCCCAGCACGGGCCGCAGTGTGAACGGAGACGCGCCTCTTCCTCCAGAGGGCACCTCCCCGGGCCAGGAGTCCGCCGGGGCCATCGGCCCCCGCTCGGCGCTGGTCACGCCCGTCTCAGAGCAGCTTGCGCCAGGGCCCCTGGCTCCCCTGGGAGAAAGGCAGCGGGAGCCGGGCCGGAGGATAGACTCTGGAGCGAGTCTGGAACTGGGCTCGAGGAGCCAGGAGACGGGGGAGCCAGTTCCCAAACCCGCAAGGCGCAATGCCGGTGCCTGGACAGTGAGCCCTTCTCTCCAGAGAGCAGAGCAAGGCAAGAACTCGGGTTCTGGAACACAGGCCTGTGAGGAGGAAGGCGTACCCGCCAGGGCTTCAGAGTCACAGGTGACAGAAAAGGCCCCTGAACGATCTGGGCAGAGACCCCCCAGAAGGATCTGGAGAACGCAGGAGGGGGGGGTCTGGAGGCAGGACGCAAGGGGCAGCCCTCAGCAGCCGGCGAGACTGACTCCCAGGAGGCCCCCAGGGCTCAGCCCTGATGCACGCCTCCTGGCTGGGCCGGGGCCGGACGCCTCGACTGGCAGCCCCCCAGAATGAACCCAGTGGGAGGGCTCTCTCCCCAGAGGCCAGCTGAGTTGCTGTGAGGGGTCAGGATGGGGCCCGAGCGTTACACTCAGGGGGACTGACGCAGGTCCCCCGAGAGGCAGCACTGCTGGGGCCTCCCCAGCTCCCCAACGTGCCCCCTCAGGCACCCCCATCAGATTATTGTCTGCCTCCTGCGCTCACGGGAGGTGCCGCGGAGCCAGCAGGCACTCGTTTGTCCCTGCACAGCGCCCATCCGTCTGGAGCTGGGGGCTGAGCTCTGTCCCAGTGCCCATCCGTCTGGAGCTGGGGGCTGAGCTCTGTCCAGCCCCGCATCTCCCAGCGAGTGGTATGACTCTAGACCGGTCTCCCGCCCTCTCTGAGCGGTATGACCCTGGGTTACATAAGGACCCTGTGGGTGACTGAGGCGCCTGTGAACCCTTGGGGTTCCTGGGTCACATGAGGACCCCGGCTCACTGTCATGAAGATGCCAGGGCATGGGAGAAAATGACAAGTCAAGAGCAAACTGTTTTACAGCTGAAAACTAAATTAACTCCTAACAAAGGTAGCAAACCACCCAACCCCACAAGGAGAGCAAGGCTCTTCTATGCAGTCTAAGAGGATAACCCACCAATACCACGACCCACCGGTGTAACCACATTTCTCCTCTACCCCCGCCCCACTGCATCAGCATCGCTTCAGGTGGACACCCCAACGTAAACATCAGCTAGGGATCTAACCCTTCACAAAATAAAATGCAAGTGTGAAATAGTTCCTTTCCTCTTGATGTAAATGTCTGATGACACTTTACTAACCAGCAGATTACTGTTTTTCTTAAAAACACACAACACACACACACATAGACAACACCTGGTCTTAAGATCCGAAACATTAGAGGAGTTTAACGTTTGGGTGTCAGGAAGCAACAGTTAGAACTGGACATGGAACAACAGACTGGCTCCAAATAGGAAAAGGAGTACGTCAAGGCTGTATATTGTCACCCTGCTTATTTAACTTCTATGCAGAGTACATCATGAGAAACGCTGGGTTGGAGGAAGCACAAGCTGGAATCAAGACTGCCGGAGAAATATCAATAACCTCAGATATGCACTGATACCACCCTTATGGCAGAAAGTGGAGAGGAGCTAAAGAGCCTCTTGATGAAAGTGAAGAGGAGAGTGAAAAAGTTGGCTTAAAGCTCAACATACAGAAAACTAAGATCATGGTGTCTGGTCCCATCACTTCATGGGAAATAGATGGGAAACAGTGTCAGACTTTATTTTGGGCTCCAAAATCACTGTAGATGGTGACTGCAGCCATGAAATTAAAAGACGCTTACTCCTTGGAAGGAAAGTTATGACCAACCTAGATAGTATATTCAAAAGCAGAGACATTACTTTGCCAACAAAGGTCCGTCTAGTCAAGGCTATGGTTTTTCCTGTGGTCATGTATGGATGTGCAAGTTGGACTGTGAAAAAAAGCTGAGCGCTGAAGAATTGATGCTTTTTAACTGTGGTGTTGGAGAAGACTCTTGAGAGTCCCTGGGACTGCAAGGAGATCCAACCAGTCCATTCTAAAGGAGATCAGTCCTGGGTGTTCTTTGGAAGGACTGATGCTAAAGCTGAAACTCCAATACTTTGGCCACCTCATCCGAAGAGTTGACTCATTGGAAAAGACTCTGATGCTGGGAGGGATTGGGGGCAGGAGAAGGGGACGACAGAGGATGAGATGGCTGGATGGCATCACTAACTCGATGGCTGTGAGTCTGAGTGAACTCCGGGAGTTGGTGATGGACAGGGAGGCCTGGCGTGCTGCGATTCATGGGGTTGCAAAGAGTCAGACACGACTGAGTGACTGAACTGAACTGAACTGAAGGTTTGTGAGAACCATTCATGGATAACATTTTAAATATAGATCTGTACAGCTCTAACTGAATTATATATTTCTGGTAAATATTAGACAAATGTTGAACATGTGATGACTACAAAAGCAACTGCATTTATAATTTCATTCTTTCCTGATTTATCATATAAATTAAAGCCCACATTTGTGAAGGTGGACACTAGCAAGGAATGTGTAATTCTAAGTCAGTAGCACTTTTACAAAGACAGGAATGATCATCCACAAATAAGCAATCTCTGACACTATGCATGTATTTATATGAAGACACCTCTTTATTTATTTCTGCTCCACAAAACAGATGAGACCAAACGCATCACCACTGCCTGTGTGTGCTCACATTCCCTTCACCAAACCCTTTGAATCAAGAATCACCCATAGTTCTTCCCTCCTGCAGCGGCCCTTGGAAATTTCAGTTGACCTAATTTCACAAAATAAGCCACAAATGTTCCAAAGGGTAAAAGTCTTAGAAACTATAAATCCTTAAGAGAACATTCTTTAAAAAATCTTATTAAGCAGCCACAAGGAGGACACGCTCTGCCACTCCCTGCAACCCTCTGCATCCCGTCACACGGACAGCAGCGACCGCAGCCCAGACTCCATGCTCTTCCCCACCGTGGCCTCGGCCTGCCAGGCTGGTGGGGAAACAGTAGGCTGCCAGCGAGCCCGAAAAGAGAACCAAGAGCCACAGCCGGCAGCGCCCCAAAGCAGGATGAAGGAAGCAAGTCAGCAGCCGAGGACAGTGCAGAGCCATTCCCGGCAGCAAGCGGGAGGCCAGGGTGTCCCCACACCACGCCCATTCAACACCACGCTGGTAACGCTCGCCAACGCAACAAGGCAAGAAAAAGAAACGAAAGGCCCAAGGAGGGGAAAGGCAAGATACTGCACTGCTCATGGACGACATGCTGCACACACGGAAAGCCCAAAACGATTCACTAACAACCGTCAAAACCCCTGAGTGAACTTAACCGGAGGTCAGGGTACAAGGCTGACATGCAAAAGCCACTGTTTTCCTACATGCCAGCAGTAAGCACGTAGAAAATAAGAAGATACCATCTTTAAGAAAGATGCCGCTGATAATGCCACCTAAAATCGCAGACGCCCAGGGCTAAGTCCACCGAAAGATACATATATAAGAACTCTGCAATTAAGCCACGAAACACTACAGTAGTGGTGTCAGTCACTCAGTCGTGCCCAACTCTCTGTGACCCCACACCCTGTAGCCTGCCAAAGTCCTCTGTCCGTGGGATTCTCTAGGCAAGAATACTGGAGTGGGTTGTCATTCCCTTCTCCAGAGGATCTTCCCAACCCAGGGATCAAACCCAGGTCTTCTGCATTGCAGGCAGATTCTTTACCATCTGAGCTACAGGGAAGTCCATGAAACAAATTACAAGTCACAGGTCTAAACAAATGGAGGCATATACCCTGTACAGGAGAAGGCGGTGGCGACCCACCCCAGTACTCTTGCCTGAAGAGGAGTCTGCTGGGCTATCGTCCATGTAGTCGCAAAGACTTGGACAAGACTGAGTGGCTAACACAGGCATTGTAAACCTATGGAATTAAGACACTGTGAGAGAGTAGATAAATAAAACAAAGAGCAGGATATTCTAGACTGAGCCCAGCACACACATGGCAATATGGTTATAGCAAAGGCTGCATTCCAAACCCACAGGGACACAGGCGGGTCTTTTCAATAAACAGTGCTTGAGTTACTAGGATCTTTATGGAAACAGAAATGAACTATGACCTGGAAGCACATCAACAAGCAAATTAGTGTGAGATGGACGACAGACCTAAATGTTAAAGGTAAGACGAGAAAGCCTCCCCTAGAAGACAAAAGCTTAAGGAAAAGATCTGTGGGCAGACAAAGATTCCTTAAACCTATGTAATAATTTAGAAGTATGAGGCATTAACCGTGGAGGAGAGAAAATGACATCTTATACTGTATCAGAACGAAGAACTTCAGTCTGTCAAGAAATCCAGCAGAAGAGCATAAAGGTGACCCAGAGAGCAGAAGACAATCCGCCCAATACATCCAACAAAGGATCCGAATCCAAAACAAGTAATTCACTAATCATAAAGAAAAGGCAAGCAACCCAAATAAAGCATGGGCAAAAACTATGAACAGGCATTTTTACAAAACAGGACTTCAAACAGTCAGTCATCACAGGAAGAGGTTCTCAGCAACTGAAATACTAAGGAAATGCAAATCAAGCCCACAACAGGATCCCACAAAAGTCGAAAATATAAAAGCAGAGCAGAACCTGGCACCAGCAAGGGCGGAACAACCAGACCTCTCAGGTGCTGCCTTGAGAGTGGGCGGGAGAAAAGAACTATGGGAAAGGGATACTCAAAGCGGCCTGTGAGGCTCACGCGGGCTCCCCGGGAGCCATCACGAAGGGTACCACGAGGACACACCCACAGAGGCTCACGCGGGCTTCCTGGAGCCATGCACGAGTGATACCACCCAGACACACCCACAGAGGCTCACGCGGGCTCCCCCGAGCCATGCACGAGTGATACCACCCAGACACACCCGCTGAGACTCACGCGGGCTCCCCGGAGCCGTGCACAAAGGGTACCACGCGGACACACCCGCAGAGGCTCACGCGGGCTCCCCCGAGCCATGCACGAGTGATACCACCCAGACACACCCGCTGAGACTCACGCGGGCTCCCCAGAGCCGTGCACGAAGGGTACCACGTGGACACACCGGCAGAGGCACACGCGGGCTCCCCGGAGCCATGCAAGAGTGATACCACCCAGACACACCCGCAGAGGCTCACGCGGGCTCCCCGGAGCCATGCATGAAGGGTACCACCCAGACACACCCGCTGAGGCTCACGCGGGCTCCCCCGAGCCATGCACGAGTGATACCCTGCAGACACACCCGCTGAGGCTCACGCGGGCTCCCAGGCGACACAGGAGCACCGTCCGCGGTCGGTGAAAACTGGGAACCTGCCTCGTGTTCATCAGCAGTAGAGTAAATAACTGTGAATCAGAATCCAATCCTGCGGAGAGCGTGGTCCAGCAACAAGACCACACAGAGCGCTCCGAGGAGCAGAGCACAGCCGTGCTCTGCGGCCAGGGCAGAGCAGACACTCAGGAGCACACAGTGCGGGGGCCCCGGTGTGAGACGCCAGAGCAGGTCAAACAACCTGCGCTGGGAGAAGCCGACACACATGACCCTTGGGTGTGCAAGGAAGAGCCAAGGGGTGTGTGGAAGGGTTCTGTTTCCTGATCCCAGTGAAAACTCCATGAAGGGGCAGAAATCACCCAGCTGAATGCTTTGGGCTGCCTAACAGAGACAGGGAATCAAGCACTCAGAGGTCGTCTTGCAGGGAAGAAAGACTCAAAATCATGCCTACTGGGCGGGCCCACTCCACCTGCGCGGCTCCAGCAGAACACTGGCTTTCTGGGCTGCTGGCTCCCATGACACAGCAGGCTCCTGCTGCTGCGCTCTCACAACCACCGTGCACTCGGGAAATATCTACCGGATTACCTCGTCTGGAAACAGCAAAAGCTCACAGAGGCCGCGCAGGGTGCGTGAGTGCAAGTCTGCACGCAAATACAGTGACGGGGGTGGGGGGGATTCAAACCGAGGCAAGTCCCAGGAGGCCCCAAGCCGGGCTGTCAGAGAAACGTACAGTGGAATGATTTTAATTCAAATATTTTTCAATTAAATAGTAAATTTAATTGGAATTAAGATTAATAAGTTTAAATAAGTTTCAGTCAAAAAACAGACTGTTGACTGTATGATTTTTCTGAGCCCTATTTATCCATAGCCAGCTTCTTAAATAAGCATCGTTTGTTCACCAGACACCCTTCATGAAATACGGGCCGTAAGGGTGAGCAACTATGTTTTGTAAGAGTGACATTTGATGACGGATCGTCACACCGTCAAACGTCGAAGACAAGACGTTTTCCCCATGGTCTGTGCGGACAGTTTTATATTTCAGTTGCACAGCAGGCTCTACGTGTAAAGCGCTGCTTCGGTCAGGTCCCACTCTTTGCAACCCTGTGGACCGTGGCCCGCTGGGTCCTCTGTCTATGGGATTCTCCGTGCAAGAATACTGGCGTGGGCTGTCATGCTCTTCCGCAGGGGATCTTCCCGACCCAGGCCCCACACCCGCCTATCCTATGCCTCCTGCATTGGCAGGCTGGTCCTTTACCACTAGCACCACCTGGAAAAGCCCGATAGGCTCTACACTTGAGAGTAATAAGACTTCATTTCTGTGTTCGAACAGCAACTTCACTAACTCTGAAATCAGGCTCTGTGGTGAGCAGAGGGATAGGATTCCATCAGCCCTGACTCCCTCCGCCTGCTCTGGAGAGGCCAGAAGGTCTAACCCTGAGAGGAGAAAGGGGACGGGCACTGCATCATCCTTCGCATACGTGTGCACACGCCATCCACAGCATGACAGAATCTACCCTCTCTCCTGAAGCAGCCTCCCAGCACCCTGGATCGCCTCTCCACAAGGCCATGTCTGTTGATTGATAATTAGCCACATAAACAAACCTTAGATTAATTAAGAATCCAAACAGATAAAGCGTCCAGATAAAACAACACTTGTTTCCTGAGCTGCTAAATAAAATAATTTTAGAGGAAAAGGTTCCAGCAGGCAGGCAGGGGCTGGGAATCTGACTTGGGAGCGGAGGAGTCAGATGGGGGGTGGGGGGCGGGCAGGGGCAGGCCGGACACGCCAATGGCCGGAGCACCAGGGCACTCCACATCAAGATGGGGTGCTAAGCCCCCTGTGGTTCCCCGCCTGGTCTCACTAAGTGGGGGTCAAGGGAGAAAACCAGTGCAAACCCAGGACTGTGACGAATCCCCAGGGGTGGGGAGGTACCAGCGGTTCGATGTCCCCAGTGTTCCACTAAAGGCCTGAGGACAGATCCCAGAGGCTGGGAGCGAGCAGGGACTCAAGGGTCTACCCCCACCCCCGGGGCCCCTCAACCCCCAGGAAGCCACCCTTCATCCTCGTCCTTCCGTTTACCAAGCGCATCGACGCAGCAGAGACGTGCAAGGACTTCCACCGTCCTGGCCACGGCCCCCACTGGCAGATGGGCCTGCAAACTGCCCAGTGGGCTCCCCTCTCACCCCATCTCTCTGCGACCTCAGGGCCTGCCCTGTCTGCCAGGAGCTGCGCCGCGTCTCCCCTCCTCATCGTTTACGTGTTAACGCACGCACTCGGTGCGCGTGAGCAGAGGGTATCCGCACCGCTCCGTCTTTGGAGTCCTTGTCTTCTTTCCTTCTTTTTCCTCCCCTCTCCCACCAGCCACAGCAGGGCACCTCTGTGTGGGTACGGTCCATACTGCTCTCCGTCTTCTCTCACACATATTCCCACACAGAGCGGCACACACACACCCCAGGTGTTCACACTCTGCCTTACACAAGCGAGATTTTACCAACAGACTTCTCAGCGTCTTGCCTCTCTGCCTCAACAGTACTTCCCAGGACGTCCCACCCATCGTGCGGGTGTACCAAAATCCAGCCCATCACCGCCCTACTCAGGGCTGCAGGCTTCCTTCCGCGGTGTCACTGCCGGACGGCTCAGTACACACATCCTTACCTGCGGGTGCCCGGGCTCCCGGGGGGAGGACGCTGAGTCGGGGACCACGTGTCTCCCATCTCAGGACACAGCCGTGGGACGTCTTTCAGGCCGGGCCACCGCTCACACCTGCTCCAGCCCCACCCGAGGCCACCACGGCCCCACAGTCCCGCCTGCAGCGGACGTCACGTCTCTCTCCCGCGGCTCCGGCCGAGACGCAGAGTCCCCGCCACCTGGATCTGCGCCTCCTCACGCCGCCGACGGGGCGTCTGAGCATCTCTGCCCTGTGATACGCTCTCTGTACTGCCCAGTCTCTGTTCACTCTTTTTTTTTTAATTTTATATTTATGTGTAATTTTCTGTATTTACTCTTGGCTGTGCTGGGTCTTCGCTGCTGCTCAGGTGTTTCTCCAGCTGCGGAGAGCGGGCTCTCAGCCGCGCCCGGGCTTCAGCCGTCGCGGCGCCCGGGCTTCAGCCGTCGCGGCGCCCGGGCTCTGGAGTGCAGACTCAGGAGGTGCGGTGCACGGGCTTGGCTGCTCCACAGCCTGCAGGATCTTCCCAGACCAGGCCTCCAGCCCACGCCTGCTGCACAGGTGGGCGGGTTCTTTGCCAGTGAGCCAGCAGGGAAGCCCCGTGTTTGGTTCCTAAACTTGCCTGTCTATCCAGTCTTGAAGAGGCCTCTGGAGAACAGAAACATTCTTCTTTATGTTACACATGTTTTACCCAAACCTCTCATTGACTCCTGGACTTTGTTGATGGTATCCTTATCCGATCAAAAGCCCTAAATTTTAAACTGTCAGAGGTGTCCTCTGAAGCTTCTGGGAACCCTGGGCCCAACGAGGGGGTGACTGTCACTGCAGATTCCTACGGCTCTGCTTTTTCTATTGACACGCTGAATCCTGCTGGAATTCGCCTTCCCTTCATCTTCTTTAAACATGAACAGGCAATTCACCGGCCATTTAAGGAAAAGTTGAAATAAGAAAAAAATAGTTCAGTTCAGTTCAGTCGCGTCCGACTCTTTGCGACCCCATGAATCGCAGCACGCCAGGCCTCCCTGTCCATCACCAACTCCCGGAGTTCCCCCAAACTCACGTCCATCAAGTCGGTGATGCCATCCAGCCATCTCATCCTCTGTCGTCCCCTTCTCCTCATGCCCCCAATCCCTCCCAGCATCAGAGTCTTTTCCAATGAGTCAACTCTTCACATGAGGTGGCCAAAGTACTGGAGTTTCAGCTTTAGCATCAGTCCTTCCAAAGAACACCCAGGACTGATCTCCTTCAGAATGAACTGGTTGGATCTCCTTGCAGTCCAAGGGACTCTCAAGAGTCTTCTCCGACACCACAGTTCAAAAGCATCAATTCTTTGGCGCTCAGCTTTCTTCACAGTCCAACTCTCACATCCATACATGACCACAGGAAACAGTATCAGACTTTATTTTGGGGGCTCCAAAATCACTACAGATGGTGATTGCAGCCATGAAATTAAAAGACGCTTACTCTTTGGAAGGAAAGTTATGACCAACCTAGACAGCATATTTTGAGACATTACTTTGCCAACAAGAAAAAAATAAGACCAAGATAAATAGAAAAACTGACCTCAGAAGACACCACAGTAACTGGAGCCCCCGTAACAAGTGACACAGAGAATGCGACACCAAGGGTGAAACACAGCCCTGGAAATGCCAGCAGGGGCGGCCGGCCACAAGGAGAATGCTGAGAACTCAAGCAGGCAAGCGCCGAGGGAAGAAACCCACAGCGGAACGGGGCGGGGCCGGGGACGGCTCCCAGCCGAGCCAAACTGAGGACAAAGCTGGTGCCCTGGATGGGTCCACGGGAACGCCACCAGCAGGCAGCAGAGGCGGACGAGAGCAAGGGAATGACGGCAGTGATGGCGGTGGTGGTGCTGGTGTGAATGCTGCTGATGGTGCTGGTGCTGGTGCTGGTGGTGCTGGCGTGAATGCTGCTGATGGCGGTGGTGATGGTGCTGGTGGTCGTGACGGTCATGCTGCTGGTGATGGTGGTGATGATGGTAATGAGATAATGGTGGGATGCTGGCGATGGTGATGGTGGTGTGAATGCTGCTGCTGATGCTGCTGATGGTGGTGGTGATGGTGATAATGAGATAATGGTGGGATGCTGGTGATGGTGATGGTGTGAATGCTGCTGGTGATGCTGGTGATGGTGGTGGTGATGGTGATGAGATAATGGTGGGATGCTGGTGATGGTGGTGGTGGTGTGAATGCTGCTGCTGACGATGGTGATGGTGGTGGTGATGGTGATGAGATAATGCTGGTGATGGTGGTGATGCTGGTGATGGTGGTGGTGGTGTGAACACTGGTGGTGATGCTGGTGATCCTGGTGATGATGAGATAATGGTGGGGATGCTGGTGATGATGGTGATGGAGGTGGTGGTGTGAATACTGGTGATGATGAGATAATGGTGGGGATGCTGATGCTGGTGATGGTGGTGATGATGGTGATAATGAGATAATGGTGGTGATGATGGTGGTGGTGGTGTGAATGTTGCTGCTGATGCTGGTGATGGTGGTGATGATGCTAATAATGAGATAATGGTGGGATGCTGGTGATGGTGATGGTGGTGGTGGTGTGAATGCTGCTGCTGCTGATGGTGATGGTGGTGATGCTGGTGATGATGAGATAATGGTGGGGATGGTGGTGATGATGGTGATGGAGGTGGTGGTATGAATACTGGTGATGATGAGAGAATAGTGGGGATGGTGGTGAACGATGATGGTGATGAGGGAAGGAAAAGGGAACTCCCCTCTAAATGAACCCACAATAAGCCCTTACAAGAAGGAGTTCCCTGTGCACCCACCAGGATAAATCTAAGTCCCACGTTATAAAATGTCAGAACAGCAGTGTGAAGAGAAGCTCCTGCAGCTTCAGAGGGAAGCACTTCACACGAGAGCCCGAGAACGTGAGAACTGGGCGGCTCTGCGCTTCTCATCAGCAGCAGGGGGCCAGCTGCCTGCTGCGCTGGCTCCCGAGCTCCGAATCCTCCTTCAGCCCCAAACAAGGCACATCTGGTCACGGCCCCCTCGGCGAACCTTCTAGACAGGGCCTGTCACTGGGACAGTCCGGAGATGCTGGCCCTAAGGTGTGCGTCTGTTGCGGTAAGTGACGCGGGCCTCCCCGGCCAGGCCCAGATCTGTGACCTCCTGGCCACTGTGCTCGGTGGCCAGCCAGAGGTGATTAACGCCCATCAGTCACGCACCCGACAGAGAGCGGACAGGTCCAGTCCAGGGCCCTCCTGATGACCTCGCTTGCCTCAGACCCTGATGCTTCTCAGCCCCGTGTGTCCCCAGACACAGCCTGAGTGGCCAGACCTGAGTGATGGTTAGTTAAGAAAAGAGCAGGGAAGGACTTCCCTGATGGTGCAGTCGTTAAGAGTCCAGCTGCCAAGGTGGGGGACACGGGTTTGACCCTTGCTCCAGAAAGATCCGACGTGCCACAGAGCAGCTAAGCCCGTGTGCCCCAGCTGCTGCAACTGTGCTCCAGAGCCTGGGCACCGCAAGAGGCCCGCCGCCAAGAGAAGCCCGCACAGCACACAGCCCTGCTCGCCCACAGAGAGCCTGCGCGAAGCGACGAAGACCCGGGACAGCGAAGAATCGGCATCAGCAGCAGGAAGGGGCTGGGTGGTGACCCCCCCAGTCCTGAGACGGATGAACGCGGGCCCCACGTGCCGGGTGGCGACCTTGGTCAGTCACCTGCGCTGCGCACCGGCAGTGTGCTGAGATTAACTGTGAGCGGCCCCCCCCAGTCCTGAGACGGATGAGCGCGGGTCCCACGTGCCGGACGGTGACGTTGGTCAGTCACCTGCGCTGCGCACCGGCAGTGTGCTGAGATTAACTGTGAGCGGCCCCCACACGCGAAGAAGGCGACTCGGTGAGAAGGCGAGCATCAGGGGATGCGCGTGTTAGTCAACCTGATCATGGGAATCATTTCACAACGCACACAGGTTACACGCACAAAACTTCGTCAGCTACACAGTGAAGCAGAGTGAAGACCCAGCAGACGGCAAAGAAACCCCAGGCTGCTGCAAAATCATGAATCACAATCATGAACAAGCCCCAGGCAAAGACACTCCTTGGAGAAGGCGACGGCGCCCCGCTCCAGCGCTCTTGCCTGGCAGATCCCACGGACGGAGGAGCCTGGTGGGCTGCAGCCTGTGGGGTCACGAAGAGTCGGACACAACTGAGCGACTCCTCTTTCACTTTTCACTTTCACGCATTGGAGAAGGCGATGGCAACCCACTCCAATGTTCTTGCCTGGAGAATCCCAGGGACGGGGGAGCCTGGTGGGCTGCCGTCTGTGGGGTCGTACAGAGTCGGACACGACTGAAGCGACTCAGCAGCAGCAGCAGCAGAGACACTCCTGGCCGTCGAGGGAGCTGCGGGACGACAGAGAGAAAACGCCTGCACGGCCCCCACGTGGCTTTTCAGAGGAGGTGGGTCTCTACTGACGGGGAGGTGGCTCTGAGTCAGCCCACTCTGGACAGAGGCCACTTCCCGCTGCCCCCCACCCCCCGCCACTCAGCCACTGGACCTGGACACCAAGACGCGCGGCTGGACACCGCGGGGCCCCAGGACAGGGCCGCACCTCCTCCCCGGATGCCCTGGCCGCCCCACGGCCGCAGTGACGGCTGTTTCAGGGCCAGTGGTGCCTCCAAACAACACCCTCTCTGGCTCTGTCCGTGACCTTGTCACTGACCTGAGTCGCCTCTGAAAGCGTCATCGACGCGAGCCCAGGAAAACGTCACCAGACAGACCCGCCCAGCTGTGCCCACTGCCTCTGCCTGTGTCCAGGCGTCCGGGGCCCTCCCCATCGCGTGAGTCCATGTGCCATCGGTTCCACAAGCACCGTCCGCCCCAAACACAGCACCCCGTCCAGCTGGCCGCACCCAGCCCCAAGGCCCTCTCAGTCCCTGGTAGGGCCTACACATCTCTGTCACCTCCAGCAAGGAAGGCGGGCCCCAGGGGTCCTGCCCTCAGCAACCCCAGGCATCCCCAGTGTGACCCAAAAGAGGCAAAGCCCCCGTTGGCCCAGAGGTGAGCAGGCAGGGAGCCCAGAGCCCTGCTCCCCGGGGAGGCACAGGGCAGGCAGCACGTCCAGCTGCTGACACCGGTCCTCAGCACAGTGGCCGGAGCGACGAGACCACCCAGCAGCCTCGGGCACACCTCACTGATATGACCCACACGCAGGCTGGCAGGTCTGCACCCCGAGACGGAGGCCCCGGCACGCCCCTGCCGCTCCCGCTAAGCCCGGAAGTGGATGCTCTTCCCCGCACCGGCCCAACGCTGCCCCTCTGCAGGACATCCACCTTCCTCCAGACACTGAACCTGGGCAGAAATCAAACTGGTGTCCAAACTCTCCTTGAATTTCAAGAAAGGCAGGGAGGAGGCAGTGAGACACAGAGG
This sequence comes from Ovis aries, assembly GCF_016772045.2. Lineage (NCBI taxonomy): Eukaryota > Metazoa > Chordata > Mammalia > Artiodactyla > Bovidae > Ovis > Ovis aries. Next base: position 2,148,688 of record NC_056054.1, on the reverse strand, counting down.
CGGCCGAAGGGGAAACTGAGCGACTCCCGGCTCCTGATGCCCCGGCCCGGCCCGGCCCGCACCCAGGGCGCACAGGGTCCCTGGAGCGCAGATCCGAGCAGCTCCCAGCCCAGCCAGGCCATCCAGCGAAGGGAAGGCGCCCGGGGTAAGCGGCGCACTGGGCCTTGGAAGATGGACAAGCAGGCACGACATTTCGGGGTGCTGAAGGCTGGGAGGCGGCCAGGGCAGTCAGGACGCGGTGGGGGGCAGCCGGGGATGCTGGGGGCCGAGGGGGCCCTGGAAGCCTGGGGCGAGGGGCCGCTCACAGCGGGACGCTGCCTGGGCTGCTCTCAGCTACCCCACCCTGTCCCCAGACCCCGCTTTTCACCCGAAGGCTCACCTGTGGCCCACCCTCTCCTTGGCCTCCTTGGGTAAAACTGCCTTCCAGAAACGAACAGAAAACAGACAGGCCTCTCTGCAGACTTCCAACGTCTGTCCAGCATCCCAGGAACCATCTTTTTTCCTCTCTCATCCCGAAGGAAAACGAGCCCACGTTTGCTCTGGCCGCTCACTTGGCAGATTAAGAGAAGGTGTGTCGTGGGACCCAGAGCGGCAGGGCGGGAGGGCAGCTCGGAGCAGGCCCCGCCGGCGTAGGCATGGACAGCACCGTGAGGAGGAAGCAGCGTCATCAGGACAGGGGGCGACAGGGGGCCCCAGGGGGCAGGTGTCCCCTGGGGAGGGCTGAGCAGAGGGGAGAGGCGAGCCCAGAGGAAGGCTGGGCCTCGGGAAGGAAGGGGGGCCACGCCGCTGGAGGGAAGGGGCCACACAAGTGCTGGGGGGTTGGGTGGGGAGGTCAGCGGTGGGGGCCGGGGGCCGGCCAGCCACGGGGGCCTCCTGCAGCCCTGGGGCCTCGCTGAAGGTGCGTGAGCACCGGAAGACAAGCAGGCTGCAACGGTGAGAGGAGAAAGCACCGTGACATCTGCCCTGTTGGTGACCATCGAGCCAGGAACTGATGCCATGTGTCCGCAGGGCCCTGCTCACCTCCAGGCCTCCCCGCAGCCCCGAACTCCGGTCCCAGCCACCCACACCCCTCCGCTCTGCATCCGTGGGAGAAAGCTCAGGGACTGAGAGGCGCACCCAAGCACCCAGCTGAACCCCAGCAGGTTGCCACCCTTCCTCGGGGTGCCCGCCAGCTGCGGGGCCTCTCGGCCACGGCCTCCCCGGGACCCCGGAAGCCTCCGCAGCGGTGTTGTCTGAGGGATGGGGGAGGACAGCAGGAGTCTGTCCTGAACCAAGGCGCTGACAGGCCAGGCCAGGGGGCTTTGGGTGTGGGGGCGCGGGGGAGGGCCAGACCCAGAGCTTCAGCCCCAGCCAGGGGCATGTCTGCTTCTCTGGGCTGTCAGGGTGAAGCGGGAGGGTGGGACATGGGGCCCTGGACCCGGCACAGGCCTGGCTGGTGCTGGCAGCTGGGCCACTGAGGGGAGAGGACGGGGTCAGGCCTGAGAAGATGGACCACAGTGATAAGGGGGGATGCGTTTGACAAGGCTCCTGTGTACGTGCAAACACATACGTGTGCACATACACACGTGCATATTCAGTGTATCACTTAATGCTAACCTCATAGAGAGTGTGTCAAGCGGTACATATTTATTGTGCCTCTTATGTTTTCTATAGTTCCACATACACATAGTTATTGTATATACATTCGTCTCTCACCATCTTTTCCGTTAGAGCTGGCAAATGTTACAATAAGAACCACATGTCTTTTTAAAAATCTAACAGAACTGATGTTTAACAGGTACAGAGTTGCAATCTTGCAAGATAAGGTTCTAGGGAACTTCTGTATAACCGTGAATTCACCTAACACCAGTGACCTATATACATTTAGAAATGGTTAGGATGCTAAATTTTATGTTAAATGCCAAGTACCACAATTAATAATTTAAAAAAAAAAAAGCTGGAAGTGGGGCAGGAAAAAAACGGGGCTGCAAAAGGGTGGTCGTTCCCAGACCAGGGTCAAGCGAGCCCCTGGGAAGAGCCTCCAAGTGAGGGTCCTTGGCTTCACACAGGAAAGAAAGCGAGAGCAAGGCAGTGAAGGGCAAGCAGGCGCATTTAGGGAGGAGCATGGCAGGACAGCATCACTGACTCGATGGACCCGAGTCTGAGTGAACTCCGGGAGATGGTGATGGCCAGGGAGGCCTGGCGTGCTGCGATTCATGGGGTCGCAAAGAGTCGGACACGACTGAGCGACTGAACTGAACGCTCCATAAGCAGACTGTGAGCCGTCCCAGCAGGCGAGAGGCGGCCCCAGGGCACTGGGTCATCTTAGAAAGGGACAGAGTGCGGGATGATTCGGGTTCACGGGCTGGGCAATCTCACGGGATGACAAGAGGGAGGGAGACTCTGCCTGTCCTGAAGAAGGTGGGGAGACTTCCTGGAACTGGGGCGCCACCCGCGTTCTGGCCTTCCAGCGCAGCTACGCCTGCAGGTGCGCCATTTAGATGCTAAGCTATTACAGTGAACAGGTAACGAGGTCCGGGTCTACTGGAAACCCAACCTCCCGCAACCCTCGGCTGAGCGGGCTGGAACCGGCTGTCGCATCCTGCTGCTCTTAGCGGCTGTGTCCTTCTGTGAAGCGCGTGTCCTGCCCCCTTCCTTCCAGTCTCATTCCTGCCTCTGCGGCTGAGTCCCATGATCATGAGAAGCAGAGGGACAAGGGTCCATCTTTGCCGCTGCTTCTCCGGGGGCTGAGTAGGGGTGTGATCCTGCCTGTCAGGGAGTAAACACTCTCTGAGTGCCTCCTCTGGGGGCCCCAGGGGCAGGAGAGCATCTGGCTTTTAGTCTGGGCGGCAGTACAGGCTGGAGTCCTCGAAGGCATCATCTCGGTGTGGAACCCTCATAACTGCTTCCAGAGCCTTCCTGGGGGTCTTCACGAGGCTCCTCTGCAGCAGCACCAGAGCCCAGCACTACAGGCCTATAAATGACGGGAGACTTAGAAGGCAGGTTAGGCGTCTGACGACCGACGCTGTAACTGACACAGAAACTTGGCAAGAATCGCCAGGATTGTGACCCTTAGCCTTATGGAAACTTCACATAAATTCTACAGAAGTCTATCGCTGTGAATACCATCGACCCAGGGTACAATCAGAGGCTTACCGCTCCTTTGACAATGCTTCCCATGTAATTTAACATATTAAATAATGCTAGTCAATTTAATATCTCAGGGCCTCTCTCCCATGAACCTTCTACAACCATCTGTATCCATATTATTTGTCCCTAATTTTTTCCCATTCTGAAATGACCAGCTCCAGGACAAAAAGACTGGCAATTTCTTTCCCTTTAACAAATGTGTTCCATTCCTCATCTTCTTTCACTGAAACTCACACCTTACTTTCCTGATGCACTGAAATGGTTCTTTTTTACTAGCTTTAATTCCCTGATAGCTCAGTTGGTAAAAACTCTGTCTGCAATGCAGACCCTGGTTCAATTCCTGGGTCAGGAAGATATCGTGGAGAAGGGATAGGCTGCCTACTCCAGTATTCTTGGGCTTCCCTTGTGGCTCAGCTGGTAAAGAATCTGCCTGCAATGCGGGAAACCTGGGTTCAATCCCTGGGTTGGGAAGATCCCCTAGAGAAGGGAAAGGCTCCCCACTCCAGTGTGCTGGCCTGCAGAGTTCCACGGACTGTATAGTCCACAGGGTTGTAAAGAGTCAGACATGACTGAGTGACTTTCACTTTTCCCACTTTCTTTCGCTTAATAACATTATATCATTTTAACCCTTAACAACCTTACCTCCAGCAAAACTGATGAGCAGAAAGTAACTGTAAACGGTCATGCCCATATTTCCTGGCTGGAAAACTTACGTTTTATGCTTCCTCTCCTAAGGCAAAGTTAGTAAATTTAGACGCCGCCCCCCGCCCCTACCCAGCAACTAATACTCTAATACAAATCCTATCTGAAATGACCCAGATAGTCAGTGAGTTCTCACCATTTAATCTAGTCAAGTCTTAAGTTACCAAAATATAGAGAGACTATTTTAGATAGACAGGCCCAAAACAATTATTTCTACAGAGTTTACCTAAACGTTCTTATCTCATTTACATTTACTTTCTTTAAATGTTTTTTGTTTGATTTTACTTATGAGTTACTACTTCCCCTGCTGACAAATTTGCAACAGATATAAGACGGCCTTACTACACTTCTAATAAACGTAGGTACTCCTGCCTGGAGAATTCCATGGACAGAGGAGCCCAGGGGTTGCAAAGAGTAGGACAGAACTGAGCAGCCAACACTTTCACCTTTTTTCAAGCCTAGGCACAACAGAAGTGCTCTTCTTACCACTGGTGACTCGTAAAGACATGTCTATACGAACCGAACCACAAGCTTAAGTTACCTTCAGTACCAGGCATCAATTCAGTACTGAGAACTTCCCAGGTCGTGTGAACCTGAAATGCATTCTGGCCAGATTTTTTTTAAATTTCTGAGTATTTCTATAAGCTCTTAGGTTCTTTATTCCAATTAACTGGAGCCCTTTTATGAAGTAGTTTTGGCAGTATCACACATGGACAACACATATAGATTTGTATGAACACACAAAACACAGAGACCTCACAGTGTCCGTTCCAAAACTTCCGCCACGATTCAGCTGGTTGCTGCGGATTCAGTCGCCCAGTCGAGTCTGACTCTCAGCGACCCCATGGACTGCAGCAGGCCTCCCTCCCTGCCCCGCAACACTTCCCGGAGTTTGCCTAAGTCCACGCTCACTGCCTCGGTGATGCCAGCCAGCCACCTCATCCCCTGGCCCCCTCTTCCCCTTCTGCCCTTAATCCTTCCCAGCATCAGGGACTTTTCCAATGAGTCGTCTGTTCTCATCAGATGACCAGAATCCTGGAGCTTCAGCTTCAGCATCAGTCTTTCCAGGGAACAGTCAGGGTGGATCCCCTTGCCATCTGAGGGACTTTCAGGAGTCTTCTCCAGCACCACAGTCCGAAGGCATCGTTCTTCGGCGCTCAGCTTTCTTTACAGTCCAGCTCTCACAACCATTCATGACCACCAGGAAGACCACAGACTCGACTACACGGCCCTTGGTCGGCAGAGCGACATCTCTGCTTCTCAGCACCGTGCGTGTCACCGCTCTACTGCCAAGAAGCGATCGTCTTCTGGCTTCACGGCTGCAGCCACCGTCCCCAGTGATTCTGGAGCCCAAGGGAAGGAAATCCGTCACTGCTTCCACCGTTTCCCCTTCTGTTTGCCATGAAGTAATGGGGCCGGACGCCATGATCTTAGTTTTTTCAATATTTGGTCTTAAGCTGGCTCTTCCACGCTCCGCCTTCACCCTCATCAAGAGGCTCTTTGGTTCCTCTTTGCTTTCTGCCATTACCGCGGTGTCAGCAGCATATCTGAGGTTGCTGATGTTTCTCCCGCCTCTCTTGATTCCAGCCTGTAACTCATCCAGCCCAGCAATGCTCACGATGTGCTCAGCACATAGGTTAAACAAACGGGTTGACAGCAGACAGCCCTATCAGACTCCTTTCTGAATCTTGAACCAGTCAGTTGTTCCGTACAGGGTCCTAACAGTTGCTTCTTGACCCACATACAGCTTTCTCAGGAGACAGGTAAGATGGTCTGGTACTTCAATCTCCCTAAGAGCTTTCCAGAGTTTGTCATCACCTACACAAAGGCTTTAGTGTGGTTGATGCAACAGAGATAGATGTTTTTCTGAAATTCCCTTGCTGTCTCTATAATCAGCAAAAGTTGGCAATCTGATCTCTAGTTTCTCTTCCTTTTCTAAACCCAGCTTGGACATCTGGAAGTTCTTGGTTCACATAATGCTGAAGCCTAGCAGGCAAGATTTCAAGCGTGACCTCACCAGCACGGGAGACGAGTGCGGCTATTCTACGGTTAGCACATTCTCTGGTACTACCCTTCGTGCGAACTGGGAGGAGGACTGACCTTTTCCAGTCCTGCAGCCGCTGCTGGGCTTCCAGATTTGCTGATGGAATGAGTGCAAAACCTTGACGGCATCATCCTTTAGGGATGTGAATAGCTCTGCTGGAATTTCATCACATCTACTGCTTCCTAAGGACCATCTGACTGGGCACTCCAGGATGTCCGACCTGGGTGACTAACCGCACCATCGTCGTAATCCAGTTTATTAAGATCTTTTTATATAGCTCTTCCATGCATTCTTTCCATTTCTTCTTGATCTCTTCAGCAGCTACTAGGTCTCTACCATTTGTATCCTTTATTGTGCCCATCTTTGGGCAGAACGCTCCCTTGATATTTCGAATTTTACTGAAGAGATCTCCAGTCTTTCCCCTTTTGTTACTTTCCTATATTATTAAGCACTGTTCATTGTCTCTCCTAGATATTCTTTGGAACTCTGTGTTTAATTCGGAGAAGGCAATGGCACCCCACTCCAGTACTCTTGCCTAGAAAATCCCATGGATGGAGGAGCCTGGTGGACCACAGTCCATGGGGTCGCTAAGAGCTGGACAGGACTGAGCGCCTTCACTTTCCCTTTTCACTTTCATGCACTGGAGAAGGAAACGGCCACCTTTGGATGTCGTTTTCCCTCTCTCCCTTGCTTTTCACTTCTCTTCACTCTTCTGCTATTTGTAAAGCCTCCTCAGACAAGCACTCTGCTTTCTTGCTTTTCTCTTCTTTGGGACGGTCTTGCTCGTGGCCTTCTGCACATTATTACAGAGCTCTGCCCGCCGTTCTTCAGCCACACTGGTAACGAGGTCTAGCCCCTTGAGTCCACTCGTTTCCTCTTCTGCAAATTCATACGGGATTTGACTGAAGTCATACCTGGCTGGCCTAGTGTTTTTCCTGGTTTTCTTTAGTTTAAGCCTGAATGCTGCTATGAGAAGCTGATGATCTGAGCCATAAGTCAGCTCCAGGTCTTGTTTTCGCTTTCTCTGTCTGGCCACAAAGAACGTAGTCAGCCTGGTTTCACACTGACCATCTGGCGGCGTCCCTGTGCACAGTCTCTCGTGTTGCTGGAGAGGGGTCCTCGCTAAGCTGGTGCTTCCTCTTGGCAGAACTCAGTTAGCCTTGGCCTGCTTCCCTTTGTTCTCCAAGGTCAAACTTGCCTGTCACTCCAGGTATAATCCCGACTTCCCACTTTCACATTCCAGTCGCCAGTGATGATTAAACATCTCTTTTAGGCGTTAGTTCTAGGAGGTCTTCACGGTCTTCATAGGACTGACCAACTTCAGCTTCTTCAGCATTGGTGGCCGGGGCATAGACTGGGATTACTGTGATGTTGAATGGCTTGCCTTGGAAATTAGGAGATCATTGTCATTTTTGAGGTTGCACTCAAGGGCTGTATCTTGGACTCTTTGGTTGATTTTGAGAGTCACTCCGTTTCTTCTATGGTACTCTTGCCCACAGTAGTAGATACAATGGTCATCTGAGTTAAACTCGCCCATTCCAGTCCATTCTGGTTCACTGATTCCTAGGATGCTGACGTTTATTCTTATCATCTGCTTGACCAGGTCCAGTTTACCTTGATTCATGGACCTAACATTCCAGGTTCCTAAACAATACCGTTCTTTGCAGCATCGGATTTTACTTTTATTGCCAGACACAACCACAGCTGAGCATCATATCTGCTTTGGCCCAGCTGCTTCATTTACTCTGGGGCTCCTGGTACTTCCCCTCTGCTCCTCCCCAGGGGCATGCTGGGCAGCTTCAGGCTCCTCTGCTCCTCCCCAGGGGCAGGCTGGACACCTTCAGGCCTGGGGGACTCACCTTTTGGCGTCATATCTTTTTGCCCTCTTATACAGTGCATGAGGTTCTCACGGCAAGTATGCTGGGATGGTTTCCCACTTCCTCCTCCAGTGATCACGTTTTGTCGTGATTCAGGTACAACAATGTACAGTCTATCAGTTACAAGGAGTTGGATTCAAACTGGACTTCAGGCAGGTGAAACAAAGCATGCTCACCTGTCTAGACGACTAAGCTCTTTTTACTACTACTTATGGAAGAGACACTTGAGATTCCTATTCTTCTTGAACAAGTCAAGTTCCAAATCACCTACCCTCTTTCCTGACATGTGAGCTTTAAAAGGCTAGGGGAAATAAGGGCTCCTGGAGGAAAGTGGTTCGAGTACTGGCATCTCAAAGGCGTAGGAGAAATACCAGCTCCTCCTTGGATCACTTCCTCCTCTAAAGCCAGACTGTTTTTTTTTTTTTTTTAGTACTTACTGGTCTCTGAAAATAAATAGGGGAGGTCTTAGGAGTGGTAAAAGAATCGGTGGGCTTTGGATTATTTTGGGAGCCACCCATCTGTCTGGTAGAGCCTAGATTTTTAAAACAAGGATCGTTTGTTTCCTCAAAGGAAACTGGGTGGTTTACCTCAATGATTATCAAAGGACAGACGGGGCCATGCAGCTATGTCGGCAAGTCTCACTGACCGTCATTCAGCTCAGGGAGAAGGCCTCCCCCAAAATCCCTACCAGGCTCTGAATCTCAGCTCTGGTCAGTTCTGTCAGACAGTGGCCTCCCACTTCAGTAATCCATTCACAAACACTTCCGAGGATCCTCTCTGGATTTAAGAAGTGTGGCCTTTGATCTAAGAGGCTTGCCTACAGCCTCAGACGGTCCCATCTCTAACGGTAGCCTGACAGTTCTAACCCAACTTTTTGCCCATCCCATTTCCATCTCAACCTCAAGTTCACGAGCACACGGTGTGTGGGCGTTCCAGCTGTCCACGACTGTCTGGATTCGTCCACTCAAAGGCAGAGAGATTCTAGGAGTCTGGGTGCAGGGGGAAAGCAGAAGAAACTGACCTTTAGTTCCAGCTCTGTGAAACAGTTTAAAAATGCAGATGGGGTAGAATGGAGACCTCCTCTGGCTTAGGATCAGGAGGCTCCCCTGACCAAGGGCAACTATTTCCCTTGGTGAAGTCTCCCAAAAGGAGCCGGGGGTGGGGTGGGGGCAGGGCAGGGTCCACCACTCGGCTTGGGGTCTTCCCTCCATTTCCATTATCACACAGGACTGGAGGAACAAGGGCCCCAGATACCAGCCAGTGAGGAGCAGGCAACCGTGTTATCTAGTAAGGAAACAACTGTCCCAGCTGTCTGTCGAGGGTCACCCGAGGCTCCGCTGGAGAAACGACCAGGTGTCATCTGGGAGCCAGGGAAGGTCCTGGGCCCGTCAGTCTCTGATCCTCTCGGCCATCACTGGCTTGGGAGCCCTGAGTCCCCCTTGGGACTGGGGAATGCCCTCCTTCCAGGGGCCCCAGAAACCAAGCAGAACCCTGTGGGCTTCCCATGTCTCCCGTCTCTCGTTTGTAGGGAACAGACTCGTCTCTGACCTTTCCTGAGTTCCAAAGGGCAGATTCAAACAGCTGCTCATCAGGGACAGGAGAGGATGCAGAGACAAGGCAGGGAGAGCCAAGAAACAGTGCAGCCTGGGGCGGGGTCCTGACTCTGCCTCACGGAATACACGTAACAGTGTCTTTGAGCTTTTTACAGAACTAAAAACCCTGACAAGTGGAAGACATTAGTATTCTTCCTTCCAGAGAAAAAATCCACAGTTTGATATCCCTGAGCAGCTCATCAGGGCCCCTTGAGGCCAGATGAAAGGGGTGCAGGCCCTGCACACATCCTTACCTTTCCCAGCAGCCCTGCCCTTGAGCCGCTGCTAGAAACTCCTCACCAAATCCTCCCAGGTTGGGACACACAGCTTTTCAGGGCAGGAGCCTGCTGTCTGTCCCCTCTGCCTGGCAAAGCAATAAAGCTCGTCTTTTCTATTTCATCCAAAACACTGTCTCCAAAATTCGGTTCGGCTCTGGGACACAGGGGCTGAGTTTTTGCCATCATCCTGTCATCTGTGTGGTGGGCAGGGTCCCGACGGACTTTCTTTTTTTTTTTTTTCCAACGGACTTTCCCACGCAGGGGGCACTCGTCTTTCCAGTGGTCCTCTTGGCCGCACTTAAAGCAGATCGACCCTTTCCTGGAAAGGCAGTGGCTCTGACCCAGGCTTCCTGGACCCTGTCCCCACGTGGGCTTCTGCAGGGATGCAAGCCTGACGTGGTGCAGGCGTTGGGGCTGCCACCAGTGACGGTGACTCCGGCTGCTGTCCCTGAGTCGTCGTCTTCTTCACCTTAACTCTACCGTTGAGTGCTCCAAAGGCCAAGTCCATGAGCTGATTCTCAGGGCTCTGGGACCTCCAGCTCCCCGATTGCGACATTAGCGGTAGAGGGTTCAGCAGACTGTCAGCCTCTCAGAACTGCGGCTGGCATCAGTGCCCAGTGGTGGGCCTCGGGGAGGTGGTCTCATAAAGGGACTGTCTAAAACACCAGGCTCCTGCTGGGAAAGAAGGAAACTTTAAGGGGGTGTGAGCCAGGCACACCCAGTAGGAGGTCTTTAGACCTGGACTGCAGGATAGGTTTGTGAATTTTTGGATGTATGGGTCTTCCCCATTTTGGTTAAGACGCCACAAGACATGGGTCTGATGGATCCTGGGCAGATAGTGGCCATTTGTCCCCGTGCTCTCCCTAATATTCAAAGAGTCCAAGGGAGTGTGCTGCAGGGACCTTCGTGGGTGGACCCCCTCAAGGGAGTGCCATGGAGAAAAGTTCAATGGCAATTCAGGAGACGGAATAATTGGACTGATCTGTAAAAACCCTGACTCCTGGAATTCAGCAGAAAAAGTATTTAATTAAGCAAGCAAAACTGGGAAAAGCAACAGTGGGGTCCTTGTGGGCACCCAAAAACCTGCGTTTGGTGAGCCTGAGGAGGCCCCTTGGATTAGTCAAGGAAAGGAACAACAGTCAGTGGAAGAAAGGCAACCAGAGTCCCAGGGCCGGAACCCTTCAGAGACAGAGGAAGGGAGGGCTAGACCCTGAGTCAAACAGATGACACGGCTCAGTACAAGCCCCAGCCGCCCTGAGCTGAGGGGAGCCCTAGCGCAACAGGGGATGGGGATTATGCCCTCTGCGGTCCCTTCATGGTCCCCAGCAAAGACGCTGCAGGGGGAAAATGGGGCACAAGAGGATGGTTGTGTCCCAGGTACTAAGTGAATTCCTGGGACGGGCTGCCATGTGAGGGTCCTTGGCTCATGCAGGAAAGAGGAAAGAGGCTTGTTTAAAGAGACCCACGCTACACAGACAGCGTAGACCTTCTCAGAGGTCCAGAGGCAGCCCGAGGGCATGGGGTCATCTTGGAAAGTGCGAGAGGGCCCCTAGCGCAGGGGGGTTGGTTTATGGGCAGGGCGACGTCACAGGATGACAAGTGGGAGGAATATTCTGTCTTCAAGAAGGGGTGGGCATTTCCAGGAACTGGGGCACCGCCCACCTTCTGGCCTTTTATGGTTGAGGTTCCGGTGGGTGTGTCATTTAGATGCGAATCTATTACAATGAGCCCCCTCTACACACACATTGCAGCGTGCGTAGCGAGGCCCGGGGTCTCCTGGGAGCCGGGCCCTTCCGGCATTTCGGCCCGGTGGCTGCTCTCTGCTCTCGTCTCCTGCTGTTAACGGCTGTGCCCTGCTCCCTTCTCTCCTCAGAGACACACACACCCTGGGCACTGCCAAGCTTCTTTACAACGTGGACTCTCTCCCTTCTTGGTCCCAACTTCACGGATGCCTGCTGAGCATCACTCTCCACCTAGCCTTGCAATCCCGTTTCAGAAACTAAGGAAACACGCCGAATCTGAACTTCCCAGCACACAGTGATACTTACTACTCATCAGAGGCCCCTCCGCAGCATAACCTCCAGGATGTGGCAGGGTGAACAAACGCCTGTGTCCCGGCAACTTGACGAAATGACCAAATTTGAGTAAAACACCCTCACCCAGCAAACACGCCGTAAAAAACACGTGCGGCAACTGAGCTGCCCCCGGAGCGGGTGACAAGCACGCGTACTCGTGATGGAAGCAGCAGGCCCTAAGAATTAAGAGTAGGGGCGTGGCCTCCCTGAACGGCGTCCTCAATCATTACAAGGGAAACAGGAAGCCAGCTGAGCTGCAGCGGCAGACAAATGACCCTCGCACTTCAGTTTAGCGTGCTCTAAAAATGCAACTTACAATTCAGCAGTATCTTTTTTTTTAATGTAGTCACTACAACACAAACATGCCTCTTTGTTATCTAACTACATCTGCATGCGAAACACGCTTTAGCTAGGAAAATGTAAGGTCTGGGGAACTGAAACCCACTTTTCAAATTCAAAAGAAATGAAAAGGAGAGAATAAAGGTGCATTTTATTCACATGCAAAAAAATGTAACTGCAAGCTGACCTCAGGTCCTCACCCCAAGCTGGTAAATGACGTATGTAACTTGTCCCCAAGTGGATTCAAGATTACTGTTTCAAGTTACATGACTGTGCGGTAGAACCAAATCCGCCTTGAACCAAATGCAGCGCCGTCTGCCTTCACGCTTAAGGAAGTGGTATATTCTGCATTCGATGGGAAGGCTTCTCAACCTTGGCTCTGGCGACCTCCAAATCATCTTGGGGTGAGAAACCGCCTCCCTGAGGCCACCACCCAGGACATCGTGCACACAGGCTCTGCCCACCGAGGCCGGCGCTCCCGCAGGGCGAGGAGGGGACAGAGGGCTGCCAGGCTCTGATCTCACCCGAGGTCCCCCGGATCTCTGTACTCTTCACCGCACACAAGCACACCAACGGGAGCTGGGTTCCCAAGCTCGGCGGGGCATGCACCCACGTAACGGATTAAAATTAGGCACCCTAATCATTAAACTGTCACTGTGAGAGCCGGGAGTACCTTTTTTTTTTTTTTTTTTAGAAAATGAATAGGAGAATTAATGGATTTCTTTATTTGCTTCAATGTGATCGTCAGCCTGTCTTTTATTATCGAGGCAGTCATAAAAAAATGCTTTGGCCATGTATGCAAATTAAATCATTAGTATCCTCCCAGTTACATGACTGCTTGCTTCTACTGCTGATCTCGTCTCCCCGTTTTGTTCCTTTACCATTGGCTGCTCCGTCATACCCGACTGTTTGTGGCCCCATGGACACTGGCCCACCAGGCTTTTCTGGGCATGGGACTCTCCAGGCAGCAATCCTGGAGTGGGGGCTCTTCCTGATGCAGGGACTGAACCCAGGTCTCCTGCACTGCAGGCGGGTTCTTTACTGACTGAGCCACCAGGAAGCCCAGTATTAATGATGCTGGAGATGCTTCAGTGAAACACTCCGAGGCCCTACAAGAAATCCTCTCTACTCCCCGCCTCTCTGACCCCAGAGCTGCAGGCCCACCCGGTGGTGACCGAGACAGCTCCCCAGGGACTGGACAGCCCCACCGCCACAGGGCACTCCGCACGGTAGGCCCGCAGGACCTCGGGCACAGAGGGCCACGGGCAGAGGGTCTCCCTGGCTCCTTCGCTGAGCTCCTGGCAATGGGAGGCCAGGAGAAGCCAGCCCACCCCAGGTGGGAGCTTCAGGTAACAGCTTCTATTTTACCTAAGAAATCAGGTAAAGCATGCATCCTGCTTCAAAACATACCCACGTTACACGCATGTCTGTGTTCACGTTAAGGTGTCTCGCCCACTGATTTCACCGGCTTCTGGCCGGGCTGCCAAAGCCCAGGAAGACACACCTACTTCTGGTGCCCACCACCCCCACCTGCTCCCCCAGCAGCCCCCTGGGGCCCACCTTCCGGAGATCCTGCACTGCTGAGCCTCGCTAAGCAGACCCGTCACTCACACTGCAACCCAGGCTTGCCTGTTCATGAGCAAACTCCCCTGTCCTGAGCTGGGATTCCAAAAGAATGAGACTGGCTGTTGGGAGATGGAGCCAGAGGGGGAACAGATGTGGCGGAGGTAGGGCCAGGGGCCGGCACGGGGACGCAGGCAGGGCAGAGACAGGGCCCAGTTTCTTAACCACCCGGCTAGATCAGGGGCCTCAGTGCCTAACTTCCCCGAAAATCACAGCAAAGTCCTCAACACACACACAGTCCACGGTGACGCCACAGAGAAATGCTCGCTTTCCAGTCCGACCACTGAAAGGCCGGACGGATAACCAATGACAACTGACTCCTTTCTGCCCCATGTGTGCCCCAAGGCCGCCAGGGCTGCAGCTGGAAGGCAGGTGCGCGCCCCGGTGCCCTGACCCAGCTCGGAGCGCTCAGCAGGGACGTGCCCGGACACTGGAGCCCAAGAAAGCCAGCCGCGAGGCAGAAACGGGGCAGACGAAGCGAGGGCAAGGACGGCCATCCTGAGTGTGTCAGCGGCTGACAGATGAGACCTGCGTGCACCTCTCAAGACGGGAAGCCACGAACACCCTGGGACAAGAGTGACCCAGGCACCCCGTGCCCCCAGGCCAGGCCGGGAAGCTGGGGCTCTCCGGACCTCAGCAGCTGTGGGGGCTGCTCACACCCCATCTCCCCTTTATCAGGAAGCTTAGCCTGGGCCTTGATGGGCTGAAAAGGTCCAGGAAGTCCCTAAAGTGGCATGCGAAATGGCATTTTTGAGTATCTCTCTCACAGGGAAACATTAATAAAACAGAAAATAACTCTGCATCGTTAGGACCCCAAAGGTGGGTCAGCTGTCTCAGAGACAGGCTGCACTACTGTCAATCCCAAGGGCCCCGCCCCACCTCTGACCAATAAAGAATACACCCAGATAGTGTCTTCACAACAGCTTGAAGAAAACCCCAAGTAAGGCAGTCCCTGGAGCAGGAAGGCCTGGCGACGCCCAGCTCCCCCTGTACCCCTGGAGCACAGGCCAGCACGGGACAAGGTGAACCCAGGGGCGGGAGACGGCAAGGGCCCGGGCAGAGGGGCGCCTGCGGGGACCCCGTCCCCCGTTCCTGATCCTCTCACCAGCCCAGGCCCCTCGGCACTGCATGCAGCCCCCCGTGGGACTGGTGTGGTCCCAGGCCCAGGGCCCCTCCTGCTGTGGGAGCAATCCCTCCCCCAGCCCCCCAGGTAACAGCCCGACTCCAGGCCTTACGGAGAAATCTTGACCCTCGGCGCCCCTAGTTCAAAGGCCCCCAAACCTCTTCACGTCGTGGTGGGCAAAGAAAAGTGCCCACGCTCAGCACCTCCGCTGAGCAGTTGGGGAGCCGGCCCAGGCGGCGGCGGGGCCAGGGCTGGAGGAGGCAGGCCCAGCTGCGGCTCGGCGCCAGGCGGCCGTCCTGCGTCCGGAGCTGGAGCAGGGTCGGTCCTGGGGAAGCGGGGATGGCACCTGTTCTCTGATGAGGGGCCACAGGGAAGGGCCGAGGCTCAGGAGACGGCCTCGCCTGGACCCCGCCCTGGGCGCGTCTGAAGGACCCTGCGACAGCAGGGCGCGGAGGCCCCACCGAGGTTCGCCCACTCCTCGTGACGGCCCCCGGAGGGCACCGGCGGGCAGGAGAAGCAGGGGCCAGGGTCACAGGCTCCAGGAAGGGAGGACACCTTCTTTCGCTCCCAAAGCTGAAGGGGGCCACCGCCACCCCTCAGAGGCAGCCAGGAGCCTCCTGTGGCGGCCGCGCGGCCCCGACTCGGGCAGGAGCGCGAGCCTGGGACGAGGGAGCGGTTCAGAGCTGCGACAAGACACGGCCCTGCCCACGTCGGCGCCCCGCTGAGGCCAGGGCACCCTGGCAGTCGGCGCTGGCAGAGCAAAGAGCAAAGACGGGAAGCGGGAGCGGGTCACCGCACTCACGTGACGGCTGCCCAGCCACAGGAGGAGCCACGCGACACGGGTCCGCGGCCCCTCCGCGCGGACTTGCGGGCTGAGGCTGCAGGGGAGAAGGGTGCTCTCTCGGGTGGGCTCAGAACAGAAGAGGGTGCGGGGCCCAGGGGGCCCGCTGACCGACAGGCCTGAGGCCCCCGCCGCGCCTGCCCTGCTCGCTGGGACGCGCCTCCAGGCCAGCCGGAGCGCTGGAACGTGGCGGCCCGGCGGCAGGGCAAGAGCCGCGCGGCTGGAGGAAGCCCTGCCATGCGGCAGCCTCGGGAGCTCAGCCTGCGGGAACCAGCAGGTCCCGCCCCACCCAGCCCTCAGCCCTGTGCGGGGACAGCTCTCACAACCCTTGTGCTCGAGGACGCCCGACTGGCAGGGATCGAAGCACAGAGCACCTCCGCTCGGCGATGAGGAAGTGGGGAGGACTGAGCCGCGAGGAGGGGGTTCAGCACCCAAGCGTCTGGGCGCCCTGGCCCTGGGATCGGCTCCTCGGCAGCGGGGCTGGGGTCAGCCCGGCCAGCAGCTCCTGCACACCCGACAGGGCAGCGACAGGAGCTGGCCAACCAGCGTCACACGTGTCCACGCGTGTGCCCGTCTACGCGCGTGCGTGCCTGGGTGTGTGTGCAAGGGAGGGCCGCCCTTGCCAAGGCTGCACCCCCAGAACCTCACTGTGGGCTGAAGAAGGGGGGCCCAGGGGAGGTCGCTGCAGCAGGGCTGGCCTACCCACGGCTCTAGTGCCAGCACTGGGCGCCTGCCCGCCGGCCCGCCGGCCCGCCCCCCACCCCCTGCAGACCTCCAGCTCCCTCCGCAGCTCGGGCTGTGCATCCTCACACCATCCAACGGGGCCTGCCCGGCAGGGACCCCAAGGCCAGCCACACCACCAGGAGAGTCTCCACCTCCAGGCTCAGGGAAGAGCCTCCTCCAGAAAGAACTGCTCCTGGCAGGGAGGGTGCAGGCCAGAGGTTCTCTGCCTCCCCCTTGGGGGCACCTCCCACCCCAGGGAGGGGCCAGCACCCAGCACAGTGAGTAGGGACGGAGTGAAGCAGGCCTGAGCCCCTCACTGTCACAACGCAGCCAACCCAGGGCTCTTTGCTCAGACTCTGCAGCCGGGGAGGCCAGGGGCAAGGGCAGGGCACCCTGGGGCGGCGTGGGCCTGTCTGCAGCAAGGCCTGCACACTCCGATTTTCCCACCCAGCAGCACAGCCCAGGACAATGCCTGCGCTTCTGACCTAGGGTCCCAACCCGCGCGTGAACACAAAGGCACGGGCTCAGATGCGCCGCCCGGCACAGGGACATGCCCATCCATCAGGCTCCCTGTCTTAGTGTCAGCTGCCCCATGGTCAGCCGGGAGCAGGAAGGGGAGCCAAGCCACAGGGGCACAGGGCGAACAGAGCGTGTTCAACCACAGCAGGGAGCCTGGCACAAAAGGAACGCCACCAGACACAGGCGGAGGCTGCCATCCGGGGAACCGGAGCCCAGCAACAAGGGCCTGTCCTCCTCTGGCGCAGCCTGGCAGGGCTGGGCCAGGCCCCTCATGATCGCCCCTGAGCCCGATGACAACCCTCCACAGCAGAAACTCTCGTGCCCAGTTCGCAGATGAGAAGACTGAGGCACCCCAATGTGACAGCCCATTTGTCTTGTCCTCAGGCCCGCCGCACACAGGCTGAGGTGACGGGGCGGGCGGGGCGGACAGGACCAGCTCGGCACAGTCTCAGGACATCCCGGCGCGTGGCCACCTCCAAGAGCAGCAGGCCGGCTGGAAGGGCCCAGCCCCGTCTCCCGGCTCCGCTGTCCCTGCTGTCCCTGCTCTACGGGCCGCTCCGTGGGACTGCCGCACCCTGCGCATCAGCCATCAGAGGAGGGCAGGGAAACCCTGACAGGCTCCTACTCAACCTCTCCCCACTGCGCCGTCGGCCAGTAGCCTGGCCTCCAGGGCCCAGCACATGACCAAAACCCAGGAGGAACAAAACCCAGGAGGCCAGCAGAGAGCCCTGGCCAAGGCCTCGCTTTCTGACCTCGCTGAGCCCTCCCTCCTCCTCGTGAATGGGGGCCAGTGCTCTCCTGGGAGCTGCCCGTGGCTCCGAGAGACAGGGTCTGTGAGACGGTCAGCATGTCGCTGCATACAAGGTGCCCACACGCAGGCCAGTCTGGAACTGCCGCCAGGGCTGCAGAGGGCAGGGCCCGAGGGGGACGCTGCCTGCGGGCCCACCTCAGCCTCCACCCCTCCCTCTCCTCTCCGTCAGCACCAACATTCCCAGGAGGGCAGCTGACTCCCCAGCCAGCTTCTGGAAGAGGCTGACCCACACAGGGTCCCCGACACCCCTGCCTGGCCACAGCAACCGTTCAGAGCGGACGAGAGGCCTCTCAGCCAGGGTGAGCGAGTCCAGGAAGCTCTGCTGTCCGTCCTGGAGGACAGCGACCGGCGAGCGTGCAGTCCCGAGGGCAGCCGGCAGGGCCACCTCAGCACCGGGAAGCGGACTCACCCGACGCAGGGGGAGGACACAAGGCCTTGATGAGCTGCAGGGGGGCTGCATCAAGCCCTGCCTGAGCCCTGCCGCACCTGCACTTCCCCGAAAGCACGTCAGTCCACCCCGCGTGCTCGGAACCCTCCGTGGAGAGGTCCTCCCTGAGTGATGGGTCCCCTCTGAGTGAGACCTCCTGCTCACGCTGAGCACCGCTCACAGAGAACTCCTGGTCAAGCACAGGTCCCACAACTTCAGGGAGGACAGTCTGGCCCCGAAAGCCACCTTATCCGACGCACTGTCGCCTGCCCTGGGGGCATACCCACAGAGCCACCCCCGGAGGGCTGCACCCCTGGGCGCCAGAAGCACCCACCTTTCCGTCTCTAAATCGCCCCCCTCCCCCCATCCTGGGAGCACATCCCCGGGAACACTGCCACCAGGAGCCAGCCCCACGGCTCCATCCCGGCCCAGGCGCTCAGGCCACACCGCTTCCCCAAGGCCGCGGCAGGTGAGGGGCATGCTGTTCTCGGAGTCCCAGCTGGTGCCTCCTCAACAACAGTGAAAAGAGGGGGAAACGCAAACTCGCAACTGGATTTGCGACGCACATCCACGTCGTCCCGGGAG